>NC_064620.1:8130000-8755000 GCF_023898315.1 Schistocerca nitens
TGTTCCTCCCCAAATACCATGTATACAGTGACTACGATGCAGCTTAGGGGATCAAATTTAATATCACCAACTTTACCACACTATAAAACTGATACCTGTAAAATACTTGCCACCCGTAACCTAACCTGCCTTTCCATCCCTTTGTATGTATGCTGCATATTAACCGGGAACCTAGAAACGACGGAGGGGCTCCGTCCCCGCCGCAGCCGCAGTGTTCCACAACCCCTCGACGACTACCGCAGTCCACTTCAGCCCTCCACCGCCCCACACCGAATCCAGGGTTATTGTGCAGTTGGGTCTCCGGTGGAACCCCCCAGGGAACGTCTAACACCAGACGAGTGTAACCCCTATGTTTGGGTGGCAGAGTAATGGTGGTGTATGCGTGCGTGGAGGACTTGATAGAGCAGCAGTCGCCGACGTAGTGTAGCTGCGGCGGAATAAGGGGAACCAGCCCGCATTCGCCGAGGCAGATGGAAAACCGCCTAAAAATCATCCACAGATTGGCCGGCTCACCGGACCTCGACACAAGTCCGCCGGGCGGATTCGTGCCGGGGACCAGGCGCAGGCGCTCCCTCCCACCACGGAAAACCTTGCATTAGACTGCTCGGCTAACCTGGAGGGCTTCCATCCCTTTAATTTAAAAAGATACAGTCTGATATAACCTAGAAGTTGGACGTGGACTCCTAGCGAGTCCTGACATCGTTGAGATTTGAAGGACAGGTAGAAGACAGTCTGAAAATTCCACGGGCCCGACCAACTTTCGATCTCGCGACCCTTAGTTTCCAGCCACACGCTTTACCACTAGACCGCCAAGTGCAACAGAGAAGCAGCTGACTGTTATAGGGCGACAGAAGTCCGCAGACTAAAGTGTTCCGGACTCTGTAAGCGGAAATTACATCGATGTCAATGACGATACGTCGTCCTCACCATCACGACACCCACCTTGATATACAATATGCGTCATACTTGTGTGTAGACTGTAATATCTCGTTATCCAGCACCCAACAGCGTGCTTCACTATCTTCTCTTTTCGTAATTTCTTGATGTGCCGCTGGCTGTGGGTAAAGCATTGAGAACCAATCGGAAAAAGACTGATGTACAAGGAGCATTATCGTCTCATTTAGACCTGTGAAATTCCTTCAATTGACAGTCACTAGCTTTCTTGAATAGGGTAATCATGAACTTCTTTCAGGGCTTTAGGCTTAAGGCTCACCGAAAACATTTTATACAACACTTCAGTAACGAGAAACTTCGTGGTTAACAGTAGCATAGTTGAAGAAATACATGACATAATTGAAAGAACAAAGATGAACGTATGCCTTGGTTTTCTCCCGACTGAAAGAATAGCATCTCACAGTCCTTGCTTACCCACGCATCAGTGTATATGTTGAATATAAAACTCGATGTATTAAAGTCAGCCCAACTGATTCACATTACCATAATGAATCTTTCTGAGTTCAAATGGCTCTGAGCACTAAGGGACTTAACATCTATGGTCATCAGTCAATGAATCTTTCTCTCTGCATCTAATGTATGACATTCTGGAATATCCTTTAGAGGTTAAAACCCTCAGACGTACACGGGCGCCATACATTTTATTGTTTAATATTTGTTTGTTACTAACAGAAAAGAAAAATTAAATAAGAAACGACAGTAACATAATACATTATTTGGAATACAAGTTCCACATATATCTTCATTTATATAAAATAGGGAAGTCTTCTGCGGTAGAAGGCTCAGAAAAATGATACGAAAAATAAAACTTTTGATGCAATAAATAAAATTATTCCTCGTGGTAATTCAGTTGAGACAAAGCCGGTGCCGGCCGGAGTGGCCGTGCGGTTCTAGGCGCTACAGTCTGGAGTCGAGTGACCGCTACGGTCGCACGTTCGAATCCTGCCTCGTTCATGGATGTGTGTGATGTCCTTAGGTTAGTTACGTTTAATTAGTTCTAAGTTCTAGGCGACTGATGACCTCAGAAGTTAAGTCGCATTGTACTCAGAGCCATTTGAACGATTTTGAACAAAGCCGGTATCTTGTTTTATCGTGTAAGAAAGCTTGAGAAACTCACACTGAAAGTTCCTTTTGCTCAGCTGGAAAAGAAACATAAATCTGATTTCGGTGCATAATGTAACGCGTTTCATGCCGTATTACGGTAGACGCAAGTCATTAATGACGATTTCGTAAAATAAGACCTTCTGATGAAAGGAAGAGCGACAATTGTACGTCCCACCGACACCGGGTAATGACTGACGATGTTTTAGCTCAGTGGATCAAGGACAATCTGTAGAAAGGAAGTGATGAAGTATTCGCCAAAAGTGAACTGTGCATCTCAAGGAAAACCTGAATCTAGACGGTTGGGGTGAAATTTGAATCCTCATCTTGTGCAGTGACATTTCAGTGTGCGTTCCACTAGAACCGGTGCGTCTCATAAGAAGAAACACTGAGAAATAACGTAAAAATTCGAGAGAAAATGATACGCACTCTCAGCAAGCAATAAAATAAGGGAATATGCTTGTTTTGAGTTACCACTGCCGTCCGGAGCTAGCCAACAGTTGGAGATAAGCCAGCAAGGGATGTTTCAACTGTGTTCTTTGGTGGAGGGGCAGTAAAAAGAAAACAATAAATTTAATACCCATACAGCGTTTATGAGTCTTGAACTATTCGCGGGCGCTGACCCTTGGAGCGACAGAATTCGGTACCAAAATTATCTTCTTTAATTATCGGTAGCAGATGGAAAAGTCAGACATGCCAAATCTAGACTGTATGGAGAATTTCGAACAGTTCCCGGCGAACTTTAAGTCTGCGTGCTTTCTTTTGACTTGAGAATAAGGGGGTACCAGTCCTCCGACGACCAAGCAAAGCAACAATGTGTCCTACACGATACTTGAAAACTGACAGGGTGCAGAAAGGAAACACGTGGCCTTATAAGTGTCTGCATAAGTCTATTATATCAAGATCGCCCTACGGCTACGTTATTCACACTACCGGTTTCGCAAATTCATTGTCATCTACATATGTGATATGTTGTTGTTGTTGTTGTCGTCAGCCCCGAAATTGGTTTGATACAGCTCTCCATGCTACCCTATCCTGTGCAAGTCTCTTCATCTCCGAATAACTACTGCAACCTACATCCTCTGAATCTGCTTAGTGTATTCATCTCTTGGTCTCCCTCTACGATTTTTACCCTCCACGCTGCCCTCTAGTACTAAATTGGTGATGGCTTGACGCCTTAGAAAGTGTCCTACCAACCGATCGCTTCTTCTAGTCAAGTTGTGCCACAAATTTCTTTTCTCTCAATTATATTCAGTACTTCCTCATTAGTTACGTACTCTATACATCTAATCTTCACAATTTTTCTGCAGCACGACATTTCGAAAGCTTCTATTCTCTTCTTGTCGAAACTATTTATCGCCATGTTTCACTTCTATTCATGGCTACACTCAATACAAATACTTTCAGAAAAGACTTCCTGACACTTAAATCTATACTTGATGGTAACAAATCTCTCTTCTCCATAAATGCTGTCCTTGTCATTGCCAGGCTACACTTTATATCCTTCTTACTTCGACAGGCATCAGTTATTTTATTCCCAAATAGCAAAACCCATTTACTACTTAAAGTAAATAATTTCCTAATCCAATTCCCTCAACATCACCTGGTTTAATTCGACTACATTTCACTATCCTCGTTTTGCTTTTGTTGATGTTCATCTTATATCCTCCTTTCAAGACACAATTCCGTTCAGATGCTCCCCCAGTTATCTTGCTGTCTCTGACAGGATTACAATGTCGTCGGCAAACCTCAAAGTTTTTATTTCTGCAGCGCGGGGGAGCCACGCGGTCTGGGGCGCCATGCCACAGTTCGCGCGGCTCGCCCCGTCGGAGGTTCGCCTCCTCCCTCGGGCATGTCAGCGTAAGTTAGTTTAACTTAGATTAAGTAGTGTGTAAGCCGAGGGACCGATGACCTTGTAACCCCCCCTCACCTTTCGACCTTAATGGCAGTGAAAAATTAAACCGCGTGTACCTAATGGAAATTTGGGAAAAGCAATCGTCACCGACGTTAATCTGTCGGTAAAGAGGGAGGAAAGGGTTACATCTAAATGAAAGGAAAAATGCAAATGAAACTGGTGGAAATTAATTTTGAAAAGGGGTAAAGTTAATAAAGAAAGTAAATGTGCGGCCGTTACGTTAACAATTAACTAGCGGTAATTAGATATTTGAGATTTGGGGGAAATCACGGTCGCCAGTCCTAAGGACAATTACTATAGTAACTGAAAAAGAAAGGTTATTACACATATAATTAGCACTAGAAGCGTGGCAACTGAAGGTTGACACGTGTAGTGTGAAAACTGAAAGTTTGTCAGAAGTAATAAATTTCGCTACACTCTGACTTAATTTAGCAAAAGAATTAATAAAACCGGAAAATCGAAAGTTAATTTAGTGACTGAAGTTAATAGTGATCTTTCTTTCTGAAGCACATCGAAATCCAGTAAACTACGGTTAGTCTTGGACTACCTCAACAATCATTTCAAAAGCAACTTGACTCTACGCGATTTAGAAACAAGAGATTTAACTTTGAACTTGAATTATATGATTCTGAACAATTAACAATAGTAAAATTTAGTACGTACCAAGCTGAGCTGCAGTCACAGGAAAGCTAAAATATGCTAACAAAACTCGCACTCTTAATTTGTGCTCGTGTAATTTCAAAGTTCAGTTAAAGTATTCATAGCTGGCTACAATTAGCCAGCTATGAATACTTTAACTGAACTTTGAAATTAAAGCAGTGAAATCTAATTATATTATTTTATTGCTGGTGTTTGAATTTCAACGACACTCGGGTTCATTTCGGAAAAGGAAGGGACCCTGCTTGGCAATGCACTTGGGACAATGAGCAACAAAGGTTCATGCTAAGTTGATGTAATTTTGCGAGGCAAATGGAACAATTTGAAAAGCTGAGGTCTGCCATACAGTTCTGAAACTTTACGTGCTTTTAGTCTTCCTTGTTGGTTGATTGAAGGTTTGAAGCCGTCGATCGAGGAGGTGGCGACAGTCACTCATTGTCGGCCGTCGCTGTTGCAGAAGCTGGATGTTGGCGCGCCTTCTTCTCAACACGGTCACCAGACGAAACGGGCTCTTGATGTGCGGCAGCTAATGCTTCCCGTCCGCGACACCATGTCAGAAACTATCATCGCAAGTCGAGCGCAATTACATGCTGCCAAACCCCGAAAGCGCGGCAACTCGCGGGAGCTACACACAACACACCTGCTCCACTCGCTACTCCAGCCAGACTCTCTCTGCCCGCGCTCCACGCGGCAGAGTTAACACTACCAAAGATCCTACACACTTTGATTCTTCACACGACCTATCGATGTAATCGTTCGATAGCAATTTTCCCTAGGCAAGACCCAGCGTAAAAATACAAATAATATTTACGAAACAAACCAATTACACATCGACATAAATGCATAAATATATATATATATATATATATACAAATAGTAAAACAATTACAATATGTAAAGACACAGAAATGTCATATATTCAGGTAACAAAAATAAGGAAAACAAATTTATAGTACAATAGATGGAAATAGGAGGATATGCATTTCCGGCGTTACACGTGCCCCACATTGTCTGAGGATGTTCGTGTAACCTAAACACTCAGAAAATGTCCCAAAAAAGAAACAGCGGAAATGCATATGCTCAAAACATCATCAAAATTTAGCATTCGTCTAATTAACCGTAAACCAATTTTTAGACGATAATAATTGAGTGGAGACACTCCTAATCTTATTCCACTCTGTCATCTTGCACAAAATAAAACAGGTTGACATCATATTAAATTCATAGAAAACATAGAAAATGGTTTAGCTATTCTAAAAATCAAAATTCCTAGCAGTATCAAGAAATGGAATACTATTTACAAAATTAATCAGATTACATGGTCATAGAAAACAGGTATATCAAAATACGCAAATTAATAATTAATTACATAGAATACGTATTTTATATAAACTTTTCATAATTAATATTCTCGTCATGAGTGTGCACTTAACGCTAAACAAGAAAATAATATACAGCAGATTGACAAAAACATAAATATTGACAACAGAATTCTTTCATATCAGCTGTCTGGGAAGAAAAACAACTCCGCCTTCCGTACTCGCAAGTACAAAGAATGCCGACAGCGGCACAAGAGCCGACAGCGGCACAAGAGCCGACAGCGGCTCCACCTTGCCAGTATTGTTGCGCCCGCCTGTGCCGCACGCTTGATCTCACTCGCCTGTGTAACGGCATTTCCAGAACGTCCGTTTCACTGAATTCTTTATGAAAACTCACTCCCGAGTAATCTCAAGGAGTCCCTTAATACTATCACAGTGGATAACTCAACACTGTCCATCATCACACTCATGTACTAGCCTGAAACTTAAAACAGCGTCTAAGTACATCGGCAACGACTAGTAAAACACATATTTATGAAATCTTACAGGTAGTTACAAAATCATATTTACATTACTTAATCTACTGTGACTCAGCTGGAAACTTAAACTAGCAGCTTGGATTTTTCAACGGATAAATAATCACTCTCTGTTAAATAATTTAGTACAAGTTAATTACTTATTAATTACAACTTCTTTAATGTCCTCTTGGTCAGGCAAAAGCATGACAATCTAGCAAATCATTTAAATCTTACACTCTATATTCACATACTGTGCAAATTACCCATTCTGTGGTATTAATCAATTCTAGGTTGGTACAATTTCAAGTCTACAATATTCCGTATACCTAATCGTTTTCCAGAGCTTGGATACTCAAAGCAATAAGCATTTGTGTGAGGTATACCAATGACTTTATATGGTCCATTATAAACAAACTTAAATTTAGAGATTTCATTGTCTATCTCGCTCGATTTCTCATGAGCTTTTACATGTACTAAGTCTTCGATTGCAAACTTAGCAAAACGCGCTTTAGCGTCATGACGACGTATGCGAGCATCGGCTTTTAGCTTCATTACTTCTCGCAAACGATCTTTTTTCACACCAATACTAATGTCAATCCGTGGAGGGAATTTGATTATCTCTTCCACTAAACTTTTACTTCTGTCATCCAACAAGATTTCCTCTGGAGAAAATCCCGTAGATTCATGTCTCAAGGTGTTCATAATTCTCTCAAATACTGCTACATATTTGCCCCATGCCCTATGGTTGTGATGGCAATAGGTACGGCAAAGTCGGCCTAGCTCGCGCATATACCTCTTAGCGGGATTTCCAGGCGGACAGTAAGCTGAAATATGGATCACTTTGACCCCATTACTTTCCATGCTTTCATTCCACAACTTAGAAGTAAATTGTGCCCCATTGTCTGATAGAATCGCCTTGGGCTTACCAATATGAACAAAATAATCGTTCACAAGCTTGCTATAGACCGCTTTGGCTGTAGCTTTCCTAATCGGGTATAGTTTGATCAACTTGGAAAAAGCTTCTAGCACTACTAAAATGTAGGCAAAGTTTCCTAATGACTTGGGCAAAGGTCCGTACAAGTCCACGCACAGTAATTCAAAGGTGTCGTTAGGCTTTATACTTTGCATGGGACCACGACTCGTACAGTTGGTAACCTTCACCTTCTGACATAAATCGCAAGTTTTCACTCTGTCAGTAACGCGTTTTAACATGTTGTTAAAATGCACTACTTCACTCAGCTTTTCCGTACATTTCTTCGGTCCACAGTGACCATACGCCAAATGGTAGTAGTCTATTATTTCCGTGACGAATTTGGTGGGCCAGCATACCCGCCAAATATTACTATCTTCACCCTTACGTATGTACAAGATATGATCGTATATCTTGTAATACTTCCTTAATTTCTCTCCTTCTGGACTCCTTTCGTCATATCGGGTTTTCACCATATTTAAACAACCATCCTCGTTCTGATGACGACGTAGATTCTTACAGATGTTCACTGTTAATTTGCGTCCCTCAACTTCTTTAAAATAGTATAATTTGACCACTCCATCTGACTCCTCTTTCAATACATCTTTATTAGACTCGGGCAACCGCGACAGCGCATCCGCACGCAATTGTCGGTCCCTTTTACGTAACAGATGTCATAGTTAAATTGCTGTAAATACAGCGACCACCTAGTCAGTCTTTCTTGAAGTAGTTTACAATCCTTCAGATAAGTGAGCGCCTTATGGTCCGTATGAATAATCACCTTACGGTCCCATAGGTAACCCTTGAACTTATTAAATCCCCACACGATAGCGAGACACTCTTTCTCAGAAATCGTGTAGTTTCGCTCACTTTTTGATAAAGTTCGACTCGCGAACGCTATCGTCCGGTGTTCCTTATCCTCTCCTTTACCAACTTCTTGGAACAGTTCTACCCCCACCCCGTAATTCGACGAATCCGTTCCCAGATGGAAGGGTAGCGATAAATTAGGATGAAATAGTATGTTAGATCTTAACAACTCGTCTTTTAATCTCTCAAAAGCGATCTGACACCCGTCAGTCCACACAAACGGAAAATTTTTGCGTAAGAGGTTATTCAAATTTTCATCATTAAACACTTGTCCTTTTACAAATTTACGGTAAAATCCTGTGAGCCCTAGAAAACTTTTTAACTGTTTCCTAGACTTGGGTGGAGGACAATTCCTTATTGCCTCTAGTTTCTCTGGGTCCTACGTAATACCAGCAGTGGTAATTACATGCCCTAAAAATTTCAGTTCCTGCTTCACAAATTCGCATTTCTTTAGCTTTAGAGTCATTCCGCCACGGCGCAATGCTCTAAAAACTTCATCTAACAGGTCACAATGGTCATGCCAAGTGGCATTGACCAACAATAGGTCGTCAACATATACAGTTAATCTTGAACTCAAAGCCGATCCTAGCACTTTATCTAGGGCCCTGATGAATACGGACACAGATATATTAAGTCCAAACGGCAGTACTCTATACTGATAACACCTGCCCGCAAACAAGAAGGCGGTGTATGGCCTAGATTCTTCTTCGAGTTCTATTTGCCAGTAACTAGCCGTCAAATCGAGGCTAGTCATGAACTTAACGTCATGAAAACGTTGCAAAATCTCCTCCATACTCTCTGGTCTGTCTGTTTCACGTTGAACGACCCTATTCAACGTGCGTGCGTCAATCACAATACGCACACTACCATCCCGTTTTGCTACAATGACCAAACCGTTATTGTATGGACTCGTACTTCTTTCAGTCACTCCCCATTCGATCATCTTATCTATCTCCCGTTGCACTGCTTCCTTTTTGGACAGCGGTATAGCATACGGTCTCACGAAGAATGGTTCGTGCGGAATTACATGCAACTTGCATTTATACCCTTCCACAAGTCCCGGTTTGTCTGAAAACACACTCTTATTCCTCATTATCACTTCATACAGGCCTCGTCTTTGTTCGTGTGTTACGTTTGATACACCGTCTACAATACTTTCCAATGCAGTTTCTACACCATTGTCAATGCCGAGATTCCTCACATTACAGTAGTTCAAATTCATACCTACATCAATATCATTCGGCCAGTTAACGATGTGTATAGGCTGGTATTGCCTATGCACACCGTCTCCTGCCTCGTCAAAGCTAACTACTATTGTTTTATCTTGTGACGTACATGTCAAAGTTTTGCTTTCGCAATTAATTACTGCACGGTACTTTAATAGCCAATCTAACCCGATAATTACTTCCGTAGTTAAGTCTGGCACGACGACAAACTCTTGTTCAAATCGTGCCCCACATATCTCGAAGTGGATAAAAATCTGTTTTGTGACCGGTTTACTGGCCTTCCCAGTAGCACCGATAATTTTCACTCCTGTTACTGGCATAACTACGATACCAGGTCTGTCTTTCAGTAACTCAAATATTTTCCCAGATACAGCACTCAATTCTGCACCGGTGTCAATCAACACGTTTAGTTGTAGGTCGTTCATATTAACAGACACTACTATCTGTCTACACTTGTCCTCGACTGTTTCTTTATTTTCCCACAATAAATCCTCGTCTATATCCAGGTCATTCCAGAAAAAAGCATCCGGCTTTGATCGCAAATCCGGCTTATCTGGCGGCCTTTTCAGCCTCTGTTCACATACAGTTTTAATTTCAACACGTTTGTCCTGAGGCTTAGTCTGTAGCTTCGCCTCCAATACCGAAACCTTTTCCTCTAACTCGTCAACTAGTGAGAGTTGCTTTGCTATCAATTCACTAATTGTCACCTTCGTTGATTCCACTTTGGTCAGATTGATCTCATGTGCCAATCTGCCTGGAGGAATGTGCCCAGTAGTATCTGCAATTACTTCCTCTGGATCTGCGCAACCCACACTGCTATCGTCCGACCGTATAACGTCAGCTCTAACATCATACACGCTGTAATCTGCGTGCTTTTCTACCAATCGTGTCCGGCTATCACTAAAATTCTCGTACTCTTTCTCCTTAATACTCTCGCAATGTTTAAACTGGAGGTTTGCGTCGGATGGGTCGGTTACTTCTACCACTAGAACTTTCGGTAAAGTCTGCCGGTTAGGGCCAGAACTTTCCGTTACTACTTCAACATCCAACTCCTGCTGGACGAAACACGACGAATCTTGCTCATGATCCCCATTAACATCAACTATTTCTAGTAAAGTCTGCCGGTTAGGGAAAGAACTTTCTATCACTTCACAAATACTATCTTCCTGTGGGACGAGACGCGACAAATCCTGCCCGCGCTCCCCATAAACACTTCTCCCATACAGGCCCCTATAATCTCTCAGTTCGTCGTATAAGCGACCGAACTGCCTTAACCAGACCTCATCCCTCTCTGCATCCCCTCGCTCAATGACGGACGTGTTATCCAACATCTGATCTTTTCTCAACAATTGCGAATCATTCTTAAACTCAATCTCCAGTTCTGCTGTGGGTGTTACAGCTGCCACTTTATAATCGATTTCCGGAACACTACTTAAATTGTTCTCACTGACAGTGAATGCATTTTCTACTGCCGTGTCTACAGCTGATCTACTACTTGTGTGCGCTCTCCTTTCTCTTAACACTGGCACACTCTCCCGCCGTTGATTATTCCATACGGAATTCTCATAACGACTACACCTCGGTTTTCTACAGTTATTGGGCCGCCAAAATTTCTCCACGCCCGGTCGGCCCCTCACCGGCGCGGCTAATGGTTTCCCTGTCTCGTCCCAGCAGATACGCTCCCCGGATGCTGCTGAGGCGGCTGATCACACACTCTGGCGTTATTACTATTCTGCGAAGCCCGTATCACGCTAGTATGATACTGGTTTCCGTCATTCCTGTTATTATTTGCATTGTATCGATTGTCATTAAGGCCCGAACCACTATTGTTATTGCTGCCAAGATTGCGGTATGCATTATTCCCATAGTTATGATTGTTGTGGTTGCTGTGGTATCCGTTGTTGTTACCACGGCCTCTACCAGTATCGCGATTATTGCGCCAATTGTCCTCGTCCTCAACTCTTTCCAGGAAATCATTGATTGTCCTGTAATTGCTTCCTACGTAGCGTTTTGTATCATCTGGAAGCTTCTTGTAGAGTTCCCAAACTATTTCGGTTTCCGTGCGGCGATCACGCAAATATTCCAACTTGCGGATCCAGCCCTCACAAAACTCCTTCATCGAGCCGCGCGAATTCGCATCGAAAGGCCTCGATACGACAAATTCGCGCCAGACACTTTGCTGTTTTTGCTCTGACCAGTATTCAGCCAGAAACAAATTTTTGAACTCGTCAAAAGTCAGGTTCGTAATATTGAGCTTTAAGCCCCAAGCTTTAAGCCCCAACGCTTGGCATCACCAGTCAACACATCAATAACCGCATTAATTTTTCTATCATTAGTCCATGATCTGGGTAAAACTCTTTCACAATTTTTAATGAAATCCGTCGCGTGTATACCGCCTTTTTTCAAGGGGTCGAACCGCTCCTCTTTCGTCAACAATTCCGAACTATGTGCACAGATTGGCACATAGCTCTGTTTTTCGTCAAGTTTCTTTTCTAATTCCGACACTCTCGTAATCACTTGGCAAGTGGTTGTCGCAAGCGTTTCCACTTCCCTCTTTTTCTCTTCGCAGGTATTAGCCTGCTTCGTCACTTTGGTATCTACTTCGGATACTAAAGCCTTTAAAGTTTCCACATTCTGTTGATCCTCTTTTCTCACTAATTGAATTTGTTCCGTCACCTTATTCTCGATGATCGGAGCAACTGCGTCTCCTACACTTTTCTCGATTCGGCTAATTTCGGAATCAAAACGAGTACTTATGCTCGCAATTTCCGCCTGAACGCCTATCATTTCCTGTTTAAGATTACCGATTTCGGTATTAATCACAACAATATCTTCTTTGATTTTATCAACTTTTGTGTTAACAACTCCAACATTGTTGTTAACAACATTAATAGCTTTGTTCTGATCGTCTAGCTTTCGTTCAATTTTTTCAGCCTGAGCTTCTTGCTTGGCAGCCTGAGCTTCTTGCTTGGCAGCCTGATCGTCTTGCTTGGCAGACAGAGCTTTAATTTCTGCCGATTGACTCTTGATTTCGTTAATCAAAACATTCAATAAATCAGTTAAATTCCTGGAAACTACCGGTTTTACTTCCGTAGCGGCTTCCTCTTTACTTGTCCCCCCGTATTCGTCATCAAGGGATTCAGATTTGATTTTCACTTCCGATTCCGAAACATTTTCTAAAGTCTGGAATTCCATTTCTGGTCTTTGTTGCGTTTCGGCGGTCGCGTCTTTCATGCTAGCCGCCTGCCGCGGAACAATGGGTACCGCGGTGCGCGTTTACCACTGTCCGACCGAAGGTTCCGTATATAAGTCTACCAAATTTTGGTAATTGTTGCCTTCACTCATTTTAATAATTTTAAATATAAATGCAAAATCTCAAATCTAATTAGGATTCCTCACACTAATATTCTCGCTGACGTAACGATCATTTCGTAACCAGTACTTTGTTACGAGATTTGCACAATGCAAAATTCGTGTCCAGAACAACCTCAAATTTGAAGATTGTCCTGTCACCAGGTCGCCACGTGTAACCTCCCCCTCACTTATCGACCTTAATGACAGTGAAAAATTAAACCGCGTGTACCTAATGGAAATTTGGGAAAAGCAATCGTCACCGACGTTAATCTGTCGGTAAAGAGGGAGGAAAGGGTTACATCTAAATGAAAGGAAAAATGCAAATGAAACTGGTGAAAATTAATTTTGAAAAGGGGCAAAGTTAATAAAGAAAGTAAATGTGCGGCCGTTACGTTAACAATTAACTAGCGGTAATTAGATATTTGAGATTTGGGGGAAATCACGGTCGCCAGTCCTAAGGACAATTACTATAGTAACTGAAAAAGAAAGGTTATTACACACATAATTAGCACTAGAAGCGTGGCAACTGAAGGTTGACACGTGTAGTGTGAAAACTGAAAGTTTGTCAGAAGTAATAAATTTCGCTACACTCTGACTTAATTTAGCAAAAGAATTAATAAAATCGGAAAACTGTAAGTTAATTTAGTGACTGAAATTAATAGTGAATTTTGTTTCTGAAGTACTACGAAATTCAATAATAAGGTTAGTCTTGGGCTACCTCAACAATCGTTTCAATAGCTACTTGAATCTACGCAATTTAGAAATAAGAGATTTAACTTCGATCTTGAATTAAATGATTCTGAACAATTAACAATAGTAAAATTTAGTGCGTACCAATCTGAGCTGCAGTCACAGGAAAGCTAAAATATGCTAACAAAACTCGCACTCTTAATTTGTGCTCGTGTAATCTAAATATTGTAGCCAGCTATGAATACTTTAACTGAACTTTGAAATTAAAGCAGTGAAATCTAATTATATTATTTTATTGCTGGTGTTTGAATTTCAACGACACTCGGGTTCATTTCGGAAAAGGAAGGGACCCTGCTTGGCAATGCAATTGGGACAATGAGCAACAAAGGTTCATGCTAAGTTGATGTAATTTTGCGAGGCAAATGGAACAATTTGAAAAGCTGAGGTCTGCCATACAGTTCTGAAACTTTACGTGCTTTTAGTCTTCCTTGTTGGTTGATTGAAGGTTTGAAGCCGTCGATCGAGGAGGTGGCGACAGTCACTCATTGTCGGCCGTCGCTGTTGCAGAAGCTGGATGTTGGCGCGCCTTCTTCTCAACACGGTCACCAGACGAAACGGGCTCTTGATGTGCGGCAGCTAATGCTTCCCGTCCGCGACACCATGTCAGAAACTAACATAGCAAGTCGAGCGCAATTACATGCTGCTAAACCCCGAAAGCGCGGCAACTCGCGGGAGCTACACACAACACACCTGCTCCACTCGCTACTCCAGCCAGACTCTCTCTGCCCGCGCTCCACGCGGCAGAGTTAACACTACCAAAGATCCTACACACTTTGATTCTTCACACGACCTATCGATGTAATCGTTCGATAGCAATTTTCCCTAGGCAAGACCCAGCGTAAAAATACAAATAATATTTACGAAACAAACCAATTATACATCGACATAAATGCATAAATATATATATATACAAATAGTAAAACAATTACAATATGTAAAGACACAGAAATGTCATATATTCAGGTAACAAAAATAAGGAAAACAAATTTATAGTACAATAGATGGAAATAGTAGGATATGCATTTCCGGCGTTACAACCTCAGGAGTTTGGCCCCATAGGAACTTAACAACAAATTTCCAAAATTTTTTATTTCGTCTCCGTGGATTTTAATTCCTACTCCAAGTTTTATATTGTTTCCTTTACTTCTTGCTCAGTATACACATTAGATAAAATCGGATATAGGCTACAGCCCTGTTTACATCTACATCTACATCCATATATCCATATTCCGAAAGCCAACTGACAGACTGTACCTGACGGAGGGTACCTTGAGTACCTCTGTCGGTTCTCCCTTCTATTCCAGTCTCGTATTGTTCGTGGAAAGAAAGATAGTCGGTATGCCTCTGTGTGGGCTCTAATATCTCTGATTTTATCGTCATGGTCTCTTCGCGATATATACGTAGGAGGGAGCAATATACTGCTTGACTCCTCGGTGAGCGCGACTGCTACGGTCGCAGGTTCGAATCCTGCCCCGGCATGGATGTGTGTGGTGCCCTTAGGTTAGTTAGGTTTCAGTAGTTCTAAGTTCTAGGGGACTGATGACCATAGATGTTAAGTCCCATAGTGCTCAGAGCCATTTGAACCATTTGACTCCTCGGTGAAGGTATGTTCTCGAAACTTCAACAAAAGCCCGTTCCGACCTACTGAGCGTCTCTCCTGCAGAGTCTTCCACTGGAGTTTATCTGTCATCTCAGTAAGGCTTTCGCGATTACTATATGATCCTGTAACGAAGCGCGCTGCTCTCTGTTGGATCTTCTATATCTCTTCTATCAACCTTATCTGGCACGAATCTCATACTGGTGAGCAATATTCAAGCAGTGGGCGAACATGTGTATTGTAACCTACTTCCTCTGTTTTCGGATTGCATTTCCTTAGGATTCTTCCAATGAATATCAGTCTGGCATCTGCTTTACCGACGATCAGCTTTATATGATCATTCATTTTAAATCACTCCTAATGCCTACTCCCAGATAATTTACGGAATTAACTGCTTCCAGTTGCTGACCGGTTACACTGTAGCTAAACGATAAGGGATCTTTCTTTCTGTGTATTCGCAGCACATTACACATGTCTACATTGAGATTCAATTGTCATTCCCTAAACCATGCGTCAATTCGCAGCACACCCTCCTGCATTTCAGTACAATTTTCCATTGTTACAACCTCTCCATATACCACAGCATCATCCGCAAAAAGCCTCAGTGAACTTCCGATGTTATCCACAAGGTCATTTATGTACACTCCTGGAAATTGAAATAAGAACACCGTGAATCCATTGTCCCAGGAAGGGGAAACTTTATTGACAGATTCCTTGGGTCAGATACATCACATGATCACACTGACAGAACCACAGGCACATAGACACAGGCAACAGAGCATGCACAATGTCGGCACTAGTACAGTGTATATCCACCTTTCGCAGCAATGCAGGCTGCTATTCTCCCATGGAGACGATCGTAGAGATGCTGGATGTAGTCCTGTGGAACGGCTTGCCATGCCATTTCCACCTGGCGCCTCAGTTGGACCAGCGTTCGTGCTGGACGTGCAGACCGCGTGAGACGACGCTTCATCCAGTCCCAAACATGCTCAATGGGGGACAGATACGGAGATCTTGCTGGCCAGGGTAGTTGACTTACAGCTTCTAGAGCACGTTGGGTGGCACGGGATACATGCGGACGTGCATTGTCCTGTTGGAACAGCAAGTTCCCTTGCCGGTCTAGGAATGGTAGAACGATGGGTTCGATGACGGTTTGGATGTACCGTGCACTATTCAGTGTCCCCTCGACGATCACCAGTGGTGTACGGCCAGTGTAGGAGATCGCTCCCCACACCATGATGCCGGGTGTTGGCCCTGTGTGCCTCGGTCGTATGCAGTCCTGATTGTGGCGCTCACCTGCACGGCGCCAAACACGCATACGACCATCATTGGCACCAAGGCAGAAGCGACTCTCATCGCTGAAGACGACACGTCTCCATTCGTCCCTCCATTCACGCCTGTCGCGACACCACTGGAGGCGGGCTGCACGATGTTGGGGCGTGAGCGGAAGACGGCCTAACGGTGTGCGGGACCGTAGCCCAGCTTCATGGAGACGGTTGCGAATGGTCCTCGCCGATACCCCAGGAGCAACAGTGTCCCTAATTTGCTGGGAAGTGGCGGTGCGGTCCCCTACGGCACTGCGTAGGATCCTACGGTCTTGGCGTGCATCCGTGCGTCGCTGCGGTCCGGTCCAAGGTCGACGGGCACGTGCTCCTTCCGCCGACCACTGGCGACAACATCGATGTACTGTGGAGACCTCACGCCCCACGTGTTGAGCAATTCGGCGGTACGTCCACCCGGCCTCCCGCATGCCCACTATACGCCCTCGCTCAAAGTCCGTCAACTGCACATACGGTTCACGTCGACGCTGTCGCGGCATGCTACCAGTGTTAAAGACTGCGATGGAGCTCCGTATGCCACGGCAAACTGGCTTACACTGACGGCGGCGGTGCACAAATGCTGCGCAGCTAGCGCCATTCGACGGCCAACACCGCGGTTCCTGGTGTGTCCGCTGTGCCGTGCGTGTGATCATTGCTTGTACAGCCCTCTCGCAGTGTCCGGAGCAAGTATGGTGGGTCTGACACACCGGTGTCAATGTGTTCTTTTTTCCATTTCCAGGAGTGTATATTGTTAATAGCAACGGTCCTACGACACTCCCCTGCGGCACACCTGAAATCACTCTTACATCGGAAGACTTCTCTCCATTGAGAATGACATGCTGCGTTCTGTTACCTAGGAACTCTTCAATCCAATCACACAATTGGTCTGATAGTCCATATTGTCTTACTTTGTTCATTAAACGTCTGTGGGGAGCTGTATCGATCGCCTTGCGAAAGTCAAGAAACACGGCATCTACCTGGGAACCCGCGTCTATGGCGCTCTGAATCTCGTGGACGAATACCGCGAGTTGGGTTTCACACGATCGTCTTTTTCGAAACCCATGCTTATTCCTACAGAGTAGATTTCTAGTCTCCAGATAAGTGATTATACTCGAACATAATACATGTTCCAAAATTCTACAACTGATCGACGTTAGAGATATAGGTCTATAGTTCTGCACATCTGTTCGACGTCCCTTCTTGAAAACGGGGATGACCTGTGTCCATTTCGAATCCTTTGGAACGCTACGCTCTTCTAGAGACCTACGGTACACCGCTGCAAGACATCTGACACCATTCTCAAACACTGCTTTCCTATCGTGCCCCACGACTCTTATAGCTGCCATCTGGTTCCTGTAAAAATTGTAAATAGCCTTTCGCTCCCTGTATTTTACCCCTGATACCTTCAGAATTTGAAAGAGAGTGTTCCAGTCAACACTGCCAAAACCTTTCTCTAAGTCTGCAAATGATAGAAACATAGGTTTGCCTTTCGTTCACCTCTATTCTAAGACAAGTAGTAGGCTCAGTGTTCAAACATTTCTACCAAATCGAAAGTGGTCTTTTCCATAGTCAGCTTCTACTAGTTTTTCCATTCGTCTCTAAAGAATTCGTGTTAATATTTTGCATCCGTGACTTATTAAACTGATAGTTCGGTAATTTTCGCAATTGTCAACAACTGCTTTCTTTGGGATTGGAATCATTACATTCTTCTTGAAGTCTGATGGTATTTCTCTTGTCTCATACATATTTTGTCAGGGATGGCTCTCCCAAGGCTATCAGTAGTTCTAATGGAATGTTATCTACTCCCAAGGCCTTTTTCAACTCAGATCAGTGCTCTATCAAACTCTTCCCGCAGTATCATATCTCCCATTTCGTCTTCATCTACGTCCTCTTCCATTTCTATAATATTGCCCTCCAGTACATCGCCCTTGTATAGACCCTCTATTTACTGCTTCCACCTCTCTGCTTTCCCTTCTTTGCATAGAACTGTATTTCCATCTGAGCTCTTGATATTCATGCAACTCGTTCTCTTTTCTCCAAAGGTCTCTTTAATTTTCCTGTAGGCAGTATCTATCTTACCCCTAGTGATGTATGCGTCTAAATCCTTACATATGTCCTCTAGCGATGCCAGCTTAGACTTTTTGCACTCCCTGTCGATCTCATTTTTGAGACGTTTGTATTCCTTTTTGCCTACCTTCACTTACTGCATTTTTATATTTTCTCCTTTCATCAGTTAAATTCAACATCTCATCTGTTAACCAAGAATTTCTACTAGCCCTCGTCTTTTTACCAACTTGTTCCTCTGCTGCCTTCAATATTTCATCTCTAAAAGCTACCCACTCTTCTTCTACTGTATTTCTTTCCCCCGTTCTTGTCAATCTTTCCCTAATATTCTCTCTGAAACTCCCTACAACCTCCGGTCTTTCAGTTTATCCAGGTCCCATCTCCTTAAATTCGTACCTTTTTGCAGTTTCTGCAGTTTTAGTCTACAGTTAATAACCAATAAGTTGTGGTCAGGTCCACATCTGCCCCAGGAAATATTTTACAACTTAAAATTTGTTTCCTAAATCTCTGTCTTACCATTATATAATCATTCTGAAACTTTCCAGTGTCTCCAGGCCTCTTCGACGTATACAGCCTTCTTTCAGGATTTAGTTATGCTATGTGAAAATTCTACCAGGCGGCTTTGTCTTTCATTCCTTACCCCCCATTCCATATTCAGCTACCACTTTTCCTTCTCTTCCCTTTCCTACCATCAAATTCCAGTCCCCATGACTATTAAATTTTCATCTCCCCTCACTATCTGAATGATTTGTTTTATCTCATCATACATTTCTGCAATCTCTTCATCATCTGCAGAGCTACTTGGCATATAGACTTCTACTACTGTGGTAGGCGTTGGCTTAGTGTCTATCTTGGCGACAACAATGCGTCCACTATGCTGTTCGTAGTAGCTTACCCGCACTTCTATTTTTATTCATTATTAAACCTACTCCTGCATTACCGCTATTTGACTTTTTTATTTGTAACCCTGTATTCACCTGACCAAAAGTCTTGTTCCTCCTGTCACCGAACTTCACTAATTCCCGCTATATCTAACTTTAACCTATCCATTGCCCTTTTTAAATTTTCTAACCTACCTGTGCGATTAAGGGATCTGACATTCCATGCTCCGACCTGTAGAACGCCAGTTTTCTTTCTCCTGCTAACGACGTGCTCGTGGGAAGTTCCCGCCCGGAGATCCGAATGGGGGACTATTTTACCTCCGGAATATTTTATCGCCATCATCATTTAGCCATACAGTAAAACTACAAGCCCTCAGGAAAAATTTCGGCTGTAGTTTCCCCTTGCTTTCCGCCGTTCGCAGCACCAGCTCGGCAAGGCCGTTTTGGTTAGTGTTACAAGGCGAGATCAGTCAATCATCCAGACTGTTGCCCCTGCAACTACTGAAAAGGCTTCTGCCCCTCTTCAGGATCCACATGTTTGTCTGGCCTGTCAAGGTATATTCGTCCGTTTTATTTGCACCTGTGGTACGGCTATCTGTATGGTGGTGGTGGTGGTGGTGGTGGTTAGTGTTCAACGTCCCGTCGACAACGAGGTCATTAGAGACGGAGCGCAAGCTCGGGTTAGGGAAGGATTGGGAAGGAAATCGGCCGTGCCCTTTCAAAGGAACCATCCCGGCATTTGCCTGAAACGATTTAGGGAAATCACGGAAAACCTAAATCAGGATGGCCGGTGACGGGATTGAACCGTCGTCCTCCCGAATGCGAGTCCAGCGTGCTAACCACTGCGCCACCTCGCTCGGTGGCTATCTGTATGGCTGAGGCACGCAAGCCTCCCCACCGACGACAAGTCCATAGTTCAAGGGGGAACGGGGGGGGGGGGGGGGGGGGGAAGGAAGATGTGATATACAATCCACAAATAGTTGCTTCACAGTACATGAACTCAGGATATATGCCGACTGAACTTCATGAAGTTGTGTAAAATTTCATTGATTTGTATTGCACCATTTCATGTAGTTCATAATGCATTTATATAAGGTGATGAAACAATTTGTAGATTAATTATCAAATCTGAAGATGAAAATAAATCTCGTAAACCGGTTTTATGAATGTTGTACTAATTAGGCAAAGTTAACGTAGTAAATTACTATATGCGCCCTACGTTCTTGTGAAACACCGATTATGCTTGACCATTACCTCCTCATGATGCGACCATCATCCTGAATAAATCTGTAACATTCTGCATGTTCATGTCAGTGGTTGGTATCACAAGTCTTCTAAATGTCTCTCTCTGTCACACAGCTGAGACGTCCCCTCCTCGCCGTCTTATTGGAATAATGACACACAGTGACATAAGCGCTATTAACGGCCGGCATTCTCTTATTAATTTTCTTCGTGGTGGCACACGTTGCTCGTCGGTTACACCACTGGTTGACCGTGTGTGCGCCGGCCGGTGTGGCCGTGCGGTTAAAGGCGCTTCAGTCTGGAACCGCGTGACCGCTACGGTCGCAGGTTCGAATCCTGCCTCGGGCATGGATGTGTGTGATGTCCTTAGGTTAGTTAGGTTTAATTAGTTCTAAGTTCTAGGCGACTGATGACCTCAGAAGTTAAGTCGCATAGTGCTCAGAGCCATTTGAACCATTTGAACCGTGTGTGCAACAGGTGACGTTTCAACTCAGTAGGTCGAGACCCGTACACGAGTGATCGCGCTAGGTCAAATGACAAGGACGGGAGCCCCAGTCAATTAAATTACGATTTACATCCCTACAGAATATTCATCCCCTCTTTACAATTTTCACTCAAGTGTGTTTCAGTTTTAATATAAATTTTATTTTGTTATAATCTGACCTGAAAATTAACTCCTCAAAGAAAATCCGAAGAATAAAGAGACCGTCATACCAGATTCCTTACATACTTCAAACTGTGTGCAGGACACTAATTTGCAATACAATCATCAAGACGACAATAGTTAGAATCCACTGAAAATCTGTAAAAAAAATGGCTCTGAGCACTATAGGTCTTAACATCTGAGGTCATCAGTCACCTAGAACTTACAACTACTTAAACCTAACTAAACTAAGGACTTTACACACATCCATACCCGAGGCAGGATTCGAACCTGCGACCGCAGCGGTCACGCGGTTCCAGACTGAAGCGCCCAGAACCGCTCGGCCATGGCTCCCGGCTCTGAAAACTTAACGGCATCTTCTTAAAAGAAGTGCTTGGACCTAAGAAGAATGGGCAATCTCTGAGGAAAGAAGGCAAGATCTGCTTTCCGTATTGCAGCTAGTAGAACTTGGCTGCTGCCTTTCTCACCAGTTGGCAGGACACACATTTTTTGAAGTCGAGAGCTTACTGAGAAGGAAATATCACCAACTCGACTTCGTATTTTAAGGAGAAAATAGCATATGTGCAAGGTATCAGACCCAGCATAGATCCCAAGCGAGAATTCTGGCCATTATTCTGATAGTACGCAGTTATGACCTGATGAAAGAACAAATTTTAAATACGTGTAACTCGATCCATCCCACTGCGCCCGCTTAATGTCAGAGCGCGAAGTAATTTACATTGTAATAGGTAAGAGGTCTGTATTTAGGTCGGTGAACCAACAAGCGATAGTACGACACTCTCAGGAGCGGCACTGGATGACGGCCAAACTGCAACGTTTGGAAGTCGAAGAACTAGAGCTATTCGACTAACCTTTATACAAGACAAACGAAAGCGTATGACGCTTATTTTGTGCAGTTTCATAGGACTAATAACAGAGAACTCTACGAAGGTAGACATTCTGGATATAGAGCACAACAGTGGACTGACATTTGTTGCACACTCACTATAGGATGACGATGACGAAATGAGGCTGTCCTTTCACTACAGTTGCATTCGTCGAAAAGCGTCATTGATACAACGCGGCAGGGATGTGAAAACAAGGAGGTAAGTGACGCAGAAGCTTGCGTTGAAGATGTGATATTGTGGCATACCACATCTCCCATGTCCGTAACAGAAGAGCATACGAAATAAGCTGTAGCCGTTTGGGAAAGTGGAAAGAATGGGAATGCATGTTTCGGAATAGCCACTAGGAACTTTAAATTACTGAAAAAAGAGGGATCTGTGCATCTTAATTTGATACCTAGAAAACCAGGGTACTTTTCAACAAAAGATTTCCAAGGCAAGATAAATCTGTCTAGATAATTTATTATAATTCCAACTTTGCACCACAATGTTTACTTGGTATCGGGTTATTAATTTTGGTCGGTAATGATCATCCTCAGGCCTGAGTAGAAACTTGCTGCATTACACATATCACGCCATTATATGTGATGATGGGGTGAAAATCATCAGCCATTTCGGCTTCGTAAAACAAATAAAATTATAGTATGTAAAGAGCACCATCGAAACGTCCGTACTGTACATGAAAAAAGAATTATACTCAGAAATAAATTTGATAACGCATCCAGGAAAAGTATGATTATCCAGGATACTAATATAGAGCAGTTGTTCCCACAATGAAGGTGGACTAAACAAGTTTAAAGCAGTTGCTGGGTAGATGTACTCATCCAAGCAGAAGCGTGGTACTTTGTCACAAAAAATAACCATGCTAAAACATCTAAAAGCATACTTATTGCACGTGAAGTATTTGTCGCAATCATCAGAGCTATTATGGAAACGGTCGGTAGACAGAATGCGTGCAGTATGGATCAGAGCGGTTTTAATTTTGAAATGCCGTCCGGTCGACCTCTTGCCAAAAAGGAACGAAAGACGTAGACACAGTGGTGCAGTCCAAGGGTAACACGACGCAGATCTGTACAATAATGTCAAAAGTATCTGCAGATGGGCACTTGCTGTCACGATTGTAGTTTTAAAAGACTCATCCGGATGCTATGGGCCGCGGGTCAAGGTCTGTTTCCTGCGGACACTGTTGTACAGTCGCCTCAGCTTCTGGAAAACTTAACAAGTATCATTTATTGATGTGGCGTCAGAAGGTGTTTCCTACAGTTATATAAGATGACAACAGACCAAGCTGTAGTTGTGAGCCGGCCGGGATGGCCAAGCGGTTCTAGGCACTACAGTCTGGAACCGCGCGACCGCTACGGTCGCAGGTTCGAATCCTGCCCCGGCCATGGGAGTGTGTGATGTCCTTAGGTTAGTTAGGTTTAAGTAGTTCTAAGTTCTAGGGGACTGATGACCGCAGAAGTTAAGTCCCATAGTGCTCAGAGCCATTTGAACCATTTTGTAATTGTGGATTCATTTTCCGGGCGCATAAGCTTGTCAGTGCATGAAGAGAACGGAGGAGAAGATACTGCAGTTTCTGTACTGACGATCCTACCAGGTGGAACAAGATTCTGTCAACCGCTGGATGTACACTGACGGAAAAAGTTCCAACGCCAAAAAATAAAGTGAAGAGATGAAATTTCGATAGTACATTAAGTGATTAACAGTTCAAAACCACAGGTTAATGAAAATGAAACGATCGTATGGCATTTATTGGCCGGGATATCCCTTTCTGGGTTCGGCCGCCGGACTGCAAGTCTTTTTAATTGATGCCACTCCGGCGACTTGCGTGTCAATGATGATGAAAATGATGATGAAGGGCACAAAACACCCAGTCCCCTGCCGGGAATCGAACCTGGGCCCCCATGCGTGGTAGGCGGTAACGCTACCACTGCACTACGGAGGCGGACCATAGGTCAATGAAACCATGAGATAAACCATTGCAACGTGAAATGGTGATACATTAATAACCGGTGTACCGCCAGTCTGTTGAACGTAGGTTTGCAAACATGCGTGCATTGTGTTGTATAGGTGTTGGGTGTTTGTGGGAGGGAGTTCCATGCATGTTGCATTTGGTCAGTGCTGGGACGGTGTTTGGATGATGCTGGATTTGTCGTCCTATGATGTCCCATATGTGCTCGATTGGAGACAGATCTGGTGATAGAAAAGGCCAAGACAACTTGTCAACACTCTGTACAGCTTGTTGGGCTACAACAGCGATATGCGGGCGAGCGTTATCCTCTTGGAAAACACCACGCTGAGTGCTCTTCATGAATGACAGCACGACAGGTCGAATGACCAGACTGACGTATAATTTGGCCATCGGGCTGCGTTGAATAAAGTCACCAGACGCACGAACAATTTTGCAGTCGGGTTGCGTTGCTCGTGCATTCCTCATACGAAATCGCATCGCAAAGCGTAATTCCAGACGTGAGTCCAGAGTGTGTAGTACGCAGACATGTTGGTTGCAGGCCCTCAACTGGCTATCTCTGGCACCGAGGTGGAACCACCTTTCATCGGAAAACACAACAGACCTTCACGCTGACCTCCAGTGAGCTCTGTCTTGACAAAGCTGAAGTCGCAAATGGCAGTGGTTTGGGGGTCAGTGGGATGCACGTAGAGGACAGGAGCTGTCCTTGAAGTAACCGGTCTATGACAGTTCGTTGCGTCACTGTTGTGCCAACAGGCACTCAGATTGCTGCTGCAGGTGCAGTACGCTGCGCCAGAGCCATAGGCTGAATATAATTGTCTTCCCTCTCGGTACCGCAACGAGACCGTCTCGAGACCGGTCTCCTTCCGACTCTACATTCTCGTGATTGCCGCAGCCAGTAATCACGTGCAGTGGCTACTTTCTGGACAAGTCTTTCTGCAGCTTCGCAGGTGGAACATCCAGCTCCTCAAAGCCCTATTATACGACCTCCTTCAAACTCAGTGAGGTGAAAATAATGGCGTCTTCGTTAGCTTTCAGGAATTCTTGACTAACATCAACTGATTACAATATACTACATCTACTCAAAGATGACTATTTGTCACGACCTATGCAGCGTGTGTTTAAAGCATACCTGTTTTGCGTCCTCACAGTTGCGCTCCTACCTCAACTCTTAGGCGACTGGTGTGAAATTTCAATAGACATAACTTTTCAGACGTTGAAAACCGCCTACCAACTTTCGTTTATGTCGAAAAATTCCTTCTTGGTAATGCGATATTGTTTTTAGTCAGTGTACTTGGCTTCCACGTATCCGTCTGTTTTGTCTGCAGGCATAACAACTAGATGCGACTTCTGGAACAGTCACGGTGGTAGTGTCAACGTTGGATGTTCTGGGTTGTACAGAATGGCACGGACAATAGTGACGACGTAGCGCTGGCTCCGAGTACGTTCGTGATAGATGAAAAGCGGGTGCATTCGGCACCTGTCCCATGAAGCTCATTCGCTGCGAACTGGCCAGCATACAGCCCTTCTCTTGTGGTTCTTGAACAGAGTATTCACTACTACTGGCTGAAATGTATTGCATAACTCCAACTGATTTTCTCCTTTGTTATTCCTACCATCAAGCCAACATTATCCTGTAACCCTTCCTTCTACTCGTTCCCCTACAGTCGCATTCCAACCATTAATGGCTATTAGACTTTCATGTGGTTTCACGTACTGAATTACGCGTTCAATATCCTCATACACTCTCTCTATCTCTTCATCTACAGCTTGCGATGTCGGCACGTATGCTGCTTTATCGTTGTTGAGGTTGGTTTCTCTTTCGACTCTGTTAAGAACGACATTGTCCCAGAACTGTTCACAGTAACACTCTCTGCTCTAGCTTCCTGTTCATAACGAATCCTATTCCAGTTACGCCAATTTCTGCTGCTGTTGATATTAGCCCACACTCATCGGGCCAGAAATCCTTTTCTTCTTTCCTTTTCACTTCAATGACACCCACTATACCTAAATTGAGCCTTAGCATTTCCCTTGTAACATTTTCTAGCTTTCCTACCATGTTCTTAACTTCTGAAATTTCACGCTACACCGTTATCCTTTTGTTGATTATTCAAAATTTTTTCCTCAAGATCATCTTTGGCCTGACAATTCCTTCCTGGATATCGGAATGGGGCACTACTCCGGTATCTTTTACAAACGGAGAGATCTTCATGACACTTTCTCTGTTATGGGCCACATGTCCTACGAATACACAGTAAGTGTCTTACTTCAGTGGTGGCCATTGTCTTCTGCATTCTCATGTCGTCCATTATTGCTGGTTCTTCCGCTTCCAGGGGCAGCTTCCCACTCCAATGGCAAGAGAGTACTGTGAAATTCTGCTCGCTCCTGAATGAGAGTGACCTCTTACCGCGGGAGTCTTCAGCCGCCATTACTGGCTATTTTATTCTAAATTTTTTGCCGTGGCAGACTTCAAAACTGGACCCGAGGACGTTTTGGTTACTATTCAAAGACGCTACCCCTAGACCGCGGGTTCAAATGGCTCTGAGTGGTTAGCACACTGGACTCGCATTCGGGAGGACGACGGTTCAATCCCGCGTCCGGCCATCCTGATTTAGGTTTTCCGTGATTTCCCTAGATCACTTCAGGCAAATGCTGGCATGGTTCCTTTGAAAGGGCACGGCCGATTTCCTTCCCCATCCTTCCATAATCCGAGCTTGTGCTCCGTCTCTAATGACCTCGTTGTCGACGGGACGTTAAACACTAATCTCCTCCTCCTCCTCCTCCTCAAATGGCTCTGAGCACTATGGGACAACATCTGAGGTCATCAGTCCCCTAGAACTTAGAACTACTTAAACCTTACTAAGCTAAAGACGACACAGACATCCACGCCCGAGGCAGGATTCGAACCTGCGACCGTAGCAGCAGTGCGGTTCCGGACTGAAGCTGCTAGAACCGCTCGGCCACAAACGGCCAGCAGACCGCGGGTGCAGACGACGATATATCTGTCCTTTTGAGCAGGATGTGATGTGAGCGATGTCGAGGAGACTGTGTTATAGATGCATCATGTTTCTGACTTGAGAGACCATGTCGAGAAAATGTTATGACTTGTGAGCATATCTTAATAAACACGCCAGAACCTCCGCTGTAATGTGTTTAATCCTCTTTTCCTACAGCCACGCCACATTCTGAGTGGTGAAACAAAGTGTAACTATTGCTTTCCTTTTTTTTTTACAGCATACTCCACGAGACGACACGTTAATTAATGAACATACTTACGATGATTCAGCGTCATGAGACGTACACAGCTCGCACAACAGCACTCGGAACACTGTCAGTTTAGATATAGGCACCCTGTACAAGCAAAAGTAAATAGTAATGACACACACATTGTGACTAGGCTACTTGAGGGAGCTATCCACCATTTTACGCCCTAGTTTTTTTAGTTTTTTTATTTATTGCTCCGTGGGACCAAATTAAGGAGAAGTCTCCATGGTCATGGAACGAGTCAGTACATGAAATTATAACACGATAGTAGAAAGAGATAAAATGAAATATAAGAAACATATTCAAGCGACATTTCGTAAGTTTAAATAAAGAAAATCAACAATGTAACACTGGAATTTGCTTAATTTTTCAGCTCTTCCAGGAGCTCCTCGACAGAACAGAAGGAGTGAGCCAGGAGGAAACTCTTCAGTTTAGACTTAAAAGTGTTTGGGCTACTGCTAAGATTTTTGAGTTCTTGTGGTAGCTTATTGAAAATGGATGCAGCAGAATACTGCACTCCTTCTTGCACAAGAGTCAAGGAAGTGCATTCCACATGCAGATTTGATTTCTGCCTAGTATTAACTGAGTGAAAGCTGCTAACTCTTGGGAATAAGTTAATATTGCTAACAACAAACGACATTAAAAACTATATATACTGTGAGGGCAAGAGGTTCTCGAACTTACACAACACATAGTACGAACAGCCCGTTTTTGAGCCAAAAATACCTTTTTTGAATCAGAAGAATTACCCCAAAACATAATGGTTCAAATGGCTCTGAGCACTATGGGACTTAACATCTATGGTCATCAGTCCCCTAGAACTTAGAACTACTTAAACCTAACTAACCTAAGGACAGCACACAACACCCAGCCATCACGAAGCAGAGAAAATCCCTGACCCCGCCGGGAATCGAACCCGGGAACCCGGGCGTGGGAAGCGAGAACGCTACCGCACGACCACGAGATGCGGGCTCCAAAACATAATACCATATGACATAAATCGTATGAAAATATGCGAAGTAGACTACTTTTCGTGTTGAACTGTCACTTATTTCAGATACTGTTCTAATGGTAAATAAAGCAGCATTTAGTTTCTGAACAAGATCCTGATCATGGGCTTTCCACAACAGCTTACTATATATCCGAACGCCTAGGAACTTGAACTGAACCGTCTCGCTTATAATATACCCATTCTGTCTGATGAAAATATCGGTTCTTGTTGAATTGCGAGTTGGAAACTGTAAAAACTGAGTCTTACTGTGATTTATCAGAAAATTATTTTCCACAAGCCACGAACTTATTTCATGAACTACATTATTTGACACTGTTTCAATATTACACACAGGATCCTTCACTACCAAGCTGGTGTCATCTGCAAACAGAAATATTTTTGAATCACCTGTAATAGTAGGAGGCATATCATTTATATAAATAAGAAACAGCAGTGGCCCCAGCACCGACCCTTGGGGAACGCCCCTCTTAACAGTGGCCAATTGGGACTGAACATCACTACCACTCTCAATATTGCGGAGAATTACCTTCTGCTTTCTGTTCTTAAAGTAAGAGGCGAACCAATTGTAAGCTACTCCCCTTACTCCATAATGGTCAACATAGTCAAAAGCCTTCGTTAAGTCAAAGAAAACACCTGGCATTCGCAACCTTTTATTTAATCCGTCCAAAGCCTCTCAGAGAAAAGAGAATATAGCATTTTCAGTTGTTAAGCCATTTCTAAAACCAAACTGTACATTTGACAGCAAATTATATGAATTTAAGCGCTCCAGTAACCTTGTATATACAACCCTCTCGATAACTTTAGCAAACACCGATGGCATAGAACTAGGTGTGGCTCCTCGCGCCGGACTCTGACTGCCTCGGCTTGGCCGCACGCCGTGTTGACAGGCCGGCGACCCCGCGCCGGCAAACTCGGCTGCTCGGGAAATATTTGCCTTCCCGGCCAAGGCGGGCGCGCCGCAGTACTTTCGCGTATTGATTATCGGCCTGCGGTGACGCGGCGAGACGCGACGACGCCGCTTTCCGGCCGCTTTGTCTACAGCCGGCGACCTCGGCGCAAACAACAAAAGCGCAGCGCAACCGCGCACTCGTTACGGAAGAGCGGGCGGCGCCGCCCACGGCCGGAATAGCAAGCGGCCGCAGCCCGGGGCGGCGCGGCCTATCACAGCACCAGCCAGTCAACGTCCGTCTCCCTCAGTGCCGTTTCAGCTCGCATTTCCCGTACCAAAGACCCTATCGCGGGCCAACGTACAGGGTGTTACAAAAAGGTACGGCCAAACTTTCAGGAAATATTCTTCACACACAAATAAACAAAAGATGTTATGTGGACATGTGTTCGGAAACGCTTAATTTCCATATTAGAGCTAATTTTAGTTTCGTCAGTATGTACTGTACTTCCTCGATTCACCGCCAGTTGGCCCAATTGAAGGAAGGTAGTGTTGACTTCGGTACTTGTGTTGACATGCGACTCATTGATCTAGAGTACTAGCATCGAGCACATCAGTACGTAGCATCAACAGGTTAGTGTTCATCACGAACGTAGTTTTGCAGTCAGTGCAATGTTTACAAATGCGGAGTTGGCAGATGCCCATTTGATGTATGGATTAGCACGGGGCAATAGCCGTGGCGCGGTACGTTTGTATCGAGACAGATTTCCAGAACGAAGGTGTCCCGACAGGAAGACGTTCGAAGCAATTGATCGGCGTCATAGGGAGCACGGAACATTCCAGCCTATGACTCGTGACTGGGGAAGACCTAGAACGACGAGGACACCTGCAATGGACGATGCAATTCATCGTGCAATTGACGATAACCCTAATGTCAGAGTCAGAGAAGTTGCTGCTGTACAAGGTAACGTCGACCACGTCACTGTATGGAGAGTGCTACGGGAGAACCAGTTGTTTCCGTACCATGTACAGCGTGTGCAGGCACTATCAGCAGCTGATTGGCCTCCACGGGTACACTTCTGCGAATGGTTCATCCAACAATGTGTCAATCCTCATTTCAGTGCAAATGTTCTCTTTACGGAAGAGGCTTCATTCCAACGTGATCAAATTGTGCCGGCAAGGGTGGCCGAGCGGTTCTAGGCACTACAGTCTGGAACCGCAAGACCGCTACGGTCGCAGGTTCGAATCCTGCCTCGGGCATGGGTGTGTGTGATGTCCTTAGGTTAGTTAGGTTTAAGTAGTTCTAAGTTCTAGGGGACTGATGACCTCATAAGTTAAGCCCCATAGTGGTCAGAGCCATTTGAACCATTTGATCAAATTGTAAATTTTCACAATCAACATGTGTGGGCTGACGAGAATCCGCACGCAATTGTGCAATCACGTCATCAACACAGACTTTCTGTGAGCGTTTGGGCAGGCATTGTGGGTGATGTCTTTATTGGGCCCCATGTTCTTCCACCTACGCTCAATGGAGCACGCTATCATGATTTCATACGGGATACTCTACCTGTGCTGCTAGAACATGTGCCTTTACAAGTACGACACAACATGTGGTTCATGCACGATGGAGCTCCTGCACATTTCAGTCGAAGTGTTCGTACGCTTCTCAAACAACAGATTCGGTGACTGATGGATTGGTAGAGGCGGAGCAATTCCATGGCATCCACGCTCTCCGGACGTCAACCCTCTTGACTTTCATTTATGGGGGCATTTTAAAGCTCTTCTTTACGCAACCCCGATACCAAATGTAGAGACTCTTCGTGCTCGTATTGTGGACGGCTGTGATACAATACGCCATTCTCCAGGGCTGCATCAGCGCATCAGGGATTCCATGCGACGGAGGGTGGATGCATATATCCTCGCTAACGGAGGACATTCTGAACACTTCCTGTAACAAAGAGTTTGAAGTCACGCTGGTACGTTCTGTTGCTGTGTGTTTCCATTCCATGATTAATGTGATTTGAAGAGAAGTAATAAAATGAGCTCTAACATGGAAAGTAAGCGTTTCCGGACAAATGTCCACATAACATATTTTCTTTCTTTGTGTGTGAGGAATGTTTCCTGAAAGTTTGGCCGTATCTTTTTGTAACACCCTGTATACACGGCGAATAGTGACCTGTGGACAAAAAGGTTCTGCCCAAAAAATTTATCGTAAATATTGATACGAATTGTTTAGATTATTTAAGGAGAGCAACTGTGCCTCAAGTAAACAGTGTACCACTAATATTCTGTAACCGTTTCAAGGTATCCGACTAACTTTCTCTCTAAGGGACAGCATGCACATGGGTCAGTGTGATGTGTGGCTAATATTTTCGTCTTTCCTGTCACATATTGCAACAAATGTGTCACGATTGCTATGACATTTTTATGATTAAGAATTTTCTTAATAAGCCCATGTGATCCTTGACAATACATACCTAGTAATCGACATCAGAGAGGCTTGCCGCTCGTGTTACCTGTGGCCGCGGCGGACGTGAAGCAATGTCGGTGAGTGCACGTCCTCACGAGGCAAATTCCCCCTCAGATTTAATGGTAAGATGGCTCAGTGGAGAGCCCGTGAGAAACTGAACACAGACCTACCACGAAAACAGGCTAAAGGTGTACTGAACTGTGAAATAAAAAAAGTATACCCAAAACAGTGTACGGTCGAAGGACGAGAACTACAACACAGAGTAGCCCATAATAGCAAAGACGTCCCCGTCTGTCACCATGCGTTTTAAGTGTTGCAACGAAACGCCCTCTTTTATTAAAATGTTAAATTCTAAAGCTTTCCACTATTCTATTACCTCCAAATACATGACGGAAAAAAATAGCAGCACTAAAAAATTGTTAATGAAGTGTAATGAAATTTCGGGAGTGCATTTGTCTGGATAACATACTTAAATGATTAACACTGAAAGATGACATTTTGAAGTAAGCGCGAGATAAACCAATGCAAATGTGAAATTCTGGTATGTTAACAACTGGTGTAAACACTATAATGTTGAATGCAAGCATGCAAACGTGCAGGTATTGTGTTGTACAGGTTCCGGATGCCACTTTCGGAGAATAAAGTTTCGTACGTGTTGCGCTTGGTGAAGCAATACAGGGGCTGTTAAGGCTGGTTGTGAATGACGCTGCAGTTGTCATCCGATGATGTCCCCTGTGCGCTCGACTGGAGACTGGTCTGGTAGTGTAGCAGTCCAAGGCAACTTGTAGATACTCTGTAGAGCATCTTGGGTTACAACAGCGGTATGTGGGATAGCGTCATCGACTTACAAAACTTCCACTGGAATACTGTTGATGAATGCCAGCACAGCAGCTGGAGTCGCCAGATTCACGTACAGATTTGCAATCAGGGTGCGAGGTGTCGCTGACCGCTGTCGACGACTAGGTTCGATTCTCACTCATGGCGTCAATTTTTGCCAGCACGGTAGCTCAGGGTGTTCGGTCAGAGGATTATCTGCCCTCTGTAATAAAGAAACTGAGTCAACGGCTCAACACTGAACTTGAACGGGTGTCATGGGACATCCGCACCGAAAAAGAGCAACGTAAAATATCGAACAGAAAAAACAAAAAAAAGAAAAACAGTTCTAGGCGCTTTAGTCCGGAACCGCGCTGTTTCTACGGTCGCATGTTCGAGTCCTGCCTCGGGCATGGATGTGTGTGATGTCCTTAGGTTTAAGTAGTTCTAAGTCTAGGGGACTGATGACCTCAGATGTTAAGTCCCATAGTGCTTAGAGCCATTTGAACCATTTTTTTCGAGGTATCATGCAACCGTACATCTTGGTGACCACCGCTGCCAGCAATTACGGACAGTGGTCACATTCCTGCCAAGTCCGTCTGCAATATCGCAGAAAGAACATTCAGCTTCTCGTAGTCCTATTGGACGATCTAATTCGAGCTCAGTGAATGTTGATAATGCCGTTTTTGTCGTCTCGAAGGCATTCTTGACCAACATCAACTAAACACGTCCAAACTCAAAGGTAACTAACACTGACAACCGTTACAGCCTGTATGTAAAGCAAATTAGATTGGCATCTTCATTGTGGTGCCATTAGTTCCAGTCCTATGCGGCGGTCGCTATATTTTAGTAGCCATCACCCTTCATTTTGTGTCATCAGTTTTCTGACTGGTTTGACGCGACCCGCCAGGAATTCCTCTGCTGCGCCCACCTCTCAATCTCACAGTAGTGACTGCAACCCACGTCCTCAATTAGTTGCTGCGTGTATTCCAGTCAGTCTGCGTTTTCCTATACGTTTTACACTTCTACAGCTCCCTCCAGAACCGTGCAAGTTATTCCCTGATGTCTTAACAGCTGTCGTAGTGTCCTGTCCCTTCTTTTTGTTAGTCTTTCCAATATAGTCTTTTCCTTCCCGATTCTCCGGAGAACCTCGTCATTCCTTACCTTACCTGTGCACCTAATTCGTATCATTATTCTGTAATACCACATCTCAAATTGTTCGATTGTCTTCTTTCCTCGTTTTATCACAATCCATATTTCACTACGATACAATGCTGTGCTCCAAACATACGAGGGCAGTTCAATAAGTAATGCAACACATTTTTTTTCTGAAACAGGGGTTGTTTTATTCAGCATTGAAATACACCAGGTTATTCCTCAATCTTTTAGCTACACAACACTATTTTTCAGCGTAATCTCCATTCAATGCTACGGCCTTACGCCACCTTGCAATGAGGGCCTGTATGCCTGCACGGTACCATTCCACTGGTCGATGTTGGAGCCAACGTCGTACTGCATCAATAACTTCTTCATCATCCGCGTAGTGCGTCCCACGGATTGCGTCCTTCATTGGGCCAAACATATGGAAATCCGACGGTGCGAGATCGGGGCTGTAGGGTGCATGAGGAAGAACAGTCCACTGAAATTTTGTGAGCTCCTCTCGGGTGCGAAGACTTGTGTGAGGGATTGCGTTGTCATGAAGAAGTTCGTTCAGATTTTTGTGCCTACGAACACGCTGAAGTCATTTCTTCAATTTCTGAAGAGTAGCACAATACACTTCAGAGTTGATCGTTTGACCATGTGGAAGGATATCGAACAGAATAACCCCTTCAGCGTCCCAGAAGACTGTAACCATGACTTTACCGGCTGAGGGTATGGCTTTAAACTTTTTCTTGGTAGGGGAGTGGGTGTGGCGCCACTCCATTGATTGCCGTTTTGTTTCAGGTTCGAAGTGATGAACCCATGTTTCATCGCCTGTAACAATCTTTGACAAGAAATTGTCACCCTCAGCCACATGACGAGCAAGCAATTCCGCACAGATGGTTCTCCTTTGCTCTTTATGGTGTTCGGTTAGACAACGAGGGACCCAGCGGGAACAAACCTTTGAATATCCCAACTGGTGAACAATTGTGACAGCACTACCAACAGAGATGTCAAGTTGAGCACTGAGTTGTTTGATGGTGATCCGTCGATCATCTCGAACGAGTGTGTTCGCACGCTCCGCCATTGCAGGAGTCACAGCTGTGCACGGCCGGCCCGCACGCGGGAGATCAGACAGTCTTGCTTGACCTTGCGGCGATGATGACACACGCTTTGCCCAACGACTCACCGTGCTTTTGTCCACTGCCAGATCACCGTAGACATTCTGCAAGCGCTTATGAATATCTGAGATGCCCTGGTTTTCCGCCACAAGAAACTCGATCACTGCCCGTTGTTTGCAACGCACATCCGTTACAGACGCCATTTTAACAGCTCCGTACAGCGCTGCCACCTGTCGGAAGTCAATGAAACTATACGAGACGAAGCGGGAATGTTTGAAAATATTCCACAAGAAATTTCCGGTTTTTTCAACCAAAATTGGCCGAGAAAAAAAATGTGTTGCAATACTTATTGAACTGCCCTCGTACATTTTCAGAAATTACCTTCTCAAATGGAGAGCTTTGTTTGATAATGGTAGGCTACGGTTGGCTACAAATGACCTTTTTGCCAGCGCTAGTGTGCCTTTGGTGTCCTGCTTGCTCCGACCGTCATGGCTTCTTTTGCTGGCTAGTTAGCAGAATTCATCTACTTCGTGATCGCCAAGCCAAATGTTAAATTTCTCGCTGTTCTCATTTCTACTACCTCTCATTTCTTTCGTCTTTCTTCGATTTACTTTGTCTATACTTTGTATTCATTAGATAGCTTATTTCAGTCAACACATTCTGTAGTTCTTCTTCACCTTCACTCATGATAGCAATGTCATCAGCGAATCTTATCATTGATGTCTTTTCACCCTAAATTTTCATTCTACCCTTTTGACGTTTTTTTAGTTCCGCAATTGCAATTGCTTCTTATCTATGTAAATTGAACAGTAGGGGCGGAAGACTGTATCCCTGTCTTACACCATTTTTAATCCCAGCACGTTATTCTTTGTCTACCATTGATATTATTCCCTCTTATTTCTTGTTCACATTGTGTATTACACATCCTTTCCTATGGCTAACTCCCATTTCTCTGAGAATTTCGAGCATCTTTCACCATGTTACATCGTAAAACGCTTTGTCCAGGACGACAAGTGCTATGAATGTGCCATCAGAAACGCCTCTCTGGTGCCTTTACGATTCCCGCAGACAAACTGATAGTCAACCAACACATCCTCAGTTTTCTTTTTCGTTCTGTATATAACTCTTTTCAGTTACATGGATACATGAGCTGTTAAGCTGATTGTGCGATAATTTTCGCACTTGTCGGACCTTGTAGCCTACGGAATTTCGTGGATTAAATTTTTCCGAAAGTCAGATGGTATATCGCCAGACTCGTACATTCTACACACCAACGCGAATGGTCGTTTTGTTGCCATTTCTCCCAATGATTTTGGAAATTCTTAACGATCGTAAGTCTTCCTAAGGTATTTTAAATTCTGATTCCAACACTGAATCCACTATCTATATATGGACTCCTATTTCTTATCCTAACGCGTCATCAAACAACTCTTCCCCCTGGTTGAGGTATTCATCGTCTAGATGTAGAAACACGCCTACCAGCTTTGGTTTATGTCGCACAAGTTCTTCCTCGTGTTGATATTTTTTATCCGTCAGTGTATTTGTAGCGTTGGTAGCGCTGAGGTCATCGGTTAGTCTCTATAAGTTACAGTCACCGTGTTGTTCTACAATTTCTAGTTCGCCAGTTGAGGCAACGTTATCCAAACGAAGTGTGTTAAGCTGTTTGATGTGTATGTCATTTACGTTCTTTAGTTCCTGCGTTAACACTTGCTTTAAAGAATTTTCTGAAACCTTGAAAATGCCTTTGACGACTCATAACGAAAGGGTATCAGTGACTGTGAAGTTGCTGTTACTGTAAATTTAAATGTTTCTCATAATGTGCTTTGCTTTAGTATTGATTATAAGCACTCAGTTTTGTTGTTACGTCGGTGAATCATTGTACCTTAATACACTACTGGCCATTAAAATTGCTACACCAAGAAGAAATGCAGATGATAAACGTATATTCGTTGGACAAATATATGATAGTAGAACTGACATGTGATTACACTTTCACGCAATTTGGGTGCATAGATCCTGAGAAATCAGTACCCAGAACAACCACCTCTGGCCGTAATAACGGCCTTGATACGCTTGGGAATTGAGTCAAACAGAGCTTGGACGGCGTGTACAGGTACAGCTGCCCATGCAGCTTCACACGATACCCCAGTTCATCAAGAGTAGTGACTGGCGTATTGTGACGAGCCAGTTGCTCGGCCACCATTGACCAGACGTTTTCAGTTGGTGAGAGATCTGGAGAACGTGCTGACCAGGGCAGCAGTCGAACATTTTCTGTATCCAGAAAGGCCCGTACAGGACCTGCAACACGCGGTCGTGCATTATCCTGCTGAAATGTAGGGTTTCGCAGGAATCGAATGAAGGGTAGAGCGCCGGCCAGAGTGGCCGTGCGGTTCTAGGCGCTACAGTCTGGAACCGAGCGACCGCTACGGTCGCAGGTTCGAATCCTGCCTCGGGCATGGATGTGTGTGATGTCCTTAGGTTAGTTAGGTTTAATTATTTCTAAGTTCTAGGCGACTGATGACCTCAGAAGTTAAGTCGCATAGTGGTCAGAGCCATTTTTGAAGGGTAGAGCCACGGGTCGTAACACATCTGAAATGTAACGTCCACTGTTCAAAGTGCCGTCAGTGCGAACAAGAGGTGACCGAGACGTGTAACCAATGGCACCTCATACCATCAAGCCGGGTGATACGCCAGTATGGCGATGACGAATACACACTTCCAATGTGCGTTCACCGCGATGTCGCCAAACATGGATGCGACCATGATGATGCTGTAAACAGAATCTGAATTAATCCGAAAATATGACTGTTTGCCATTCGTGCACCCAGATTCGTCGTTGAGTACACCATCACAGGCGCTCCTGTCTGTGATGCAGCGTCAAGGGTAACCGCAGTCATGGTCTCCGACCTGATAGTCCATGCTGCTGCAAACGTCGTCGAACTGTTCGTGCAGATGGTCGTTCTCTTGCAAACGTCCCCATCTGTTGACTCAGGGATCGAGACGTGGCTGCACGACGCGTTACAGCCACGCGGATAAAATGCCAGTCATCTCGACTGCTAGTGATACGAGGCCGTTGGGATCCAGCACGGCGTTCCGTGTTACCCTCCTGAACCCACCGATTCCATATTCTGCTAACAGTCATTGGATCTCGACCAACGCGAGCAACAATGTCGCGATACGATAAACCGCAATCGCGATAGGCTACAATCCGACCTTTATCAAAGTCGGTAACGTGAGGGAGCTCATTTCTCCTCCTTACATGAGGCATCACAACAACGTTTCACCAGGCAACGCCGGTCAACTGCAGTAGGTTGGAAACTTTCCTCATGTCAGCACGTTGTAGTTGTCGCCACCGGCACTAACCTTGTGTGAATGCTCTGAAAAGCTAATCATTTGCATATGACAGCATCTTCTTCCTTTCGGTTAAATTTCGCGTCTGTAGCACGTCATCTTCGTGGTGTAGCAATTTTAATGGCCAGTAGTGTAGTATATGCCAGCCTTAGTTTTGATATTTGCTGTTTTACATAAAAAGTGCATTAGGGATTAAAAGCATATATTTTACAATCGTTTTTAGGACTAAAGATTAAATATTTGTTGTACTAAGTCCAAATTTGACGAAATATATCAGAAGGTAAAACTGTTGTGAGCAGCCATACGGAAATTACTCTTACGGTGAAGTGTTATGTTCAGTTTCTGTTAACAAGTGATGAATCGAAATGTGTCCAGTAAAAGCAGCAGTATCGATCAGTGGGACAATTCTACCCCAGTAATTGAAATTTCAATATGAACACGTGTTTTGAAACGCCCCAGACAGCGCTGGGGTACATCACTGTCAACCGCCATGTTGTCTGACAACCAGCAATCATTGTCTGGGATTCCATTTCCTTTCGTTTGAGGACCCCATTGCTTGTCATGTGCGCTATCCTTGCAGCACTGCGGTACGCCGATGATATTGTATGCCCTGTTTTGTAGCCCCACATGACAAGCCATTCTGAGCTTCCGTTTCAGCAAGATAATCCCCGCCCACACATGACGAGAGTTTCAATTGACTGTCTTCGCGCTTGCCAAACCCTATTTTGGCCAGGAAGGTCGCCGGATCTCTCACCGACTGAGAATGCTAGAATCATCACGGGTAGGGCCCGCCAACCAATCACGGGGTTTTGATGATCTAACGCGCCAGATGGACAGAATTTGGTACGATATCCCTTAGAAGGACACAGAAGAAGCATTTCGATCAGTGCCAAGCCGAGTGACTGGTTGCATAATTAGTGTTTCCATAATGTGGGGTTCAACAGCCGTGAAGTATGTTATAATTTTTAACCTTCAATAGTTAATTTGTCTCCTGAGATGTCTGTGTGTTTGACATAAGATGTGACTGTCAGTATTCTAAGACAAATGGATAATTTCGATATTATTCAGCTTCAAAGGAATACGAGATGGTTTTAACTAATCTGTTGTACCCTACATCCTGGAGATGGTTAATAGCCGATACCGATAGATGAGTAATGTGACAAAGAAACAGCTGATGGTTAATATGCATTTCATAAAATGCTTGCATAAGCACCAGAGGTGGACGAACGCGTTAACGAGGTGCTCGGTTTTTGAAGCTCTCTCCCCTGAATAAATCATAGAACTCTTCTGAAAGTGTAATCATTTGCTTGTCTGCCCGTGCATGTAGTAGCTACTGATTTCCGCCCATTTCGGAATACACTTTAGTGCTGCCTCTCTTTACCCCATTTTTATTAGGTGTATTCATCCTTTTTCTGATTGTAAGAGCACTTAATATCTTGTAACAAAATTTAAATATTATTTCAAAACTTTCCTAATTTTTTCTCGGTTACTATCCCACAACACGATGAAGGCCACGTAGTTTACCGCTTACTAAATGTTCCTTGTTCAGATAGCAAAGCTTGATCAACAAACTTGCGTTTGAATCTATTTCGTTGCTACTTACTGTATCCACCACCCACGTTCGGATACTACTCAGGTATACTATTGAAGCTGTTTTATAAATTAGAGTTCGATTCTTTAATGGATAGGGGTAGGATGGGTACTGATTTCCTTGAATCTGACGAAATAGTTCACGTGTGGTGTCGACCGGATGTCAGACTCCAGCGAGCACAATGCTTCGGCAAACGACCACGTCGCCGTCGTCAGGTGCACGGACGAACTTTATGCCTCGGACCTGGTGCCGGGCGTATGCCTCCTCCCTAGAGATGGGCAAACTCGTTCATCCTTGGGAACTAGTTCACTGCTGATCGTTATTTTTTGGGAACCGTTCATTTTTACTCGTTCACCGTTCATTTGTGCTTGGTATATGGTTCTTATGAAAAACTGAAAACTACTAATGTAGGTGACTGAAGGATGGAGGGCACCAAGAGGGTACACTTGCCTCCCCCCTGGAGTATAGAGATTTTATTCATTACAGAATTCTTACACACATTTAGAAGTAATTTCTGTGATTCTGCAGAACCTCTCGTTTAGCCAACTGTAGCGTTGTGTGGATGATCGAAGGGAAATAATACACGGTGGCGCACGGAAAACCGGCCCCGAGTACAGACTGCTCGCCAATTACAGACGGTGTGTTGCCCGTTACGAGCAGATACAACAAACAGACAAACATGTAATAATTAGGCAGTGAAGAAATAACAAGCCAATGCAAGCAACAATGGCGAAACAATCGATGACGATGAGTACAGAGGTGGAGAAGAGAACATGAAAATCTCAAGCGGCGCGAATGGGTTATAGCACATGTAGTCTTGTAAACCTGTTGGTGGCTCTTTCCCATCTTAATAGACCACAAGTGTCTTGTATAAAATTCTTCGTTTCGACTTCCACTACATAGCTATGCTACGTTGTAAACAATAATCGTTTACACCCTATATATACTTCACGTTGTCTCTGAGTTCCTAGGCGAAGTAGATTTTATGGAAGCATAAAGTAAAATGTGGTTTTCTCATCATACTTGCGTCACACGCTTACTAAAAATTAGGTTTTTATGTTGCATTATTAAAGCTAATGTAGCAATAATAATAAAGTTCGCAGTAATAAAGTTTTTGGTTTCAAAGCTCCTTCTGAACAAATGTTTTTGAGATAATAAGTAAATACTATTTTATGGCAATCTATTTCTTTTCAAATGGAGAGACACCGCTTTTGCTAATGAGCCAAAATGACCCACAACGCACTTTTTTTTTTTTCAAAGAAACCAATTTAGCAGGTAATGCAAATTGGAAACAACCAAACATAAAAATAATTAGAGCCTTCCTAAATGTAATCTTTTTTATGTGAAAAATACACGAAAATCGTTTTATATGAATTTTCTTTTTTTCTTAATTTTTATTAATTTTAATTAATTTCTTAATTTTTATTAAGCAAATTATTGAAAGTTAATTGCTAAGTCAAGTCGACGAAACCAAAAAATATATGAATAACAAAAAAAAAAAAACTTGCCTTGTTATAAGTATGTCTTTAGCTGTTCATCGATATAATGAAGTGAGCTGATATGCCCTTTGTTACCTGAAAAGACGTACCTATTAGATACAACGTGATTTTTATGTAATTTACGTAACTATAAAATACTTTTTGATTACCGGTCGTGGACGCTGAATAGCCAGACCCAAGTGGAAGAACAGTTTGGAACACATGTAAAATGGGCGAGCCCAGTGAACGAAACGAACAACTGGATACTGAACTAACTAGGAGCAGTCGGCAGTGGAACTGAGACAGGTGGTCATGCGAAGAACGACGAGTGCGGCCGAGGGAGACCGAGACTGAGACGAGCACCCCACCGAGGCTGGAAAGAGAACTGCCGAAGTGACCGCCGCGACCGAAGTGAAGTAGTGAACTATGAATCGATCGTTCCTTGTTCCCGGGAACGAGAAGTAGACCCCCGCGACCGAAGTGAACTATGAACCGATCGTTCCTTGGAATTCGTTCCTCGGTCCTTTCGTTCATCTTGGTGAACCGTTCCTTTGCACCCGTTCGTTCGCGAACTACCCATCTCTAATACCGACCCCCTCCTCCCTGCCCGGTGTTCTGTACTCCCAAGGCGCAGGAGTACGTCCAGGCCCTCCTCCCCAACTCCTCCCGCAGCCAAGTTGTTCCGTTTGCGGTTGGCGCACATAGACGCGTGCGGACGGCATCTCTGCTACGGCTCTGCCTGTCCCTGGAGTCATTTCGTTTTTGGGGATTCTCCCTCCTCTTCTTAATCAGACTCAGTGTTGGTCCACAGGCCTTAGTAAGGGTGTGTAGCCAGTATCACAACTTATCAGCACCTTCCTTGCGCGAATCTCGATACATTCTTTAGTTAAACAGTCGCTGAAGTTAGACATCTGTGTCGCAACCTTAGTATGGTCGTAATACATTCCATTTAAATACGATAGGTAGTATTAGACAATTCCCTCTCTGAAATACTGCTGCAGTGTACTATGCCGTTGGTGTTCCCGGCTACGATTTACAACAGTACGCACAGTATGGCCTGTGAAAGTCGTGCCACCTAGTTCGAGGTCCCCCTCTGATAAAGAGAGCCTCAACCAAGAACTTCAACATCCGAGGAGGGTGTTCCGGAAAACTGGCTACACACAGTGGCAAATCAGGAGAACTCTACGTCCTACACCAACTGTGCAACCGGCGGAAAAAGGAGGGAACCTCTGGAGGATGCGCCCTCTTCACTCATTTCATTTGTGGCGGCTGATCCGGGAAGACTGGACTAATTCTTCGCAAACACTGAGTGAAACCTATCTTCTGATGACCAGCTAAAACACAGACACCACTTGTCAGTGTGAAGAGCGCCTCGGACTACGTAAATTCTGGCTCTAGTTCCCTGGAAATGTGGCACGACTGACATAGGCCAATCTGTGCGTCCTAAGAGCATTCAAAAGCCAACATCGCATAAATATTGCTTTATTTAAAACAACTGGTTTCGACGGACCTTACTGTCAATTTCAGACCTTAAAAACATATTTCTTGCGAAACTGTCGATTTTAAGTTGGACCTCATACCAAGTGAACATAACAAGAAGATTTTTTAAGACCTAAAGATGACACCATAATCTATCGAAATCGTCTGTTTTAAACAAATAAATATTTATGCAATATTGGCTTGTGAACAGATCGCGCCTTCTGGTGCGTACTGTCGAAGAATATCACCGGCACGGCATACTGTGGGGGCCTAGCAAGTCGACATTCACGTAACATTACCTGTCGTAATTACATAGAATGGATTACGACCTTAGGAAGGTTCTCACGCAGACGTTTATCTTCTGGATCTGTGTAATGAAAGGATCTTTCGAGATTTGAGTAAGGAAGCAGCTGATAAACGGTGGTAGTGGCTACAGCCTTAGGAAGGCCTATAAACCCGCAGTTAATCTCACCAAGAAGAGGAAGCAGAAATTCCACAGCGAACTGACCTCATGGGTAGGCAGGGCGACAGCGGAGTTGCCGGCAATACGGATCCCTGGGCGCGAACCACGGATGGAAGGACTTGGTGGTGGAAAGGGAAGCGAAGGGGAGGGGGAATATGAGTTGCTGGATGCACTCCCGTACAGAGGGCCAGGTAGGAATCATCAGGACACCACAACACACAGCAAAAAATACCTGACACACTACATACATGGATAAAGAGATGGAGAACTGAGCCTAATTCTGACGAAATCTGAAACAAATCACTAAATCAAAGGCGATATATGACAGAAATTGCACTCTCCTTATCGGACAAATACCTCACCGTACCAGACGAAATTGAATGTCTTGGTGTTCATCTCGACAAACACCTGAACTACAAAGGCCATCCGCGGGGTAGCCGCGCGGTCTACGACGTCTTGTCACGGTCCGCGCAGCTCCCCCCGTCGGAGGTTCGAGTCCTCCCTCGGACATGGATGTGTGTGTATCGTCCTTAGCGTAAGTTAGTTTCAGTAAGATTAAGTAGTGTGTAAGCTTAGGGACCGATGACCTCAGTAGTTTGGCCCCGTAAGACCTTACCACAAATTTCTAAAGTTTTTACAAAGTCTAGATAAGGCGTGAATAGAAAAACAACAAAAAGGCAAAACCTGATAAGAGTCTAGGAAACATTCGACGGATGCATCAACAGAGAACTATGCACGCACTAAATTTCCATCTGGCCAGTTATGGAATATGCGACTGTTCCCCTTGCAGGAAAGAGCAAATCAACTTCAGAAAAATTATACGAGACAGAGCGACGACTTAACAGAAGCATCCTAATATTACACTACAGAACACGCAACAACGAGATTACGAAACAGCAAACATACCACCACTCCAATCAAGACTTGTCCAATCAACAGCCAAATGTTGAAAATAAATGTTAACCAACAGTTCTAATCTGACAAAACTTCTAACGGCATTAGCAGGACACACGAACACCTAAAAAACCCAAATAAAAATAAGGACACATCATGTACAGTCATATTATTACCAAACGTATCGCATATAAGACTGCTGTAGAAAGAAAATCAGCATCAAACTTTTATGAAACCGAGCACATGTGAGACTGCTAAAAAGTGAAAATTAGTTCTAAAATGATAGGTACAAGAATAGAAGAAAGCGAAATAGGAATAAGGCTACAGCCAGAAAACGATAATCGAAAGATTCCTCAAATGCATTTAAGAATAGATATGAGAGAATCATGTAAACAGATGGAAAAGAAACAAATGGAACTATAGTCAGCGGTAGTTAGAATTAAGTAGACGTAAGTTAGAATAAGGCATATGAACAATAAATATAAACAAAGAAATAAAGTATACAGAAATGCGTTGCCAAACAGAGACTCAAAATCTCTCAGTGGGTCGCCCAGTCTCCTAAAGACTGGGAATGAAAATGACAAAAAAAAAAAAAAGAAAACGAAGCATTCGGTCCATCAGCGTGGTCGTCTGCCGAAATGCGAGGTGTATTCGGAAAGTAAGGTCCGATTAGGCACGAAATGGAAACCACTGTGAAAATCCGATGGAACTTTCAACAGGTGTGGTGGGCAGTGTCTTTAGTGGGCCTATCAGTAGCTTCATGTCGCTCTTTTCAGCTCAGAGCGCAAAGTGATTACGAAGAAATGCCTAAAACAACAGTGCCTCCCGCCAAGTTTATGGAGCTGGTCAGAGATTTCGCCTGAAGCTATGCAGCCCACATAACATAAATATCATGCCTTTCTATCTTCAAGACAATTTTTAGCCGCATTCTGCAGGGGCAATGAAGACGCTCCTGCAGCTTTTGCGATGGGAAGTGTTTGATCACCCACAATACACCCCTTAGTTGGCTCCCTCCGTTGTTCATCTCTGCTCACACGAACCGCTGGCTACGAAGACAACATTTTGGCACAAACAACGAAAGGCAGACCAGCGTAGAGAATTGGCTGAAAGCACAGGCGGCTGCTTTCTGTGACTGGAAAGTTTGTACAACGCCACGACAAATGTCTTTGTTGGAGCGGCGACTATTTAGAGAGGTAGCTAGAAGGTGTGGCTAACTTTTGCGAATATTTTTGATTTTCACTTTGGCTTCATTTCGCGACCGATCGGACCTTACTTTCCGAACAGCCCTCGTGGTTTTCCGTTTGGTCACTGATTCCTGGCTGGCCAACCTTGAAATATTTAATCATGAATGACGCTGGGAGGAGTAACTTACTAGAATTTACTGATTGTATCAGTGTCGTTAGCTTCTGCACGAATTATAGATGCGCTCTGGAATACGATTACAGTTACATAACCAGTGGTTATACAACCAGTGGTTGGTTATATAATCAGTCATTACATAACCCGTGGTTGTACACAACTGGCCATTAAAATTGCTACACTACGAAGATGACGTGCTACAGACGCGAAATTTAACCGACAGGAAGACGATGCTGTCATATGCAAATGATTAGCTTTTCAGAGCATTCACATAAGGCTAGCGCCGGTCGCGCCACCTACAACGTGCTAACACGACGAAAGTTTCCAACCGATTTCTCATACACAAATAGCACTTGACCGGCGTTGCCTGGCGAACCGTTGATGTGATGCCTGGTGTAAGGAGGAGAAATGCTTACCATCACGTTTCCGACTTTGATAAAGGTAGCCTATCGCGATTGCGCTTTATCGTATCGCGACACTGCTGCTCGCTTTGGTCGAGATCCAACGACTGTTAGCAGAATATGGAATCGGTGGGTTGAGGAGGGTAATAAGGAACGCCGTGCTGGATCCCAACGGCCTCGTATCACTAGCAGTCCAGATGACAGGCATCTTATCAGCATGGCTGTAACGGATCGTGCAGCCACGTCTCGATCCCTGAGTCAACAGATGGGGACGTTTGCAAGACAACGACCACGTGCACGAACAGTTCGACGACGTTTGCAGCAGCATGGACTATCAGCTCGGAGACCATGGCTGTGGTTAACCTTTGACGCTGCATCACAGCCAGCAACGCCTTCGATGGTGTACTCAACGACGAACCTGTGTGCACGAATGGCAAACAGTCATTTTTTCGGATGAATCCAGGTTCTGTTTACAGCATCATGATGGTAGCATCCGTGTTTGGCGAAATCTCGGTGAACGCACATTGGAACCGTGTATTCGTCGTGGCCATACTGGCCTATCAACCGGCGTGATGTTATGGGGTGCCATTGGTTACACGTCTCGGTCACCTCTCGCTCACATTGACGGTACTTTGAACAGTGGACGTTACATTTCAGATGTGTTACGACCCGTCGCTATACCCTTCATTCGATCCCTGCAAAACCCTACATTTCAGCAGGATAATGCACGACCGCGTGTTGCGGGTCCTCTACGGGCCTTTCTGGATACAGAAAATGTTCGACTGCTGTCCTGGCCAGCACATTCTCCAGATGTCTCACCAATTCGAAATGTCTAGTTAATGATGGCCGAGCAACTCGCTCATCACAATACGCCAGTCACTACTTTTGATGAACTGTGGTATCGTGTTGAAGCTGCATGGGCAGCTGTACCTGTACAAGCCATCCAAGCTCTGTTTGGCTCAATGCCCAGGCGTATCAAGGCCGTTATTACGGCCAGAGGTGGTTGTTCTGGGTACTGATTTCTCAGGATCTATGCACCCAAATTGCGTGAAAATATAATCACATTTCAGTTCTAAAAAAATGGTTCAAATGGCTCTGAGCACTATGGGACTTAACATCTGTGGTCATCAGTCCCCTAGAACTTAGAACTACTTAAACCTAACTAACCTAAGGACAACTCACACATCTATGCCCGAGACAGGATTCGAACCTGCGACCGTAGCAGTCGCCCGGTTCCGGACTGGGCGCCTAGAACCGCTAGACCACCGCGGCCGGCTTTTCAGTTCTAGAATAATATATTTGTCCAATGAATACCCGTTTATCATTTGCATTTCTTCTTGGATGTAGCAATTTTAATGGGCAGTAGTGTATTTCACGCTAATTCCCGTATAGCATCATCGGGTAGGTGTTGTTGATTCGTTCCTTAAGAAAGCAGAAAGAAGAAGCTTACGCAAAACTAAGCGCCGTCGGGCGAGCGTTGCGTCGCGGCGGCCGCGGCTGTGTGCGAGGCACGGCGAGGTACGACCCCGCCTGCCTGCAGCGCAACCCCAGCCCGGCCACAATTTAATGCGAAGGCCCGCCTGCGGCTGCGGTTGCGGCGGCGGCGGAGGCGGCGGCGGCGGGGGCGGCATCGCACCGCTGCGTTCCCGCCCCGCGCCTCCACCTCGGGCAAGCGGTGCGGCCAACCAGCGGGTAGTGCAGTCGGGCGGCTCCAGCAATAATGCACAGGGGCAGGGCAGCACCAGCGCCACTGTGCACTCCAGCTGTCTCGCTGTCTGCCTCTCTTAATGCGTAAGGCATCTCCGCACGTGAAAGACGAGAAGGGGAAGCAAGCCAGGCCCGGGATCAGCCGCCGAAGTCTTCCCGAGCCGCGACCCAGGTCCAAGTGGCAAGTGGTTGCGCCTTAGCTTGTGGACCAGTAATTTTTGAGGGAATTAAGCAACGTGTGGGGTTACCAATATGCGCAGGATATGAGGGTCAGTTACTAAGCATTAGCTGATCTACAGTAAAATATATATATATATATATATATATATATATATATATATATATATATATATATATACACTCCTGGAAATTGAAATAAGAACACCGTGAATTCATTGTCCCAGGAAGGGGAAACTTTATTGACACATTCCTGGGGTCAGATACATCACATGATCACACTGACAGAACCACAGGCACATAGACACAGGCAACAGAGCATGCACAATGTCGGCACTAGTACAGTGTATATCCACCTTTCGCAGCAATGCAGGCTGCTATTCTCCCATGGAGACGATCGTAGAGATGCTGGATGTAGTCCTGTGGAACGGCTTGCCATGCCATTTCCACCTGGCGCCTCAGTTGGACCAGCGTTCGTGCTGGACGTGCAGACCGCGTGAGACGACGCTTCATCCAGTCCCAAACATGCTCAATGGGGGACAGATACGGAGATCTTGCTGGCCAGGGTAGTTGACTTACACCTTCTAGAGCACGTTGGGTGGCACGGGATACATGCGGACGTGCATTGTCCTGTTGGAACAGCAAGTTCCCTTGCCGGTCTAGGAATGGTAGAACGATGGGTTCGATGACGGTGTGGATGTACCGTGCACTATTCAGTGTCCCCTCGACGATCACCAGTGGTGTACGGCCAGTGTAGGAGATCGCTCCCCACACCATGATGCCGGGTGTTGGCCCTGTGTGCCTCGGTCGTATGCAGTCCTGATTGTGGCGCTCACCTGCACGGCGCCAAACACGCATACGACCATCATTGGCACCAAGGCAGAAGCGACTCTCATCGCTGAAGACGACACGTCTCCATTCGTCCCTCGATTCACGCCTGTCGCGACACCACTGGAGGCGGGCTGCACGATGTTGGGGCGTGAGCGGAAGACGGCCTAACGGTGTGCGGGACCGTAGCCCAGCTTCATGGAGACGGTTGCGAATGGTCCTCGCCGATACCCCAGGAGCAACAGTGTCCCTAATTATTGGGAAGTGGCGGTGCGGTCCCCTACGGCACTGCGTAGGATCCTACGGTCTTGGCGTGCATCCGTGCGTCGCTGCGGTCCGGTCCCAGGTCGACGGGCACGTGCACCTTCCGCCGACCACTGGCGACAACATCGATGTACTGTGGAGACCTCACGCCCCACGTGTTGAGCAATTCGGCGGTACGTCCACCCGGCCTCCCGCATGCCCACTATACGCCCTCGCTCAAAGTCCGTCAACTGCACATACGGTTCACGTCCACGCTGTCGCGGCATGCTACCAGTGTTAAAGACTGCGATGGAGCTCCGTATGCCACGGCAAACTGGCTGACACTGACGGCGGCGGTGCACAAATGCTGCGCAGCTAGCGCCATTCGACGGCCAACACCGCGGTTCCTGGTGTGTCCGCTGTGCCGTGCGTGTGATCATTGCTTGTACAGCCCTCTCGCAGTGTCCGGAGCAAGTATGGTGGGTCTGACACACCGGTGTCATAAATTTTTTACAGCACATGTCTGCAGGGCAGGTACGCAGTGAATTCCACGTTCCACGCTCCACTGAATAGTAGCGTGATGAAAATCAAAAACAAAATGACTGAGTTTATTGAGAAATTGGATCAGGTGTAAATGCAGATATTTCTATTGCTGTCTTAGGATGGTTTATTGAACAACGTCAGTTGCAGACTAGTAATTATGGCTGTTACAAGTCATATGTTATAAGTCTAAATAATACGAGGACTATTCGAAAAGTAAGATTCGATCGGGCGCGAAATGGAAACCACAGTGACAATGCGACGAAGCTTTACACAGATGTGTTGAACACTGTCTCTAGTATGGCCACTGATGGCGTCATGTCGGCCTTTTCAGTCCTGAGCATACAGTGAGCTCCTAGAGATGCCTAGAAAATAGATCTCCCGCCAAGTACGAGGGCCTGGCGTGAGATTTCTCCTGATGTCAAGCAGCCCACATAGTTGCGTGATGCAAATGGTTCAAAGATAAAATGACTGAGTCACATAAAAATGTTTGTGTGGGGTTTCTTTAGCCATCTTTTGTCATGTGACGTTAAGAAGAATAAATCAATTGTTATTTAGACCACAGCTCCTCCCAGTGTTCTGATTTACATTACCTTTGCCATTTTATTAAAGTCTTGGTTGCAATTGAATGAAACCGGAGGCTTGCAAATTTACGAGACCTGGGTCATGGCTCGGAAAGGCTGCGGCGCCTGAGCGCATGCCAGACTCTCATGCGTTTCCTGCTCATTGACAGTTTTCAGTTGCACTCTGCAAGGGCAATTAAAATGCACCTGCAGCCTTTCCGATCGGAAGTGTTTGATTATCCCCAATAGAGCCAGTAACTGGCTCCACCCGAGTTTCATCTCGGCTCATATGAACCGCTGGCTATGAAGACAACATTTTTGCACAGACAACGAGCTGCGGACAAGTGTACAGAATTGCCGGGAAGCACAGGCGGTTGCCCTCTATGATGAGGGCATTAGAAATTTGGTACACTGCTACGACAAATGTCTAAGTCGCACTGTGACTATGTAGAGAAGTAGCTAGAGGGTGCAGCTAACTATTGCAAATAAAACATTTTTGATTTTCACAGTGGTTTACACTTCGCGATCGATCGGACATTATTTTCCGAACAGCCCTCGTACATAAGTATGGCAAAAGCAAGCCATTGATGCTTATCTTCCCCTGGGCAGCAGGCCAGGTGTTGAAGTGTAGACACGCTGACGCAAAAAGGATAATCTATACTGACAGATGTAATTCACTTAGACATGCAGTTATGACCGTGCAGAAAAACGCTCGAAAATTTGCAAGCTTCCGGTTTCATTCAATTGCAACCAATACTTTAATAAAATGGCGAAGTTAATGTAAATCAGAACACTGGGAGGAGCTGTGGTCTAAATAACAATTGATTTATTCTTCTTAACATCACATGACAAAAGATGGCTAAAGAAACGCCACACAAACATTTTTATCTGACCAATGCTTGGAAGAATATGTAGTCCAAAGATAAACAAGTGATCAGCTGGGGATCTACAAACCATACTAACCGGAACTAACCACTTTATCTGATTTCATAAATGTGAATCTGTGGTATGGCGCAAAAACTACTCTACTATCAAGCATGTACGTTCTACTATTCCATAAGCCCGCATCTCGTGGTCGTGCGGTAGCGTTCGCTCTTCCTACGCCCGGTTTCCCGGGTTCGATTCCCGGAGGGGTCACGGATTTTCTCTGCCTCGTGATGGCTGGGTGTTGTGTGCTGTCCTTAGGTTAGTTAGGTTTAAGTAGTTCTAAGTTCTAGGGGACTTATGACCACAGCAGTTGAGTCCCATAGTGCTCAGAGCCATTTGAACCATTTTTGAACCTATTCCATAAAGGAAAATACGGTTCCGAAGAACAGCGTGCTGAAAAGCATATACTGGAGCCCTACATTGTAGCACCGAATACTTTTCCCTTCTGCAGGTGAGGGCGGCGCAGCAAGACGCGCTCGCCCACTGCAGTGACGGACTTCGACAATCTGTAATTAAGGTGGAGCGCCCGGAAGTGTGCAAGTATGCAGCCTCGCGTTCGGCTGATTTGGAACGCAGATACTTCCCTATGAGCCTCTGAAGCCCCGGTGGATTCCAGTGCGCAGGTGGACCCACTTGCTGGTCTGCCAAACCAGTTTGACTCCACGACATGACTATCCGTGATGGAATATGTGAAACGTGTAGAAGGTAAACTCAAAACAAATAAGTTCTCCCACGCATAACTTGTGTGCGCGATGCAAGAAGCAGTACCTCTGATCGTTCAGATGGTGATGTGCACAGGCTCTAAGTGGCGCACTAGCAAAGGACACGAGTCTCCCCATCTAGGTAAAGACCTGCCTTTCTTTACTAATGAAATGCCAGTACAAGAGTGATCTTCTCTTCGTCTAGAGGTTTTCATCGCAGCTTGGTGGCATAGCACATTTGCATGCATATACTACACCCACTTTAGCACAAGCCAATCACGAGCTGGAGCTCGGTATTCGGAGCTGGGAGACACCCTCCTGCTCTGCATAGGAACGTATGACCAACCAGCAACTTTAAAAGTTAATTAGGAAAAAAGGCAAAAGGATTCAGCTTCATGCCCCCACCCACGTTTACGCCATGTCTCTGCTAAAATCATGGCTAGGGTGAAACGACAGCCCTCCATAAACAGATCGTTATCTCCCCTGTTGAGTCCATTTCGAACTTTCTAAAGAACGGCCATAAACTCGCTAAAAGCCTCGTGCGTTCACAGATATGTTTTATTGCAGAGTTGGGACACCTGGGCGCCACTGCCCTGCCCCACAGAATTCGCAGAACCTCTCAGCCGTTCCATCCGCTCTCTACCTACAAAGAGCCCACACTCTGCTTTATTGCCAGCCATCACATCTTACAATGCGTGGCTCATTGCTGTGGCGACTCCATGGCGTTAGTCAGCCTACCTGGACATGACGAACCGGTGCCACCCAATGTGTCTGCACGATAAGACCGTGGAGACTTGGCTGTCGGCAAACGCTTTCACCCAGGTTCAGCACAAAAAAGCCCCCTTGGCTCTCTGTTGCCCTATGCTTTTACTGCTGTCGATTAACTTGGCACCCTCTTCCTTCAAACACAGGTAAAGCCTACGACTATACCTCCAATGGAGCACACAAGCTAGTGCATTAACTACTGCCAAACATCTCATCATATGAATGAAGTCATATCGTATCAAATATAGCAACCAAGTAATAAAGATCACCTTCTCTACGAACTTTAAGCGGCATGACACAACATCAAAAGTGAGAGTGCCCCACAATCTCTCAAATTTATGACATGTTTATGGGAAGACAAATGCAGGGAAGAAACAAGCAACATATATTTGCATATCAAGGTACCACATATAAAAACATCTGCTCTTATACCTGTTAAACCCAGTATATAGTAAGTTCCTACTAGATAATCCATTCAGCTATTTTATTCATGGTATGCAATTAATATGATCGATTCTTAAATTATAGATTTTTGTGTTCAGTCTTGCATGCAGCAGTCTAAATGACCAAAACGCAGAAATATGTGAAGTGTTACAAAATGTAACCACATCCAAAATCAGTACTACTATAATAACAAAAATATGAAAAGTGATGGTTCACATCTGTTCGTCGAAACATAAGTCAGTTTCTATCGAGGAGCCATTACTGCACTGACTATACTTTTAGCCTCTGTATTGGGTGCATCTAGAACTGGCATTGTTCATGCTTATTATAGTATGAACATTGCCAGGTCTAAATGCACACAATATGAAGGCTAAAAGTATAGTCAGTGCAGTTTCATGGGTCCCCGACAAAAGTTTACTTATGTTTAGACGAGCAGATATGTAACTTCGGTTGTTGTATGTTTGCTCTAAATATTGTATTCACACTGAAACTAACATAAGGGCCAAAATTAAGTCTTCCATTTACTACAAAAATATATTCTTACGGAACTGTGCTAAATATAGGTAAACGGTTTATTACAAATAGCAGAGTATCTAATGAATTTTTATAGAGAAACCTCAACATGTGCTCTGACGTAATCAGTTTCAGGAATTTCAACCACAGGTAGTGTTTCAAGAAGATGATGCACCGCCATATGGGGGTTTTTCGTTCTCCATTTCTTGCATGGACCTATCCTGACTGGCCGGTAGAGGAAGTCCAACATCATGACCACAACGTTCACCAGACATAACCCACCACGAATTTTTCTTTATGGATACATTGAGGATAGTGATCAGTTCACCTATCACAAAAGTGCGAACTCTGATGGCACGAGCAGGTGATGCTGTAGAGATAGTGACAGGAAAGATGCTGTCAAAGGTATGGAGAAGAATTTAGCGTCGTCTCAAGGCCCACGGGTAACAAATGCAGCACATGTAGTACTGCGTCCATAAAAAACTCTTGCATTAGCATACAGTATACTTCCTTAGAAATATGTTTCTGTGATCACGGAAAGACTTTATGCTCCCCCCTGTATTTTGTGATTACTTTGATGTTGAACAAAAAACACTTCAGACATTCACGACAGCACCGCAGTGGGTTCCAGCATACCTCAAAATGGCTCTGAGCACTATGGGACTTAACATCTATGGTCATCAGTCCCCTAGAACTTAGAACTACTTAAACCTAACTAACCTAAGGACATCACACAACACCCAGTCATCACGAGGCAGAGAAAATCCCTGACCCCGTCGGGAATCGAACCCGGCAACCCGGGCGTGGGAAGCGAGAACGCTACCGCACGACCACGAGCTGCGGACAACCAGCATACCTAGATTTACTTCTGGGCGAGGCCAAATAAATACTAAAACATACGCAAACTATTGGAACACTTTATTAAAACTTGAACAATCTGAAATACTTAACTTGGAAACAATCCATGTCCATATGGAAGACAAAATGTATTTGTTACAGTCGCTATACTCGATACTTGACACAGTACAGAATGACTGTCTTAACTCACTGTACGGTTGACTATAAACTTCGGTACAGCTCCGACTTTTGATACAATTCTCGCTGCTGGAACTGAAGAAAGACGACGCTGTCGTCCTAAGCTATGACTGCAGATGCTGCGCTCTGACGAAAGTACTCTTCCAACAGCGGTGGCACTTCGAACTCCTTGGTGGCGTCTACGCTGGCGTCTCAGGCTCTACAACGTATACTTTTACTAACAGCCGAAGAATTGCAGTCATCCGTTGCAGAAGTGCCCTGTTCTCGTGGCACAGAAAACGGAAATCACAAGTAATAGTTACACAATTAATACAAATTACACATGGATCCGTATTCAATTGTAACCTCTAGATTTCGAGAAAATACTTTGATATGCTTAGTTTGCATTCTAAAAAATGTGACTGTGGCATATGCGCCTTCACAAAAAATACTGATGCAATTGATGTCACATACTCCCGCTACAAAAAAAGAAACCAAAACAAGTTTGGATTCGAACAAGGAGCAAAAAAATTCAAAAGTGTACTCATAACCACTACGCCACTGACTCCGTGGGTTTAATACGGCAAGCGTGAAGTGATGAAGTTCAAATAGTTCAAATGGCTCTAAACACTATGGGACTTAACATCTGAGGTCATCAGTGCCCTAGCCTTAGAACTACTTAAACCAAACTAACCTAAGGACATCACACACATCCATGCCCAAGGCAGGATTCGAACCTGCCACCGTGGCAGCAGCGCGGTTCCGGAGTGAAGCGCCTAGAACAGCTCGACACAGCGGCCGGTAGTGACGAAATATCATTAAAACTTTGTTATTTTCTCAGAAAATGTTGACGAAGACAAAATAAGTACCTCCTTCCACAAAACGCAGTTTCGACTGCGCCAAAGAGCGACTCATGAAACGTTCCCCTAGTAAGATGCAGTTTCTGGAAAATGTCGAACTAACTCCACACCCGCGCATGGAACAGGGAGTTCTTGCAATTTTTTCACATCAGAAACGTAGTTCAGGTAATACGTATTGATCTCAAATCTTGAGAAATAAGTGTAGTATCGAAATTAGTCACCATGGCCCCCGCCCCTAAGGACTGTTATGACGATATTAGGTGTGTTAAAGAAAGCTTAAACCCTGTTGATGGTTCAAATGGCTCTGAGCACTATGGGACTTAACATCTGTGGTCATCAGTCCCCTAGAACTTAGAACTACTTAAACCTAGCTAACCTAAGGACATCACACACATCCATACCCGAGGCAGGATTCGAACCTGCGACCGTAGCGGTCACGCGGTTCCTGACTGAAGCGCCTAGAACCGCACGGCCACACCGGCCGGCGAAACCCTGTTGATTCCATAGATTCAGACGCATTTCATTTCCTGTGATTTGTGGAGTCTTTTCTCTCTCTCTCTCTCTCTCTCTCTCTCTCTCTCTCTCTCTCTCTCTCACTGTCTTTCTGGAACTCTACTCCTCAGCTTTTCGAAGAAACTGAAGGGTGCTAATTGAAGATTGCATCACACCGACACTCGGATGATGGTAGTATCAGGTCGCAGACACTCTCCGCTTCGACCTAGGGCTACGAAAGTGTTTAAAACGACTCAAAGAGATCTTTAATTACACTTACACTGTGTGATAAAAAGTATCCCGACACCTCTTTGTAAATGACTTACAAGTTCGTGCGCCCTCCATCGGTAATGCGGGAATTCGATATCACGTTGGCCCACCCTTAGCCTTGATGACAGCTTCCACTCTCGTAGGTATACGTTCAAAAGGCCCTAAAAGATTTGTTAGGGAGTGGCAGCTCATTCTTCACGGAGTGCTGCACTGAGGAGAGGTATCGATGTCGGTCGGTGAGGCCTGGCACGAAGTCGGCGTTCCAGAACATCCCAAAGGTGTTCTATAGGATTCAGCTCAGGACTCTGTGCGACCAGTCCACTACAGGGATGTTATTGCCATGTAACCACTCCGCCACAGGCCATGCATTATGAACAGGTGCTCGATCGTGTTGAAAGATGCAGTCGGCATCCCCCAATTGCTCTTCAACAGTGGGAAGCAAGAAGTTGCTTAAAACATCAATGTAGGCCTGGGCTGTGAGAGTGCCACGCAAAACAACAAGGGATGGAAGTCCCCTCCATGAAAAACAAGACCACACAATAACACCACTGCCTCCGAATTTTACTGTTGGCACTACACACGCTGGCAGATGATGTTCACCGGGCATTCGCCATACCCACCCCCTGCTATCGAATCGCCACATTGTGTGCCGTGATTCGTCATTCCACACAATGTTTTTTCACTGCTCAATCGTCCAATGTTTACGCTCCTTACACCAATCGAGGCATCGTTTGTCATTTACCGGCGTGATGCCTGGCTTATGAGCAGCCGTTCGACCATGAAATCCAAGTTTTCTCACCTCCCGCCTAACACTCCTGATGCAGTTTGGAATTCCTGTGTGATGGTCTGGATAGATATCTGCCTTTTACACATTACGACTCTCTTCGACTGTCGGCGGTCTATGTCAATCAACAGACGAGGTCGGCCTGTACGCTTTTTGCTGTACGTATCCCTTCACGTTTGCATTTCATTATCACAATGCACCTAATATGAAAAACGCATGTTTTGGGGGTGTCCGGATACTTTTGATCACATAGTGTATTTCGCGCTACTTAGCTGTGTGGTGATAATTTCAAATCGTGAATACTTACAGAAGACATGGTACAGGTTTCGTTTAGAAATGTTGGTTATTTCATCAACCTCATTTCATTCTGATTATTTTGCTTAAAAATGTTCTTTTTCAAGTTTCTCGATAGTGATGTAAAGAGTGAGGTGTGTGCACATCAGTTTGTGCTTCAGAAATTGCCTTATTTGTTTGGCCATCAACATCTTAATTGAGCAAGAGTAGGTAAGCAATTGAGTGAGCGGATTTAACGTAGCAGTTTGTTTTAACAGTCAAACTTTGAAAATTCTCATATGAATGTCGTGACAGCCTAGAGAGATCATTAGTAAGAAACAACCGGGAAATTAACCACGATCAAAATGCTCTACTGCGAGGTACTGGGTAGAAATTCCGTCCTACGCTCTTCTCGTTATTTAGGTCCCTCTCTCTCTGAAACTGCCTGGAAATTTAAAAGCTCCATCATTAGGGGCTGCATCTTCAGCAGTTGATAATCTTTACGAGTAGACGATACTTGTCATCCCTTTGGTTCACTTCTGGTGAATTAGTTTTTTAGTTTGCAGTTCGCTAAAGATATTTTTGATAGCTACTGAATTGTAGAGCCGCCTTACTTACGATGCTCGAGCTGCAGTTTATGCGTCTGTATATTATTCATAACTATCACATCTATTACACGAACGAGAATAAAATTCAATGACTTGCACCATTTCTGCTCCGAGTCGTGGTGGCAGCCGGCGCAGCCGCCATCCTATCTGCGTTTTCTTGTCGTAAAGATGAAACACTCTTAATGACCCCCTTGATGACTGACACAGAGGTAGCAAATTCATGTTTTTTAGTCCAGAAATCTCTTTGAAACAGAAACTGCCGCCCACCTCGCCAGTCGAGTTAAACTTATCTCTCTTTGCCGTCGTTGCGGCGTAAAGGGAGCAATGTCTTACCTAGAGGTAACTTGATTGCCCTTCAAGCAGAAAACTTTTTTAGCTTTCTGTTATAGTTTCGCTCGAGACAAGATTTTTACCTGTTCTGTGAAAGAGCTACTGGAAGGCAGATCGACAGTCAGTAAAGAGATATTAAGACAATTACTCCACCACAAATTTACTAGCTGTCTTGACTGTGTACACCGTAGATGTAAAAGAGAAAAATTTCCATAACTGCAAACTTGTTAATTCCTGCTTTTCCTGCCTCTGTTAATCATATTGATTTAATTGTGCTACTGAATGATTTGTTCAGTTGATTTCGTTATATGTCTAACGTGCTGCTACGTTTGCGTCCGTTCCCGGTAGTCCTGTAATGCTACTTCAGCCTGAGACAGAGAGAGAGAGAGTAGGAGGAGGAGATGAACAGAGAGTGGAGTGTGGTGGTGGTGGGCGGAGAGGGGAGCTGGAAGAGCTGGAAGAGACTGGAGAAGAAGGAGATGGACTAACAGGAGATTGCGATGAACACTTACCCAAGCGGCGCCAGGTGCACAGCTTTTTGGTAAATACACTCCTGGAAATTGAAATAAGAACACCGTGAATTCATTGTCCCAGGAAGGGGAAACTTTATTGACACATTCCTGGGGTCAGATACATCACATGATCACACTGACAGAACCACAGGCACATAGACACAGGCAACAGAGCATGCACAATGTCGGCACTAGTACAGTGTATATCCACCTTTCGCAGCAATTCAGGCTGCTATTCTCCCATGGAGACGATCGTAGAGATGCTGGATGTAGTCCTGTGGAACGGCTTGCCCTGCCATTTCCACCTGGCGCCTCAGTTAGACCAGCGTTCGTGCTGGACGTGCAGACCGCGTGAGACGACGCTTCATCCAGTCCCAAACATGCTCAATGGGGGACAGATCCGGAGATCTTGCTGGCCAGGGTAGTTGACTTACACCTTCTAGAGCACGTTGGGTGGCACGGGATACATGCGGATGTGCATTGTCCTGTTGGAACAGCAAGTTCCCTTGCCGGTCTAGGAATGGTAGAACGATGGGTTCGATGACGGTTTGGATGTACCGTGCACTATTCAGTGTCCCCTCGACGATCACCAGTGGTGTACGGCCAGTGTAGGAGATCGCTCCCCACACCATGATGCCGGGTGTTGGCCCTGTGTGCCTCGGTCGTATGCAGTCCTGATTGTGGCGCTCACCTGCACGGCGCCAAACACGCATACGACCATCATTGGCACCAAGGCAGAAGCGACTCTCATCGCTGAAGACGACACGTCTCCATTCGTCCCTCGATTCACGCCTGTCGCGACACCACTGGAGGCGGGCTGCACGATGTTGGGGCGTGAGCGGAAGACGGCCTAACGGTGTGCGGGACCGTAGCCCAGCTTCATGGAGACGGTTGCGAATGGTCCTCGCCGATACCCCAGGAGCAACAGTGTCCCTAATTTGCTGGGAAGTGGCGGTGCGGTCCCCTACGGCACTGCGTAGGATCCTACGGTCTTGGCGTGCTTCCGTGCGTCGCTGCGGTCCGGTCCCAGGTCGACGGGCACGTGCACCTTCCGCCGACCACTGGCGACAACATCGATGTACTGTGGAGACCTCACGCCCCACGTGTTGAGCAATTCGGCGGTACGTCCACCCGGCCTCCCGCATGCCCACTATACGCCCTCGCTCAAAGTCCGTCAACTGCACATACGGTTCACGTCCACGCTGTCGCGGCATGCTACCAGTGTTAAAGACTGCGATGGAGCTCCGTATGCCACGGCAAACTGGCTGACACTGACGGCGGCGGTGCACAAATGCTGCGCAGCTAGCGCCATTCGACGGCCAACACCGCGGTTCCTGGTGTGTCCGCTGTGCCGTGCGTGTGATCATTGCTTGTACAGCCCTCTCGCAGTGTCCGGAGCAAGTATGGTGGGTCTGATACACCGGTGTCAATGTGTTCTTTTTTCCATTTCCAGGAGTGTAATTTTCCTTGCAAAATTAAAATTTTCACGATTATTGTTGTTCCCTTCTCGAAATTCTGCATAAGTATCCAAATTTTCTACAGAAAACTCTAGAACAGTAGCATACTATCAAGAACCTTGAAAATGTTCACTTGGGGTAAGTTTGGTGCCAGCTTCACCAGACTGTTGTCGCAGATTGGTCCGGCCGTAGTAAACCACCCAGTGATCCTACGAGCTGTGCACCAGTATTTTGAGGAATCGTTAGCGCTAGGATTTCAGCCGGAACAAGTCCCGCCCACTCACCCCCAGTTTTCGCGGTCTTTGTTCGGCGCCTGGGCACCGTTTCAGTTGACCCACATGGTTTACCGGGTTCGGCTGCACTTGGAGTGAATGTTAAATTTAATATCTTGCTAGATCTTAAATTTTACCAGATAGTTAAAAGACACGTTACAAAAAACGTGCACAATTGGTCTCAGCTGTGCGAGGTACCCACAGCAAACATAAGAGAAAACAATTTAGCACTGAATTCTTTAAACACGAGAACGCAGTATTCAGATGAATAACCTATGAAGAAACGTACTTTTATGTGAGAAAAAGGACCCACAGCTACAACAGGAAAAACCTACCACTAAAGAATAATTTGCTTGGAGAAGGATGAACCACACTTAACTTTCAGAACTCAGACAGTAGATGTGAAACAAGCACCAATGTTCACTATACTTCCAGATGGCATCAAAATTACTTTGTTCTTGCTAGATCGATCCAAGCTATTTTTGCGTGTTATTCACTGAATAGTTTTGCTGAAAAGTTTTAGGGGTGGAAGAAGAAGCAAGAAGGACGTTTTACTGCCGTGAAACATTGCAGCATTTATTTCCTCCATAACTGCTCTCTGACAAACATACACATCATCATTATTGTTTTTAAAAGATGGTTTGAAAGACATTTACGAAATTAATAAATCTTTTGGTTAAAAACAGACAGGACAAAGAATAACGACAGGTTATTTTCCTGAGACGTTTGCAACAACATATAGGACACTAATCACACAGAAACAGCCACAATTCTTTATAATCTCGTTTATAATGCGCAGGTATGGCATTCGAAGAATTTACAAGTTAAAATGCACCCATTACCCATGCAAATACTAACGAAATATGGCATATAAGCAAATATCTTACTGCTTTCTTTAGGCATTTCTACTTTATGGCTTTCTTATATTCTTTAATTTTCGTGAGGTACTATGGGGACCAACATAAACAAAACGACTTTCACTTATTTCTATATAACGTTGATTTTAGACAACAGAGTTGTCGACTGCATCCGTGGCTTTACTACCGACATATCAGATTCAAGACCATTGTTTTCGCACTTGATGTTTGCTCTGCTGTTTCCCTCAAATAAACGTATTATAATAAGTGAATTAGTTAATGAAAATTTGTTCTTATTGCTCTTAAATAACATCACGTACATTTTGTTTTCTATTACTGGCGATGCTTTCAATTCTCTATAAATACTTTTGTTTCTTTAATAATGCACATTCGTATTATATTACTATCCAGAAAAACTTAAATTTCTTATCATTACTGAATCTCATCACAGAGTAACATGTGTTGGACTGTGCCGACAGCAACTTTGATGTAGCTTCCAGTTTGTGGAAATGGCGGCTGTCTAGGGGAGGGCCTTACCCTATGGATAGGCGTGGAGGAGGGCGAATGGGCGGGACTTGTTCCTGGTGAAATCCTAGCGCTAAGGGCACGCAGTATTTTGCCTGGCTGCCGGGACGCGTGCTAAGGTGAGTTGACGGGGGACCGACTGACCCTGGCGGCCAGCGCGGACGCCTGCCACTCTGCCACGCCGCGGGCCCCGCCCCCACCCCCGCCCCCAGCGTCGTGTTTGTTTTATTCATGCGGGCGCCCGCTGGCTGGCTGGCTGGGTGCTCGCCCCGCCGGGCGCCACGAGACGCGGCCGGAGACGCCTTATTTGCCACACAATCGGCGCGGAGCGCAGCGTCCGAACCGTGCCAATCCCCAGTCTCAATTTCCGCCGCCTTGACTTTCATGAGGTATCTCGACCGGCGCTGGCGCGTCCTCCTCCTCCTCCGCTGACCGGCGCTGGCGCCTCCTCCTCCTCCGCTCTTGTTCTCGGAAGAGGTCCGTTTGTCCGGAATAGGGAAATTGAACGCCGCGGCACGCGGCAACAATTTGCGATCTGAAGAGCTACACAGAATTCAAGTGTTCGTTTTCGACCAAGAAGTGAGAGCCATCTGCGGCGCCGCATCTACATGTGGTTCAATGTGTTCCCGTACAGATATGAAAGATTCAAGCTCAAAGAGGTCACCAGTAGGTAACCACACGTACGAGGGGTCTTCTTCGTTCTTCTTTCGCTTACGCCATAGTCCCGCAGCGCTCGCAGGGTCGGCGTGCTTACAACGGATTTGGCAAGGTTAGTTTTAGGGGTGGCTGGACGCCCTCCCTGCCGCCACCCCCTACCCCCAGGGATGAAATCAGTGTACCCCAGCAGCCTGCATCAAGTGTAAATCGTGAAATAGTGCGAACTGTTTCAGATGTCTGCGACGCGTGTAACTGAAGCGGAACTTGGGGACCAGCCCAGTATTCACCTAGCGGGATGTGGAAAACCGCCTAAAAAGCACATCCAGGCTGACCGTGCCGTTAATCCAGCGGGCGGATTCGATCCGGGGCTGGCGCGCCTACCCGAGTCCAGGAAGCAGCGCGTTCGCGATCGCGGCTACCCTGGCGGCTAACCACACGTACGAGGAGTATTATCAACAAATTTAGACATCAGAACACTTCCATGCCGAAGTAACATGCTTTCCACAAAAATGGGTTTTCGAGAAATATAACGCAACTGGAAATAATTCCAAGGCTAAGCATGAGAAGCAACGATGGAAGAACACATTTTATGTCCCTTTTAGGGAAAAAATAACTTATCAAAGACAAATTTCCGAGCTGAAACATAGGCTAGATGAGTAGGATGACGCTATAGACCATTTTCCTTTCCAGAGGTAAAGTTACTGTCCTAAACTTTATGTGATGGTAGAGCGAGTGGTGGTACTGTCGTGGAAGGTGTGCGTAACAACGTTCCAAAAACCCATGCATTAAAGTGAAGTCACCGCCGGTCAAGAGGGGAACCACAGATTTACAATTTTACGGTAAGCGTATAAAGTGGTCCCAAAATGTAAAATCATTTGAAACAATATAAGTGTTTCAGCTGCCCCTATCTGTGACTTTTATACAAGCTACAACGACTCCAAACACCAAGTGTGATATTTTCATATTCTCTCGATCGCTATGCGCAAAATGTTCCTCCCAGATCGGAAAGGAACAAGACAGTTTTGTAGGAAATTTAATGTAGTTAAATTTTGTACTTGTAGTTTTCGCTGGAGGGGGGGGGGGGGAGGGCACGGTTTCCGAGTTATTCAATGAAAACGGATTTGAAGGTCACTTTTGTACGGTTTTCTTGAATAATTCGAAAACTGCGATGTCTAGCGAAAACTTACACCTGTATAAAATATGATTACATTTCCTACAGAGAGGTCCTGTTCATTTTTCATTGTAGGACTAGTAGTTTCCGCATAGTGACCGAGAGAATATGAAAGTCTTGCACGTGGTACCTGAAGGCGTTGCAGGTTGCTTAAAACCCATAGGTGGAGACAGCTGAACCACTCTGCATTATGACCCCCAAAATGTACGACAATTCAAACAATGCAAAATACCTTTAGTTAGGAGGTGACACAACTCTTTCCTCATTTATTAAATAAGGTGAAGCAAAAACCAAAATAGAAAACTCACGTGAGACCTACCCCACTCCCCTCCCCCACTCTCTCGCGTTAAAACAATGACTGTGCATAACACTTACATACAGTTTATGATGTTAACAATTACACCAATCACTTCACGTCGGCACCAGCGTAACATGTGACAGGACCACAGTTTAAAATAAAAGAGTCCGGCAAAGTGTACAAAATTCAAATGAATCTGAGAAGCAACTGACACTTCTGAATGTTTTTCTGTTAACTCACAGTGACGGCCATCCAACGGGAAACACGACATGACTCTGTTAATGACAAGTGACCACAGTTTGCAGTTTGCACACTCGCCGTGAGTGCTGGAACGCCAGCGTCAGTAATCCAGTGCAGCTATCCTTGCCACTGTGCAACATTCCAACTAGCCAAACACTGCGCGTAAGACAAGAGAAACGAAGCAGGATAAAGTCCCGAGATCATATGCTGGGTGTAGGATCCGTTAAAGAACACCAGTTTGCGGCTGGTCGGCACATACAGCAAGAAGTGACCCTGCAGTCCAAATGGCTTCGGCCGTGTTCACCTGCTGGCCGCCACAAAGGAACAGAGAACACATGAGAAGGTAGCAGCAGCTAAGCGGCCGCGGAGTGCCTTCTCGACATTTGTGACCGACGTGGACACTTCTGCCTCGAAGCGCGCTGGCCGCGATGGAGCGGTTGGACAGGCGTTGCATCTGCTCCATCAGTGACGCAGATGAATCTCATACTTCTACGAGAAACGGGATTGATATTTCTGGATTCACTGAGGCTCATGTGCACGGTACTGGATGCAATGCTACCTCAGTTGTCAAACACTCATGATCTGAAGACGAAATCTCTGAAGGATATTAAGCATTTTAACATTTCTGTCATAAACTGGGTTGGAGGGCATGCCAGTCTACTGTAGATTTATGAGGCATCCTTTATTCCGCAGTAAGAGGATGCTTTAGATGACGTTTAGTTTGGCTTCAGTTGCAGTTGCAGTTGAAAATGGGAGCAAGACTAAAGAAAAATCAAGGCACGTTCATGGGATTCGTAGACCTGAAGAATCCTTTCGACAATGTAAAATGGTGCAAAATGTTCGAAAATCAGATAGAAGTAGGTATAAGCTGTGGGGAGATTGTGTAATATACAGTACGTACAAGAGCCAAGAAGGAATAATAAGAGTGGACGACCAAGAACGAAATGCCCGCATTAAAAAGGGTGTAAGACAGGAATGTAGTCCTCCGCCCCTACTATTCAGTCAGTATACCGAGGAGGCAATGATGGAAATAAAAGAAAGATGCAGGAGTGGGATTAAAATTCAAGGTAGAAGGATATCAGTGATACAATTCGCTGATGACAAGCGAAGAAGGCTTGCATTATCTGCAGAATGGAATGAACCGCCTTATTAGTACTTAATACGAACTGAGAGTAAGTCGGAGAAAGAGGAAAGTAATGATAAGTAGCTGAAATGAAAACAGCGAGCAACTTAACATCAGGATTTGTGATCACGAAGTAAGGAATTCCGCTACCCAGGCAGTAAAATAACCAATGACGAACGGAGCAAGGAAGACATCAGAAGAAGACTAGCCCTGGCAAAAGGACATTCCCGGCCAAGAAAAGTCTACTAATATCCAACACAGGCCTTAATGTGAGGAAGAAACGTCTGAGAACGTACGTCTGGAGCACAGCATTGTACGGTAGTGAATCACGGACTCTGAGAAAACCGGAACAGAGGAGAATCGAAGCAATTGAGATGTGGTGCTACAGACGAATGTTAAAAATAAGGTGCACTGATAAGGTAAGGAATGGGAGGTCCTGCACAGAACCGGAGAGAAAAGGAATATGTGGAAAACAATGACAAGGAGATAGGACAGGATGATAGGCCATCTGTAAAGATATCAGCGAATGACTTCCATGGCACTAGAGGGAGCTGTAGAGGGCAAAATCTGTAGACTACGACAGCAGTTGGAATACCTCCAGCAAATAACTGAGGATGTAGGTTGCAAGCGCTACTCTGAGATGAAGAGGTTGGTACAGAAGAGGGTCGCATCAAACAAGTCACATGACTGATGACTAAAAAGAAAAAAAGAAGAGTACACCGATCACCGTGGCGACGTTAGACTGGATGCGGTGGGACAGAGGGATGGGGTTCCTGTTCCTGGGGATGTATGAAAACTTCACCCAATGAAATTTGCGTCCAACAAGATATCGGTGAAATTCGCAACTACCAACTCACTAAGTCACAGCCTACTTGCACCCCAAGTCCAGGCTCCTCCCTCCCTCCGCCGCAGTGGGTTTCTGCGCGGTCCTGACCAAGCATTGTGCATGCCGCCGCGCGAATGATCAACGGAAACAAAATGTCCTACTGCTGGAGATAGCCAAGAGCACCACCAATTGTCTACATAGCGCTTTGCGGTTTTTCGTCTTACATTCGCGTATGGCGCTGGTTCTACGTTTTGTAACGTTTATATCCCACATTTCCTTCTTTTATGATGCGTTGCTACATACATACCTGGAAGACTAATTTGCAGTTCACACTTAAGTGCCTGACAGGTTCCTCGAGCCATTTCTCTCACGTTCACGTTACGGTCGCAGGTTCTAATCCTGCCTCGGGCATGGATGTGTGTGATGTCCTTAGGTTAGTTAGGTTTAAGTAGTTCTAAGTTCTAGGGGACTGATGACCACAGATGTTAAGTCCCATAGTGCTCAGAGCCATTTGAACCATTTCTCTCGTTCCAGTCCCGAACAGCACGTGGGAAAGACAAACAATTAAATACACTCCTGGAAATTGAAATAAGAACACCGTGAATTCATTGTCCCAGGAAGGGGAAACTTTATTGACACATTCCTGGGGTCAGATACATCACATGATCACACTGACAGAACCACAGGCACATAGACACAGGCAACAGAGCATGCACAATGTCGGCACTAGTACAGTGTATATCCACCTTTCGCAGCAATTCAGGCTGCTATTCTCCCATGGAGACGATCGTAGAGATGCTGGATGTAGTCCTGTGGAACGGCTTGCCATGCCATTTCCACCTGGCGCCTCAGTTGGACCAGCGTTCGTGCTGGACGTGCAGACCGCGTGAGACGACGCTTCATCCAGTCCCAAACATGCTCAATGGGGGACAGATCCGGAGATCTTGCTGGCCAGGGTAGTTGACTTACACCTTCTAGAGCACGTTGGATGGCACGGGATACATGCGGACGTGCATTGTCCTGTTGGAACAGCAAGTTCCCTTGCCGGTCTAGGAATGGTAGAACGATGGGTTCGATGACGGTTTGGATGTACCGTGCACTATTCAGTGTCCCCTCGACGATCACCAGTGGTGTACGGCCAGTGTAGGAGATCGCTCCCCACACCATGATGCCGGGTGTTGGCCCTGTGTGCCTCGGTCGTATGCAGTCCTGATTGTGGCGCTCACCTGCACGGCGCCAAACACGCATACGACCATCATTGGCACCAAGGCAGAAGCGACTCTCATCGCTGAAGACGACACGTCTCCATTCGTCCCTCCATTCACGCCTGTCGCGACACCACTGGAGGCGGGCTGCACGATGTTGGGGCGTGAGCGGAAGACGGCCTAACGGTGTGCGGGACCGTAGCCCAGCTTCATGGAGACGGTTGCGAATGGTCCTCGCCGATACCCCAGGAGCAACAGTGTCCCTAATTTGCTGGGAAGTGGCGGTGCGGTCCCCTACAGCACTGCGTAGGATCCTACGGTCTTGGCGTGCATCCGTGCGTCGCTGCGGTCCGGTCCCACGTCGACGGGCACGTGCACCTTCCGCCGACCATTGGCGACAACATCGATGTACTGTGGAGACCTCACGCCCCACGTGTTGAGCAATTCGGCGGTACGTCCACCCGGCCTCCCGCATGCCCACTATACGCCCTCGCTCAAAGTCCGTCAACTGCACATACGGTTCACGTCCACGCTGTCGCGGCATGCTACCAGTGTTAAAGACTGCGATGGAGCTCCGTATGCCACGGCAAACTGGCTGACACTGACGGCGGCGGTGCACAAATGCTGCGCAGCTAGCGCCATTCGACGGCCAACACCGCGGTTCCTGGTGTGTCCGCTGTGCCGTGCGTGTGATCATTGCTTGTACAGCCCTCTCGCAGTGTCCGGAGCAAGTATGGTGAGTCTGACACACCGGTGTCAATGTGTTCTTTTTTCCATTTCCAGGAGTGTATTTCCCCGTGACCTCTGATTTCTCTTATTTTCTTACTAATATCATTTCTTCCTCTGTAGGTGGGAGTCAACAAAACCTTTTCGCAACCGGAGAAGAAAGTTGAAGGCTGAATATTCGTAAAAAAAAATCTGCCGCAAAGAAGAAAGCCTTTATTTTAATTATTGCCACCCAACTCGAGTATCACATTCCGACATTCTCTCCACTATTTTGCGATAGTAGGAAACGAGCTACCCCTCCATTTCCTCCTTCAGCGCTTTCTGGTAAGGATCCCATACCGTAGAGCAGTAGTCTATTAGAGGACGGATAAGCGGAGTGTAGGCAGTCTGTTTAGAGTATTTGCTGCATCTTCTAAGTGTTCTGGCGATAAATCGCAGTCTTTTGTTCACCTTTCCCACAACATTATCTATGTGATCATTCCATTTTAAGTTGTTCGTAGTTCTTATCCCTGGACACTCAATTCAGTTGACAGCTTTCGATTTGTGTGGTTTATCGTGTAACCGAAACTTAACGGCTTCCTTTTAGTATTCATGTTGACGACCTCAAACTTTCATTATTTAGGGTCAAAGTTGTCATTCTTAGCGTCATGGAGATATCTAATGTAAATCATGTTGCATTTGGTCGTGATAATCTGATGACTGTACTAGACGGTAGAATGAAAAGTTACAGGTGTTTCACAGAAGCATTATACTGAATCCGTGCAGACTGTTTGTCAATAGGTCGTTTTCTTGGAGATAATCCATGAATCTCGGACACAGTACATGTTCCAAAATCATATTTGAAATCGACATCAGTTATATAGATCTGTAATTCATTGGATTGTTCGTATCTCGTTTCTAGAGGAACGATGTGACCTGTGCAGTTTTCCAATCATTTGCCGCGCGAGCGGTTGTATATGATTGCTAAATATGGAGCCAATAGATCACCGCAGTTTGAACACTTTCGTTTATTAAGTGATATGAGCTGTGATGCTACACTGAGGGCATCTAACTGTAAGTTAGTCATGCTGGCAGCAGTTGTTGATTCTAATTCTGGACTATTAACTTCGTCTACTTTGCTGAAGGAACGTCGGGAAACCACATTGAATAACTCCCCTTCAGTGGCACTGTCATCGGTAACATTGCCATGCACATTCTGCCCTAATACGAGAAATCGTTGTGCTTTGTCACCTTAAAACTTTTTTTTTACGTAAATTACAGTGTTATCTGAGTTGTCCTTCCCCCATGAACCATGGACCTTGCCGTTGGTGGGGAGGCTTGCGTGCCTCAGCGATACAGATGGCAGTACCGTAGGTGCAACCACAACGAAGGGGTATCTGTTGAGAGGCCAGACAAACATGTGGTTCCTGAAGAGGGGCAGCAGCCTTTTCAGCAGTTGCAGGGGCAACAGTCTGGATGATTGACTGATCTGGCCTTGTAACATTAACCAAAACGGCCTTGCTGTGCTGGTACTGCGAATGGCTGAAAGCAAGGGGAAACTACAGCCGTAATTTTTCCGGAGGACATGCAGCTTTACTGTATGATTAAATGATGATGGCGTCCTCTAGGGTAAAATATTCCGGAGGTAAAATAGTCCCCCATTCGGATCTCCAGGCGGGGACTACTCAAGAGGACGTCGTTATCAGGAGAAAGAAAACTGGCATTCTACGGATCGGAGCGTGGAATGTCAGATCCCTTAATCGGGCAGGTAGGTTAGAAAATTTAAAAAGGGAAATGGATAGGTTAAAGTTAGATATAGTGGGAGTTAGTGAAGTTCGGTGGCAGGAGGAACAAGACTTTTGATCAGGTGATTACAGGGTTATAAATACAAAATCAAATAGGGGTAATGCAGGAGTAGGTTTAATAATGAATAAAAAAATAGGAGTGCGGGTTAGCTACTACAAACAGCATAGTGAACGCATTATTGTGGCCAAGATAGACACAAAGCCCATGCCTACTACAGTAGTACAAGTTTATATGCCAACTAGCTCTGCAGATGATGAAGAAATTGATGAAATGTATGACGAGATAAAAGAAATTATTCAGGTAGTGAAGGGAGACGAAAATTTAATAGTCATGGGTGACTGGAATTCGTCAGTAGGAAAAGGGAGAGAAGGAAACATAGTAGGTGAATATGGATTGGGGGGAAGATATGAAAGAGGAAGCCGCCTTGTAGAATTTTGCACAGAGCATAACTTAATCATAGCTAACACTTGGTTCAAGAATCATAAAAGAAGGTTGTATACCTGGAAGAATCCCGGAGATACTAATAGGTATCAGATAGATTATATAATGGTAAGACAGAGACTTAGGAACCAGGTTTTAAATTGTAACACATTTCCAGGGGCAGATGTGGAGTCTGACCACAATCTATTGGTTATGAACTGCAGATTGAAACTGAAGAAACTGCAAAAAGGTGGGAATTTAAGGAGATGGGACCTGGATAAACTGAAAGAACCAGAGGTTGTACAGAGTTACAGGGAGAGCATAAGGGAACAATTGACAGGAATGGGGGAAAGAAATACAATAGTAGAGGAATGGGTAGCTTTGAGGGATGAAGTAGTGAAGGCAGCAGAGGTACAAATAGGTAAAAAGACGAGGGCTAGTAGAAATCCTTGGGTAACAGAAGAAATATTGAATATAATTGATGAAAGGAGAAAATATAAAAATGCAGTAAATGAAGCAGACAAAAAGGAATACAAACGTCTCAAAAATGAGATCGACAGGAAGTGCAAAATGGCTAAGCAGGGATGGCTAGACGACAAATGTAAGGATGTCGAGGCTTGTCTCACTAGGGGTAAGATAGATACTGCCTACAGGAAAATTAAAGAGACCTTTGGAGAGAAGAAAACCACTTGTATGAATATCAAGAGCTCAGATGGCAACCCAGTTCTAAGCAAAGAAGGGAAGGCAGAAAAGTGGAAGGAGTATATAGAGTGTTTATACAAGGGCGATGTACTTGAGGACAATATTATGAAAACGGAAGACAATGTAGATGAAGATGAAATGGGAGATAAAATACTGCGTGAAGAGTTTGACACAGCACTGAAAGACCTGAGGCGAAACAAGGCCCCGGGAGTAGACAACATTCCATTAGAACTACTGATGGCCTTGGGAGAGCCAGTCATGACAAAACTCTACCATCTGGTGAGCAAGATGTATGAGACAGGCGAATTACCCACAGACTTCAAGAAGAATATAATAATTCCAATACCAAAGAAAGCAGGTGTTGACAGATGTGAAAATTACCGAACTATCAGTTTAATAAGTCACAGCTGCAAAACACTAACGCGAATTCTTTACAGATGAATGGAAAAACTGGTAGAAGCGGACCTCGGGGAAGATCAGTTTGGATTCCGTAGAAATGTTGGAACACGTGAGGCAATACTAACCTTACGACTTATCTTAGAAGAAAGATTAAGAATAGGCAAACCTACGTTCCTAGCATTTGTAGACTTAGAGTAAGCTTTTGGCACCGTTAACTGGAATACTCTCTTTCAAATTCTGAAGGTGGCAGGGGTAAAATACAGGGAGCGAAAGGCTATTTACAATTTGTACAGAAACCAGATGGCAGTTATAAGAGTCGAGGGGCATGAAAGGGAAGCAGTGGTTGGGAAGGGAGTGACACAGGATTGTAGCCTCTCCCAGATGTTATTCAATCTGTATATTGAGCAAGCAGTAAAGGAAACAAAAGAAAATTTCGGAGTAGGTATTAAAATCCATGGAGAAGAAATAAAAACTTTGAGGTTCGCCGATGACATTGTAATTCTGTCAGAGACAGCAAAGGACTTGGAAGAGCAGTTGAACGGAATGGACAGTGTCTTGAAAGGAGGATATAAGATGAACATCAACAAAAGCAAAACGAGGATAATGGAATGTAGTCAAATTAAATCGGGTGATGTTGAGGGGATTAGATTAGGAAATGAGACACTTAAAGTAGTAAAGGAGTTTTGCTATTTGGGGAGCAAAATAACTGATGATGGTCGAAGTAGAGAAGATATAAAATGTAGACTGGCAACGGCAAGGAAAGCGTTTGTGAAGAAGAGAAATTTGTTAACATCGAGTATAGATTTAAGTGTCAGAAAATTGTTTCTGAAAGTATTTGTATGGAGTGTAGCCATGTATGGAAGTGAAACATGGACGATAACCAGTTTGGACAAGAAGAGAATACAAGCTTTCGAAATGTGGTGCTACAGAAGAATGCTGAAGATAATGTGGGTAGATCACGTAACTAATGCGGAGGTATTGAATAAGATTGGGGAGAAGAGAAGTTTGTGGCACAACTTGACTAGAAGGGATCGGTTGGTAGGACATGTTTTGAGGCATCAAGTGATCACAAAATAAGCATTGGAGGGCAGCGTGGAGGGTAAAAATCGTAGAGGGAGACCAAGAGATCAATACACTAAGCAGATTCAGAAGGATGTAGGTTGCAGTAGGTACTGGGAGATGAAGAAGCTTGCACAGGATAGAGTAGCATGGAGAGCTGCATCAAACCAGTCTCAGGACTGAAGACCACAGCAACAACAACATCTGAGTTGTGATGAATACTCTGGTCGCCTAAAGTGTACCTTACTTAATACACAATTTACTGGTGTTGAAGTAGCTTCCATTTTGCAGTAACAACAATGGTATGCAGAATTATGCAGGAGTATTGCTACTACGTAATTCTCGTACCACTACAAAGAGAACTGCTGTAGATACGAGGGCTATCCACAAATTACATTACGTTTTGGAATTAAAAATAAATAAAGTTATGGGAATTTTTTTATTATATACAGATGAAAGCCACACTTAAATACTACTTTTCTACATAGTTGCCATTTAAATTAAGGCACTTATCGTAGCGATGGACGAGCTTGGAAATTAATTGGTCGTAAAATTCGGCTGCCTGCGCCTTCAACCACATGGTTAATCAGTAACCCTGTAGAAATACGATTTTTGTGCATTTCCTGGAAAGAGGCACTACAATAAACTCTCAAAGGTATTGCCAAACTCTGCACAACCTCAGAAGAGCAATACAAAACAAGCGCAGGGGAAAGTTGGGCTCAAAGATCTTGCTCATTCACGACAACGCCTGGGCCCAAACGGAAAATGCCACTCGTGAAGTTCTCGAATCTTTTAAGTGGGAGTTGTTTCCTCATCCGCCGTACAGTCCCGACCTGGCACCCAGCGACTTCCACTTACTTCCAGCAATGAAGAAGTGGTGGGCTATGCAGCGTTTTGATGACGACGCACGGCTCTTTCCAGGAAATGCACAAAAATTGTATTTCTAAGTGGTTGAAGGCGCAGGCGGCCGAATTTTAAGACGAATGAATTTCCAAGATCGTCCATCGCTACGATCAGTGTCTTAATTTAAATGGCAACTATGTAGAAAAGTAGTACTTAAGTGTGGCTTTCATCTGTATATAATAAAAAAAATTTCCAATACTGTAAGGTTGTTACTTTAATTTGCTATGAAAGCGGTACTGATAGACAATAAAAGCGGGTTAAAAGCTGTGAGCTGTCTGGGGAAGTTAACCGTGCATTACTGCGCAACTGTTTCACCAGGTATCTAGTCTAGGTTTATCAAATTCCCAAACAAACTAACATTAATTATAATCTTTTAATAGTCATACAACAACCGGTAATATATATATAAAAAAGAGAATTTAAATAAAAAGAAAGAAATCAGTTTATATTTGGAAATTTATTTTAAGATTGATCATTGAAATTTCAGCATATTAAACTCGATTCATAACTAAGCTGGTGCCTTATTTAGGATTGTGAAAATGTGAGATTGTAATCTTACGGAACACATCAAATATGGAGCCAAGATTGGGAGACTGCATACAACACTGCATTCATAAAATAACACACGAAGAACGTTGAAACATATGCAAGAGGAAATTAACCACAACCAACCGATTCAATTTTCACCCAAAGAAATTACGTTCATAGCACAATCCTGTCCGTCATGTAATTACCACACACTGGTATACTAAAGTCATACTAACTCTCTGTGAAATCTTCCCAAAAAGAATAGCTGAGGGCTACTTTGATGATTACACCACATGCTTTACGTGGTCAACTTGGTTTACACAAAGCGTATAACTCCACAATAATTTTGATAATTAAAATAAATTAGATCGAAAAGCAATTTACAAAAGAAAAACCTCGAACTGGTTACTAACGTCTTACTATTAACCTGATGGGTCAAACAGTTATATAAGCACGTGGTACTGGTCTCGCAAAGTACACCCCACGTGGGTTGAACATAAAGAAAAGTTGCTATATTGAAAAATATTGTCAAGACGAGACGTTATAATCACACAAGCATTCGCATTTAAGATTGATCTTAGTTACAGTTACTGATCAACACGTCGTTCCACTTTACTCACAAAGTAGTGACAAAGCAACTACCGGAAAATAATCTGAACTTCACACGAGAATTGCACTGCGCTGCAATTTGAGATAACATTAGATATTTTAGAGCTAAACCTGAAATAAAGGTGATTAAATTTTCAGTTAGGCTGAACTTAAGAAATCCATTGTCCTACGGACTTAGCAGACACGCGCTTAGCCGGAGATCTTACCACTTCAGACGCTCGCCACGGACAGACTGCCCTGCGCTCCTACCGAGCGTGCTTCCTGAGGGTGGCTCACAAATACAAACGGAAGTGGCCAGAGGGGCAGCTTCCTATACCAACATGACAAAGGACGGACGGGACCATACTAAGGATAGAAACCTCTTTGCTTTTAGAAAGCGTAGCTACCTGTTCCGACGTTGGTCCTACTGTTCTCTAGCAGACAGCCTTGTCTGCTACCCTCAAGCATGCAACTAGAAATACATTTGCTCATTCATCCTCTCACACAGAGGGGAAGGGGGATGACAGTATCTTATCATATACAGTATATAAAAGAAAGCGGATGTAGGTTCCGTATGAGACTGTGTGAGATGAATTACATATAAACTGTGTTTTAAAGTGTAGTAGTGTGACAGATCGTTCTTGTTTATGTGTAAAAGTAACACGTTCCACTACTCAGTCTCCTCCCAGATAGTCAGAAACGCCACAGTAAATTTAGAAGAGGAATTTATGCCGAAAATGACAACAGATTTAAGAAATTAAACATGAAAGGAAACCAACAGAGACCTTTCAATACTCTATTTATTTTTAATTCCAAAACGTAATGTACTTTGTGGATAGCACTCGTATTAGTCAGTGGTGTTGAGAAAGAGCTGAAATCACTAAAAGGTTCAGCACCCGATGGCATTCCTATCAGATTCTGTACCAGTCTCACTTTGCCCCCTTTTAACCATAACCTATCATAGACCCCGTGAACAAAAAAAAGGTGCTCTGCGGTTGGGAGAAACCACAGGTCACACCCATCTACAATATTGTTGTTGTTGTGGTCTTCAGTCCTGAGACTGGTTTGATGCAGCTCTCCATGCTACTCTAACCTTCCTTGCCATTGCCAGTCTACATTTTATATCCTCTCTACTTCGACCATCATCAGTTATTTTACTCCCTAAATAGCAAAACTCCTTTACTACTTTAAGTGTCTCATTTCCTAATCTAATTCCCTCAGCATCACCCGATTTCATTTGACTACATTCCATTATCCTCGTTTTGTTTTTGTTGATGTTCATCTTATATCCTCCTTTCAAGACACTGTCCATTCCGTTCAACTGCTCTTCCAAGTCCTTTGCTGTCTCTGACAGAATTACAATGTCATCGGCGAACCTCAAAGTTTTTACTTCTTCTCCATGAATTTTAATACCTACTCCAAATTTTTCTTTTGTTTCCTTTACTGCTTGCTCAATATACAGATTGAATAACATCGGGGAGAGGCTACAACCCTGTCTCACTCTTTTCCCAACCACTGCTTCCCTTTCATGCCCCTCGACTCTTATAACTGCCATCTGGTTTCTGTACAAATTGTAAATAGCCTTCCGCTCCCTGTATTTTACCCCTGCCACCTTCAGAATTTGAAAGAGAGTATTCCAGTTAACGTTGTCAAAAGCTTTCTCTAAGTCTACAAATGCTAGAAACGTAGGTTTGCCTTTTCTTAATCTAGCTTCTAAGATAAGTCGTAAGGTTAGTATTGCCTCACGTGTTCCAACATTTCTACGGAATCCAAACTGATCCTCCCCGAGGTTCGCTTCTACCAGTTTTTCCATTCGTCTGTAAAGAATTCGCGTTAGTATTTTGCAGCCGTGACTTATTAAACTGATAGTTCGGTAATTTTCACATCTGTCAACACCTGCTTTCTTTGGTATTGGAATTATTATATTCTTCTTGAAGTCTGTGGGTATTTCGCCTGTCTCATACATCTTGCTCACCAGATGGTAGAGTTTTGTCAGGACTGGCTCTCCCAAGGCCGTCAGTAGTTCTAATGAAATGTTGTCTACTCCCGGGGCCTTGTTTCGACTCAGGTCTTTCAGTGCTCTGTCAAACTCTTCACGCAGTATCTTATCTCCCATTTCATCTTCATCTACATCCTCTTCCATTTCCGTAATACTGTCCTCAAGTACATCGCCCTTGTATAAACCCTCTATATACTCCTTCCACCTTTCTGCCTTCCCCTCTTTGCTTAGAACTGGGTTGCCATCCGAGCTCTTGATATTCATACAAGTGGTTCTCTTCTCTCCAAAGGTCTCTTTAATTTTCCTGTAGGCAGCATCTATCTTACCCCTAGTGGGACAAGCCTCTACATCCTTACATTTGTCCTCTAGCCATCCCTGCTTAGCCATTTTGCACTTCCTGTCGATCTCATTTTTGAGACGTTTGTATTCCCTTTTGCCTGATTCATTTACTGCATTTTTATATTTTCTCCTTTCATCAATTAAATTCAATATTTCTTCTGTTACCCAAGGATTTCTATTAGCCCTCGTCTTTTTACCTACTTGATCCTCTGCTGCCTTCACTACTTCATCCCTCAGAGCTACCCATTCTTCTTCTACTGTATTTCTTTCCCCCATTCCTGTCAATTGTTCCCTTATGCTCTCCCTGAAACTCTCTACAACCTTCGGTTCTTTCAGTTTATCCAGGTCCCATCTCCTTAAATTCCCACCTTTTTGCAGTTTCTTCAGTTTCAATCTGCAGTTCATAACCAATAGATTGTGGTCAGAATCCACATCTGCCCCTGGAAATGTCTTACAATTTAAAACCTGGTTCCTAAATCTCTGTCTTACCATTATATAATCTATCTGATACCTATTAGTATCTCCGGGATTCTTCCAGGTATACAACCTTCTTTTATGATTCTTGAACCAAGTGTTAGCTATGATTAAGTTATGCTCTGTGCAAAATTCTACAAGGCGGCTTCCTCTTTCATTTCTTCCCCCCAATCCATATTCACCTACTATGTTTCCTTCTCTCCCTTTTCCTACTGACGAATTCCAGTCACCCATGACTATTAAATTTTCGTCTCCCTTCACTACCTGAATAATTTCTTTTATCTCGTCATACATTTCATCAATTTCTTCATCGTCTGCAGAGCTAGTTGGCATATAAACTTGTACTACTGTAGTAGGCATGGGCTTTGTGTCTATCTTGGCCACAATAATGCGTTCACTATGTTGTTTGTAGTAGCTAACCCGCACTCCTATTTTTTTATTCATTATTAAACCTACTCCTGCATTACCCCTATTTGATTTTGTATTTATAGCCCTGTAACCACCAGACCAAAAGTCTTGTTCCTCCTGCCACCGAACTTCACTAATTCCCACTATATCTAACTTTAACCTATCCATTTCCCTTTTTAAATTTTCTAACCTACCTGCCCGATTAAGGGATCTGACATTCCACGCTCCGATCCGTAGAATGCCAGTTTTCTTTCTCCTGATAACGACGTCCTCTTGAGTAGTCCCCGCCCGGAGATCCGAATGGGGGACTATTTTACCTCCGGAATATTTTATCCAAGAGGACGCCATCATCATTTAATCATACAGTAAAGCTGCATGTCCTCGGGAAAAATTACGGCTGTAGTTTCCCCTTGGTTTCAGCCGTTCGCAGTACCAGCACAGCAAGGCCGTTTTGGTTAATGTTACAAGGCCAGATCAGTCAATCATCCAGACTGTTGCCCCTGCAACTACTGAAAAGGCTGCTGCCCCTCTTCAGGAACCAAATGTTTGTCTGGCCTCTCAACAGATACCCCTCCGTTGTGGTTGCACCTACAGTACGGCCATCTGTATCGCTGAGGCACGCTAGCCTCCCCACCAACGGCAAGGTCCATGGTTCATAATAAGCGTATCACAAATCAACGACAAAACTGACTTTCAGTATCCTTGAGATTCGTTTCTTGTAGAATTTACAACATACGCTGACATCAAACGTAATGAGGTATCGCCTTCAAGCTAAAAAGCATGGATTCCGAAACCATCGACCACGTGAAACCCAACTCGCATTTTTTCATATGACATCCTGAAAGGCATCAATCAAGGCAGTCTGGTTTATGTCGTATTCCTCGATTCCCGAAAACATTTGACTCAGTACCACATCTACGCTTACTATCAAAATTACGGTCGTGTGGTGTATGAAGCGAAATTTGAGACTGGATTGATAGTATTTTGGTAGAGAGGACGCAGCAAGCTATTTTGGATGGGGAGTTATTGACAGATGTTGAAGTAACTTCGAGTGTGAGCCAGGGAAGTGTGTTGGGACCCCGATTAATATTGTATCTTGCACATAGTGTTTTAATAACATCAGATTCTTCGCAGATGATGTAGTTGCCTACAACGTTGAAATACACAAAAAAAACCTGCATAAGTATTCATTTAAATCTTGAAACGATTTCAAAGTGGCGATAATATTGACAACTGTTTTTAAATGTTCGGAAATGTGAAACTGTGCGCTTCACAAAAAGAAAAAGATTGGTATCCTATGACAACAATATCAGTGAACCGCAGTTGGAATTGCACAAGTTATATAAATACGTGGGTTAACAATTTATAGCGTATAATATGAAAGGATCGTACAGCCTTAATGGTAGGTAATCAGGTGACAGACTTCGGTTCACTGGTAGGATAGAAGGAAAAAGCTGTCAGGCTACAAAGGAGACTGCTTGCAAAGTACTCGTGCGATCCATCCTAGAATATTGCTCAAGTGTATGGAACCCGTGACAAGTAGGATTAACAGGGAATATTTAACGAAAAAGATAAAAGCAGTGTTATTGTAAAAATTTAGGCATTACGGTACGTAAAAAATAAATGAAAAAACAGTCTAGAACGCGATGGTACCACGATGCCCAGACAACCCTAGGGAGGAAGGGCTGGTGGATCGTAAGCCACACTACGGGCCACTGAATGGAACGATATTTCGTATCCGGCACGATAAGGGCAACATGGCACAATAGTAGGTTGTAAAAATCCTTGGTCCTGGGTGAACGCGTATCAGGGAGGCTGGCATGTGTGTAACTATAATCGACGAAAAAGGCTGAAAGTGAGACAAATGAGGCGCGATGTGGCCGACAGACACTGGTGGTGACGTAGACGGAGGCAGGACATCACTCTAAGCTGCACGTTAGGGATGTGCCCTGTCCGGTCCATTGTCTCTTCATGGTAGTCATACGGACGGTGATGAGTCCAAAGGGCATCGTCCGCAGGTGCATCGCCAGTATTTAGGCGAGGAGCCTTCTGATCTGCGGTGAGTAGGGTGAGTGGTCCTATAGACCGTGACCGTCGAACCCCGGGCTGCTTTGTGGATGGGAATGATGATGCCCTCAACAAAGGTGGGTGCGACTGCTTGGCCGTCGTCAATCGTTTTGCCATGATCTCCCGGCGGGCTCGGTGACAGTCTGTAAACCGCCGATGCCGGGCGATCTGTTGACTGCACCCTTTCCGATTGTGACGTCTACTTCGTCTTGTGTGACCGCCACTGTTATAGTATCCCGCTCTGTGTGGTTGAGAGTGCGCGTCATGTAATGCAAGATGGAGATGTCCGATTCGGACTGGCAATTTCTTCCCTGCAAGTACGTCGGTAGTGTTCGACGAACGCGTTAACGATGTCTGTCTACTCACCTGTGGATCATGAGATAAGACCAAAGCGTCGATGAGCTGTCGACGTTATCGTGGTTCGTCGGACACTATATGACGCAACGATGGAATTTCCAATCCCTCCTGACCATGACACCGCATCCGAGTCACCATTTCCTGCAGTTTGCGGCGTGTCAGCTCAATTACCCTCGCCTAGTTCTTTGCGTTCCATACGGCTTTGTGAGGTTTGCAATGAACGTACAGTTCCCGAAGGATCGAGTAGTGGAAGTTAACGGTGTAGCGATGCCACTCGGCCACGCATCTCATCAGAGTGGTCCACACTGCCTGCTTGGCGCACTCCATCCAGCACATCGGTGTCGCGCGGCTGCTGGGAAGGCATCACTCGCAAGCTACTCGTGCCTCGTCGACTTGCCCGTGACAGACCGTCTCATGCAGATGAGAAGCATTCAGTTTCCACGGCGCATGGCTGCGTCACACCGATTGGGGCGAAAGGAGGACCGTGCAGACATATGCGTAATGTGCGGAGAAATCCAGTGGCCAGCGTTCGGCACCCCTTATCGCAGATTTGTGGTTCCATGAGACATATATATCATGACAGACAGCTTGCAGAATGACTAGAAGGACGCTATCGCCAGAACGGTAGCCATATTCTACTTCTCAGGTATCGTGGAGTAGGAGGTCCCGCAGCACTTTAAGTAGTTATTGGCACATAGGGTAGTGGGGAACCTGATCTTTTAAGTGCAGAACGCAGTTAAAATCATGTTCCAGCAGGCAGTGTTCATGTCGCTCTAAAAATTGGAGGGAGGGGTGGAGTGATGGCCTCGGATTAAAAGTGGGCCTGTTCATGTCGCTGGTCGGCGCCCGATGGCACATAGACTTTAATGAAACGTGTCCCAAGAGCAGTGAGTGTCATGACCTGAGCTGATGGAAAAAGGTGACATCGGTCCCCGGAATCCCTTCGCAGACGTAGATGGGCTCCTCACAGCCCATGGGATCACCTGAGGGGACGTGGTCGGTATGGTCGTTAATATCTGCAAGACTGGCCAAGTGAACTTCCTGCACGAGGGCAAAGTCAATATTAGAAGCTCAGAACATCTCCTGTATAAGGTTGATTTTCACCTTTACACGGATTTCGATGCTGATTACTGTTATCGGATAGGCCTGGCAACGGACCACTGGAGGTTGTTTCACTGTGGCGTCAGTGGGAGGACTTGGGGGTCGTAGAGGGACGTCTTCCCTCTGGCACCAGGGGGTTCAGGGGAGAGCGTGAGCAGCGGCGTCAGGCCGACAACGTGGGGTCCCATAGCAGGTCCTGCTCCTCGAGTTCCTCCTCTTGCCATGCCGTGGAGGCGGGCACAGGTATGTCGTCAATTTTGTTCTCAGAAGATGAAGAAGCGGTTCGTGATGTGGTTTCAACGTGCTGTTTCCATTAAATAGTTCGGGGTCCTCACCGTACTTCAGGGAGACGCGGTGGAGGCTCACTGGTGATTTCACTCTCACATCGTTTCCTTCAACGGTTTCTGTTCCTTGAGCGTCATTCGAGCCGACGGTGGCCTCGTCTTCGACCCGCAAAGTCTCCTCTTGGCCTTCTCTTGCGGCATTTCGGAGAACTTGTTTCCTTAAGCGACGGCAGGGAGTCGTGTCGCTCTGGCAAGAAGGACACTTGGTTCATATGGATCTGAGCACTATGGGACTTAACATCTGAGGTCATCAGTCCCCTAGACCTTAGAACTACTTAAACCTAAGTAAACTAAGGACATCACACATGCATGTCCGAGGAAGGATTCGAACCTGCGACCGTAGCAGTCGCACGGTTCCGAACTGAACCGCCTAGAACCGCTCGGCTACCGCGGCCGGCGAAGGACACTGTAGGGACGACTCCATCTTGTGGCCGGCACTGTGCGGGCGGGGGTCAACGGCTGGCTGCGGCGACAGATCGTCCGGGGCAGCCCCCAGTGGGGTGTGACCTGGTTCAATTGTGGCGTCCGGGCGTCCTTGTGTGGTGACAGGAGACGCGAGACCAGCGGCGTAGGTCATCGGTAGCGCTGTAATTTGCAATCCCAGAGGCCCGTCGGCGGGTGGAAGTGGTGCAAAGGCATTCGGATTGACGTTGGCCTTCTTTTCCGCACCCGGTACACGTCCGAGGCTGGCCGTCACACGTAATGATTGCACAGCATCTACTGATCTGAAGATAGGGCAGGACGTGGCCTCGGAGATCAATGGTGACCCGTCGGACGCCGTTTAGGAGAGGATATGTCTGAAACTGCGTCCATTTCCCAGCGGTATGCATGTGGAATGCGTTGTAAGGTCAGAGTACTGCGACGAATTCCTCTGCTGAAAATTCGAGTGCCAATTAGAAATTGCGTATCACACGCATGCCTAAGCCTGCATGGACGACGGTCACCGCCCCGACTTTGCCTCCAGCACGACAGACGTGAAGCCCCTATCTCACGCAGGATGCGTTCGCACGTCTCGTCGTGCTGTTCACGATCGACAAGTGGATTCCTACGAAGTCGGTCGCCGGGATCCTACTTCATCTCACAGAAAACTCTCCACCTCGAGAGCTGTGGGTCGGGCAAAGTCGTTGCGCAAAGTAAGTCTGAGAGTACATTTACGGTATCGGTTCACAATGTCATGGTAGACACTAAGCCGTTACGTAAGCAACGGCCATGAGAATGTAAACAAAGCGAGCTCACTCTGCGCACGCGGAAACACAAGCTTGTCCGCTCTGGTTGTTGTTGTTGTTGTGGTCTTGAGACCTGAGACTGGTTTGATGCAGCTCTCCATGCTACTCTATCCTGTGCAAGCTTCTTCATCTCCCAATACCTACTGCAACCTACATCCTTCTGAATCTGCTTAGGGTATTCACCTCTTGGTCTCCCTCTACGATTTTTACCCTCCACGCTGCCCTCCAATACTAAATTGGTGATCCCTTGATGCCTCAAAACATGTCCTACCAATCGATCCCTTCTTCTAGTCAAGTTGTGCCACAAACTCCTCTTCTCCCCAATCCTATTCAATACCTCCTCATTAGTTATGTGATTTACCCATCTAATCTTCAGCATTCTTCTGTAGCACCACATTTCGAAAGCTTCTATTCTCTTCTTGTCCAAACTATTTATCGTCCATGTTTCACATCCATACATGGCTACACTCTATACAAATGCTTTCAGAAATGACTTCCTGACACTTAAATTATACTCGATGTTAACAAATTTCTCTTCTTCAGAAACGCTTTCCTTGCCATTGCCAGTCTACATTTTATATCCTCTCTACTTCGACCATCATCAGTTATTTTGCTCCCCAAATAGCAAAACTCCTTTACTACTTTAAGTGTATCATTTCCTAATCTAATACCCTCAGCATCTCCCGACTTAATTCGACTACATTCCATTATCCTCGTTTTGCTTTTGTTGATGTTCATTTTATATCCTCCTCTCAAGACGCTATCCGTTCCACTCTGATACCTGCTAAAGGTGGACTGGCCTTGTAACACGGGTTGATAATATCACTTTGGAAACGGCCCCTGTGAAGCTTAGAAATAAGAAGAGAGGTACTGGCAGAAGTGGAACTGTGAAGGCATGTCGAGAGTCTGTAAGTGATTTTCCCGACAGAGACAAGATGGTGGCTTCAAATCGCGCGCTGGCACACACCTTTAATCTTCCAGGATTTTCCACCACTGCTAGCGCTACGAAATACTTTTCACCGAGCAGTGTACTGTTGCCTGACGAGTATAAAAGATTTAAATTTCCCCGCGATATCCTTTTATCCAGAAGCATTAGAGCAGCAGTAAACGTAAGGAGTCTTGGTGAGTGGGCGGAAGCTACTGGCAGAACTGGACCTGCGAGGACGGATCACGAATCTTGCGGGCATGGCGTTTTTGGTAAGTACGATTCCCGAAAGAGGCATGGATGTGGATAAGAGCACCGACTCGCTTCTAAACGTATTCATTGGCACTAACATGGTTGTTTGAACACATGACTTGTAATTATTGTCTGTAATTATTGCCAGCAGGAACTACCGAACTGGTAGTGCCCCAATAAAGAAGTAACATACACCTACCGTGCCAATCCATGTTGTTAGAAAAGGTTCTTAAGAGAACCATTCCCAGAAAAAAATTATCGAAGTGTCAAATATACGTGATATCCAGTGTGACTATTATTACAAAACGTCCGCTTTTTGTTCTTCTGATAAATCGAATACAAAACGCCTTACATCAGTAGTGGCATATGTTGAGTTCAAAGTCGATACACTTGTATGAAACTAAGTCATATTTCTTGATGAACATCTGTGTGACTTTGGAGAGGGAGGGGGGGGGGGCAGTTAGCGAATACTAGCACAATAAATAAACTGCTTGACAAAAAAAATTAAGCATACAGCAAAGCAGGATGAAATGAAACGAAACTTCGCAGGATGAGAGCGTATGTGATGAAGTTTACAATACCGAGTCAATTTAACAAAATACTTAGAAGTATAAATCGCTGGGTGGCGTTGCACCTTCTCGACCAAGATGCATACACTGATTCGGCTGGGAAGGATGTCACGAAGGCGTTGTATCCTCTACTCAGGGCAGCTGGACCACAGATGATGCAATTGGTCGTTGATCTCTTTGATGCTGGCCTTGAGACGCAGAGTACGTCAGAGCTGGTCTCATATTTCAAACACGTACCCGACTCATACGATTATAGTTGCTGGTGACTTTAATTTACCCTCGATATGTAGGCGAAAATACATGTTTAATACCGGAGGTACGCATAGAACATCAAATTGTGCTAGACGCATTCTCTGAAAATTATTTCGAGCAGTTAGTTCATGAGCCCTCACGAATAGTAGACGTCTTATCAACAGACAATCGTGAGTTAATAATGAGCATCAAAACGGATACAGGGGTTAGTGAACACAGGGTTGTCGTAGCGAGATTGAATATTGTAACCCACAAATCATTCAAAACTAAACGAAAAATATACCTATTCAGAAAGGCAGTTAAAAATTCACTTCACGCCTTCCTGAGTCACAATCTCCACTCCTTCCAAATTAATAATATAAGTGAAGACCAGATGTGGCTTGAATTCAAAGAAATAGTATCGGTAGAAATTGAGAGATTTATACCAAATAATAAACCACGGAGCTGATCCTCCTTGGTCCACAAAACGGGTCAGAACACTGTTTCAGAAATAAGGAAACAAACAAGCCAGATTTAAACAGACGCAACATCTCCAAGATTGGCGATCTTTTACAGAAGCTCGAAATTTAGCGCGGACTTCAATGCGAGACGCTTATAACAGTTTCCATAACGAAACTTTGTCTCGAAACCCGACAGAAAATCCAAAGAGATTCTGGTCGTATGCGATGTTAGCTGCAAGAAACAATCAATGCCTTCTCTGCGCGATAGCAATGGAGATACTATTGAAGACAGTGCTGTCAAAGCAGAGTTACTAAACATAGCCTTCCAAAATGCCTTCACAAAAGAAGACGAGGTAAATAATCGAAAATTCGAATCAAGAACAGCTGCCAACATGAATGCCGCAGAAGTAAATATCCTGGTAGTAGGAAGCAACCTCAATCAATTAACAAAAGCAAGTCTTCTGGTCCAGACTGTATACCAATTAGGTTCCTTTCAGAGTATGCTGATGCATTAGCTCCATACTTAACCGTTCGTTCGACGAAAGATCCGTACCCAAAAACTGTAAAGTTGCACAGGTCACACCAATATTCAAGAAAGGTAGTAGGAGTAATCCACTTAATTACAGGCCCATATCATTAACGTCGATATCCAGCAGTAGGATTCTGGAACATATATTGTGTTCTAACATTATGAATTACCTCGAAGAAAACTGTCTATTGACACATAGTCAACATGCATTTAGAAAACATCGTTCTTGTGAAACACAACTAGTTCTTTATTCGCATGAAGTGTTGAGTGCTATTGACAAGGGATTTCAGATCGATTTCGTATTTCTGGATTTCCGGAAGGCTTTTAACACGGTACCACACAAGCGGCTTGTAGTTAAAATGCGTGCTTATGGAATATCGTCTCAGTTATGTGGCTGGATTTGCGATTTCCTGTCAGAGAGGTCACAGTTCGTAGTAACTGACGGAAAGCCATCGAATAAAACAGAAGTGATTTCTGGCGTTCCCCAAGGTAGTGTTCTAGGCCCTTTGCTGTTCCTAGTCTATATAAAGGAGTTGGGAGAGCAGCTGTCTTATGTTCTTTGCAGATGACGCTTTTTAAAAATGGTTCAAATGGCTCTGAGCACCATGGGACTTTAACATCTGAGGTCATCAGTCCCCCTAGACTTAGAACTACTTAAACCTAACCAACCTAAGGACACCACACACATCGATGCCCGAGGCAAGATTCGAACCCGCGACCGTAGTAGTCGCGCGGCTCCGGACTGAAGCGCTTAGAACCGCTCGGCCACAGCGGCTGGCATGACGGTGTCGTTTATCGACTAATAAAGTCATCAGAAGATCAAAACAAATTGCAAAGCGATCTAGAAAAGATATCTGAATGATGCGAAAATTGGCAATTGACCCTAAATAACAAAACGTGTGAGGTCATCCACATGAGTGCTAAAAGGAATTCGTTAAACTTCGGTTACACGATAAACCTAAAGGCCGTAAATTCAACTAAATACCTAGGAATTACAATTACGAACAACTTAAATTTAAAGGAACACATAGAAAATGTTGTGTGGAAGGCTAACCAAAGACTGAGTTTTATTGGCAGGGCACTTAAAAAATGTAACATATCTACTAAGGAGACTGCTACACTACGCTTGTCCGTCCTCTTTTAGAATACTGCTGCGCGTTGTGGGATCTTTACCAGATAGGACTGACGGATCGAAAAAGTTCAATGAAGGGTAGCACGTTCTGTATTATCCCAAAATATGGGAGATAGTGTCACTGAAAGGATACAGGATTTATGCTGGACATCATTAAGAGAAAATCGTATTTCGTTTCGACGGAACCTTCTCAGGAAATTCCAATCACCAACTTTCTCCTCCGAATGCGAAAATATTTTGTTGACACCGACCTACATAGGGAGAAACGATCACCACGATAAAATAAGTGAAATCAGAGCTCGTAACGAAAGATATAGGTGTTCGTTCTTTCCGCGCGCTATACGAGATTGGAATAACAGAGAATTGTGATGGTAGTTCGATGGACCCTCTGCCAGGCACTTAAATGTGATTTGCAGAGTATCCATGTAGATGTAGATGTAGATGTAGATATCAAGTAGATAACTGGTCATCTTCTTGGACATGGGAGCACCTAAACATCACTCAATAGGGGATGAAAAATTGCAAGAAGATATGTCGTTACATTAAAAAAATATTGAAACTGATATTTCGCTTCTCGGTTAGATATAAGGAAACATTTGTTAGTTGATGAATGTTGCTATGGCAATAATCCAAAAGAAAGAAAAAGGCATGATTAACGAAAACGTTTGACTCCAGCTACCGGAATCGCTTTTTGGTCAGAAGTACATTCGCAAAAGACCATGCTTATATGGCTTTAATTATCTTGGAAAGTTTAGAAGGTGTTGTAGTTGTGAACACCAGAACAAGACGATTAAATTTTAAAAAAAAGAAAGAAAGAAAGAAAGAAAACTCTGCAAGCCATACAGACCACGCTAGCGAAGCAGCGGGTGCTAAACTTATTCACCTGCGAAGCCCCGGTGATGCGTTTTGTTCACCGTAACCAACACTGTCTACTGCGTGGATCTTCGTAAGTGCAAGCTCTGCGCGTCGAGTGGTGACTTTCCGGGACTGCTATTTTACGGCACGGAGAAGAGATAACCATAATTAAGTGATTAATTCTTGGATATGGCTCAGTAATCATTGACTCAATCGACTATTTGTTAGGTGACTTCGTATTAGATACAATAGTGCTGTGTTAATTCATTTGCCCTGTGAATCACACTGGCTGGTGAAACTTAAACTGGATTGTTGTTCATGTGAGCAGAACTCATCAAGTGAGCTCACCCACGGTTTAGTTCATTACCAACGACTTTTCTTTCTATATAATTATAGTGCAGGGTGATTAAGCTGAACTCTTCAATACAAATATTTCTGGAACCGTTTACGATACCGTAATTTTTTCTACATCAAAAGCATTTTCGTTCACATTCTTCGAATAACTGTTATCGTTGGACTTTATCTGATGGGACACCCTTCTGCAAACAAGTCAACTATCATCTTCGTGTTCTTTCTGCATCTCCGTAAAATAGTAGTATATCCAGCTTCTTTTAGTTTGTAGAATACGTTTCTTTTCCTGACACGTGGTCGACGCAGACGGATTGAAGTCACACCTCCTGGGGTAATATACCGCGAGCCTGTAACACTCTGCTTCCTCCATATCCAGCCCGCGGTTTGCTATTTCGGGTATCAAATGGCTCTGAGCACTACGGGACTTAACATCTGAGGTCATCAGTCCCCTAGAACTTAGAACTACTTAGACCTAACTAACCTAAGGACATCACACACATTCATGCCCGAGGCAGGATTCGAAACTGCGACCGTAGCGATCGCACGGTTCCAGACTGAAGCGCCTAGAACCGCTCGGCCACGCCGGCCGGCTTTTGGGTATCAAATAACGAATTTCCACATAAGGTAGCAAGCTACTAATCGTATTTTGAAGAATGGAAAGCCGTTGATATTACCACCGATCGATTTGAAAAAGAGAAGTTCATACCAATATCTGCGTCATTCATAGAGCTATTAAGGAAGGCTGCATGTCTTTTAGTAAGGGCACTCTCACAATTCATCTTGGTGAAAATAGAAGTATGGTGTGTTAAACAGTTCTGGAATTGTTTGAGGTGATCCATTTTTCTGAGTAATCCTGTATGTTACATATGTTGCAGAGATTAGGCTAATCAATAATAGAATTCTTACTATGACAAAAGTGCCTCTTGAATCTTGTATAAACTTAAGTTCAACACCTAGTTGCATATGATGCGAGAAATATACCAAATAATAAAAAAATAAATTTGCAAAGAGGTGTCTGTTGTTATTAAGCCTACCACTAGCCTACAGCAGCACATAATAAGTGGACACAGTGTTGTACCAACGACACGGCCGCTACTTCAGTTGCCTACTCCCCCAAAAACAAATGTAAAATATACCTGTTCAAAGAAGCTAGTAAAAATTCGCTTTATGACTTCTTAAGAGGCAGTCTGCGTTTTTTCCGTACTAACTATGAAACGATAGACCAAATGTGACTTGAAAGCAAGTGCGTAGCAGCGTAGCATAGACAGCAGTCGAAAGACTTATATATATATATATATATATATAAATATATATATATATATATATATATATATATATATATATATATATATATATATATATATATATGAATGAAGGGATCAACAACGAACTTCAACGGATGCCATATGACGTCTGATACGACCAAATACAGAGAACAATAACGAGCAAAATGCAGAAAAAATGTTGTAACGTATTTGCCTTCCAAACAGGGGGCTCAGGTCCTCTTCCTGGCCATGTTGGGAATTCTCTCCGGTCTTGGACAGGGTGTCATATTGTCATCTCTCCCTCACTGACACGCAAGTCACCCAGTGTGGCGTCACCTGAAATAAGACTTGCAGCTCGCCGGCCGAACTTTCCTGGATGGGGCCTCCTGGCCATCAATGCCCCAAGATATTTTCATTTCATTTCCAAAACTACTAGACTAATCTTCATATGCGTTTCACATGTACCTTTGGCATAACTTTGGGCAACATATACGCCTTATTTAATGAAAACCTAAATATAAAAGAAAAAAAGAGATCGTAATTTAAAAGTGTTAGTGTGACAAATGCGAAAGTAGCTCAGTGTGTTACTTTTTCAGAACTGAATAACTGAAGCGATTTCGATGGAATCTGATATAGAGGTAGCCTCGACGCTAAGGAAGAACATAGGCTACTTCAGAAAGTACAAAAAAAAAGGGAAAAAACGATCCCTAAGGGGGTGAAGTAGAGAGTGGAGATATTTTTCTACGTCACTGAACTTAAATCATGTTAAATAATTAGTTAACTCATTGCATAGAGTACACGTTGTGTAATGTACAGCTACTTTAATAGCACACTGCATAGATGCAAGCTCCTGTTCAAGCACTGCTCGGCAGAAACGTTGCCACAACATCGTGCAATGCGACAGCTTGGAAGAAGGGACTGCGGGGCACACACCACGAGCTACGCTTGCCCGAACGAACGACTCATGAGGGCAGCTGACACTATTGCACATAAAATGGCTTACATATTCACCAACATTCATTATAACAAAACAGATTATATGCAAGAGCAGCTGTGGGTAACAGCTAGTACCAAATGTATCATAAGAGACATAACTGATCCGCGCTGTTATACAAAACAGGAGAGATCATTGTTGCTAAGCAACCAAAAAAGCATACCAAATTTAAAAGACCGAAAAATCCCGAAGACTGACGAAGTTTTGAACTGTCCCGAAATTTTGTTTGTGCTTCAATGCGAGATGCGTTTAAACTCAGTCTCGAAATCCGTCCGAAAATTCAAATAAATTCTGGTTGTATGTAAAGGAAATCAGTGGCAAGGCACTAATAGTATCTACACTGCGCAACACCAGCTTAAATGTTACTGATGACAGTGACACAAAGACCGAGCTACTAAATACAGTGTTCCGGAATTCCTTCACCGTAGAAGACAAAGGAAAAATTCCCGAATTCGAGTCAAAAACAGCTGCCAACTTGATTTAGTGGACGTAGTGAAGCACCTCAAATGACATAAAGGCAAATCTTGTGGCCTACACTGCATAACAATTAGCTTCCTTTCATAGTGCGCCGATATAATTCCAAGCGACCAGGTGCAACCATTCGCTCAATGATAGATCCACACCTAAAGACTGGAAACTTCAACAAGTTACTCCAACACACGAGAATGGAAATGAGAGTAGTCTGCTGAATCAAAGATTCATTTCACTGACGTATATTTGCAATAGGATTCTGGAATATATACTGAGTTCGGATACAACAAATTAAAAAAAAAACATCTACTGATACATATCCATCAAGGAATTAGAAAATGTCGCTAGTGGTCAATGCAACTAGCACTTTATTCACATGATGTAATGAGTGATGTCAACAGAGGATCTCTAACTAAATCCGTATTTCCAGATTCCCACATTTGTACGGTTCCTCAAAAGTGTCTTCTAATCAAATTGCTTGCCTATGGAGCATCGTCTCACTTGTACTATTGGATTCGTGATTTATTCTCAGAAAGGTCACTTCGTAGTAACTGACGGAAAGTAATCGACTAAAACAGAAGTGAAACCTGGCATTCGCCAAGGAAGTGTTATAGGTCTTCTGCTGTTCTCGATCTATATATACAATTTAGGAGGCAATCTGAGAAAGTCTCACGAATGTGATATGCGGGTTGGGTTGACAATCATTAAAACAAAAGTGTTTTCCGTTGCAGTTAGATCTCTTCACGAAATTTCAGTCACCAAATTTCTCCTCCGAATGTGGAAATGTTGTTTTGACATCCACCTAAATGCGAATAAATTATCATCGCAGTAATATAAGGGAAATCAGAGCACACACGGAGAGATTTAAGTGTTCGTGTTTCCCACGAGCTGTTTGAGAGCAGCTCTACAGAGAAGAAATGCGGTTCGTTGAACCCCCTGTGAGGCACTTGAGTGTGAATTGCAGAGTAATCATTTAGAACTAGATGTAGATGTAGATGGCTTTCATCATGTTGATGCACTGCTGTAATATATTGTCTATGCTGTTGCCGTTATAATTCCTTAAAAAGTGCGTAAAACGAAATTCGTCATTTTATTGAATGTAGGGAGAGGGAGGAATGTAAAAGATATTCACTTATTGTACAAGGGATATTTAATAAGTAGTACAACAATTTTTTTTCTGAATATCAGGTTGGTTTTACTCAGGGCAGCAACACACAATGTTATTCTCCACTATTTAGGCTACAAAACCCTATTTTCAACATCATATCGGTTCAATGCGCCGGGCTTACGCCACCTTACTGGAGGGTCCGTATGGCCGCATGGTACCACTCTACCGGTAAACATCAGACGTCCTGCTGCATCAATAATCTCACCATCACCCATGTACTGCTTCCCGCGGCGCACATCCTTCATTGCGCCAAGCAGATGGAAGCCAGGTCGGAAGTTGCGAGATCCGAGCTGTAGGGTAGATGACGAATAAGAGTCCTGGTAAGTTATACGAAATCCTCTCTGGTGCAACAGGCTTGGGTAAGGCCTTGCGTTGTCACGGAAAAGAAGAAGTTCATTTGCATTTTTGTGGCGTCGAACATGCTGGTGTAGCACAATACACTACAGAGTTGTTGATCGTTGAACCATGAGCGAGGACATCAATGTAACAGCCCCTTCAGAGTCCCAGAAGGCCGAGGGTGCGGCTTTGAACATTTTTTTCGGAGTGTATGTGGCCCCACTCCATGGACGGCCGTTTTGTTTCTCGTTCGGAGTGATAAACCCTTTTCATGGTCGACAAATTGTTGTCATGATCAGCTTTGTAAAGCGCAAGCAGTTTCGTACAGGTCTACCTTCGTTCATCTTTATGGTCTTCTGCTAGGTGGCGGGGAACCCAGCGGGTATACAGGGTGTTACAAAAAGGTACGGCCAAACATTCAGCAAACATTCCTCACACACAAATAAAGAAAAGATGTTATGTGGACATGTGTCCGGAATCGCTTATTTTCCATGCCAGAGCTCATTTTAGTTTCGTCAGTATGTACTGTACTTCCTCGATTCACCGCCAGTTAGCCCAATTGAAGGAAGATAATGTTGACTTCGGTGCTTGTGTTGACATGCGACTCATTGCTCTACAGTACTAGCATCAAGCACATCAGTACGTAGCATCAACAGGTTAGTGTTCATCATGAACGTGGTTTTGCAGTCAGTGCAATGTTTACAAATGCGGGGTTGGCAGATGCCCATTTGATGCATGGATTAGCACGGTGCAATATCCGTGGCGCGGCACGTTTGTATCGAGACAGATTTCCAGAATGAAGGTGTCCCGACAGGAAGACGTTCGAAGCAATTGGTCGGCGTCTTAGGGAGAACGGAACATTCCAGCCTATGACTCGCCACTGGGGAAGACCTAGAACGACGAGGACACCTGCAATGGACGAGGCAATTCTTCGTGCACTTGATGATAACCCTAATGTCAGCGTCAGAGAAGTTGCTGCTGTACAAGGTAACGTTGACCACGTCACTGTAGCCGGCCGGAATGGGCAGGCGGTTCTAGGCGCTACAGTCTTGAACCGCAAGACCGCTGCGGTCGCACGTTCGAATCCTGCCTTGGGCATGGATGTGTGTGATGTCCTTAGGTTAGTTAGCTTTAAGTAGTTCTAAGTTCTAGGGGACTGATGACCTCAGCATCTAAGTCCCATAGTGCTCGGAGCCATTTGAACCACGGCACTGTATGGAGAGTGCTAAGGGAGAACCAGTTGTTTCCGTACCATGTACAGCGTGTGGAGGCACTATCAGCAGCTGATTGGCCTCGACGGGTACACGTCTGCGAATGGTTCCTCCAACAATGTGTCAATCCTCATTTCAGTGCAAATCTCTTTACGGATCAGGCTTCATTCCAGCGTGATCAAATTGTAAATTTTCACAATCAACATGTGTGGGCTGACGAGAATCCGCACGCAGTTGTGCAATCACGTCATCAACACAGCTTTTCTGTGAACGTTCGGGCAGGCATTGTTGGTGATATCTTGATTGGGCCCCATGTTCTTCCACCTACGCTCAATGGAGCACGTTATCATGATTTCATACGGGATACTCCTTTACAAGTATGACACAACATGTGGTTCATGCACGATGGAGCTGCTGCACATTTCAGTCGAAGTGTTCGTACGCTTCTCAACAACAGATTCGGTGACCGATGGATTGGTAGAGGCGGGCCAATTCCGTGGCCTCCACGCTCTCCTGACCTCAGCCCTCTTGACTTTCATTTATGGGGGCATTTGAAAGCTCTTGTCTACGCAACCCCGGTACCAAATGTAGAGACTCTTCGTGCTCGTATTGTGGACGGCTGTGATACAATACGCCATTCTCCAGGGCTGCATCAGCGCATCAGGGACTCCATGCGACGGAGGGTGGATGCATGTATGCTCGCTAACGGAGGACATTTTAAACATTTCCTGTAACAAAGAGTTTGAAGTCACGCTGGTACTTTCTGTTGCTGTGTGTTTCCATTCCATGATTAATGTGATTTGAAGAGAAGTAATAAAATGAGCTCTAACATGGAAAGTAAGCGTTTCCGGACAAATGTCCACATAACATATTTTCTTTCTTTGTGTGTGAGGGATGTTTCCTGAAAGCTTGGTCGTACCTTTTTGTAACACCCTGTATACCTCTGCGTACCATAACAGGTCGACGACTGTGTCAGCACAACCAACAGAGACGTCCAGTTGACAGGCGAGGTGTTTGATTGCGATCCGTCGATCACCTCGAATGAGAGTGTCCGCACGTTCGAACACTGTACGCGACCGACCGGCCCGTGGGAGACCGGACAGGTTTGCGCCATCTTGTTGCGGCAATAACAGATGCCTCGCCCAACGACTCACCGTGCTTTTGTTCGCTTCCAGGTCTCCGTAAACATTCTGCAAGCGCCTACGAATACCTTAGATGCTCAGGTTTTCCGCCAAAAGAAACCCGACAGCTTGGTACCCATCTCCGTTACAGACGCCAATCGACGTGTAGCGCCGCCGCCTATCGGAGCTTTATGAAACTATAGCTTCTGAAGCGGGAACATTTCACCACGTCCTATAAGAAATTCAGCAGTTTTTTCAATCGGAATTGGCGTAGGAAAAATATTTGTGACGTCCGTAGTAATTTAAGATGGGATTCTGTCGGCACACGTCGGCGAATCAGGATGGAGCTGGTATTGTGAAGTAGTGCTGCTCCCTCGAAGTCCGGTGCCATTTGCGATGGGTCAGTACACTGTGCGCCATTCGCGCGTGTGTATTTACTGCCTCGCGTGATGGGGCAACCTCGCGAGCGTTGTCCGCCCGTATGCTGTCTGCAGCAGGCTGCAGAGACGCCTGTAGCCTGTAATCATTGACGAGGTTCACGTTGGTGGGGCATTTCGCTACCTCTTTGGCCTGTCATGTCTTACTACCGGAGGGAACCCTTTCCTATCCACTCCAAACTATGCATTTCCCGAATTCATTCTGGTGTTACGCCACCACTGATTTAGAACGTTGTCCGAGGCGAATATGACGCACGCCCTGTTTCTGTAGTGTTACAAATGGTTCAAATGGCTCTGAGCACTATGGGACTCAACATCTGTGGTCATAAGTCCCCTAGAACTTAGAACTACTTAAACCTAACTAACCTAAGAACATCACACACATCCATGCCCGAGGCAGGATTCGAACCTGCGACCGTAGCAGTCGCGCGGTTCCTGACTGAGCGCCTAGAACCGCTAGACCACCGCGGCCGGCTGTAGTGTTACAGTTCACAACATCTTTCTTATGTAGAGCAGTCCGCACTTACCGCTGGCCTCGTACGCTATGTGATCAAAAGTATCCGGACACCCCCAAATGGTTCAAATGGCTCTAAGCACTATGGGACTCAACTGCTGAGGTCATTAGTCCCCTAGAACTTAGAACTAGTTAAACCTAACTAACCTAAGGACATCACAAACATCCATGCCCGAGGCAGGATTCGAACCTGCGACCGTAGCGGTCTTGCGGTTCCAGACTGTAGCGCCTTTAACCGCACGGACACCCCCAAATATATACGGTTTTCATATTAGGTGCATTGTGGTACCACTTACTGCCAGGTACTCCATATTAGCGATCGCAGTAGTTATTAGACATCGTGAAAGAACAGAATGGGGTGCTCCGCGAAGTTCACGAACTTCAAGGGTGTTCGGATGATTCCGTGTCACTTGTGTCGTATCTCTGTACGCGAGATGTCCACACTCTTAAACATCCCTAGGTCCACTGTTTCCGATGTGGTAGTGAAGTGCAAAAGTGAAAGGATACGCACAGCATAATGGCGTACAGGCCGACCTCGTTTGTTCACCGACAGTTGAAGAGGGTGGTAATGTGTAATAGGCAGACATCTGTCCAGACCATCACACAGGAATTCCAAACTGCATCAAGATTCAGTACTATGACAGTTCGGCGGCTGCTCATAAACCACACATCACGCCGGTAAATGGCAATCGACGTCTTGCTTGGTGTTAGGAGATTAAACATTGGACGACTGAACAGTGGAAAAACTTTGTGTGGAGTGACGAACCACGGTACACAATATGGCGATCCGATGGCAGGGTGTGGGTATGGCAAATTCCCGGTGAACGTCATCTGCCAGCGTGTGTAGTGCCAACAGTAAAATTTGGAGGCGGTAGTGTTATGGTGTGGTCGTGTTTTTCATGGAGGGGGTTTGCACCCCTTGTTGTTATGCGTGGCAGTATCACAGCACAGGCCTACATTGATGTTTGAAGCATCTTGTTGCTTCCCGCTGTTGAAGAGCAATTCGAGGATGGCGACTGCACCTTTCAACACGATCGAGCACCTTTTCATAATACACTGTCTATGGCGGAGTGGTTAGATGACAGTAACATCCCTGTGATGTACTGGCCTGCACAGAGTCCTGACTTGAATCGTGTAGCACACCCTTGGGATGTTCTGGAACGCCGACTTCGTGCCAGGCCTCACCGATCGACATCGATCGATACCTCTCCTCAGTGCAGCACTCCGTGAAGAATGGGGTGCCATTCCCCAAGATATCTTTCAGTACCTGATTGAACATATGATGCGAGAGTGGAAGCCGTCATCAAGAATAAGGGTGGGCCAACACGATTCTGAATTCCAGCATTACCAATGGAGGGCGCCACGAACTTGTAAGTCATTTTCAGCCAGATGTCCGGATACTTTTGATCACATAGTGTATACTGCCGGCGGGTGCTGTGCTCTGATAGAATAATTTAATGAGCATTTGGCGAATAAATTCACCTATGCAGTCGGTTATTCCCGACGCGTGACGTGGATAAGCAAGTGTGTTTGTTCCACAGTCTCATTCTCGTCGCTGTTGTACTATGTGGAAAAGATTTGATGATGATTTCGTCGTTCCAGCCTATTAGTTTCGAAGCTGATACGCTGATTAAACAGTTACAGCTCAAAATTGTCTACATCGCATATTCGGTGAGCCCTATTCAGAACTCGAGGTTCTAGCAATTGAAAGCCACTGGAGTACCATTGGGGATGTAGACACAACTCTCCACTAGGTGCGCTGCGCCAGCGCTAGAAATATTGACCAACAACAGCCGATACACAGTATATTCCCGTTTTCATTCAGATATTCACTGCTCTTATATAACTGGCGATGCAGCGCATCTCGTTGAGATTTTTTTTCTGATACAATGTCGTGCATTTTCGATATTTGAATAACTTGATGGTGGACATGCACTGAAATGATCACAGAGTGCACAAGAGAATGATGAAATAAACAAAATACGCTTTTAAAAAAAATGAGAATCCGAATACCGCAATATTCTTTTAACACTGAAAAAAAAACTACTTACGTCGCATTATTGTGATGCCTAGAAACACTCATTATATCTCACCTACTTAATAAGTAGTTCGTCTTAAGTGAATATCACTTAAATTTCTTTGCAGCATAATCTGATTTTTACGGCTGCGCAGGTGAGCAGTCAGTGCGTTGACTACTATTATGGAGGACCTGGGTTCGATCCCGGTACTACAAGGGATTTTTCTCTGCTGGGAGGACTGGTACGTGTTACACTGTAATTGACTTTTCTGTCGTTCTATAAGTTTTTCAATTACCTTTCCCTGCTTCCTGTTTAACTTCCTCGAAGGAATACATTACAGACATAGTTAATCTGAGAAAATACTTCCTTAGAGTTAAAGCTATATTTGAAATTAGACGTTAACTTTTATTTCAGTAAATCATTTTTTACTATTGAAAGACTGTATTTTACATCCTCTTCACTTCGGTCAAAATAAAAATCCATTACTCTTGTTTTAATTTTGTTGATGTTCATCTTTTTAATACACCATCCACTCCTTTCAACTGATCTTACAAATCCTCCGTAGTCTCTAATAGAATTACTACCTAATAGCAAATCCTTCAGTTTTGAAATTTATATCAACTACTACACTTCTCCTTCATTTAATATAATGCATGTTCAACGTACAGAATACATAATTACAAAGAGTGTATTCCACTCAACATTGTCAAAAGCTTTCCGTAAATCTACAAATGTATGCTGGCCTTTCTTCAATCATAGGGTCAGTACTGCCTCGAGTGTTCCTACATTTCTCCAGAACCCAGACTGATCTTCCCCCAGGTGCCCTCTAATAGTCTTCCCATTGTAGCTGAATTCGTTAGCCATGCAGTAACTCGATCGTAGTGCTAAGAATTTTTTTGCATTTTTTACTGACAATAGCGGGGTAGAAATTGCTCGATGGGGACAATCTCTGATATCCTTTGTTTTACAGAGCGAACTAGTTATGTGGATGAGCTACTGGACCTAGATTGCAGAGTACTGCGTTCCTGATCCCTGTCCGTTCATCCACATTTAGTTACGCCTAATCAGTTAAGTCAAAAGATGAGTGGCCCCTTGAAAATGACATGAATGATTTTCGTCCCTATCCTCCCTAAGCCATGCTTGTGCTCCGTTTTTAACTACCTCATAGTCAAAGGGAAATTACATAGTAACATCTTTCCACATTCCATAGTTTCGTTCTGTCTACCTTTTTTTCCGACATGTTCTTTGACGCTTCAGCGGGTTTGGCGTAAATCGGATGAGATGAGGTGTTACAATAATTAGTGATTTTGACAAACCCGACCGAAAAAATCCCCTTGTAGACACAGAGAGGAGCGGTGGACACGAAACGCTTAGCTACGGCACCAGAAGTCCTTTCCTGTATTACCTCACATTCTTCTTAGTGTTACAACACTCCCTTCATAGCGGCTGACTTCCGGTGCAATTAATTCGACGCATACACTGTATGACAGCAACATTATGTTTGTGGAAGAATTTTCATTCCACTGCTTGAACGGATGACTAAATTAAAAATTATGAAAAGGATGATTTTTCCTATGACCTTTAGACTTTTCCTATTGCAAATAATGAAATTATAAAATAGCGGAAAAGAGGAGTGTGTAGATGTTGGAGTAGGAAATGACTGCAAATTTTATCTGGGTCAGCGCTTACCACTAGAGATACGCATTGCGTCGCCTGTGTTCTGCAACTCTTCTAGAAAAAGCTTGAAGCTTGGCAAACTTCATTTCTGCGCAGCACGGAAAATGTTGTAGAGTTATTTGAATATTATTTATGGAAGTTCTCGTTCCTGAGAAATTACAAGACTGTAAGTTAATTAAAATATATTACGAGCTTCTGCGCTGAAAAGTAAACCTTTTAATGGGAGATTTAGCTCTATACAACGTCGTAACAAACGGACGCTTTTCATCCAACCTCCTGCAATTTTCACATTTTTTCTCGTTAAAGTGTTTTATTGAAATTGCAGTATCGTTTACTTGTAGAAAGATATCTTCAATTTTGTAATTCACACAAAATTTTTGTTCAATTCGCAAACGAATGAGTGAACGTCTATGGCTGTAGTGTAAATTGTATGTCGTGTGAAGCAGATTTCTAAGCACAAGAGGGTGACATACGGAACTAAAGCTGTCTATTTCTGTTATTGACACATGTCTGTATCCATAATTAAGTGATAGGCATGTCTGATTGCATGACAGAGTAACCGATTTCGATTCCTGGCACGGACAAGAATTATCCCTCGTGGAGAGGACAGGAGTGTCTTGGTCTCGTACGGACAACTCAAAATCTGCTTGCAGGACGATTATCAGCACCGTATCGAGGGCAATCATTAGTAGCTATACGACCTGCCTGATGCTTATCGGACATTAGCAAGTCAACAGGTGGACTTAGTTTTAATGTTTCGCGGAAACTATTGACCTGTGGCTGTTTATGTTACTATCCATCACTAAATAAAATCCGCCTGTTGCAGAGAAATTAATACCGAATACTTTCAATAGATGAGGCATCGGAATACGTCTCTCTCCATTCTCACGGCGTCGCAAACTGTTCGGTTGCCTTAATAACAGGTGAGACCGAGTCTAACCAACGTGGACCTGCATGGTACTTCTTCCTAAGATTGTGAGTCTTCGAGACGTGGAGAACTACTATGTTTAGTTACCAACCTGCTTAGTGGCAGCCATGCAGCATTCACATTGGGGAAAGTCAATAGACAGTCAGGGACGACATGCATTAAGTTGTCCTCACTCATACCACACCGCGTGCCAAAGCGGTCCTCAGTAATGCATACGTTCACGAGAAACAGATGAGGTGGCCGTTTTAAATAAAATACTTGTTGAAACTTCCGGCAGTCATATTGCTTAAAATACTGTTCAATATTCGGCGAAAGCCATCAGCCTGAATTTCGATGCTAAGACACTGTAATAACTAGTGATCTCCTTAGTAACTCTCCTTGCTCTCTCACTAGATGCGAAAATACATAATTCATAAATTAATATGCAAGGGTTATAAAATTATCACTTAACATAATTTCTGAATACTGCAGAATGTTCCATTGTACCTTCGTATTAGAATTTGATGTCATAAGCCTCCCAATATATGCATGCGACTAATCGATACTTTCAAGTCGTGGACGTAAATATCTTGCTTTAAACCTACGCGACTCTGATATTATAATTTCTCTTGAGCTTATGACGTTGTTATTTGTTAGTATGACCAACAAGTGAAATAAATTAAGAACTTTGTGTAATATATGAGTTTATTTTTTACTTCTCGATATACCATATGCTAACACAGACATCACCAGAAAGAAAATACTGCGGAAATCAGTGATGGCTACGTAATAAATGTGTCATAATAAATCTGACACGGTAGGACGTTAACACCTAGACAACACGTGTGGTACAAATTGTTTCTGCTTGTGACGCCACAGAGCGAGTGTTATCGTTGATGTACGTCATACTGCCCACGCAACATTTAAATGATTTATATTTCATACGTTAGGCTGAAGGTTAAATGTTTTTGTATCGTAGTGATTCTTAACACGTTTCCCTCCGTGAGTGCTGGTTCTATAATTAGGAAAATCGTGTGTAAGATACCGACTGAACAGGGTTACATTGAAGAAGTCAGTGCTACAAACATAAACGTCTAAATTTATCATGACATCGCCGAAAACAAAGTTTTATGCTGATTCAACGATAGTATCCTATGTTCTAAATAAGAATCTGCGATCAGATTTTATCTACATAGAATGTAAGAAAAGTAACTGATGTTTTGATATCGATGTTTCAGTTAATTCTTACTGATTACATTATCATCTTGTTTGAGAAGAAATGCCTGATTCGAAAAAAAAAAACTAAGAAATGTTTGAAACCCGTAAGCGGCGTGTTACCTTATTAGGTTTGGTGGGATTACTTAAGAAAAACTGTACCCGCATAAGCAAAACTATTATCTCATTTTGAATCACTGGTGGTCCCAACTATCAATGAATATTAGTAGCTACCAGTAATTCCTATCAGCAAACGCGGAATGTCCTAGAGCAGCAGAACATAATGATGAATGTCAGTAATAACCGACATAGTGTCTGAAATGAAAAGGGAACTGACCGAATAAATGTACGCAACTGATAACATTAGGAATCGAGAATTACATGGTAATCTAATGTCGTATTCGATATTGTTTCGTTTAACATATGAAAATTTAGGATACAGAAACAAAGAACATTTCGTCAGAATCAGTTGATCGGGTATCGATCGAGCATTTGTTACCGGCTTTCGCATGTTGTGAACGGTGAGTACCGTAGAGTCGTACCAGGCCAGGAGGCTTTCGAGTTCTAATCTGGCGCCACTGATCGGACTGGGGCTCATACATAACTGGCTCAATCGTCCGCCGTGTTTTCCTCAACTCCAAGGATTCGATGTTTCCCTTGTGGGTGGTTATCCTATTCACGCAATTTTACATGTTTTACAAATAATTGATATTGCAGATGTGAAGTGTATGGAGTAGTAATGCCCATATATAGAGATACTTAGAATAGCTTTTCACATAACAGAAAAATTTTAATGTAATATTGGACGGCTATATAAACGTAGTATCGGAACTTGCATGGTATTTTGTAAATATGAAATGCAAAGAGTTAAGAATTCGGTACCATTGTCTTCAAATAAAGGTGTTATACGGTAACAACCTGCCTTTATACATTAGTATTTTCCTGTATACGGGCTCTGGTAAAAGTGATGTTTATTTTTTAAATATAAGCACTTTAAGAAATCCGGTAGAAAAGCAGAGTTGCATGTTGGACTGAAACGAATTTTTATTAATAGTTTCAGCTATCATTTAACCACTATACATTTTTTGTACTTCGTGATTGATTTATTGCCTGTTGAGTTGTGGTAAAAACTGTACCCCTTGAAGGTTATGTTACTTCTGCAGGTTCCCTCACAATGATCAATCCACGGTAAAAGTATCTTAATTATCACCCGTCCTACAGTATCTCTATAATAAATGACGTTAAGTATCATTCAGTTTGTGTATGTATGTTTATGACAACGACATATAAATGCATTACTAATATTCCTCTCCACTTTGTCAGTTGCGAAAATTTCTCAGTAATCGAAAAACTTTGAGACAAACTACTTCAGTATAAACTTTCGACTAGTAGAAGAAATGAAATTGCGTAGGAGTGGTTTCATCTTCATAACTACTTTTATCGACGTATATTTACAATCTATTGGTTATGACCTGTAGCATGGAGAGCTGCATCAAACCAGTCTCAGGACTGAAGACCACAACAACAACAACATATTTACAGTACACAATTGAGCGCCATATCTTGGTTCTCAGTTATCTCTCCGGTAGATATTGCTACATCGTCTTCTTCTTTCGGGATGACATGGAAATCTAAACATGCGAAAACTACTTTTGCAATAGTTAGTGCAGTTCACAGCTGATCTGACACCCTATTTACGACGAATTCTTCAATACATTTGATTAGAAATCTTCACTCACATCATGACGGGTATGTAAACAAGTAGATGTCCCATACTTGGTGGAAAACTTGGCAGATAGTTCGGCTCGAGCTGTATGGAGTCTTAGATCGGACGGTAGCGCGTGGTTCGGGTTCGGTGTGCGTGACGACGAAGATACGCTCATAGGACCAAACGATATTCACGCACGTTAACGAGGACGCTGGTCATTTTGGAGAGCGGTACACCATGTAAAATTGGTATCGGAAGATCGAGAGACTCTTCACTGCTGATACAAATTATGACGGTGATATTACATGTACGTACCATTCGTGCGTACGGCATCGGCGTAGTAAGTGGATAGCCGTGGAGACGCCACACATCGACAGAAAGGAGTCATCAAGCTTGAACTTACCTATAGCCACGCCGTTAATAAAGTTGCCCAGTTTGGTTGGTATACGAACGAAGATTGTCCATCGCGTCTAGAAGGAATGGTGTATCACGGGCAACCACGTTACATGGCGTAATCTCAGTGGTCGTTAAAAGAGCCTAAGCGACAGTGATCAGAGGTGCGTGACACACTCCCAAAATGACAGTCACTTTCAAACTGTACAGAAAATGCTCTGCCTAACGAAGAGAGGAGGAAACGTGCTAGGAGATGGCATTTCCTGATGTAGGTGCAAAACAATGTAGGAATTACTGTAAGTAAAAACCAACACTTTGTTAGCGAACTCTTTTTCGGTCTAGGAAACAAATCAGGTTGTAAACATCTTTAACTACAAAGCACTGTAGATGCCTTTTCAATAAAACGTCAAGCTTCTGATGTGAAAAGCATGCAGTTTCTCGTACGTGTAACGATGGAACAGAAATACCCTTAGGAATTTTAAAGCAGCTACGGACAACATGGTGACATAAATGGAGTTTTTAAAAGAAGTGTTTCCACTTAATAACGCTCACTCGGCCGAAATTGCAGTAGTCGGCTGTACAAATTAATAATTTTAACGTCAAAAGGCGACCATGGTGTCATCTGCAAAATTTTACGTTAGTGTGAACAGTGCTACGACAGTTAACTTGTTTGTGTTTTCAGCTAGGACTCTAATGCTGCACAAGTTTAGAAGCTTTTCGTCTGAAGCTTATGCGGAGAATTTGCCTAACAGTTTGTTGCCAAGCGACGAAGCAGTCTTACAGCTATTCACAAACAAATTCCGTCACAGAGTTTCGCTTCCCACTTCTGGCTACCGTATTCCAATACACCACTTCCACGTACTGTATTCTGGAATATCACCACAGGGTTTCGTTTACAACTTCGAATTACTGTATTTCACTATCCCACTACTACGTGACGTATTCCGGATTTCTGCTGCTAATCGTTGCTCTACGGAGGAGGTTTTTCGTTCTTCGGAACACGCGTATTGAAAGCTATGTTATTAACACTGCTTCATGGTGGCGAAGTATGGCTACTCAGCACGTCTCCGGAAGCTTTGTAAAAAAAAACTGTTGTGGTCCTCTCCACTGACAAGACGCCGTAATCCATTGGGTGGTTTATACATAGTAAATTTCTGAAATGCAGCACAGACTTTGGAATGTTTTTGTATGCTAACAGATCACACGAATACTTAAACTGAATATTTAAACTGCAGACGTTTCATTATAAAAGTGCCTTAAAGAAAAAGAATTGCTCAGAAGAGAACTATTCAATACCCACATTTTGTCGATTTGTTGCCGTCAGCACCTGCGGGCTGTTAAAGTGATGGACGGGTACAGCCACAAAGAGGGGAGGCCAGAGCGGTTTTCAGACGGAGAGCCGGACGACAGCAGTTCAAAAGGAACTACTACTGACGTGGGAGTACGGAAACGTTTGGGTGGGCCTCGAGGATGGAATAAAGACGTATTACCAAAAAAAAAAGGGGGGAATCAAAATTTGTCGTACAAACTGTCGAACATGTCAGTAAAATCAATAAGGTAAACTTAAAACGAAGGCATGTGGGTCTATTCCATCATTCAATCATTTTCGTACAAATCAACAAGAAAGGAGCGATGCACTCAACCATGGCTCACCACCATATTGCAGGTAAAACAGACCACATTATTCGCATACCATTGAGGACACTCCTTCAAATTTAGAAGATAAATCGTGACATCCTTATTATATAAGAAAACTGTGGAATTCAGTGGTCGTTTTGCAATCACATTACAGGATAGAAAAACAGAACTGTTGCGAAATTAAATGGTAACAATTGAAATTTAACACACGTAGACACTGATTGTGCAGTTTTGTTGTACTGGTAACAGTAATGAATGTACACTTTCATTTTCAGATACATCGGGATCGCATATTAGAAAACCTTATTTAGCTAAGGCTCAATGCAATTTTTATTCTTCTGTTATATTTTTCGCTCCTGATGCAGTAAACAAAGAAAGAAACAGTGGTATAGCACTATTGGCTAACATTATCCAGCCGTCTAATCGAAAGGCGTTTTTCTACGCGCTCAATGGCTCCCTTTCACTGTGATGTTTGAGAGTTCTGTTTTGAGTGTAGGTGTACTGTGGTGTCATTTTTGTGTTGTGTGATTATGATTGAAGTGATAGGGTGAAATCCTGTCAAACGCATTTCAAATAACACCAACGTGACCACCACAACCTTATCCAGCAGGCGAGACACTAATGAGAGGTTTGGAATTTAATTCAGGGCATTGGCATAAAAGCTGGTCAAGAACTCGATTCCACCACCTCCGTTTGTCAGCTAATACCAGTAGTGAAAATATCTTCCATCAGGATTCGACTGACACCGCAGGTGGGTGTCCATCCGAATCATAGTATTCAACATTTCCGCATACAAAAACTTATCCTTTGGTTTTGTGACTTCATTGCTATTTTATGTTCTTTTCTTTAATTGGTTATAAATTATTTTAGTATTAATTTTAGTAATTTTAAATCCTTCTAACTTGCAGCTGTTTGGGTACATCGTCACTAGGGGGCGAACAGCACCATTTATCAGTGAAATGAAAGTCGGTCCGATATTTTCCATTAATAATTACTGCTTGTTAATTTTCTCAGTTTAGGCTTATTTGAGGCTGTACGATGACGTACATGTTCTTCAGTACTCTGACATATGTTAAATGAGTGACCTGTTTCTCAAAGACTGGTAGCACAGATTTCGCTGTAATCAAATGTAAAGCTTCGATATAGCTATTAAACTTTATCTCAAAGATTGAAAGAACATTTCATAAATAATATCCAGGCAGCAACTAAGTGCCGTTTATTTTCCTACCCATTATGCTGTGTTGATGTTATACCGATATTACAGTTGTTGACTACCTTGCCATTCACATCCCATATCTTGTCTATTTTTGCGAACTGTTTCAGACATACACCCTCTAGCTCTTACTGTACCTTAATTACATAAACTGAGCCCTTACACCAGTAATTTCGCGTATTAGTTTTCTAAATAGTTCAACGTGGTGTAGGGACAAGATTAGTTGCGCCTCAAAATTGACTTTCTACATCTACATCTACATTTATACTCCGCGAGCCACCAAACGGTGTGTGGCGGAGGGCACTTTACGTGTCACTGTCATTACCTCCCTTTCCTGTTCCAGTCGCGTATGGTTCGCGGGAAGAACGACTGTCTGAAAGCCTCCGTGCGCGCTCTAATCTCTCTAATTTTACATTCGTGATCTCCTCGGGAGGTATAAGTAGGGGGAAGCAATATATTCGATACCTCATCCAGAAACGCACCCTCTCGAAACTTGGCGACCAAGCTACACCGCGATGCAGAGCGCCTCTCTTGCCAAGTCTGCCACTTGAGTTTATTAAACATCTCCGTAACGCTATCACGGTTACCAAATAACCCTGTGACGAAACGCGCCGCTCTTCTTTGGATCTTCTCTATCTCCTCCGTCAACCCGATCTGGTACGGATCCCACACTGATGAGCAATACTCAAGTATAGGTCGAACGAGTGTTTTTTAAGCCACCCCCTTTGTTGATGGACTACATTTTCTAAGCACTCTCCCAATGAATCTCAACCTGGTACCCGCCTTGCCAACAATTAATTTTATATGATCATTTCACTTCAAATCGTTCCGTACGCATACTCCCAGATATTTTACAGAAGTAACTGCTACCAGTGTTTGTTCCGCTATCATATAATCATACAATAAAGGATACTTCTTTCTATGTATTCGCAATACATTACATTTGTCTATGTTAAGGGACAGTTGCCACTCCCTGCACCAAGTGTCTATCCGCTGCAGATCTTCCTGTATTTCGCTACAATTTTCTAATGCTGCAACTTCTCTGTATACTACAGCATCATCCGCGAAAAGCCGCATGGAACATCCGACACTATCTACTAGGTCATTTATATATATTGTGAAAAGCAATGGTCCCATAACACTCCCCAGTGGCACGCCAGAGGTTACTTTAACGTCTGTAGACGTCTCCCCATTGATAACAACATGCTGTGTTCTGTTTGCTAAAACCTCTTCAATACAGCCACACAGCTGGTCTGATATTCCGTAGGCTCTTACTTTGTTTATCAGGCGACAGTGCGGAACTGTATCGAACGCCTTCCGGAAGTCAAGAAAAATAGCATCTACCTGGGAGCCTGTATCTAATATTTTCTGGGTCTCATGAACAAATAACGCGAGTTGGGTCTCACACGATCGCTGTTTCCGGAATCCATGTTGATTCCTACATAGTAGATTCTGGGTTTCCAAAAACGACATGATACTCGAGCAAAAAACATGTTCTAAAATTCTACAACGGATGGACGTCAGAGATATAGGTCTATAGTTTTGCGCATCTGCTCGACGACCCTTCTTGAATAGTGGGACTACCTGTGCTCTTTTTCAATCATTTGGAATCTTCCGTTCCCCTAGAGACTTGCGGTACACGGCTGTTAGAAGGGGGGCAAGTTCTTTCGCGTACTCTGTGTAGAGTCGAATTGGTATCCCGTCAGGTCCAGTGGACTTTCCTCTGTGAGTGATTCCAGTTGCTTTTCTATTCCTTGGACACTTATTTCGATGTCAGCCATTTTTTCGTTTGTGCGAGGATTTAGAGAAGGAACTGCAGCGCGGTCTTCCTCTGTGAAACAGCTTTGGAAAAAGGTGTTTAGTATTTCAGCTTTACGCGTGTCATCCTCTGTTTCAATGCCATCATCATCCCGGAGTGTCTGGATATGCTGTTTCGAGCCACTTACTGATTTAACGTAAGACCAGAACTTCCTAGGATTTTCTGTCAAGTCGGTACATAGAATTTACTTTCGAATTCACTGAACGCTTCACGCATAGCCCTCCTTACGCTAACTTTGGCATCGTTTAGCTTCTGTTTGTCTGAGAGGTTTTGGCTGCGTTTAAACTTGGAGTGAAGCTCTCTTTGCTTTCGCAGTAGTTTCCTAACTTTGTTGTTGTACCACGGTGGTTTTTTTTTTACTCGGCACGTACCTGTCTAAAACGCATTTTACGATTGCCTTGAATTTTTCCATAAACACTCAACATTGTCAGTGTCGGAACAGAAATTTTCGTTTTGATCTGTTAGGTAGTCTGAAATCTGCTTTCTATTACTCTTGCTAAACAGATAAACCTTCCTCCCTTTTTTTATATTCCTATTAACTTCCATATTCAGGGATGCTGCAACGGCCTTATGATCACTGATTCCCTGTTCTGCACATATAGAGTCGAAAAGTTCGGGTCTGTTTGTTATCAGTAGGTCCAAGATGTTATCTCCACGAGTCGGTTCTCTGTTTAATTGCTCGAGGTAATTTTCGGATAGTGCACTCAGTATAATGTCACTCGATGCTCTGTCCCTACCACCCGTCCTAAACATCTGAGTGTCCCAGTCTATATCTGGTAAATTGAAATCTCCACCTAAGACTATAACATGCTGAGAAAATGTATGTGAAATGTATTCCAAATTTTCTCTCAGTTGTTCTGCCACTAATGCTGCTGAGTCGGGAGGTCGGTAAAAGGAGCCAATTATTAACCTAGCTCGGTTGTTGAGTGTAACCTCCACCCATAATAATTCACAGGAACTATCCACTTCTACTTCACTACAGGATAAACTACTACTAACAGCGACGAACACTCCACCACCGGTTGCATGCAATCTATCCTTTCTACACACCGTCTGTACCTTTGTAAAAATTTCGGCAGAATTTATCTCTGGCTTCAGCCAGCTTTCTGTACCTATAACGATTTCAGCTTCGGTGCTTTCTATCAGCGCTTGAAGTTCCGGTACTTTACCAACGCAGCTTCGACAGTTGACAATTACAATACCGTTTGCTGCTTGGTCCCCGCATGTCCTGACTTTGCCCCGCACCCGTTGAGGCTGTTGCCCTTTCTGTACTTGCCCAAGGCCATCTAACCTAAAAAACCGCCCAGCCCACGCCACACAACCCCTGCTACCCGTGTAGCCACTTGTTGCGTGTAGTGGACTCCTGACCTATCCAGCGGAACCCGAAACCCCACCACCCTATGGCGCAAGTCGAGGAATCTGCAGCCCACACGGTCGCAGAACCGTCTCAGCCTCTGATTCAGACCCTCCACTCGGCTCTGTACCAAAGGTCCGCAGTCAGTCCTGTCGACGATGCTGCAGATGGTGAGCTCTGCTTTCATCCCGCTAGCGAGACTGGCAGTCTTCACCAAATCAGATAGCCGCCGGAAGCCAGACAGGATTTCCTCCGATCCATAGCGACACACATCATTGGTGCCGACTTGAGCGACCACCTGCAGATGGGTGCACCCTGTACCCTTCATGGCATCCGGAAGGACCCTTTCCACATCTGGAATGACTCCCCCCGGTATGCACACGGAGTGCACATTGGTTTTCTTCCCCTCTCTTGCTGCCATTTCCCTAAGGGGCCCCATTACGCGCCTGACGTTGGAGCTCCCAACTACCAGTAAGCCCACCCTCTGCGACCGCCCGGATCTTGCAGACTGAGGGTCAACCTCTGGAACAGGACAAGCAGCAATGTCAGGCCGAAGATCAGTATCAGCCTGAGACAGAGCCTGAAACCGGTTCGTCAGACAAACTGGAGAGGCCTTCCGTTCAGCCCTCCGGAATGTCTTTCGCCCCCTGCCACACCTTGAGACGACCTCCCACTCTACCACAGGTGAGGGATCAGCCTCAATGTGGGCAGTATCCCGGGCAACCACAGTCGTAGTCCGATCGGGGGATGCGTGGGACGAGCTGGCCGTCCCCGACAAACCCCCATCCGGACCCCCACAGTGATGCCCATTGGCAACAGCCTCAAGCTGTGTGACCGAAGCCAACACTGCCTGAAGCTGGGAGCGAAGGGATGCCAACTCAGCTTGCATCCGAACACAGCAGTTGCAGTCCCTATCCATGCTAAAAACTGTTGTGCAAAGAATGTCTGAACTAATCTACAGAGAGCGCAAACAAATCGACAAAATTTAAACGGTTATTAAAATACAAGATTGCCTAGTAAATGCAGTAATGCTGCTACTTCCGCACTGCTGACACACTGCTAGTCGGCGGAAGGAGACTACGCGATTTTACACTGTTCAGGTACTAAAACGCGATGCTACAACTCTCAAATACTATAATACGCCCGAAATTTATGAATTAAACAATGCAAGTACCAAAAACACGCAAGGAAATTAAGAATTAAACTATGTAACAAATGAGTGAGCTAGGAGTATACGACTTGCTGCTGCAGCTGCTTATCCAACGGCGGCAGGGAGCACTTTCTGTTCTATTAAATTACGTCGCAGATTGTATTGTGCTTTAGGTAATTAATTGCTCCACATACTGTGCTGTTTTGGTGTCCCTGAGATACATCACTCGCATGTAATACTGCATCTGGTATTACTGGGACTGTATAATTAATTGTATGTCGGTACACATTACCTCATGATATTTACATTTCAGTATCTGATTGTCTCTCACTCAGCTACAACTCTTATAATGACAAAGTACTATACAGAATACAAACGGATGTAACGGATGTCAACAGTATTTAAATATTGAATAAGGGTTCCTTTTACAGAATTTTAATGTCGTCATAAATGAAAACTAGCGGCTGTGTGATTCGTTGCCAAACTGGTTCACTCAGTTGATAGTAACCACAGCTTCATTCCCTGATATACGACTATGGAGCAACAACATTTATTTCATGCGTACCGAAAGAGTAAATTATCCTGCTGTGTTCCAGATGTTTCTGGTCAGTAGCAAATCAAGTTAGAAACAATGATTCGAAGAAATAGTTCTGTGCACAGGTTTTGTTAGAGAAGAAATTACGTGTCAAGTTCAAAACAGGTTCCGTAAGTAAAGTTTGTATGGAACAGAGCTTTTTCTTTGCATTTCATCGTATTCAGAAGGCTCTAGGTAGCGGTGTGCTAACTATCTTAATTTTCGACTCCTGTCGCTACAGCTACGAGCATGTCTGCGGTATACCAGACCAGTTCTAGGATTGGGTTAAAGTCTTCATAGCCGAACACGTTGTTTACAAACAGAAGACGTTGCCAGAAACTAATCGTCTCGTGGTCCTCGATGAAATGCAAAATGATCAGTGATATAACTGCAGTGTTTCGCAACATCCGTAATTCCCAGAGGTTGCCCACAGACAACTCTGATGTGTAAAGCGAACACAAATGTTTCAGCATGTTAAGCAAAGTGAGAACGCAGGAGAATCATTTCATAACAATATACCCCCTGGCTATTTGCTTCTCTGCGCGCTAAAGACCTTTGGCAGAGAAACAGGCAAACATGCACAAATATGTACATTCGTATTTATAGAGGTCCGCTTACGGACTTCCGTTTTACATTTCTTGTTTGCAGTTCGCCTCAGGGCTCCATAAATAACAACCTGGAAGAATAAAGTAAAACTGGGGTTCACAGAATCCCACAATAACTGGTGTACGAATTTTGTACACGTCGAATTTCTCAACCTAAACACATTGTATCACTGTCTCTTAAGTAATCATTTTCCTGAAAGTCCTTCAGCCAATATAGACAAAATTGCTTTTTTATTGACGCTCTTTTACTGACTGTAAACAGTGAGTCTCCAAAAAATTACATCAACTGAGTTATATCAGTCTTTTCTTATCCATTACCTATAATTGCCCCATATTATAGTTTGCCATTTACAGTCACAAAATGGATTGTATATAAAACATTTCTAAAATGTTAAAGATAGACAAAAGGACAGATACAAGAAATTAAAACATAAATTTAAAAAAGGATAAAATGTTTTGTGAAATTATTTGTCTAAAAGTAATAAATAAAACTTATTAGAAAAACGTATTACTGACTCCTGAATGGTGTTCGACATCATGTACAGCAGATGTAACTTTCATACTTTAGTGACGTGAGTATAGCAATCAGTGTAATTACACCAGATAAATATCCTCTAGCAACTACTCTTTAAAATTCCAAGATTCTACAATAGAAACTGAACTTTCTTAGTCTGCAGCATCATTCAAAGGTGGATCTAATTTTTCTGTTTCATTTATTGCTTTCAGAGAAATAATTTCACAAAACATCTGATCGTTTCCTTTCATGTTTTTTATTTTTAAGTTTTTTTTTCAGAAAGCACTGTATATATCATGTATCAATATGGGACGGTATTCTGTTACTATCAAGAGTACATAGATCGAGAGAAAGCAAAGAACTTTCCATACGTACTGTGACGAGGTATTTCTTTACATTTCATTTACACAGCTAGCAGCAGATGTTCGTTAAGTATTTCAGTTTTCCCTAGAATCAATGCTTTTTTTTCACGAAACAGGACCTCACGCCGCTCAGTTTGATACCACATTTGTATATTTTTCACTCTTCGTTCGACTATGAAAATTCGGACAAAAAGCAGCTGTGTGATTTCTAGAGAGTCGTATTTTCGCGCCTCTCGAACTTTTAATCGGAGAGGAATATCAAACTTCAGAAAGCTGTATGAAATCAAAAGCAGAGAGAAAAGGGACATGACAGCAAAAAGGAGAGCCTCTTCGCTACTAGACAGTAAAACATAAAGTTGGTTGCCCACTTTACTATATCCATTTTCTGCAAACGATTTAGAGAAGATCAGCAGTCAGATTCCATATCGCTTACCAAAATAATAAGTCTTCGTCACTCAAAACCTGAGTTTACGTATATTCTTCACTTTATTGGAAAACTAGAACTTCAGTCTCTTGCAAAAGCGTTGTTTCGATGTCGGATCTGAATATTTTGCGCTCTATTCTCTACTGTTAATGACATGCATGTTTCATGCTTTGATATCCGTGACAAACTTGGCCACTGAACTGTTAAGCAGGATCTTGAGCGTCACCACAGAATTCTGAATTCATGCTGCAGTCGCCTTACAGATGTCTCATTGTCTCGGTAGCGTAGGATTACATACTCGCTCTTTTGGCAGACATCAGCGAATTGTAATATTTTCAACCTGCATACAAGCGCCCCTATGTTCTCAATATACATTTAAAAGTCAGAACATTTTGGCCACACTCTATCGCGTTCCGGGCACGTCATGCGGAAAGCAAAATATGTAAGCGAAACAAAAACGAATGGGAAAACACTGTGTGGACGATGCGGGTGACAAAAAAGGGGAAACCTCTCACACAAGCTGCTCTGACAAAAGAAAGATTGTGGAGGTCCGGCGCCTCGTAACGAGTATCTCCGCTTGCTACTCACGTGATCATCTATGCAAGGTGGTTGAAGCATGGTGAAAGCAAGAGTAGGCGACAGGATGTTGGACGTCCCTGCCTCATCACAAGAGGTGCAGGTGCACATTCTTGAACAGGAGGCGACCTCCTCATGTTGATCCAGCGACACCGTCAATTACGATCGTCGTGAGCACTGGGTCATCGAGACTGTGCATAAATGAAAACGTGTTTCCGGGTCGGAAGATAATGTTTCTGATTACATCACGTCGATATTCATGCCCGAAAGCCCTTATCCAAGCGAGCAGCTGCCAAAAACACCACGGTTGCTGGTCTGTGAGTGTTGCTTCAATGTTGTGAGGGGCATTGACTTGGGATTTCATGCGATAGGCGGTAGTGATGGAAGGCACCATAACAGATGTGGAATGTGAACGTCATTGCGAACCAAGTGCAAGCGTCCGTGGTTGATGCCTTCCCTCGTGGTGAAGGCATCTTTCAGCAGCATAACTGTCCCCATCACAAGGCCAGAATCGTGTTACGATGGTTGGAGGAGCGTGACAGAGAAATAACGTGGTGTATCGGCCACCAAATCTGCCTCATCTGAATCCGATGTAACACATCTTGGACCATATCGGGCGCCAGCACGGTGCCCAGAAAGTGCAGACCCGTAATTTACTAGAACTACGTGAGGTTAGCGTAGGCTTCTGTGCCAAATTGGACACTGAACTCATCTGGATCGAATGAAAAGATGAATAAACACTGGGGTTAACGTCCCGTCGACGACATTGTCATTGGAGATGGAGCACAAATTCTGATTTGGGGATGGTGAGGAGGAAGTGAATGTTCCTCTCAGCAGCAGAGGGGTCCGGATATGAAACTTCCTGGCAGATTTAAACTGTGTGTTGGACTGCGACTTGAACCTGGGAAATTACGGAGTACTCATGTAAATCTTGACGTAGATGAATCTCGAGGCTCAACATACAGCACAGTTTCTTAACTTTTCCAGCGTGTTAGCTGCAACAGAAATACACTGCCCAATCACAGAAATGTTCCCTCCTGTCAAAGGCCAGAGTAACCACCTTTTGCAACGCCAGACGTAGATGAAGAAAAGTCAGTGAGGTTCTGAAAGATACCGACAGAGATGTGCAGCCATGTACGAGGTGCATTCAAGTTCTAAGGCCTCCGATTTTTTTTCTAATTAACTGCTCACCCGAAATCGATGAAACTGGCGTTACTTCTCGACGTAATCGCCCTGCAGACGTACACATTTTTCACAACGCTGACGCCATGATTCCATGGCAGCGGCGAAGGCTTCTTTAGGAGTCTGTTTTGACCATTGGAAAATCGCTGAGGCAATAGCAGCACGGCTGGTGAATGTGCGGCCACGGAGAGTGTCTTTCATTGTTGGAAAAAGCCAAAAGTCACTAGGAGCCAGGTCAGGTGAGTAGGGAGCATAAGGAATCACTTCAAAGTTGTTATCACGAAGAAACTGTTGCGTAACGTTAGCTCGATGTGCGGGTGCGTTGTCTTGGTGAAACAGCACACGCGCAGCCCTTCCCAGAAGTTTTTGTTGCAGTGCAGGAAGGAATTTGTTCTTCAAAACATTTTCGTAGGATGCACCTGTTACCGTAGTGTCCTTTGGAACGCAATGGGTAAGGATTACGCCCTCGCTGTCCCAGAACATGGACACCATCATTTTTTCAGCACTGTCGGTTACCCGAAATTTTTTTAGCGGCGGTGAATCTGTGCGCTTCCATTGAGCTGACTGGCGCTTTGTTTCTGGATTGAAAAATGGCATCCACGTCTCATCCATTGTCACAACCGACGAAAAGAAAGTCCCATTCGTGCTGTCGTTGCGCGTCAACATTGCTTGGCAACATGCCACACGGTCAGCCATGTGGTCGTCCGTCAGCATTCGTGGCACCCACCTGGATGGCACTTTTCGCATTTTCAGGTCGTCATGCAGGATTGTGTGCACAGAACCCACAGAAATGCCAACCCTGGAGACGATCGGTTCAACAGTCATTCGGCGATCCCCCAAAACAATTTTCTCCACTTTCTCGATCATGTCGTCAGAGCGGCTTGTGCGAGCCCAAGGTTGTTTCGGTTTGTTGTCACACGATGCCCTGCCTTCATTAAACTGTCGCACCCACGAACGCACTTTCGACACATCCATAACTCCATCACCACATGTCTCCTTCAACTGTCGATGAATTTCAATTGGTTTCACACCACGCAAATTCAGAAAACGAATGATTGCACGCTGTTCAAGAAAGGAAAACGTCGCCATTTTAAGTATTTAAAACAGTTCTCATTCTCGCCGCTGGTAGTAAAATTCCATCTGCCGTACGGTGCTGCCATCTGTGGAACGTATTGACAATGAACGCGGCCTCATTTTAAAACAATGTGCATGTTTCTATCTCTTTCCAGTCCGGAGAAAAAAAATCCGAGGCCTTAGAACTTGAGTGCACCTCGTAGAGCCCAGCCCCGTTAGCACCTCCACCAGGTTTCTCAGTTGAGGATCTGCGACGCGAACAGCCGAATCAAGTGGTTGAACAGATTTAGGATTGCGTTTAAATCTGGGGAGACTGGTGACCAGGAGAGTACTGTAGACTCATCCTAGTGCTCTTAGAACGACGCACGTGCACTGCGAAGTGTGTGACAGGCTCCATTGCCCTACTGGTATATGTCAACGTGCCGAGGAAGGGGTGTACGTCGTCCCCAAGTTCCTACTTGTGTTAATCCAATGTGCCTTTCAGAACGACGAGATCACGCAGGAATACCACGAAAACATTTCACATGCCGTACTGATGTGTCTTAAAAGGAGGATATAAGATGAACATCAACAAAAGCAAAACGAGCATGATGGAATGTAGTCGAATAAAGTCGGGTGATGCTGAGGGAATTCGATTAGGAAATGAGACACTTAAAGTAGTAAAGAAGTTTTGTTATTTTGGGAGCAAAATAACTGATGATGGTCGAAGTAGAGAGGATATAAAATGTAGACTGGTAATGGCAAGGAAAGCGTTTCTGAAGAAGAGAAATTTGTTAACATCGAGTACAGATTTAAGTGTCAGGAAGTCGTTTCTGGAAGTATTTGTATGGAGTGTAGCCATGTATGGAAGTGGAACATGGACGATAAATAGTTTAGACAAGAAGAGAATTGAAGCTTTCGTAATGTGGTGCTACAGAAGAAAGCTGAAGATTAGATGGGTAGATCACATAACTAATGAGGAGGTATTGAATAGAATTGGGGAGGAGTTCGTGGCATAACTTGACTAGCAGAAGGGATCGGATGGTAGGACATGTTCTGAGGCATTAAGGGATCACCAATTTAGTACTGGAGGGCAGCGTGGAGGGTAAAAATCGTAGAGGGAGACCAAGAGATGAATACACTAAGTAGATTCAGAAGGATGTAGGTTGCAGTAGGTACTGGGAGATGAAGAAGTTTGCACTGGATAGAGTAGCATGGAGAGCTGCATCAAACAAGTCTCAGGACTGAAGACTACAACAACAACAACAACTGATCCCTCCTGGTTGGAGAGTGTTTGGTTTCAGACGTTCCACACCATACACGCCAAAGGCCAGCTGTCTGATGGAGAAGAGAACTTGAGTCATCCGAAGAGGCCAACCGTCGGCACTCACTGGACGCCCAGTTGCGTTACTGGTGTTCAAATCCCAGCTGATGAACTGCGGTCAGCGTGGCTGCACGAACGAGGCGCCTGCTGCGAGGCTGGCTCGCAGCAGCGTCCACTCAGCGGTCGTCGAGGAGAGAAGCTGTTGGTAGCCGCAGGTGCGTTTGAGCAGTCAGTTGATCAAAAGCTGTTTGTCTGTTCGCCCGTGCACATCTCCACCCTTGTCATCTTTGGTCCGTGGTGCACCACAGCTACCTCGGTGCCGGTTTTGGGTAGCACCATTTTGCCATATGCGTTGGGTCTATATTCTATTTTAATCACGGTCGCAGAACAGTAGTTTACAAACTTAGCCGTTTCAGAAATGCCTCCACCCGTAGCGTGAAAGCCCATGATCATGCCCTTTTGGGCGTCAGATAAATCGCTCAGTTTCCCCATTGTCTCTCTCTCTCTCTCTCTCTCTCTCTCTCTCTCTCTTTCTCTCTCTCCCCCTCCCACCCTCCCTCTCCCCCTCCCCCCCCCCCCCCCGGACATGCTTTACATAACCCCGTCACTGCTGGTGCTGCCGCATGCCGGCTGTGAGTGCTTATTCTAGGTTGACGTCGTGATCACTTTAACGTGACTGGACCGTGTATATGTGGGTCTTTTATGGTAAAACATTTGAGCGGAAGGAAAGCAAGCCACCCTGTATTACACAGTGGGTTTCTGCCAGAATTCTCGTAGCCAAACGAAGAGAGGCGGAATGGACAAATGCGGTATCAAAGAGATTAGTGTAATGTGTATTTATTTGCTTTAATGTAACTATGGAAATTAATAAAAATTTTATTAGTGGTTTAAAGGTAAATTGCATTCAAGAACAGCTTCTGTAGGCTTTGTAAATAAAATATCAGAAAAATTCATGTCTTCCAGGCCTAGTTGTTCAGCGCATAAAAAGCTACATATGTGTGATATTCAATTTTCAAAAAGGTTTGTTTCGAGTCTGGTGCCACATTCAGGACATTTCGAGAACAGGAGACGCTAGAAAAGCAAATAAGGCTACAATGAGACCATAATTTTTGAAAAAAATTCACGAAAAAATATTTTGAAAAAAACATAAATTTGTGAAACATTTTGCGAAATGATTTGTCTAAAAGTAAGAAATGAAGTAGATTACAGAAACAATTCACTCGCCTTTGAATGCCGATCGAAATCACCTACTGCAAATGACATGCGTCAAATCATTCTCTAATTTATTTTTATTTCTTACTTTTAAACAAATGATTTCACAAAACATTTGACCGTAATTTTTTTCAAAAAAAATTTTTTTCCTTGGAACGGTAATAACATCCTTAAATAATAATCTAGATTAACAGTCAATTTTTAATTCGAAGCTGAAATCGAACATCATTTTCCGAGTGTCAAATACAACAAACACGACTATTTTCAAAATCAATTCATCCGGATGATACAGTGTCTCGCAGTAATACTTCAAACGTTCACCCGCTTTGGATAAGGCTTTCAAGAGCTAGTGGTGTCCTTTGCGGTAAACGAAGGAGTACTACCCCCGAGTGCAAACAATCACTTAGCGTTCAGAACGAATCTTTCACTTTGCAATGGAGTGTGAGCTCTTTTGAAACTTCCTGGTGGATTAAAACTGTGTGCCTTACCGGGACTCGAGCATGGAACCCAACCTTTCGATAGTAATGCGCTTACCGACTGCGTATTCAGGCACGACTCAAGACTCTCTGCTAGCAAAGGTAAAACTGTGTGGGTGGGTCGCGAGTCGTGCACACGGTCTGAAGATAGTGAAGGAAATCGCAGTGACTTTACTGGCACGGACTTCAAGTGAAAAAAAGTAAATAAATAAAAATTAAAAAAGTTAAATATGGACCTGCTTCTCACGAAAATCAGTCAAACGTATATTCAGATAAACGTGACTTCCGTCACACACCTGCCATGGTGGGTACTGACATCCACAATGTTAAATATACTTATACGCTTTCACTAATTCAACAGGTTGTGGACTATTGTAGGTAAAAACGAAAGGAGCGAGTACAGGACAATGAAACAAGCAAATAATCCTAATAAACATGCGACCCGAAACCAGTGGTTTGCCAGATGCGACGTGTTATGACTTATTACGTTATGCCTTGTAACAAAATCCCGAGGATCCGAATTAAAAATATGCTCACATTACAAGTGGTCCATATGGTCATTGTTCACTTGAAAGCAGGCCTCAGGACGTCACCTCATCCATACCCGTATAGTTCTGAAATCTTAGGTATGTTCCGAATGCATTGACAACCACCTAGAAGACGTTTCTGTAGTTCTTCGACGCTATCACGAGAGCTGTAAAACAAAAAAGCTTTTAAATATACCTAGATAAATTCCAACAGGTTGAAGGCCTAGAGACCACGGCCGTGTCGAGCCACAAACGACGAATTTACCATGGAACATTGATCTGTGTATTCCCAAACAGTCACATGAAAGTGTACTGTGGCAACATTATGAATTTGGCAGATGCCCATCCTTCATAAAGAAAATCGACCAAATCAGACATTAACATTATTGTATCGTGTTGTACATGTACATACGCCGTGTCGGAGAGACCAGTTGTTTCCTGATCTACGTTCATTAGGGTTTCATTGCTCTTGGCTCAGCCTTTCCGTTTGCACCTATAATAGTCAAATAGACCACTATAGAACGGGACTGTTGCGCCGAAATTTCCCAAACGTGTGCATGCGATCAATAAATTTGCTTAGATAAAGGAGTGGATAGCCGAGATGGAAACAACGTCTTTAATCTATATGCACAGCTATGGTATCTCTTGTGAAGACATTAATACCAATGCACTTACCTCGCCACATTTTTCGGTGTGGTATAAAAAGGGCAGCATCAGAAAGAAGTACGCGTCGAAATTCAGTTTTTGAAATACAATATCATTACCAAAAATTAAAGTTTTCATGAATACGTTTCATTCGTTCATTTCGTCAACTCACTACCAGACTGTCACTTTAGAATCTAACCTTTGCCTAGACTACGCCCAAAACGGTATGTCACTACAACCTACACTCGATAAAAGTAATGTAAAGAGAGTTATATATCGCCGGGACTTCCTCGGCGTATGACGACATATGATTCAAAAGTTTTATAACAGGGATCAAAGCAAATTTCTGGTATCGGTGGGTTGTTCTACAGACATCACTTCGCTTTACCAGCAAACCTAACCTACGCCTCGCGCTGGTCAGTTGTTGTTGTTGTTGTTGTTGTCCAGAGAATGGTTTGATGCAGCTCTATATGCTACTCTACCCTGTGGAAGTCCCTTCATCTCCGAGTAACTACTGCAACCTACATCCTTCTGAATCTGGTTAGTGTATTCACCTCTTACTCTCTCCAGTACTAAGTTGGTGATCCCTTGATGCCTCAGAACGTGTACTACTAGCAGATATATTTTTCTAGACAAGTTGTACCACAAATTTCTCTTCTCCCCAATTCTATTAAGCACCTCCTCATTAGTTACGTTACCTGCTCACCTAATCTTCAGAATTCTTTTGTAGCACCACGTTTCGAAAGCTGCTATTCTCTTCTAAACTATTTATCGCCCATCCTTCATTTCCATACATAACTACACTACATACAAGTACTTTCAAAAAGTACTTCCTTACACTTAAATCTATACTTAATGTTAAGAAACTTCTCTTCTTCAGAAACGCTTTCCTTGTCATTGCCAGTCTACATTTTATATCTTCCCCACTTCGAACATCATCAGTTATTTTGCTTCCCACATAGCAAAACTCATCTACTACTTTAAGTGTCTCATTTCCTAATCTAATCCCCTCAGCATCACCTGATTTAATTCGACTACACTCCATTATCCTTACATTCTAATATCATCTTATTGTTGATGTTCATCTTATATCCTCCTTTCAAGACACCGTCCATTCCGTCAACTGATCTTCCAAGTTCTTTGCTTTCTCTGACCGAATTACAGTGTGGTCGGCAAACCTCAAAGTTTATTTCTTCTCCATGGATTTTGATTCCTTCTCCAAATTTTTATTTTGTTTCCTTTACTGCTTGCTCAATATACAGATTGAATAATATCAGGGATAGGCTATAACCTAACCCTGTCTCATTTCCTTCTCAATCATTGCTTACCTTTCGTTCCCCTCGACTCTTACAACTGCCATCTGGTTTCTGTACAAATTGTAAATAGCGCTTCAATCCCTGTATTTTATCCCTGCCACTTTCAGAATTTTAAATACAGTATTTCACTCAACATTGTCAAAAGCTTTCTCTAACTCTACAAATGATAGAAACGAAGGTTTGGCTTTCTTTCACCTATCTTCTAAGATAAGCCGTAGGGTCAGTATTGCCTCAAGTGTTCCAATATTTCTACGGAATCCAAACTGATCTTCCCCGAGGTCGGCTTCTATCAGTTTTTCCATTCGTCTGTAAAGAATTCGTGTTAGTATTTTGCAGCCGTGACTTATTAAACTAATAGTTCGGTAATTTTCACATCTGTCGACACCTGCTTTCTTTGGAATTGGAATTATTATATTCTTCTTGAAGTCTGAGTGCATTTCGCCTGTCTCATACATCTTGCTCACCAAATGGAAGAGTTTTGTCACGGCTGGCTTTCCTAAGGCTATCAGTAGCTCTAACGGAAAGTTGTCTACTCCCGGTGCCTTGTTTCACATGTCTCTTTCAGTGCCCTGTCATATTCTTCGCCGCACTGGGTAGCCGCGCGGTCTGGGGAGCCTTGTCACGGTCCGTGCGGTCCCCCCATCACAGGTTCGAGTCCTCCCTCGGACATGGGTGTGTGTGTTGTCCATAGCGTAAGTTAGTTTAAGTTAGATAAAGTAGTTCGTAGGCGTAGGGACCGATGACCTAAGCAGTATGGTCCCATAAGACCTTACCACAAATTTTCAAAGATTTTCAAATACTTCACGCAATATGATATCTCCCATTTCACCTCCATCTACGTCTTCTGCTATTTCCATAATATTTCCCTTGTATAGAACCTCTATATACTCCTTCCACCTTTCTGCTTTCCCTTCATTGCTTAACACTAGTTTTCCATCTGAGCTCTTGATATTAATACAGGTGCTTCTCTTTTATCCTAAATTCTCTTTAATTTCCTGTAGACGGTATCTATTTTACACCTAGTGATATATGCTTCTACATCCTTACATTTGTCCTCTAGCCATTCCTGCTTAGCCATTTTGCACTTCCTGTCAATCTCACTTTTGAGACATTTGCATTCCTTTTCGCCTGCTTCATTTACTAAATTTTTAAATTTCATCAAGTCACGAAGATCTAAAATTCAAATAACATTATAGAAGGAAAACGTTGCAAGTGTTTTATTCTGTGCCAGACAGAACACATATAATGTCACCTACCATAGAATCATTACAACGTGGATCGAAGCTAATGTCTGGTATCGATAGGTTCAGTCTTGTTACAGTGTGAACAACACCGTCACATAATCAGTAATTATGCTTGTAGTGCTGACAGGAATATCGTGTCTAAACCACGAATCTGTGGCAATAAGTTGCCTGACCATTTATATAGTGCTTCCAGATGTCCCATCATTTCGGTAATCCTATCAGGGTGCACTGTCTCAGAAGATGAAGTTTCTCAGTACAGGAAATTTCCTTTGTCCCCGAAGCAAGTCGTCACTACAGGAGCAATCGTGAAAGCTGCCTAATAATGCAGATCACTATTTGTTTCCCTGAACGACTATTATTAATATTATTATTATTTGCCTAGGGTTTATTCAAGTATAATGCCAACAACCTGTTACAAAAACAAAGACATTCACAAAGAAATAGCAGAAAAGGAAGAATTTAGTCAACAATTTAAGATTACGTTATAATATGCACAGAGGCATATAACGTACACATACGGATCTTTATGACACCAGATGTATCTGGAAGAGAAAGAAAAGAGAGAATTCAACAGAACTTAAGGAATATGATTATCAAGGCGCTAATGCAATGAACGATAGTAAAATACAATTTGGAAACGCACGTTACTTTAACGTGTAAATTCCAAAGGGCTTTATATATTTGGTCATCCTCGTGAAAAAGTACGATATGTGGCGCTCTTCTTGAAATTGACATCTTCATTTTCATATCTTATCTCTTTCTATGAGCTTCAAAAATTGCAATAAAAACCAAGTGATTCACATTTTCTTCTTCCTTTTCCTTTCATCTTACACAGTGGGATTATACGAGGGGCACTCAATAATTACTGCAAAACATTTTTTCCCGACCAATTTTGGTTTGAAAGATGCGGAATTTGTTGTGGGACGTCGCGGAACATTTATGCTACAGTACGTACGGTTTCGTAGTTGACGGCCCTGTACGTTTTCTTCAAAATACCGTCTATATCGGAGGTGCGTTCCAAGCAGAGACGTTGGCGGTAAACGAGAGCATAGCAGATATTGACTGAGACCAGCCACTGAACAAAAGCACGGTGAGTCGTTGGACGAGGAGTCTGTGGTAATCGTAACAACATCGCGCAAACGTGTCCGATCTTCCGCGTGCCGGCATGCAGCACACAGCTGTGACCTCTGGAATGTTGGAACGTGCCGACACTCTCATTCATAATAATAATTATGGCGTGTGAGTAGCGCCTCCCGTCGGGTAAACCGCTCGCCTGATGCAAGTCTTTCGATTTGACGCCACTTCGGCGACTTGCGCGTCGATGGAGATGAAATGATAATGATTAGGACAACACAACACCCAGTCCCTGAGCGGAAAAAATCTCCGATCCAACCGGGAATCGAACCCGGGCTCTTAGGATTGACAGTCTGTCGCGCTGACCACGCAGCTACCGGGGGCGGACTCATTCGAGGTGCTCATTGTCTGTTGTTGTGACCCATTTGTCCACCAGTTGGTGTACTCAAAGGTTTGTGCTCGCTGACTTCCTCGCCTATTAATAGAAGACCATGAAGAGCAACGGAGGACCGTATGTGCAGAGCTGGCTGCGCGTCAATCACTCCGAACCGGAAACAAAATGGCGTTCCATGGAGTGCCGTCTGACCACCTCCCCTCCGAAGGGAAAGTTAAGACCAACTCCCTCAGCCGGTAAGGCTACGGCGACAGTCTTCTGGGACTCTGTCGGCGTCATTCTGTTTGATATCCCTCATGACGCAACGATCAACTGTGAAGTGTATCGTTCTACGTTCAGAAAACTGAAGAAACGACTGCAGCGTGTTCGTCACCACAGAAATGCAAACGAACTTCTCCTCCTCCATGACAACTCAAGGCCTCAGATGAGTCTGCGCGCCCGAGAGGAGCTCACGAAACTTCGCTGGGCTGTTGTTGCTCATCCACCCTACAGCACCTTCCGACCTCCATCTGTTTGGCCCAATGAAGGACGCACTGTACGGGCAGCACTACGTGAGTGATGGGGGCGGCGACACGTGGGCTCCGACGCCGAGCAGTACAGTGGTACAATAAATTTCCTTTACTTTACGTCTATTGCAAAAAAAGTTTTGTCATCAGACTACCGGTTTCGGTCTGATGACAAAAAGATTTGCGACCGTAGACGTAAAGTAAAGGAAATTTACTCTATATTCGGGTCACTGTTTTCTTCACGATCATGTAGCAGCTTGTGAAAAGAGTGGTACCCTGCATGCATAGAGGCCCCCCTGTAAGGTGGCCTAATGCCGCCAAATTGAATGGAGATTATGTTGAAAAATAGGGTTTCTTACCCATAAGGGTGGCGAGAAATATGCTGTATATGAATAACGAATGGAAGCAACCTGTTTTCAGACGAAAGTGTTGCAGTACATACTGAACCCCCTTGTATTTTGCGCTTAGCCAGTGTAAGTGGGTAGGAGCTGGACCGTGGTTGGTACGCGTTGTTACCAGGATAGTTATAGAGTCGTTGATCACTTGAAATTTTCGAAACAATTTAAAATTTTAATTACTTTTTGAATGGCAGTTTGTGACGATCCGAAAAATGTCATTTCTCTGTTCAGTGCTTGTCGGCATGGAGTTGAACTGAACTGAAGCCCATGGAATGGATTTTCGAGTATAACTTTTTTCTGTAGTGCTCCTCGTGAAATTTCCACAATTTTCAAAACCATTTTACCGTACCACTTCGAATTTCTATGCACCGAAGTAAAATTTAATAAGCCTGATACGATGATTATGTTGTGAAACCTCCAATGACTCAATTATGAAAGTATCTCGAATCGCTTTCGTTTCCACAGCAAAAATAGAATCATGCGGAAAAATCGAAATTTCCTGTAATATTTCTGCCTGCGGGTGGAGGGGGGGGGGGGGGGACGGATGCACTGAGGGGGGAAGGAACGCACATGCGACTCCTGAAATATTTTGATATCAGGAGCCAACAGCACATACTTGAACAACCGCACCTAAAGACTGTAAGAGGAGGTCTGCATTTGGTAACTGAATACAATCTCAGATGAGGGTTTGTGTCTATCCCATTGAACTGAACGGTAAACCGAGTAAGATGGTACAGGGGTAAGGCGATTGACTCGTTACGGCGGTTCAAATCCATTTCTCAAGATCACTTAAGGAAAATTCCTGAACGGATCCTGTTCAAATGGGTGAGATAGATCGCCGCATCATTCCTCACGTTAGGCTTGAGCACCGAGTCTTTAGACTTTGTTGTCGGGTGGTCTGAGGATTTCTTTTTTCACTAGTACTCAACTCGTCTCAGCTTCCAACCCAGACACTGCTTTGATTTTTTATTGAAAATTATTAGTAATGGGGGCAGAAGACTTCTCGTATTAAGAGTCACCCTCGTTCTACCGACGGACGTGTCAAAGATTGCATATATAGAGAAGAGCAGAACGGGAGCGTTTTTTGTCCTCGGTGCCAGAGACAATCTCTGACAAGAGGAATAATCAACAATGACCAACGACGTTAGTACGCTGTGAACATGGAATTTAGTACGTTAAGAGATACATAATGTGCGAAAATTTCCTAGGCTCCACCATGTCCGTTATCGAGTTGATAGTGGACAGGGGATGCTATGGCAGTATTGTGCGACAAGTTGTACTTTGTGTTGGACGAAAACGTGCGCGGATAACACAACCAGTCAAGGTGACCTTTTTCGAAAAGCGGTAAATCCGGGTTCGAGTGCCGGTTCGGAACAAATTTTCATTTGTTATTGAATCCGAACGAATTGCGAACAATTGTGGTCCGGTAACATGGCGCATTGTCATCGATAAAAATTGCATCGTTGTTTGGCAATATGAAGTTCATGAATGGCTGCAAACGGCGGGCACGTAGTCGAGCATAACCATTTCCAGTCAATAATAAGTTGAGTTGGACCAAAGGACCAAGATTATTCCACGTGAACACTTCCCACACCACTATGGAGCCACCACCAACTTGCACAGCGGCCTGTTGGTAAATTGGGTCCGTGGCCTCGTGGGATCTGCACCACACTAGAACCCTACTAACAGCTCTTACCAACTAAAGTCAGCACTTATCTGACGACGCCACGGTTTTTGTGTCGTTTAGGATGCAATCGATATGGTCTCCAGCGCTGCAAGCGATGTCGTGGTCTTAGATAAGATACCCGCGTCAGTCATCTGCTGCCATAGTCCATTATCGCCAACATTCGCCACAGTGTCCTGCAGGATACGTCCGTCGTGTGTCCCACATTGACCTTTGCCGTAATGTCAGGCAGTGTTGCTTGTCTGTTAGCACTGACTCTCGGTCATTAAATGAAGGTTCTCTGCCACTGCGTGCTCCGTCGTGAGAGGTACTGCCTGAAGTCTGGCATTGTCGGCACACTCGAGACACTGTGGATCTCGGAATATTGAATTCCGTAACGATTTCCTAAATGAAATGTTCAATGCGTCTAGCTTCAACTACCATTCCGACTTCAAAGTCTTAATTTCCTTCGTGCGACCATAATCACGTCTAAAAATTTTTCACATGAATCACGTAATTGAAAATGACAGCTCCGCCAATACACTGCCTTGCTATACCTTGTGTACGCGACACTATCCCTAACCCATGTGTTTTGTTACCTCAGTGTAGTGTAGCCTACCTATTATTTTCTGTTGGCTTTATTTGTGTGATGGACGAAACAATGTGATCGTTCACTTCTGTAGGAAGTTCATGATGTGTCTTAAAGTTAGCAGCGATAGAAAGAAATGTATAAGATACCGCATTTTCGACGTATAAATCAGATATAATTTGATGCTACACTCCTGGAAATTGAAATAAGAACACCGTGAATTCATTGTCCCAGGAAGGGGAAACTTTATTGACACATTCCTGGGGTCAGATACATCACATGATCACACTGACAGAACCACAGGCACATAGACACAGGCAACAGAGCATGCACAATGTCGGCACTAGTACAGTGTATATCCACCTTTCGCAGCAATGCAGGCTGCTATTCTCCCATGGAGACGATCGTAGAGATGCTGGATGTAGTCCTGTGGAACGGCTTGCCATGCCATTTCCACCTGGCGCCTCAGTTGGACCAGCGTTCGTGCTGGACGTGCAGACCGCGTGAGACGACGCTTCATTCAGTCCAAAACATGCTCAATGGGGGACAGATCCGGAGATCTTGCTGGCCAGGGTAGTTGACTTACACCCTCTAGAGCACGTTGGGTGGCACGGGATACATGCGGACGTGCATTGTCCTGTTGGAACAGCAAGTTCCCTTGCCGGTCTAGGAATGGTAGAACGATGGGTTCGATAACGGTTTGGATGTACCGTGCACTATTCAGTGTCCCCTCGACGATCACCAGTGGTGTACGGCCAGTGTAGGAGATCGCTCCCCACACCATGATGCCGGGTGTTGGCCCTGTGTGCCTCAGTCGTATGCAGTCCTGATTGTGGCGCTCACCTGCACGGCGCCAAACACGCATACGACCATCATTGGCACCAAGGCAGAAGCGACTCTCATCGCTGAAGACGACACGTCTCCATTCGTCCCTCCATTCACGCCTGTCGCGACACCACTGGAGGCGGGCTGCACGATGTTGGGGCGTGAGCGGAAGACGGCCTAACGGTGTGAGGGACCGTAGCCCAGCTTCATGGAGACGGTTGCGAATGGTCCTCGCCGATACCCCAGGAGCAACAGTGTCCCTAATTTGCTGGGAAGTGGCGGTGCGGTCCCCTACGGCACTGCGTAGGATCCTACGGTCTTGGCGTGCATCCGTGCGTCGCTGCGGTCCGGTCCCAGGTCGACGGGCACGTGCACCTTCCGCCGACCACTGGCGACAACATCGATGTACTGTGGAGACCTCACGCCCCACGTGTTGAGCAATTCGGCGGTACGTCCACCCGGCCTCCCGCATGCCCACTATACGCCCTCGCTCAAAGTCCGTCAACTGCACATACGGTTCACGTCCACGCTGTCGCGGCATGCTACCAGTGTTAAAGACTGCGATGGAGCTCCGTATGCCACGGCAAACTGGCTGACACTGACGGCGGCGGTGCACAAATGCTGCGCAGCTAGCGCCATTCGACGGCCAACACCGCGGTTCCTGGTGTGTCCGCTGTGCCGTGCGTGTGATCATTGCTTGTACAGCCCTCTCGCAGTGTCCGGAGCAAGTATGGTGGGTCTGACACACCGGTGTCAATGTGTTCTTTTTTCCATTTCCAGGAGTGTATAACCGAAAAAAGGAGTTTGGCACCAATGCGATTCGAACACCGGCGAGTCTGCATTTCGTTATTCCCTGCAGTGTCTCGTCGAAACGCATTGTGGAAATAAACAATGACTAGTAAGAGTAAACTTGTTGTTTCATTATGTGTATTCAGAAACACTTTGTTTGATATTGAAAAAGCATGTTGTTATTCTCTTTACTGGCAAAAGGTGCTGCATTAGCCCCACATTCAGATCTCAGGGAGGAAACTGCCAATAGGAAGGTTGAAACACGTATGTATTCATTGCCAGCGATGGCGAGGCGTGACAGAATCTCTGACCAGAGAGTTATTTATCGTTGCTAGTCTGCGCTTGACCGCGCGAGAGTTCAGTAGTGTGTGGCGAGGCGGCAGACGGAGCAGACAGCTGGATAGTAGTAGGCAGTCTGGTACAGTTGTGTGTGGCGAGTCGGCATGCGTCCGCGGTGTGCTCTGCCCACCAGTCTGGTCAGGAATGTGGTGGACGATATGTATATTATTGTAGAAGGTAATGAAGCAGCATTGCGCTCAGCTAATAACGTATGTTAATTGTAATTAATTTGTTCAAAAAATGCCCCAATAATAATTTTTTTATAAAGTAAATCTTTTAAAGAAAAGTAATCATTTCAATTCAAAGAATTTTTCCACTCTTTTGAAGAAAAAGCATTCATTTCAATTTAAAGAATATTTTTCTATGCATTTCCTCCAAGAATCGGAATTAAATATGGGCCAGCATAGCACGGAGCTGTGCCGAAAAATAAGAGCAGATATAGACGCAGTTTTACTGAGGTAAGAATTTTGGTTTAATTATTTCACAGGGCCGTAGGTCAGCGCTGCTGTCCTTATAAAATTTGTCAGGTTTAATTGTTGCTGTTGAGATGTTACATCCAGTTCATGCTTCAGTATTTAATTAATATTATTGTGGGTTTAATGAGCAATCGTCTTAACGTTAATTTTGTGGGGACTTTACATTTGGGCCATTGTTATTCTTTAATTTCGCAAGGAGGTTACGCTTGGCTCATTTTTATTATTCAGTTTTGTGGGAAGACAACATTTCACTTAACATTGACTTTCATATTCTTGCTGGGAGGTTTCAATTTCACTATTATTGACTTTTAAAATTTTCACGGGGAGGTTACAAGGTAACCACGAGAAAAAGATTGAATAATCATAGAAAGGATAACTTTTTTGAATTGTAAGGTATAATGTTATAAGCCTGAATGCAATCGCAAAACCAGAAAATCCTAAAAGATAAATGCAAAGTTTCAGTATAGATATAGTGGGGGTCAGTAAGGTGAAATGGAGGGAAGAAAAGGATTTCTAGTCAGATTGATATAAGGTAATATCAAGAATAGCGGAAAATAGTGTAACAGAAATAAGATTGATCATGAATATGAAGGTAGAGCAGAGATACTGTTAACAGTTCAGTGATGGGATCTTTCTCAATGAGGGAAAACCATCAACCGACCTAATGTTACCAAGTTTTTTACCATCCTGCAGAAGTTTCTCTGGGAAATCCTTCTGTATCCTCCTTACATTCTCTATCTCTCCCCCATGAGATTTCCATATTTTGCAGCCCTGAAGAAAGACGCTCGTAGCCGTCGATTTGATTCAGACTAAGAGGTGGCGCGCCTGGATGCAATCATGATTTCGTGTGCAGACGCTAACATTTCTGCACGACGGAACTGACAATCTACCCTCACTTATTACGTGTTGTGGCGATTACTTTTGAAATAAACAATTTACTTACCTTTTTTCAATGTGTCTCGCTTTCAGTTGACCGTCCCTTGCATTACCAGGCCCTCGGAAAAACGTCATTCTCACAATCCCGAAGATAGCAACGCTGGGTAAGTATAAAAACTATTTTACAATTACTTTAACAACTCAAGAACAGCATACAGAAGAGTGGAAAAGAAACTGCAGGACATGTTAGATGCCCATGAGCTTGACATTAGGAGAGGCAATTCGGATTTTGCCCTTGATTATGGAAACAAGACTCAAGAAAAATGAACAGATGTTCATACTACGTCTCGGTCTATGAAAAGCGTTTGACAATGTAAAATGCTGCAAGATAGTTTCAGCAAAATAGTTATAAGCTACAGGGAAAGAAGAGTAATATACAATATGTACAAAAAACCAAGAGTGAATCGAAGATAAGAGCGCTCATACTAAAAAGGGTGTAAGACAGGGCTGCCGCCGTTCTCCCCCGCTGTTCAATCTCTGCATCGAAGAAGTAGTGACAGTTACAGAAGAAAGTTTCAGGACAGAAATAAAAATTAGGGGCGAAGGGATATCAATATTGAGATTTCCTGATGATACTGCTATCCACAGGGAAAGTGAAGAAGATTTACTGGAAGGGATAATCTAATGTACACACAATGTAGATTGCTTGGATTGAGGAGTAGCGAAATGATTTAGCAGCTAACGTAACATGGGAACTTGTGACAGTAATTGAGATGAAGTGAAAACTCTGCTACCTTGGGAGGAAAATAACAAATGATGTAGAAAACACGGCGGACATACAAAACAGACTAGTGCACGCAAAGAAGGCATTCCTGACCAGGAGAAATCTGTAACAAACATCGGCCTTACCTTCTGGAAGAAATTTTTGAGAATTTACGTTTGGAGCACGCCATTGTTGGATGTGACTCGCACACTTTAAGAAACCTGGAAAAGAAGAGAGTTGGATCTTTTGAGATGTGGCGCTATATAATCTGAAAATTATGTGGACTAATAAGAAGTAAGGGAATTATCTGCAGAATCTTTGAGGAAAGAAACGTATGGCGAACATTGAGGAGAAGAGGAGACAGGACGATAGGACATAATTTTCGAACAAAAGACTTCCACGATACTAGAGGGAACGGCAGAAAGTAAAAACTGCAGGAGGAGACGGAGATCAGAATACAGCCAACAAATTATTGTGCAAGGGCTGCTCTAGTGTGAATGGCACAGAAGGGGAAATTGTCTCTGGCAGCATCAAACCTGGCTGTCTGGGAGAAGGTTGCTTTCTCATCTTCTTACCGTGCTTCCAACAGTCGGGGTTTATGAGTGAAGACTGATCCTTCTGTTACCGAAGGGCAAATATTCCGATTTCTCGTGGACTATGAACGGAAGGTTGTCTCCCATTTCTCGCTGGAGGGTGAGCCATCATCAGCTACACACACACACACACACACACACACACACAGAAAGTAAGTTCCGATAGGTCGCGAAATGGAAATCACTGGGAAAATCCGGTAAAGCTTTGCACGGATGTGTTGGGCAGTGTCTCTAGTATGACCATGGATCGTGTCGCGTCGCTCTTTCCAGTTTTGAGTGCACAGTGAGCACGTAAAGATGTGTAGGGAATAGCGTCTCCCGCCAAGTATGAGGGCCTGGTTAGAGATTTCGCCTGTGTGATGCAGCCCACATAACACAACTGTCGAGCAGTTCCTTCTTCATGCCAGTTCTCGGCCAAACACTGCGGGGGCAATGAAGACGATCCTGCAGCGTTTCCGATGACAAGTGCTTGATCACCCACAATACAGTCCGTAATTGGCTCCCCCTGAGTCTCATCACTGCTCCAAGAACCGCTGGCTAAGAAGACACAATTTTTCCACAGACAACGAGCTGGAGACCAGTGCAGATAACTGGCCGAAAGCACTGGCGGCTACTTTCTATGACGAGGATATTGGAAAGCTGATACAACACTACAACTAAACTCGAAGTTGGAGCGGCGACTATGTAGAGAAGTAGGTGGAAGGCGTAACAAATAAAACGTTTCTGGTTTTCACTGTGGTTTCCAATGCCACACGTATGTGTGTGTGTTTGTGTGCGTGTGTGTGTGTGTGTGTGTGTGTGTGTGTGTGTGTTTGTACGAGAGTGTGTGTGTGTGTGTGTTTGTGTGTGTGTCTGCGTTTTGGCAAAAACTGCTCTAATACGGTAGTTTACAGCAGGATAATTATCGATGGCCGAGTGATGCAGCTCTTGTTTGAGAAGTACATTGAGGATGCTCCCGATCTCGACAAGTACCTCCGTAACGCTATTAATGCGTGACCTGTGGTAACCTTAGGGCCTCATCTGCCCTGACTGGTAGCGATGAAGAATTGCGCCTCATTATTACGTCAAGGGTCCACGGACACTAAGCTAGATGTGTGTTCAAGTCTTGATGATGCCCAGTCTACTGCTAGTGTTACAAGACACACAGTGTGGCCACTGTTCCTTGCCTACCTGTTGCTCCTGAATCGGGGAACTGCAATATTTGTTCGGTTCTTCCATACGTGTACCTGTTGCGTACATAAAGGAAAAACTCCATTCTTTTTCCGGGCATCAACTGGCGATCCCAGCGTTCCGGGCAGTATTGATGAATACCGCACCTACAGAGCTGCTGGGTTCACAGAAAATTCCGGCAGCAATATTCCGCATGTTTGTCGCAAGATGCAAGTCTATTATTCGTATACCGAGTATAATTAGTAATTCTTCGAACTACGTTTTCCTAAATCAAGAGGAAACCCTCAGAAATATTCTGCTTGATGTACTACGAAGAATTTGACAACGCTTCAATCGCCAACATTAGAGCGCCCGACACCCACACCAAATCTTAGTACACCGATAAATACGGCGTTATTATAGGATACTGAAAAATACGAAGCCACTATTTATTTGTGTTTGTTTGGTTATTTTGTGTATTTACTTTGTGGGATCCTTCAATAATTTCTTCCCTCGCCCACATATGATCGTAAATGGTCTATGTTCGTACAGATGTAACGCCAACTCCTGGTTACTTTTAAAATCTCACCTTTCTTCTAGCTAAGCTCCTTTGTGTTCACGTTATGATAAAATTAATCGCTCTCTGAGCTACACACCTCTCAGTAAGCAGCAAAAATTCTATCAAAATAACTTCGAGATACATTTACTAGTTTAGCCCACTTCCGTTTTGGGCTCAATCAATACACGATAGAATGCATACTGATACATACATCTTCAGCATAAGCTTTAACATTCTCACTTATCCTCGTGGGATAATGATGTTTTCAATGCCACTTTTCTTGACAGATGTCTCTCAAGCAATTTCACAAGTTATGTTTTTAAATGGCACTTAAACAACAAATGAGTTGTGCAGCCATCATTGTAAACAAACTGTGATAATACACCAATTCTTAGCTGGTGCCATCTCCTTGGAGTTCCCTTTCCCAGAACTCGCTATATCACAAAACATCTATGCTTCACAACTAAAATTCTTTTTATATATACCAATATAACTATTGTTATTACTGTTATTATTATTATTATTATTATTTCTTTACTTTCTCAGACGTTAAGTCTGGTTAAGAATGGAAAGTGACGCGGATCTTGATCAAGCGTCACTTTCTATTAACTGTACGGTATGTGTTATATTCCATTTAGGAACTTTCTGGTAATTGAATATGTATCAATAATTACGGATTTCTGTAGTTGTATATATATGTTTGGATGTAGCTGTATTGCATTGATGCACTGGTGGATATTATGTGGTATGACTCCTGTAGTGGATAGTATAATTGGTATGATGTCAACTTTATCTTGATGCCACATGTCTTTGACTTCCTCAGCCAGTTGGATGTATTTTTCAATTTTTTCTCCTGTTTTCTTTTGTATATTTGTTGTATTGGGTATGGATATTTCGATTAGTTGTGTTAATTTTTTCTTTTTATTGGTGAGTATAATGTCAGGTTTGTTATGTGGCGTTGTTTTATCTGTTATAATGGTTCTGTTCCAGTATAATTTGTATTCATCATTCTCCAGTACATTTTGTGGTGCATACTTGTATGTAGGAACTTGTTGTTTTAAAAGTTTATGTTGTACGGCAAGCTGTTGATGTATTATTTTTGTGACATTGTCATGTCTTCTGGGGTATTCTGTATTTGCTAGTATTGTACATCCGCTTGTGATGTGATCTACTGTTTCTATTTGTTGTTTACAAAGTCTGCATTTATCTGTTGTGGTATTGGGATCTTTAATAATATGCTTGCTGTAATACCTGGTGTTTATTGTTTGATCCTGTATTGCAATCATGAATCCTTCTGTCTCACTGTATATATTGCCTTTTCTTAGCCATGTGTTGGATGCGTCTTGATCGATGTGTGGCTGTGTTAGATGATACGGGTGCTTGCCATGAAGTGTTTTCTTTTTCCAATTTACTTTCTTCGTATCTGTTGATGTTATGTGATCTAAAGGGTTGTAGAAGTGGTTATGAAATTGCAGTGGTGTAGCCGATGTACACTCCTAGAAATGGAAAAAAGAACACATTGACACCGGTGTGTCAGACCCACCGTACTTGCTCCGGACACTGCGAGAGGGCTGTACAAGTAATGATCACACGCACGGCACAGCAGACACACCAGGAACCGCGGTGTTGGCCGTCGAATGGCGCTAGCTGCGCAGCATTTGTGCACCGCCGCCGTCAGTGTCAGCCAGTTTGCAGTGGCATACGGAGCTCCATCGCAGTCTTTAACACTGGTAGCATGCCGTGACAGCGTGGACGTGAACCGTATGTGCAGTTGACGGACTTTGAGCGAGGGCGTATAGTGGGCATGCGGGAGGCCGGGTGGACGTACCGCCGAATTGCTCAACACGTGGGGCGTGAGGTCTCCACAGTACATCGATGTTGTCGCCAGTGGTCGGCGGAAGGTGCACGTGCCCGTCGACCTGGGACCGGACCGCAGCGACGCACGGATGCACGCCAAGACCGAAGGATCCTACGCAGTGCCGAAGGGGACCGCACCGCCACTTCCCAGCAAATTAGGGACACTGTTGCTCCTGGGGTATCGGCGAGGACCATTCGCAACCGTCTCCATGAAGCTGGGCTACGGTCCCGCACACCGTTAGGCCGTCTTCCGCTCACGCCCCAACATCGTGCAGCCCGCGTCCAGTGGTGTCGCGACAGGCGTGAATGGAGGTACGAGTGGAGACGTGTCGTCTTCAGCGATGAGAGTCGCCTCTGCCTTGGTGCCAATGATGGTCGTATGCGTGTTTGGCGCCGTGCAGGTGAGCGCCACAATCAGGACTGCTAACGACCGAGGCACACAGGGCCAACACCCGGCATCATGGTGTGGGGAGCGATCTCCTACACTGGCCGTACACCACTGGTGATCGTCGAGGGGACACTGAATAGTGCACGGTACATCCAAACCGTCATCGAACCCATCGTTCTACCATTCCTAGACCGGCAAGGGAACTTGCTGTTCCAACAGGACAATGCACGTCCGCATGTATCCCGTGCCACCCAACGTGCTCTAGAAGGTGTAAGTCAACTACCCTGGCCAGCAAGATCTCCGGATCTGTCCCCCATTGAGCATGTTTGGGACTGGATGAAGCGTCGTCTCACGCGGTCTGCACGTCCAGCACGAACGCTGGTCCAAATGAGGCGCCAGGTGGAAATGGCATGGCAAGCCGTTCCACAGGACTACATCCAGCATCTCTACGATCGTCTCCATGGGAGAATAGCAGCCTGCATTGCTGCGAAAGGTGGATATACACTGTACTAGTGCCGACATTGTGCATGCTCTGCTGCCTGTGTCTATGTGCCTGTGGTTCTGTCAGTGTGATCATGTGATGTATCTGACCCCAGGAATGTGTCAATAAACTTTCCCCTTCCTGGGACAATGAATTCACGGTGTTCTTATTTCAATTTCAAGGAGTGTATTTATATGAGTTATTGCCTTGTGTATTTTGCTAGTTTCTGCTCGTTCTAGAAAGAATTTTCTTAAATTGTCTACCTGTCCATAATGTAGGTTTTTTATGTCGATAAATCCCCTTCCTCCTTCCTTTCTGCTTAATCTGAATCTTTCTGTTGCTGAATTTATGTGATGTATTCTATATTTGTGGCATTGTGATTGTGTAAGTGTATTGAGTGCTTCTAGGTCTGTGTTACTCCATTTCACTACTCCAAATGAGTAGGTCAATATTGGTATGGCATAAGTATTTATAGCTTTTGTCTTGTTTCTTGCTGTCAATTCTGTTTTCAGTATTTTTGTTAGTCTTTGTCTATATTTTTCTTTTAGTTCTTCTTTAATATTCGTATTATCTATTCCTATTTTTTGTCTGTATCCTAGATATTTATAGGCATCTGTCTTTTCATCGCTTCTATGCAGTCGCTGTGGTTATCCAATATGTAATCTTCTTGTTTAGTGTGTTTTCCCTTGACTATGCTATTTTTCTTACATTTGTCTGTTCTAAAAGCCATACTTATATCATTGCTGAATACTTCTGTTATCTTTAGTAATTGGTTGAGTTGTTGATTTGTTGCTGCCAGTAGTTTTAGATCATCCATGTATAGCAAATGTGTGATTTTGTGTGGGTATGTTCCAGTAATATTGTATCCATAATTTGTATTATTTAGCATGTTGGATAGTGGGTTCAGAGCAAGGCAGAACCAGAAAGGACTTAATGAGTCTCCTTGGTATATTCCACGCTTAATCTGTATTGGCTGTGATGTGATATTATTTGAATTTGTTTGGATATTAAGTGTGGTTTTCCAATTTTTCATTACTATGTTTAGGAACTGTATCAATTTAGAATCTACTTTGTATATTTCCAATATTTGTAGTAACCATGAGTGGGGTACACTATCAAAAGCTTTTTGGTAATCAATGTATGCGTAGTGTAGCGACCTTTGTTTAGTTTTAGCTTGATATGTCACCTCTGCATCTATTATCAGTTGCTCTTTACATCCTCGTGCTCCTTTGCAACAGCCTTTTTGTTCTTCATTTATAATTTTGTTCTGTGTTGTATGTGTCATTAATTTCTGTTTAATGACTAAAGTTAATATTTTGTATATTGTTGGTAGGCATGTTATGGGGCGATCTTTAGCTGGGTTCGCTGTGTCTGCTTGATCTTTAGGTTTCAGATAAGTTATTCCACGTGTAAGTGTATCAGGGAATGTGTATGGGTCTGCAATGTAACTGTTAAATAATTTAGTTAGATGTGAATGTGTTGAGGTGAACTTCTTTAACCAGAAATTTGCTATTTTATTATTTCCAGGGGCTTTCCAATTGTGAGTAGAATTAATTGCTTGGGTGACTTCATGTTGCAAAATTATCACTTCAGGCATTTGTGGTGTCATCTTGTATGTGTCAGTTTCTGCTTGTATCCACCGTGCATGCCTGTTATGTTGTACCGGGTTTGACCATATGTTGCTCCAGAAGTGTTCCATGTCTGTTATGTTTGGTGGATTGTTTATTTTAATGTGTGTGTTACCTATTGCCTGGTAAAATTTCTTTTGGTTTGTGTTGAATGTTTGGTTTTGTTTCCTTCTATTTTCACTTTTTTTGTATCTTCTGAGTCGTTTCGCTAATGCTTGTAATTTCTGCTTCTTTTCGTCTAATTGCTCTGTCACTTCTTGTTGTGAGATTTTACCTAACCTTTTTCGTTTTCTTTCCGAGATTTCATTTCTTATAAATTGTGTTAGCTGTCCGATGTCTTTTCTCAGTTTTTCTATTCTGATCTGTAGCCTGTGTTGCCATGCTGGTTTTGTGGGTTTCTTCTGTGTGTTGGTTGGTTCTGATCTCTGTCTAGTGTGTATATTTAGTGTAGTGAGTGCTCCTATATAAACCAGAAGTTGTAACTCTTCCATAGTTGTATTTTCATTTATTTTGTTGTGTATGATTGTGTTGATAGTTTTTATTGTTGTTTCGACTTGTGGGTTATTTGGTGGTCTATGCAAGAATGGTCTAATGTCTGTATTTGTGTCTTTGTATTCTATATATGTTAGCTGAAATTTTTCTTCTATATCTAACATCTGTGTCACTTCGTGTTCTATTTGTGCTTGTTCTGGTGGCTGTCTTAAGATTTCGTTTTCCTCTGATTGTTTAATTGGTGCGTGTTGTTCTTTGTTTGTTTGCTCTGGGATGTTTGAGTCCATTACTGTATTTTCTTCTTCTTCTGATTGCACATTATTTTGTTCCAGTATTTGTTGTACTTGTTGTTTGATGTTTTCTAATTCTGACTGGGGTATCCTGTTATTTTTGATTATTACACGGATCTGATCAGCTAGTCGTTGTTCTGTTAAAAATTTTAATTCTGGGTATCTGGTAATAAATGTTGTGTATACTTGTGATCTGTATCCAGTTGTGTTGGTTCCTAGGTTTGTTGCTTGGTAATAACAGAACATGAGGTGTCGATTAACTTCATCTGACCATCTCATCCTCTGTCTTTGTTTTCCTTCTAGGGTGGTTGCAGGAAGCATATCCTGCAAAACACCTCTATTTGGATTTAAATCATTTTCCAGTTGGCTAGCAGTGTCGTTACCATTGTGGGCGGGCATAGGGTTCAAGCGTCGTCCCCGACCATGACGGCGCTTGTCCGAGGCTTCTTTACTTCTGTCCTGAACCAACTAATCACACTAAAAGGGGGTTAGCCCTATTAGTAGTGGTTTGTTCTTTTCGTCGCCTTTTACGACTGGCAGAACATACCGGAGGCCTATTCTTTTCCCGGGCCTCCACGGGGATTATTATTATTATTATTATTATTATTATTATTATTATTATTATCACTATTAGTTGCAGCAGCAACAGTACAAGTACTGACAGTGCTAACTTTATTGGTTCATATGCAACATTATTTACTTACATTGTCACTATCAACACTCAAATTATATTAATGCTACAGGTATTTGTCGTAATGTTTTTTAGTGGGTAACTGTCAAGTAGAACTGCGAAACCCTGGTCGGATATAGAGAGTGCCTAATGCCCATAATTACGTGAGATTACATAAATAAATAAACAAAATAAATAAACTAAAACAAAATTTGGTGACTCTCTCTTAGTAATATGTGGTTTCTAACAATATGAAAGCGAACATGAAGCTCTACTACGTAGGTCATTCACAATTTCCTAATGACATTCAAAACTACGTTATCTGCCGTTCCAGCTGCCTAACAGAAATAATGTTCAGCATTCTTGAATTCTGTCAGAAGTGTTTTGTATATACGAGGCCGTCGCAAAGTTTAAATCAGAACACGATAAAATAGAGGTACGTAATTATCTTTTGTTTATTTGCTGACATATGTCTGGAGTCCTGCTACACATTATAATCTCTGCTCCATAGTACCCCATCACGCCGACAGAGGAACCAGAACAGACTGAGGCAGCCCATTTATACGGTGTATTAGCTCAGTATGCAGCGTCGCCGAGTATATATCTATTCCAAGCTTCTGTTAATTCGTCTCCTCCTTCCCCTCCTCCCTTTCTCTGCCCACCTCAACTTTCTCTATGAAGCTGGTAACTGTATAGATATCATTGGTGATCTTGAAGCTCTCGAAGAATGAAATTACAATGAAATATAGACCTTTAGCTGCTTACAGGCGACAGTGTCCGTCTCCTCCTCACCAATCTCCCTGTTCAAATTTTTAATTTCTCTGTCTATCTTATCCCCTCCCCTCTCCAACTCATCCTTTGTGCATCTCCTCGTCCCTCTCTCTGCGTCCGCCTCCTCCACCCTCTTTGTCTGTCCATCTCGTCCTCTCCCTTTCACTCTCATCACGTTATCCCAACAGAAGGCTCATTCAAACAGGATGAGATACACAGCCTATGTTAGTGATAGAAGACTGGTAGTGCATGGCAATAATAAGTGCAGACGAAATGGAAAGTGGGAAGAAAAATGTTCTGAACACAAGAACATCGACCTCCATGTGACCAGATTAGAGGAAACGCGTATGCCAACTAAGAACTCTAAGAGGCGAAACTTTTCTGGGAGAATAAAATACAGTGCAGCAAGAGAAGTCCTGGTTATGTTTTTTACAGAAAAAAGGAGATATCTGTGCTTGCCTCGGAGGCAATTCTTATTTTAAATACCACAACCGGTTTCGGCAAGCAAGGATATTGTTAAGTGTTTGTTTATCAGGCGTCCTGAAGGAACACAGGCTAATTTTAGATTCAACTGCATCCGAGTGATTAAATTATATGTAAAAATGGAAACGAAATTGATGATATGACATATCAGCGCACACTCCGCTGCAGAGTGAAAATCTCATTCTGGAAACATCCCCCAGGCTGTGGCTAAGCCATGTCTCCGCAATATCCTTTCTTTCAGGAGTGCTAGTTCTGCATGTTTCGCAGGAGAGCTTCTGTAAAGTTTGGAAGGTAGGAGACGAGGTACTGGCAGAAGTAAAGCTGTGAGTACCTGGCGTGAGTCGTGCTTCGGTAGCTCAGTTGGTAGAGCACTTGCCCGCGAAAGGCAAAGGTCCCGAGTTCGAGTCTCGGTCGGGCACACAGCTTTCCTTTAGGTTAGCCTACGTACGTGCCAATTCAGGAAGTTGCGCAATTGCACATGACATGGCATCTTGCTTTTGTACTAATTGCGGAACCATTTCCACTTGTTCCCGTACAGTATTATCTTAATAGCCACATACTCCATCATTTCGACACGTACGCGGTGAGTAGATTCCTTACATTGTGCTTTCACCAATTCTATTTGTGCAGTTAATTTTCGTTCCGTCTCTTCGGCCTGATCTTTGAGTTCCTTGGCCTTCGCCTCTATCCGCTGCTCTAATTCGGAAAAATTGTCTTGTAACTGCTGCTTAATCTCAGTCTGGACTAATTTAATCTCTTCTTGTGTTTGAGTGGCTGTCACTAATTGTGCTTTAATATCGGTTTTCAGATTTTCCTGCCCTTCAGTAGCTGAGGCTAATTTCGTATTCAAATTCTTTTGCCCTTCAGTAACTGAGGCTAATTTCGCGTTAATGTCGGTTTTCAAAGTATTCATGCTCTCGGTTATCATCTGCATCTTTCTCATGATAATTACCAATGGATCTAATCCCTGCTGTGTACTTGCTGTTACACCTCCAGCCGTGTCTACAGGGCGTTCTGTTGCGCTGTCTGTAGCCATCGGTCCTACAACACTTCTTACTACGTCATTACTATCAGTGCTACCAGCTGAAGGCTGTTGCGTGCTGCTTTGCTCTGCTTGACTTATCCTAAACATTGCCCTAGTTAAAACCATATAAATGTTCTACTGTCACTATATATAACTCCCTTCTACTGTCACTATATGTAACTCCGTTCACACAAGAGTACTTCTGTGTCTACCTTCTTAATGTACATATACAGATAAATGCAACTGGGACAGGTCAATGAAAATACATCTAACATGAACACAGATAATCAATGTTCAAAAATCAAATAACACTAAACAAAAAAAGCGTATACTTCAACTATACTACCAAGCTATAATAATAAAAATATAGATGCTGTCTTTCGGCTTTATTTGTAGATCCAATTTTATTACCTGCGAGTCTTTCCTCGCTTTTCCAAGCGTCAGTTAGGTTAGCTCGTCGTACTTGACATGAAACAGAGAACAAAATTATTTTAGCAACGTCCAAAAACGTGTCCTGTCACGGATTGGCCATTTTAACACTGTTAAACACTGTATTCAGTCGGGAGAATCAATCGTGTGGACAATTTGTTCCTTTTACGAAAGGTTGCGAATTCCAGATGTGTACGAAGCCTTTTTGGACGATTTAACACAGACTCAGTGATTGCAGGCTCTCTTCGACACAGCTGAAACTTCCCCACTAATTACAGGGCCAACGTGATCATCAAATGGTTCAGAAAAAAAACTCATTCGTTCATTCACTCCGGAACAAAAAGTCACAAACCTTATTTATGAAGGAAATTGTGTTTTAAATCCATCTCCATTACATGTCCAGATCTCCGGTGATTCCACGTCTTAATTATTTTCCGTTTACACTCTCTTTCTATTCAAACAAACCGCTAGTGGCACAAACGTTAATTCGCTCGATTTAGCGAGAAGAAAATCAGAATATGTATCTCTCAGAAACACGTCAATCCCTCAATCCATACTCCAGAAGCTGTCCTAGTTACCACTCTCTAACAACCACGGAGAATCCATATATGCATCTCTGTTATTTCAAAGAATAAACGCGCTAGAAAATACTTTGGCGTCGTCTAGCTGTCGCCGCATATGTTACGAGAAAATCAGATCAGATACTTTTCCAAAGTGAATGAATGTGGATGGTTTGATTGACAATGATTAATTGGTGCGTGGTAGAGGGTATTTTCTGTGGGGACATTACAAGCTTTCTTGATGTAGTTCTGATACTCTGTTGCATAACTTATGCGCGGAATACACGAGCAGTAACCCTTAATTCTTGACTGTATTTTCGAAGGCTGGCTTGGTGAAGTGCGCTGCTAACTGTTTACTTCGCTTGTAATCGTTATTTCTGTACGAAAGAGGACGCGTATAATGTTCCTATAAAGAGTGTGTGCGTTCTCTTTGAGTTGGTTGGTCGGTTAGCTAGTTAATTTGGGGGAGGGGACTTAAGGTCATCGATCCCATCGGATTAGGGGAGGATGGTGAAGGAAGTTGGCCGTGCCCTTTCAAAGGAACCATCCTGGCATTTGCCTGAAGCGATTTTGGGAAATCACGGGAAACCTAAATCAGGATGGCCGGACGCGGGGTTGAACTGCCGTCCTCAAGAATGCAAGTCCAGTGTGCTAACCACTGCGCCACCTCGCTGGGTCTCTCTTTAGTATACAACTGTAAATTTATACCTCTTGAGTGCGTCCAAATGACAGAGTTCGTTCCCGAATGACTTCAAATTAAGTACCAAAATCGGGCAGGACAGTCATCCAGACTGAAGAGCTGTTGAGTTAGGTCAGGTAACGAATTGAAGATGGAGAAAACAAACAAAGGTTGCCACTGCCCTTGGTACGAAGCAGTCTGCTTTAACGAAAAGACTGAAAGCTTTGAGAGGAGAATATAGATTTGTGCATTTCCAGAGAACTGGAGGCAGTGCGTTAAGTGTGGGAGATAATGGCGTCAACAGCGTTCTTCACTTGAGAGAGATACCGAGTCCATCTGTGACATTTGCTAAATGCCTACTCTTTGGGTATGTTTTGGGTACTCTTATGCGCAGGCGAACGGAAGAGTACACATTCCCCGTTTTTTGTATTTTTAAAAAGGTCAATGAAAGTATTACCTCTCTGCGGCTGTAGTTTTCTGAACATGTAGCTCTTCTGTTAATAAATATAAACCTAAAATGATTTAGTTTTCCTATTGATTATAAGCCAGATAATTCCGGTTATTCCTTAACTAGGCATTCTTATGCATGTCTCCTCTATTCCTTAACTTCGTCTACTTCGTGATCACCAATTTTGATGTTAAGTTTCTCGCTGTTCTTATTTCTGCTTCTTGTCATAATTTTCGTCTTTGTTCAGTTTCTACTGAATTAATGTTCTGTTCTCATTAGACAATTATTCCATTCAACGCATACTCTAATTCTTCATCTTCTCTGAGGATAGCAATGTCATCAACGAATCTTATCACTTACATCCTTCCACCGTGAATTTCAATCACACTCTCTTTTTTCCGCCATTGGTTCTACGATGTATGGACTGAACAGTTGTGGTGAAAGACAGCATCATTGCATTACACCCTTTTTAATCTCAGCACTTCGTTTTTGGCCCTCCAATCTTATTATTCCGACTTAGTTCTTGTACATAGTTTATAATACGCGTCTTACCCTATAGCTTGCTCCTATTTCCCTAAAAATTCAAACATCTTACGCTATCTTGCAGCTTTACTGTATGATTAAATGATGATGGCGTCCTCTTGGGTAAAATATTCCGGAGGTAAAATAGTCCCCCATTCGGATCTCCGGGCGGGGAATACTCAAGAGGATGTCGTTAACAAGAGAAAGAAAACTGGCGTTCTACGGATCGGAGCGTGGAATGTCAGATCCCTTAATCGGGCAGGTACGTTAGAAAATTTAAAAAGGGAAATGGATAGGTTGAAGTTAGATATAGTGGGAATTAGTGAAGTTCGGTGGCAGGAGGAACAAGACTTCTGGTCAGGTGACTACAGGGTTATAAACACAAAATCAAATAGGGGTAATGCAGGAGTAGGTTTAATAATGAATAGGAAAATAGGAATGCGGGTAAGCTACTACAAACAGCATAGTGAACGCATTATTGTGGCCAAGATAGATACGAAGCCCACACCTACTACAGTATTACAAATTTATATACCGACTACCTCTGCAGATGACGAAGAAATTGAAGAAATATATGATGAAATAAAAGAAATTATTCAGGTAGTGAAGGGAGACGAAAATTTAATAGTCATGGGTGACTGGAATTCGAGTGTAGGAAACGGGAGAGAAGGAAACATAGTAGGTGAATATGGATTGGGGCTAAGAAATGAAAGAGGAAGCCGTCTGGTAGAATTTTGAACAGAGCACAACATAATCATAGCTAACACTTGGTTTAAGAATCATGAAAGAAGGTTGTATACATGGAAGAACCCTGGAGATACTAAAAGATATCAGATATATTATATAATGGTAAGACAGAGATTTAGGAACCAGGTTTTAAATTGTAAGACATTTCCAGGGGCAGATGTGGACTCTGACCACAATCTATTGGTTATGACCTGTAGATTAAAACTGAAGAAACTGCAAAAGTGTGGGAATTTAAGGAGATGGGACCAGGATAAACTTAAAGAACCAGAGGTTGTACAGAGTTTCAGGGAGAGCATAAGGGAACAATTGACAGGAATGGGGGAAAGAACTACAGTAGAAGAAGAATGGGTAGCTTTGAGGGATGAAGTAGCGAAGGCAGCAGAGGATCAAGTAGGTAAAAAGACGAGGGCTATTAGAAATCCTTGGGTAACAGAAGAAATATTGAATTTAATTGATGAAAGGAGAAAATATAAAAATGCAGTAAATGAAGCAGGCAAAAAGGAATACAAACGTCTCAAAAATGAGATCGACAGGAAGTGCAAAATGGCTAAGCGGGGATGGCTAGAGGACAAATGTAAGGATGTAGAGGCCTATCTCACTAGGGGTAAGATAGATACTGCCTACAGGAAAATTAAAGAGACCTTTGGAGATAAGAGAACGATTTGTATGAATATCAAGAGCTCAGATGGAAACCCAGTTCTAAGCAAAGAAGGGAAAGCAGAAAGGTGGAAGGAGTATATAGAGGGTCTATACAAGGGCGATGTACTTGAGGACAATATTATGGAAATGGAAGAGGATGTAGATGAAGATGAAATGGGAGATATGATACTGCGTGAAGAGTTTGACAGAGCACTGAAAGACCTGAGTCGAAACAAGGCCCCCGGAGTAGACAACACTCCATTGGAACTACTGACGGCCTTGGGAGAGCCAGTCCTGACAAAACTCTACCATCTGGTGAGCAAGATGTATGAAACAGGCGAAATACCCTCAGACCTCAAGAAGAATATAATAATTCCAATCCCAAAGAAAGCAGGTGTTGACAGATGTGAAAATTACCGAACTATCAGTTTAATAAGTCACAGCTGCAAAATACTAACACGAATACTTTACAGACGAATGGAAAAACTAGTAGAAGCCAACCTCGGGGAAGATCAGTTTGGATTCCGTAGAAATACTGGAACACGTGAGGCAATACTGACCTTACGACTTATCTTAGAAGAAAGATTAAGAAAAGGCAAACCTACGTTTCTAGCATTTGTAGACTTAGAGAAAGCTTTTGACAATGTTGACTGGAATACTCTCTTTCAAATTCTAAAGGTGGCAGGGGTAAAATACAGGGAGCGAAAGGCTATTTACAATTTGTACAGAAACCAGATGGCAGTTATAAGAGTCGAGGGGCATGAAAGGGAAGCAGTGGTTGGGAAGGGAGTAAGACAGGGTTGTAGCCTCTCCCTGATGTTGTTCAATCTGTATATTGAGCAAGCAGTAAAGGAGACAAAAGAAAAATTCGGAGTAGGTATTAAAATTCATGGAGAAGAAATAAAAACTTTGAGGTTCGCCGATGACATTGTAATTCTGTCAGAGACAGCAAAGGACTTGGAAGAGCAGTTGAATGGAATGGACAGTGTCTTGAAAGGAGGATATAAGATGAACATCAACAAAAGCAAAACAAGGATAATGGAATGTAGTCTAATTAAGTCGGGTGATGCTGAGGGAATTAGATTAGGAAATGAGACACTTAAAGTAGTAAAGGAGTTTTGCTATTTGGGGAGCAAAATAACTGATGATGGTCGAAGTAGAGAGGATATAAAATGTAGACTGGCAATGGCAAGGAAAGCGTTTCTGAAGAAGAGAAATTTGTTAACATCGAGTATAGATTTAAATGTCAGGAAGTCATTTCTGAAAGTATTTGTATGGAGTGTAGCCATGTATGGAAGTGAAACATGGACGATAAATAGTTTGGACAAGAAGAGAATAGAAGCTTTCGAAATGTGGTGCTACAGAAGAATGCTGAAGATTAGATGGGTAGATCACATAACTAATGAGGAAGTATTCAATGGTTCAAATGGCTCTGAGCACTATGGGACTTAACAGCTGTGGTCATCAGTCCCCTATAACTTAGAACTACTTAAACCTAACTAACCTAAGGACATCACACACATCCATGCCCGAGGCAGGATTCGAACCTGCGACCGTAGCAGTCCCGCGGTTCCGGACTGAGCGCCTAGAACCGCGAGACCACCGCGGCCGGCGAGGAAGTATTGAATAGGATTGGGGAGAAGAGAAGTTTGTGGCACAACTTGACCAGAAGAAGGGATCGGCTGGTAGGACATGTTCTGAGGCATCAAGGGATCACCAATTTAGTATTGGAGGGCAGCGTGGAGGGCAAAAATCGTAGAGGGAGACCAAGAGATGAATACACTAAGCAGATTCAGAAGGATGTAGGTTGCAGTAGGTACTGGGAGATGAAAAAGCTTGCACAGGATAGAGTAGCATGGAGAGCTGCATCAAACCAGTCTCAGGACTGAAGACCACAACAACAACAACGCTATCTTATATCGCCGAGCGCTTTTTCCAGTCGACAAACTCTATGAACGTTTCTCGATTTTTCTTCAGTCTTGATTCCATTATCGAGCACAACGCCAGGACTGCCCTCCCGGCGCCTTTATTTTTCCAGTAGTAAAATTGATCGTCATCTAGCAGATAGTCAGTTTTCTTGTGTGATGCCCCACAGTTAGAAGAATATCAAACATGGATAATTTTCCAGCAAGATGGAGCACTACCCCCCCCACCCCCACTGGGCTTTGATAGTGTGTGATTTCCTGGATGAAACATTTCCGGATCGGTGGATTGGAAGGAACGGTCCAACATCCTGGCCACCCCGCTCTCCAGATATTACGCCCCTTGACTTTTTTTCTGGGGCCATAACAACGACAGAGTCTTCGTCACACCAGTTGCTGACGTCAACGAACTGCAGGCTAGGATACAAGCTGCTGTGGGTACTGTGACTGAACACATATTATGAAACACCTGGAGGGAACTGGAATACCGCCGCGACATTCTCCGAGCTACAATGGGAGCACACGTTGAGGTTTACTAACTAGGTAATCTTAAAAAAAAAAAAAACAAAAAACAAACAAACAAAAACAAACAAAACTAATAACACTAACCTACGTAACGGCTTCAAATGTAAATTATTATCTCAAACGGTTATTCTGTAATAAATTGTCATAATCAGGCAAGACTTTGTGCTCACCCTGCATTACAATAGTGGTGCAAAAACACTAAAATGGAAATATCACCAAATAATTCAACCTATCTCCTGTGGAAAGAGCAACTAATTACGAACCCAACAGTTAGAATATATGGTTCACCAGTTCTCCAGCGACGAGAGGTGTGTTACCTGGGAGTTATCATTGATGAAAGGTGAAACTTCGCAAGGCACATTGAAACCGCAACCCAAAGGGCCTTAGACGTGCTTAACAACCTCATTTGCATTGGACACAAAAGATTCCATTTCTCCCCTCACCCCAATTAATAAAGTTATATCACAACAGTATACTGACATCAATAGTGGGTTACGGCTCCGGAGTCGGGGCGCACAGGCTCACGAGGGTGGTGCCTTCCATGACGGTGAGAAGGGCACAGAGAAATTTGTTTTTAAGGTCAGAGGGGGCCTGCAGGACATCTCCGGATGGGGCCCCGTGATACCAAAATTAGGTAACAGGCAGCATGGTTCTGGGCGAAGAAGGGAGAGATCGAGAAAACTGGGGATATTGTGGGTATTCAGGTTGGGGATAAGGGTGCCACTAAGAGAAGGGGTGTAGAGCTATTGCAGGAAGCATGGGAAGCCGATGACATCTGCCGAGGAACTTTCCTGTTCCTGAATGAGATTTTCACTCTGCAGCGGAGCGTGCGCTGATATGAAACTTCCTGGCAGATTAAAACTGTCTGCCCGTCCGAGACTCGAACTCGGGACCTTTGCCTTTCGCGGGCAAGTTTCATATCAGCGCACACTCCGCTGCAGAGTGAAAATCTCATTCTGGAAACATCTCCCAGGCTGTGGCTAAGTCATGTCTCCGCAATATCCTTTCTTTCAGGAGTGCTAGTTCTGCAAGGTTCGCAGGAGAGCTTCTGTAAAGTTTGGAAGGTAGGAGACGAGGTACTGGCAGAAGTAAAGCTGTGAGTACCGGGCGTGAGTCGTGCTTCGGTAGCTCAGTTGGTAGAGTACTTGCCCGCGAAAGGCAAAGGTCCCGATTTCGAGTCTCGGTCGGGCACACAGTTTTAATCTGCCAGGAAGTTTCCTGTTCCTACCAGACGTAAAAGAACGATTACGTTTGGGATACTTTAAGCCGACAAGGGGACTGTTCCATTTTCTCACTGGTCATGGGCCCTACCCGACATACCTGTGTCGGTTTGGGAGAAGGGCTACACCTTCATGCGACTGTGGTGTCCCGGAGGGTACTCCCAACCATGTGGTTTACGAGTGACCCCTATACAATGAGGCAGCAGCTGTGCTGAGATAGTAACTGCCGAACCACGACACCCTGCCACGACATGAGGATACATTTCGAGTACTGAACGACCTGGCCAACGAGATATCACAAAAAGTTCCCCCAAAAAATCTGAGGCACAACCGTGATAAACGACAAATGTATCCCAGTACCCCAATCCCATTACCGCATGGGCGTGGATAGGCCGACTGCCACGCCCAGGATCAGGGGGAGTACAACAACATCGAATGAGACAACGCACAGGATTTGACGTAGATTAGGTTTTTGTAGTAAGTAGGACTTAGACATAGGAAAATAAACAATATTAACCTGCAGCAAATAGTCAAGACATCTTCGGTCTGCCCAGTGCCCAAGGGCACGCTCACAGGGACTAACTCGGTGGGAAAGGCCGAGCAAAGTATGTTTATACCCGACTGGCACATCTGTGACGCTGCAGGTAGTTGTAGAGGTCAGTTTTTAAGTATACAACTAGAGCAAGTAGACCAATATCAATAGTAATGTATCTTGCCCATTGCAATTAACACTACTTATATTTCATTGTAAACTAGCTGCAAATAACCATTGTAATAATTTTAGGAACCACTAATTGTATGAGGTAGTGGGTTATTATGTACAATAAAAGATTAAGAACAAATAATTAAAAAAAAATAACAACTACAGTGGCTTAAAAACTCGTGAGAATACTGTGATTGTAAAGTCTTACTTTTGTGGAGTTAGGTTTAGCGAGATCAGTTTATACGAAATGACTTCTTCACCGCTTGTAATACTGTTGATATTCAAAATACATCTGGACATTTATTCGTTCATTTCAAAGAGAAATATTTCATTGTTTATCGAGTCATATCGCAAAATATCTAACTTTGTTAGTCTGCTCGCAGGCTGAATCTTATATTCTCATGAGTGTCTTTTAGAAATCCAAGAGGCGATCTACATCTACATCTACATCCATACTCCGCAAGCCACCTGACGGTGTGTAGCGGAGAGTACTTTGAGTACATCTATCGGTATCTATTCCAGTCTCGTACTGTTCGTGGAAAGAAAGATTGTCGGTATGCCTCTGTGTGGGCTCTAATCTCTCTGATTTTATCCTCATGGTCTCTTCGCGAGATATACGTAGGTCGGAGCAATATACTGCTTGACTCCTCGGTGAAGGTATATTCTCGAAACTGCAACAAAAACCCGTACCGAGCTACTGAGCGTCTCTCTTGCAGAGTCTTCCACAGGAGTTTATCTGTCATCTCCATAACACTTTCGCAATTACTGAATGATCCTGTAACGAAGCGCGCTGCTCTCCGTTGGGTCTTCTCTATCTCTTCTATCAACCCTATCTGGTACGGATCCCACAACGGTGAGCAGTATTCAAGCAGAGTAACCTACTTTCTTTGTTTTCGGATTGCATTTCCTTAGGATCCACAACATAAACCTTACAAAAGACATCGCTGCTGTTAACAATGTAAGATATCGGTAAGTCCTCATAGGAGGCAAGCTATCCATCAGTTGGTACATTCAGGATTAGTGGCAGAAATTCCACAGTTCACATACCTGTAGATAACCTTTCAGCCAAAGAAATGAAGGTCTCATGGTGACGCGAGCTCTTGGCATTATCGGTTGTTCCATTGGCACTAATGAAGTGTGAGAAGATGACAGCGATTTGCCGATAAATTTGTCACGTTACTCGTAACATCCGTGTCGAAGCACATCTAGAACCTAAACCAGGTGGTGTTAAGTGGTAGAACATTTCTCCAGGACTACTCACATTTTTTAGACAGAACCCTTCCACAAAGAACAGATCCACATGGGTGCATGCACAACACACCGGCAAAGGCAAATTTCTTGACGTTCCTGAAGCAGGCGCGGTGGGTAGAATGCTGGAGTAGGCCAGCCAGCAGGGAGCAGCAGAATGTAGGCGTCCTGCTGGTGGCACTGACTTAAATTCTTTCCTTTCTAACCTCCTCTTCGTACTGTTAGTGTCACGGAACCCTGCACGAGCCAGCATGTAAAGTAGTAAAAATCCTCCGAGCAGCTCCTAAGAAAACGTGTCAAAACAGGACAATTTACTGGTAATGAACATTGTCGTGAAGACATTCTTGGATAAAATTCCCTAAACTGTCTCGCTGCGTTAGGGCATCCTCCGGCGTGATGACAGGTAGATATAAAATACCTTCCAACCTGGAACCACACACTGAGTTCCTCACGATAACAGTGCAATAAATCGCTTGAAACTTGAGATACAGTTTAACCTTAACGTGGTAACTACAGCAAGCGAATCTTGTGCAAGATTGTTTACTAACTAAAGACGCATGTTTCATTCCGTTTCTTAAGCCATGGTAAACAATGCAGGACCTAACAACTATCACATAAAGGCTCGTTAGTGCTGTAGGAAGACTGATGGTTAATTTTAGGACTAGTTCAGAAAATTAAAAAATCTAATTATGAGTCCAAAAGTCAAAACATTCGCCTGCTGAAGATGATCTCCGAAAAGGTTTCCTTTGAAGACGTTTTCCATTTCCTGTGTTGTCTCTTTGTCTTTCGTCACTTTTTCTTTTATTTGTCTGGAGGAGATGTGTGGAAAAAATTTGAAATTTGAGGTAAGTTCTGTAGGACCAAACTGCTGAGGTCATCGGTCCCTAGGCTTACACACTACTTAATCTAGTTTAAATGGACTTACGCTAAGGACAACAGACACACCCATGCCGAATGGAGGACTCGAACCTCCGACGGGGGGAGCCGCGCGAACCGTGGCAAGGCGCCCTAGACCGCACGGCTGCGCCGCGCGGCGAGGAGATGTGTGAGAGTATGGTATTACCTCAGTAGCTGCCTCCTCCAAAGCCAGAATGGTGTGGACACCTTAGCATCTTTAGCCTTTCTTTGATGATTGCAAATCACATTATTTACGTCCTGACAGTTAACAGCAGTCAAAGAGACTCTCTCAGGTTAATAGTCCTAGTGAGCCTTCTGTTACAACCGAAAAGTTTCGGTGTTAATAAGTCGCATATACTTCTTCTTATTCGTAATCTTGCTTTTCAACTGCAGCATTATAATTAAAGTGTAAGATTAAGTAGCTTGAGAAACAGGAGGCAATTATTCATTTTGAATTCTCTTCGGAGAAGGCTACCTCTTAATTTTAAACCCGTTCGTCTTTTAATTCTACTTTAAGTATTTATGAGCCATTCTGTTTCGCATTTTAACGATCCTATGAGTTTTACGAGACTTTTCTTCTGTCATAAATTTTCCTGCGTACTACATGTAAAGTTACGTGGCACGCGAAGTTGACTTGGACGGAATGGATAAACTGGCCGCAAATGTCGGCAACCTGTGTGGTGACACCGGGACAGCTTAGATACGTACAGAGACAGACCGGAAGGATAACAGATTGGTATAAGTCAGGAGATATGGGAATGGTGAGCGCAGTATGTCTCAGGCCCCAAAAATCGAAATACCAAGGTAACGTCAATCCATACTGAGGACACAGAATGGTGGAAACGGATTGCACGGCCCCTCCCGCCGGAGGTTCGAGCCCTCCCTCGGGCGTGGGTGTGCGTATTGTTCTTAGCATAAGTTAGTTTAAGTTAGTTAAAGCAGTGTGTCAGTCTAGGGACCGATGAGCTCAGCAGTTTGGTCCCTTAGGAATTCACACTCATTTCAACACTTGAAGTAATACATCCACCTACAGAGGTATAAGTATTCTGGATAATACTTACAAGATCTATAACAAAATAGTAAATGAAATGCCTGAAAATACCTCGGATATACTTTTAATGGGGGAAAACGCCGGTTTCTTAAAGGAAAGACTATGCACGGACGCGCTGAACAGATATACATAACAGACAGGAATTTAATTCCATGTAGTATTTGTAGACTACGAGAAAGAATTTTACAGAACTCACAGCGAGACGCTACGTGCAAAAATGCAGAAAAGATTAGTCCCTGTCGGCCGGGGTGGCCGAGCGGTTCTAGACGCAACAGTCTGGAACCGCGCAAACGTTACGGTCGCAGGTGTGAATCCTGCCCCGGGCATGGATGTGTGTGATGTCCTTAGGTTAGTTAAGTTTAAGTAGTTCTAAGTTCTATGGGACTGATGACATCAGCAGTTAAGTACCATAGTATTCAGAGCCATTTTTGATTAGTCCCTAAACATCTCATTAAGGTAGCAAAAATTCCTGTGCATAAAAACCAGAATTAAAATTGACACGGGTAAAGAGATAACGCCCTTAGCCTTGAAAACTGTTGAAGACCCTATCGATGTGTCAGTGTCTGCGAAGGAACTGCAACCAATAATTCTTCCTCAAGAACCCTGACCAGAGAAGTTTGTGATGTCTTATGCTGGGATCAGGAGCGAAGCTGACATTCTAACTCATGCCAAAAGTGTTTCGTTGGGATCAAGTGGTGATTTTGGGCAGGTCCATCCAATTCGCACAATGTTGTGCACAGCCCATTGCCTCACAGATATTGCTTTAAGACAGGATGCAATGTCCTGCTGATAACCATCATCTCCGAACTTTTGCAGTTCACAATGTTCCAAAATGTATTGACATCCTTCAGTACACAGAGTTTTATTAAGAACGACAAGGGGGCCACACCCTAACCAGGGAAAACACCGCCATACCGTAAAAAAGTCTCCTCCACTCTTCTCTGTTGGCATTACACATGATGACAGGTTACGTGTTCAAGGTATACACAAGACGCAAACATTTTCGTCGGATTGCCACAGGGCGTAAAGTGATTGATCACTCTTAATCTCTCGTGTACACTCATCGACTGTCCAGTGGCGTTGCTCTTTATACCACCTACAGCGTGGCTTAGCACTGCCTGTAAAAATTTGTGGCTCATAGGGAGCTTGTAACCCATTCTTGTACGCACAATCAATGTGTTAGCTGGACTGCTGGCAACATTTTAGAACTCACGCTTTCAGGTGACTTCACGCGACTTTTCACAACCATCCTCCGCATTGCTCGACAGTCCATGTTCGTCAGTATATGCGGTCTACCTGATCTTGGTATTGCTACGGTTGTTATTTCGCACTTCCGCTTTACAAACACATCACTAACAGTCGACTTGGGCAGCTTTAGAAGTGTTGAAATGTATCTGATGCGTTTGTTTCTCAAATGACACGCAGTCCACGTTCAGAATCAGTAATCACTCGTCACCGACTGACTCTGCTGTAACTGCTACCGAACTGACAACTCAGTAATCCTCGCCACTTTTATACTGGCGGGTCTTCCTCTTCTGACATCTAGTAGTGAATTCCGCATTACTTTTGATAAGATAACTTATAAATTGCTGCTTTTAGAAACAAGAACCCACAACTAGCAATTCACTGACATGTTGTGTTGAAATATACTCACTTCTTCAATATCAATTCATCCTAGATCGCCTAAAATATATTCAGCAAAGATGCTGCATTTATGTAATTCAGTTACATCTTAGGAAGCTGTCGATAACAAACTTCGGGAACTGTCTGCGGTGTTGAGTGGACATCCTCTGACAGTCAGTACGACACATGTCGTCACACTGACCATACAATTTTCAGTATCGCCTTCGCCAGTTGCCAGACGGTAGACTGATGACAGTGTGTGAATTATGAAAAGTACGTGGTGTGTGAGGAACGTAATGATGCTGACATCACTGCTTGCTATGTGGCAACACTGTGAGTAGTGGGGTAAGCTTCATTGTGGATCATTTTGTTAGTGCAGAATGCCTAAATCAGGGGCAGGTGCAGTCACAGGCAAACCTATTCTTCTCCTTCGATTGACATGTCAATTATGTATTGTTCTCCTTTTATTGACAGGTCCTTAACCTAATGTCCTTCTAAAAGAATCCTTCCTTTTGATTGCCATGCACTTAACCTATTGTGCCCCCCGCCCCTTCCCCTCCTCCCCAACCCTCAGGAAACCACCCATCACTGCTGCAGGTTCAATTTCAGTCTCAGTTATTGGAATAGCTCCTGTCACTCTTATCGATTTAATTGACTAATTGAATAAATTCATCAATTAATTAACCTCTCCCCCCTGGTAAACCCGCTCCCCTCCCACCCCCGTCTCGGAAACTGGCAAAAAAGGACTCAGTTGACTGGTCATTTGGAGGGAATTCGATTGTAGTGTATGGAATATTGTGTCAACAATTTATACAATGTATAGAATTTTGTTTAGTTATTCACGGCAGTGTATGTAATATAGTTTATTTGTTTGGTTAAAGAATTTGTCCAGAAATCGATTGCTTTGTATGGAATATTGTTTAAACAATTTAGACATTGTGTGGAATATTGTTTATTTAAACAATTTACGGGATTCAAGGCAATGTATGGAATATAGTTTATTTACTTCTTGTTGTGTGCTGTCCTTAGGTTAGTTAGGTTTAAGTAGTTCTAAGTTCTAGGGGACTGATGACCATAGATGTTAAGTCCCACAGTGCTCAGAGCCATTTGAACCATTTTTTAATTTACTTCTTTCAAGAATTTTTCAGGAAATCAATCACCATCCCCACAACCCGATCCTCGCTCTCGCCCCCTCCCCTACCATGAAATTGGCAGCTCTGTGGTGGAGAGGAAGGATCTCATGAAGGGAAATTCAAGGGTGTATTTATACAAAAAAATCTGTTTGCAAGGGTTGGATTTCTCTTGCTCGTCATTCTATGCTGTTTGGAAAGATGGAGGTCTTGTAAGAAGTAATTAAATCGATCGACCTTCATTTTATTCCGATCGAGCAAAGAATACCATCGTGCAATTACACATTAAAAATCGATTGGGGCCAACGCCCGTCGTCTCCTGGCCACTGGACCACACATGCTGCGAGGAGCCGGGATGCACCGGCAGCCCCGCGAAGTGACGACACGGCACCGGTGTTTCTATTTCCAGAGTCACAGCCGTCAATAGGGTGTATTTCCGATACTTCGCTCTTTGTCGAATGTCGTCCAATTGAGATCGCGATGGTAACATTTAATTGTAAGTATAGCAATCAACTATGTTTGTGACTAGTTTCCTAAGATAATTCTGTCTAGGGGTGGGTTTCCTGTGGCAGGAAAGATCCACGTTTCCAGCTAACAGTAGGAGATGTTCGAATGGAGAGGCCTGTTGGGCTGTAGGAATGCAGCTGACTTAACCACTGCGTCCTCTAGACGGCTGAATAGCAGACTAGTAATTAGTATGTGTTGGATAGCTTTCGTGATCGCGTGGAAATCTGACAGGATTCAATATGGACATGTGTTTATGCTGGACCATTACTTCCTCCCATGTAAATTGCCTGGTTTTCTCGTTTTTATTTACTCGAGAGATCATCGAATGTGGTTTGCGCATCTAGCAGGTGAAAGGTGGGTGGAAGACACGTTTGCTGGTTCTCTAGACATGAGAAACACCTTAGAGTTGACTTTGTAAATTATACGGTTGATTTGGAATCTGTTACATGACCGACATTGGTATTCGCGAGTGGGAATATGTTTCCTCCAGTGTTTTTTCGAGTTTTCACATAAAGATATTCACAGACAGGAGAAGTTCCTAGTTATTCAGTGGTTTACAGCCCACTCAACCTCGCAAAAGCTTTGAGCTTTTAGAGAAATAATTTCCAGTCTATATCTTCGGAGTTATACTGTGCAAGCGATACTACTATGTGCTTGATATCGAGTTGTGTTGTTGTTGTGGTCTTCAGTCCTGAGACTGGTTTGATGCAGCTCTCCATGCTACTCTATCCTGTGCAAGCTTCTTCATCTCCCAGTACCTACTGCAACCTACATCCTTCTGAATCTGCTTAGTGTATGCATCTCTCGGTCTCCCTATACGATTTTTACCCTCCACGCTGCCCTCCAATACTAAACTGGTGATCCCTTGATGCCTCAGAACATGTCCTACCAACCGATCCCTTCGTCTGGTAAAGTTGTGCCACAAACTTCTCTTCTCCCCAATCCTGTTCAGTACCTCCTCATTAGTTATGTGATCTACCCACCTAATCTTCAGCATTCTTCTGTAGCACCACATTTCGAAAGCTTCTATTCTCTTCTTGTCCAAACTATTTACCGTCCATGTTTCACTTCCATACATGGCTACACTACATACAAATACTTTCAGAAATGACTTCCTGACACTTAAATCTATACTCGATGTTAACAAATTTCTCTTCTTCAGAAACGCTTTCCTTGCCATTGCCAGTCTACATTTTATATCCTCTCTACTTCGACCATCATCAGTTATTTTGCTCCCCAAATAGCAAAACTCCTTTACTACTTTAAGTGTCTCATTTCCTAGTCTAATACCCTCAGCATCACCCGACTTAATTCGACTACATTCCATTATCCTCGTTTTGCTTTTGTTGATGTTCATCTTATATCCTCCCTTCAAGACACCATCCATTCCGTTCAACTGCTCTTCCAAGTCCTTTGCTGTCTCTGACAGAATTACAATGTCATCGGCGAACCTCAAAGTTTTTATTTCTTCTCCATGGATTTTAATACCTACTCCGAATTTTTCTTTTGTTTCCTTTACTGCTTGCTCAATATACAGATTGAATAACATCGGGGAGAGGCTACAACCCTGTCTTACTCCCTTCCCAACCACTGCTTCCCTTTCATGTCCCTCGACTCTTATAACTGCCATCTGGTTTCTGTACAAATTGTAAATAGCCTTTCGCTCCCTGTATTTTACCCCTGCCACCTTTAGAATTTGAAAGAGAGTATTCCAGTCAACATTGTCAAAAGCTTTCTCTAAGTCTACAAATGCTAGAAACGTAGGTTTGCCTTTCCTTAATCTTTCTTCTAAGATAAGTCGTAAGGTCAGTATTGCCTCACGTGTTCCAGTATTTCTACGGAATCCAAACTGATCTTCCCCGAGGTCGGCTTCTACTAGTTTTTCCATTCGTCTGTAAAGAATTCGTGTTAGTATTTTGCAGCTGTGGCTTATTAAACTGATTGTTCGGTAATTCTCACATCTGTCAACACCTGCTTTCTTTGGGATTGGAATTATTATATTCTTCTTGTAGTCTGAGGGTATTTCGCCTGTTTCATACATCTTGCTCACCAGATGGTAGAGTTTTGTCAGGACTGGCTCTCCCAAGGCCGTCACTAGTTCCAATGGAATGTTGTCTACTCCGGGGGCCTTGTTTCGACTCAGGTCTTTCAGTGTTCTATCAAACTCTTCACGCAGTATCGTATTTCCCATTTCATCTTCATCTACATCCTCTTCCATTTCCATAATATTGTCCTCAAGTACATCGCCCTTGTATAGACCCTCTATATACTCCTTCCACCTTTCTGCTTTCCCTTCTTTGCTTAGAATTGGGTTTCCATCTGAGCTCTTGATGTTCATACAAGTGGTTCTCTTTACTCCAAAGGTCTCTTTAATTTTCCTGTAGGCAGTATCTATCTTACCCCTAGTGAGATAAGCCTCTACATCCTTACATTTGTCCTCTAGCCATCCCTGCTTAGCCATTTTGCACTTCCTGTCGATCTCATTTTTGAGACGTTTGTATTCCTTTTTGCCTGCTTCATTTACTGCATTTTTATATTTTCTTCTTTCATCAATTAAATTCAATATTTCTTTTGTTACCCAAGGATTTCTACTAGCCCTCGTCTTTTTACCTAATTGATCCTCTGCTGCCTGCACTACTTCATCCCTCAAAGCTACCCATTCTTCTTCTACTGTATTTCTTTCCCCCATTCTTGTGAATTGTTCCCTTATGCTCTCCCTGTAGTAGTATCACATAAATGGTATAATATTCTGGCAAACCATGTGAAAACACATGTGTTCTTGTGATCACAGAGTCTGGAGATGGGTTTAGCAAGCAAGCAGGTAGGGGTCAGAAACAGCGACGCCTTTATGCTGAGGAGAACCGACACAGACTTTGTGCAACAGGCTTCGCATGTACGAGTGTCTGGTGGTCACTGCTTGTGTCCTATCGTGTGGGAGGTATAGATTCAGCACATCAATAGCTGTAAGCGAGATGAAAGTTTCTTTTACGTGGAAAATTAAGTGCACTATTGATACTCAGATTCGTTCCAGAACCATAGCCGTCCAGTACATTGATCGGTGTCAGACTGTGGTGGCAATTCTAATTTTTAATTTGAAGTTACACCGATAAATATGTGGCTGGTTCCCAATATTCTTGTGACCCTGGAGATGGCCGTAGAAAGCACAACAGGAAGCACCGAAGTCGGGGCCAGAAACAGCATCTCAGCAAACGCCTTTCTTCCAAGTTGGGGCTTGCCCACCCTTTGTGCACCAGTTCAGAGAGTCGGAGAAAGCTTCCAGCTTATGACGATTTGGCTTGCCGCTCCCCATGTGTGGTGACTAGTGAACTAATATCAAATCTGCATTGAGTTTCCTTTGCGGCCGTGTGTGTCACGTTTATACTGTGTGGAAATTTGAGAAGATTCAGTATGATGAGTGTATGCACTGATAGTAATGATAGTGTTCGAATTCCCAACACTTAGGTCTTCCTGGGGTGGTCGCTAGTCCACGGCTGGCTGGCATCTCTCTGGCTGACACGCACTTCTGCAACTGTGGTCATGGGTTGTGTTTAGGGAGGCAGTTTCCTCCGCCGGCGCTGCACTGCTGCACGTTATGTGGGATGTATTTTACGATCGGTAGATCACTTTTTGCAGGGTTTAATTGTCAGTGGAACAAGGCGATTTGTACAAAATAATTTTTTGCCGCTGAAAGTCTCGTCTGCAGAAAAAAACGAGGAGGACAGTGCTTCCACACTGGCAGCAGCAGCAGTTGTACATGTAAATTCAGTAATAGATGGGTTGCCCCATTAGGATCATCTAGAAGAATGCATTCAGTGTTATTCGGGCTATTTTCATAAACAGGTCCTGTTAGGACAAGACTTTCAATTCAGGCAAGCTGAAACATCACGAAACCTCATACAAAAGCGTCGGTTAACTATTTCTCCAGCACTTCACGAACTCCAGGAAGGGACTGATCAGCAATGGATGGGCCGTCACATTACATCACTCTCAGCACTGGAACTGTATCTCTGCATAATCCCGCCAGCAGTGGTGCCTAGGTATTTCGAAAGGTATTTCTCAGGTGTCAAAAGGATGCCGCCGCCACATTCTTGCGGGACCCAAACTGACACCTGCACATGGTTCGGCAGCTGACGGCCACGCCATCACTACGCAGGTCTGCCGATGCATCCCGACTTCTCGCAGCTTGTGCGATTCAGTGGACAGGAGACGGCGGGCGGCGCGTGCTTACCGATCGATTTTTAACTGCGTAATTGCGTGTGATGAGTGTGGCATGACGGTATTCCTTGTACGATCGGAATAAAATGAAGGGCCACAGATTTAATAACTTCTTTCAAGACCTGCATCTTTCCAAACAGCATAGAATGATGAGCAAGAGAAAGCCAACCCCTGCAAAACTGATTTTTTTATATAAATAAACAATACACCCTTGAATTTCCCTTCATGAGATCCTTCCTCTTCTCCACAGAGCCGCCAACTTCCAGATAGGGGAAGGGGCAACGGGGGGCCGGGATGGGGTGGCATGGGTGGTGATCGATTTCCAGAAAAACTCTTTAAATAAATAAATAAACTATATTCCATACACTGCCTTTAATCCCCTAAATTGTTTAAATAGACAACATTCCACACATTGTCTAAATAGTTTAAACAATATTCTATACACAGCAATCGATTTCCACACAAATTCTTTAACTAAATAAATGAAATATATTCTATACAATGCCATAAATAGTTAAACAATATTCTGTACACTCTATAAACTGTTTAAACAATATTTCATACTCTACCATCGACTTCCCTCCAAATGACCGACCAACTGAGTCTTTATACCGCCAATTTCCGCGAGGGAGGGTGGGAGGGAAGGGGGTTTACCAGGGGGGAAAGGTTAATTATTTGATCAATTTAGTTAAGTAGTCAATCAAATTGATAAGAGTGAGAGGGGCTATTCCAGTAACTGAGACCTAAAAGTTATCCTGTTGCAGTGAAGGGGTGGTTTCCTGAGTGCTGGGGGGGGGGGGGGAGGGGGATGGGCAGGGGAACAAATGGTTTAATGCCTGTCAATCAAAAGGAAGGATGATTTTAGCAGAAGAATAGGTTAACGACCTGTCAATCGAAGGAGAACAATAGATTAATGACATGCCAATCAAAGGAGAACAATAGGTTTGCCCCTGAGTGCATACATGCACCTGATGTAGGCAACCCTCACAAACGAATTGAGCCAAAACCAGGATTGTCCTACTACTACTGTGTTGTTCTACTTGTATAGAGTGGCATGTTCTTCCGTTCCAGATTCCACGTAAAATTGAGGGAGCCTTCGTGATGTCGTGCTTTTACTGAGTGTTACGAAAATGGGGAATAGTGGAATTTAGAGCAACGTTACGCCATCGAGTTTTGTGTTAAACTGCGAAAAACTATCAGTGTGACTTATGAAAAGTCATTTTTGGAAGGCCGAGAACACATTGAAGATGAACCTCTCTCAGGGGCACCTTCAACTTCAAAAACCGACGAAAACGTCGAACTTACCTGTAATCTTGTGAGATCAAACCAACGTTTAACAGTAAAAATGCTGGGTGACCTGTTTAACTTTCACATAACTCTTGCACATTGCAGAGAAGTGGATTCTACGTCATGGCAAAGTCCTGTGTTACAGAGTCTCTTCCATCATTGAATTTTTTGCCTCAAAAGACATTCCCATTGTTCCACAGCCCCCTGGTCACGTGACCTGAGGCCTTGTGACATGGGACATGGGACGATATGGCTGTAATGACAAAAATAAAAACTTAGACAGATAAGAAATTCAGTCTCTCCACTTTTCTAACACACCTCGCATTTTTCCACAGACTGACCTGACACAAGTCTTTTATGTGACAGGAAAAGAGTGAAATCTATGTAATTAAACGGCTACGATCACCCACTTGTAATTGCAGGTTCCTATCTAATTGTCTGGAAGGAAAACAAACTGATTTTCATTATTTTATGTAATTTCTAACGAAAATGAAAAATTTAAAATGGTGTCATAATCTACTAATTAAGAGGTATATTCATACGTTAAAGAATGAATACAGTAAGTCAAGTCTTAAAAAACAGAAACTGTGTATATATATTTTGAGGCGGTGCAACTCACGTCGCGGTAATTATGCAGACTATATTCATCCAGTACTTGAGAGTGGGAGCACTTAGCGACTTCCAGCAAACTTTGCACACAATTTGAAACCTTTTCCAGTATAATTTCAAACCTTTTCGAGACTTTTTCCAGCTGACACGAACCAACGACATGATGAAAGGAAAAAATGTTTATCACTTACTACATTTTCGCTGTTGCTGCAGTAAAACGCAAGCATCATACATGACATTTCAGTTTATTACTTCTTTACTGCTAATTCTATTAGCAGCACATTTTGTAGACATCATCCACATACACCACTGAACATAGCTGGAAAAGAATGTCACTGAACGATAAATAGTTCAGGAGATATGCGTCATAAACATTAAAAGTCGTGTAACTCTATATAGTTTTTAAGCATAAAGGTTTTACGTGCTGAACGTCAAATATCTAGCACATTAATTATTTTCTGAATTATGTAAGGATTTGGAGTTGTTTTATAGAGAGGAGTTCAGTTCTGTTAGGAACAGGAATGGGCGGGAAGAGGGGGGGGGATGGGTGGGAAGGGGTTGTGTTGGGGAGAAGGGAAGAGGGTCCGGTGTTACTGGCCTATCAACATATTTCACTTACATGTTTTTAAAAGTACATGTGATGGCAGCTCTTTAAGGTCTTATATAAATAATGGAATGGCATTTTATGTACGAATCGTTTCATTGTTGATATGGTTGGTAGCACTAATGTATCGAGGCATAAAATAAAGCTGTACGAAATGTTTCTGGTTGCTATGTTTCTTCAGACAACTTCGTCGAACGTTTACTCTCTAAATTTTAACAAGAAGCGTCTCTGTGGAGTATGGCGCCTAATTCACCCCGTATGTCCTGGAAATTTGAAAAACTCATCCTGAACCACCCAATCTTCCTCAGCGAACCTGTGAGGGAAGGCGCCGATCTATATTGGGTTTCCTCTGTCTTACTTTCTTATTTAACCTACTAAAGATCCAGCGAGTAATACTCCAGAACCGGCCAAACAGTGATATTCTGTGCTAATTGTTTCGTAGTCGATTTTCTTAGACTCCTCCCGTGAATATCAGTCATGTGTCCCATTTCTGTCGTTACCCATATGTGGTTCTTTCATTGTAAGTCACCTTTCAAGTTTACTCATAGATATTACCTTATAACCTTTTGTTTCCTTTTCTATTGGTTGACTGCTAGTAAAGAAAAAGATAAAAATGGATCTTTGCAATCAGCAAGATGTTACAGTTATTTATGGCTACCGACCCACCCCCGCTCCCCATAGGTAGCACTGAGTACTTACAGAGGGACTGCCACAGCGTTAGTAAATCATCTACAGAAACCTTCCTCGTGATCCGGTCTGTCCATTGGTGAAAACATTACCTAAATCCCTACAGTTGTTCCTTATATTAGTCTTCACATGCAGACAGTAAAATGTGGCAGGCAATTTCAGACAACTTGCACGAAATGTTTATAACCTCTGCAAGTCACACAAACCTTCCCTGTTACTCAAAATCTATATTCAGAATGAAATTTTCACTCAGCAGCGAAGTGTACGCCGTTATGAAACTACCTGGCAGATTAAAAATAAGTGTTAGACCGGGACTCGAACTCGTGACCATTGCCTGTCGCGGGCAAGTGCTCTGCTGATTCAGTTACCCAAGCACTACTCAAGACCCCCCCCCCCCGCCTCCCCTTCACAGCTTTACTTCACCAGTACGTCTCCTACTTTCCACACTTCCTAGTTCTCCTGCGAAACTTGTAGGACCAGCATTGATGGAAGGAAGGATGTTGTGTAGACATGACTTAGCCACAGCCAGTGCAGGAGAACTTTTGTGAAGTTTGGAAGGTAGGAGAGGAGGTACTGGGGGATGTAAAGCTGTAAGGGTTGGTCGTGATTTGCCCTAAGGTAACACAGTCGTCACAGCACCTACCCGCGAAAGGCAGAGTTCCAGAGTTCATGTCCTGGTCCACCGCGTACAGTTTTAATCCGCCAGGCAGTTTCTACTAGTGGAAACCTAATCAAAATCCCTACGATGGTTTTTAAGATTAGAAAGTACTTTAAAAAAAGACGCTGCGAGGGACTTTAATTTACGAAATGTGTACGTGACAATGAACCTCCAAGTCCTGCGGATAAAGGGTGGAGATGATCATCTAACAAGATTGGTACTTCAACTGATAGTGGAAATATGGTAAAAGAAAGAGATGCCAGACCAGTGGAACATGGCCATCATATGCCCGATTCATAAGAAGAAGGACAAAGCAAACTGTAAAAATTATTGCGGTACTGCTTTAGTCAGCATCGTGTACAAAGTATTAGCTAAAGTCATTGCAATGAGACTTGCACCAATTACAGAAGAAATACTCGGAGACTACCAGTGCGGTTTTCAACGGGGCAGATCCACAGCAAACCAGATCTTCATTATAAAGCAAATAATAGAAAAGTGCTATGAATATAATTTGGATGTACACCTTTTTGCAGACGTTAAACAGGTCTATGACAGTGTTAAAAGGAAAGAGCTGTATGACACCTTAATGGAGTTGGAATTCCCAAGTAAACTTATCAGACTCGTACAAATGACCCTCGCCAGCACAAAATGCCAGGTAAAAGTAGAAGGAAAACTTTCTAAAGAATTTGAGGTCAACCAAGGAATAAGACAGGGTGATGTATTATCCACGCTACTCTTCAACATAGTGTTGGAGAGGGTGATGCCAAGGGTGAAGATTGATATCCGAGGTGTCACTCTGTTTAACCGTATACACAAAAATCTAGTTTATGCCGATGAAGTGTGTATGCTGCCTAGAAGTTTGAAAGAAGGATTTGGCAGACTGGAAAAGGGGGCAGTACAGTTGGGACGTAGAGTAAACAACACAAAAACACAGTATCTCTTTGCTTCCAGGGAAAATGCTGCTGTTAAAGAGAAATATATTAAGCTGAACAGAGGCAATTATGAGTTATGTGAGAAGCTCCAATACCTGGGGGTGCTTGTTACGGAGGATAGCAGAATAAGAGAAGAAATAAAATCTAAGATTGCTGCAGGAAGTAGAGCCCTGATCAAGATTCTTCAGTCACGTAGCCTGAGTATAAATGGTTGAAATGGCTCCGAGCACTGTGGGACTTAACTTCTGCTAGGCGCGCAGTCCGGGACCGCGCGACTGCTACGGTCGCAGGTTCGAATCCTGCCTCGGGCATGGATGTGTGTGATGTCCTTAGGTTAGTTAGGTTTAAGTAGTTCTAAGTTCTAGGGGGCTGATGACCACAGATGTTAAGTCCCATAGTGCTCAGAGCCATTTGAACCATTTGAACTGAACTTCTGAGGTCATCAGTCCCCTAGAACTTAGAACTACTTAAACCTAACGAACCTAAGGACACCACACACATCCATGCCCGAGGCAGGATTCGAACCTGCGACCGTAGCGGTCGCGCGGTTCCAGACTGTAGCGCCTAGAACCGCTCGGCCACCCTGGCCGGCTTTGCGCCAGGCCAGAGGGTATAATCCCCCCATCTTTTATTACAACAATCAATCACAAGCCAACCTGGCGTTTTTCCCACTGTTACAATAATAGAAAGTAACATATGTCGTTCCTACGTAGCTCCACCTTATGTCATGCGTCAAGTACTGTACGTTCGCTAAAGTGAGACATGAAATGTGGGAGGAAAACTAAGGCGTCAAGAGTCAGAAGCTGCCATTTATGTGTATCTTTCCTTTTCGGGTGTCAAAAGATGCCTCTACCATGTAACTCTATATTCCAGAGAGAACACTTGCCGTATCTCTTTGTGAACTCAATCGGGATACCTTCAGCAAACTTTTTATGTTTTCAAAAGCCCTGTGCCCATAAATATCACACTTTTTATTTACTCCTGCACAGCTTTCATTTTCTGGTATCAAACTTCCTAAGTCACTGAAGGATCTTACATTGTCCTGTTTTCAGTCTATCTTCTCGGATACTACAGACACGGAACCGGTGAGTATGACAATAATCCTTCCTCTCTCCTGTGCCTCTCCGTAATCTGTTGGTAACTTCTTCTTTTTTAATGTCATTCAGTATTCGAAGTCTTTTTCCTCATTTCTGTTCCTTCCATGCACTATTTTCTTTCGTGAATCATTGGCGCAATTAATTTCCCAGCCTACTTGTTTTCCACATTTTCAAAATTGCCATTAGTTTTCGTTCCTCTCCACACCTTAGAAGTACTATTTCATTCGTCATTCTGTCATTCTGCCAGTCTGTTTCACTTATAGAAATTTTACCCACATCTTCATTTCAAGACTATCCAGATAATTTTTCTCTTTCTCTTTGACTGCCATCAAGGCCGCTTATACTCTCAGGAAACGGGGCCGTCCGCCCAATCCCCAGCCCCCATGTCTCAGCGAAAGGAAAAAAAAAACAGTGCAGTCACGTGCTTTTAATTAATGAAAATGAAGTAAAAGTCGGTATTACGTAGGTTTCTATCAGGATCGGAACTAGAACTTTCTTATGGGTACTTAAAAGTCGCCAGGTGCCATTTTTCTTCGAAATTATTAAAACAACCCCTCCCAGTATCAACTATTGTATATGCGCCCTTGGTTGTCATAGAACGTTATTGTTATGGAACGACAGGTGGGAATGGTAGTACAAGCTTGATTATGTGGGCTATACTTCACACAATTTATAAAAAAATTAACAGTAACTATTAGTCGCCACAGCCCAATTAGATACACAATGAAATCAGGCGTCACTCCCAATTCGAAAGATTTGAAAAACTAAAAATCAAGCCTTAGATTCTGTTACCTTCAAATTACAAATGACACATCTTAACAAGCGTTTAATAAACTAACAGGTTGCCTTCAGTAACTCAATCCTCGTAAAAAAAAACTGCCTCCAAAAGCCCCACGAAAGAAGCTGGCAGCTGCAATTTGCATGAAAATGCTGTGAGATGAAGCGGTCATTTCGAAGCACGTTAATAACACTTAACATGTCTTCAACACACTTTTATTGTTTCCAAAAACACTTTACGCGTTTCGAAATCCTGTCATTTTCAAAGGCTACAAAATGCAACACAAAACTAGCGTCAGAAGTTATGAAAATATGTTACATTTCACCACTGGTAAGAGACATTACAACGACTGAAATATAGCTTTCCAGCTTACCAGTGTTGTGTCAATCATAAAAAAAAATGTTCGTTAAATAAGTTGCATCAACATTCTCAATCACGAGACAAGTGCAAGTTGCTGCCAAGGGAAAATTTTGGAAACCAAGTGGACTAAACCGGGACGCGCCACTGCATGCGTGCTACACGCTGCATTTCTTTTTGTGTACGAGCATAATTTTCATCGTTATATAGTATGAAATAATTTCATCAGTTAACACGGTAATCACTTTACGACGTTTTACAAAAAGGTATTTTCTTGAAAAACAATCAGTACAGATGTTTTGAGTGGTCGAAATTAACACACTGGAAGAACGCACTGCCGACCGCTGCGATCGAACGGTTCTAGACGCTTCAGTCTGGAACCGCGCGAGACGCTCAGTAGTTCGGAACAGGCTTTTCTTAAAGTTTCGAGAACATACCTTCACCGAAGAGTCAAGCAGTATATTGCTCTCTCCTACGTATATCTCGCGAAGAGACCATGAGGATAAAATCAGAGAGATTAGAGCCCACACAGAAGCATACCGACAATCCTTCTTTCCACGAACAATACGAGACTGGAATAGAAGGGAGAACCGATAGAGGTACTCAGGGTACCCTCCGCCACACACCGTCGGGTGGCTTGCGGAGTATGGATGTAGATGTAGATGTAGACCGATACGGTCGCAGGTTCGAATCCTGCATCGGGCAGGGATGTGTGTGATGTCCTTAGGTTAGTTAGGTTTAAGTAGTTCTAAGTTCTAGGGGACTGATGACCTCAGATGTTGAGTCCCATAGTGCTCAGAGCCATTTGATTTTTGGAGAACACACTGATTGGCACTGGGACCAACTGTTAACAAACATTTGTTTTAAAAAGATTTACAACATATAAATTATTAGCAGAAGTAGAAGTACATAAATAATATTTTATAAGAATTTACAAAGGCTAGAAATACCAGCTGAGGTATGTAGATTCACGTATGAGAAACAGGTGTTGGTCATGCATTGCTCTTTCCGTCAATGGGAGTAAATGCGTGTCGATACAGGAAATTCAAACAATTTGAGAAGCGCTGTCTTTGAATTCCATACATCAATTCCATCAATAACATACGGCAAACATCCCAACTTATGAATCCCTCTGCGACGGCCGGTAGGTGTTTGGGAACTGCTGGTGTCAGGTTTGATGTCGGGGACCCGTCACGTTCAGAAACACTTCGAACTTGATCGTTAGGCAAGGTCGATGCTTTCGCGCGGCTGCAGTCACAGGTGTGGCCGCCTGTTGAATGTCGTACTTTAAGTAGGCTGTTTAGGTTTTTATGTTGGTAACGCCACGTAGCGCTCTGTATGAAAATCACTGACTGTGCTGTGTGAAGTCTGTGGCCGGTTGGCATTGTTGGAATATTTTCCATTTTATGTTGGGCAGTTGGATATGAACAGCGCGTAGCGTTGCGCAGTTGGAGGTGAGCCACCAGCAGTAGTGGATGTGGGGATAGAGATGGCAGAATTTTAAGAGCGGACGATCTTGACGTGTGTCCATCACAAAGAGTAAATTTTTAATACTGGATAAGTTCATGATATCCAGTATATATGAGATGACTTTTGAGCATTATTAAGGTAAATACGTTGTTTGTTCTGTATCAAAATCTTTCATTTGCTGACTATGCCTATCAGTAGTTAGTGCCTTCAGTAGTTAGAATCTTTTATTTAGCTGGCGGTATTGGCGCTCACTGTATTGTAGTTGTTCGAGTAACGAAGATTTTTGTGAGGTAAGTGATTCATGAAAGGTATAGGTTATTGTTAGTCAGGGCCATTCTTTTGTAGAAATTATTGAAACTCAGACTGCGTTGCGCTAAAAATATTGTGTGTCAGTTTAGTGTTGATCAGAATAAGTAAAGAGAGAAATGTCTGAGTACCTTCAGTTCTGCTAAGCTGTCTGAAAATCAAATAACGTAGAGGTTTTCCAGCAGAGTTATTTTTAAATTTTTCCAAGGGGACGTTTCAGTACCGCTTCACCCCGGCTCAACATACATGGCCGCCGCGCGAGTCCCGCTGCCTTCGCTCTAGGAGTCACAACCGAGCACTCTGAATGGCTCGGCGGCGTCACTGGACGCCGTCCCTGGGAAATTCAGAGGCCACGCCGGCACCAGCCGAACGGTGTCGCTTCCAACACACCACAACTACACTCAAAACACTTTCACTGATATTCTACTTATTATTTTCTCCACTGAGATTCTATTTCCTGTACCCAAAAATCATTACTAGTTCCTGCGTCATGTTCAAATGATATTTTTACAAAGACTGCATGATTAGTGAGTCAAATTCCTTCATTATTTCCTACACTTATCCTCATTACACTCACTTATACCAATCGCTCCATAATAAACTGTAGCTCTTCCCCTAAATCGATAAAGACAATTAGATCATCTGCACAGTGAATCTGTTGCGTGGCGACGTTCTTGAACAGGTGCTTCGCAGACCGCATTTAATTGTCTTTATCCTTCCTCTTCCTATTAGCATGCCTCTTGCCCTCCCTGCTGCCTTCTCTCCGTTAGTTTCCCAGCAAAAAAATTGAAAAGCTCAAAAAATCTGTTCAAATGTTTGTGAATGCCTAAGGGACCAAAATGCTTAGGTCATCAGTCCCTAGACTTACACACTACTTAAACTAAGTTAAAACTAACTCATGCTAAGAACAACACACTCACCCATGCCCGAGGGAGGACTCGAACGTCCGGCGGGAGGACGCGCGGAGCCGTGACATGACGCCTCAAACCGCGCGGTCACTCCACGCGGCCCTATTGAAAAGCGTAGGTGACAGTCGACACATCTGCCTGACACCTTGAAACACGTATGTATTCAGTACCAGCGATGGCGAGGCATGACAGAGTCTCTGACCAGAGAGTTATTTATCGTGTCTAGTCTGCGCTTGACTGCGCGAGAGGTCAGTTGCGAGTTGTACTCAGTTGCGAGTCGGAGTAGTGTGTGAGGAGTCGGCGGGCGTCGACATGGGTCTCTGGTCAAGGTTCGGGACGAGGTATATTGTTAAAGAAGGTAATGAAGGAGCATTGCGCACATATTATAATGTAATGTATGTTAATTGTAATTAATTTGTTCAAGAATTGCCCCAATAATAATTTTGTTTTCAAAGCAATCTTTTTTAAGAAAAGAATCATTCCAATTGAAACAATATTTCCTATGCTTTTCCTCCCAGAATCAATTTATCAGATTAATTATTGCACAGGGCCTAAGGTCATCGCAGCTGCCCTTATAAAATTTATCAGGTTGATCTTAACGTTAATTTTGTGGGGACTTAACGTTTTTGCACATTTTTATTATCATTGACTTTTATTACTGTGGGAAGCTAACATTTGGCATTATTTGCAATTTTTATTCAATTCTTTTCATTTTCTTATTTTCACGGGGAGGTTACAACCTCTTCCAGTAACTGTCTCTCAGAATGTATTCCTTTCCTTTAAAAAACCGCATTGGTGTGCAGCACATTCGGCTGTGAGGCGGAATGGCGGAACCGAGGGGGTAGCAACAAGAGCATCTTACACTGTTCAAACATATGCAACTCTTCATTTAATAAAACATGCAGCAAAATGTGAAAAGACATTAAACCACTGCATCTTACCGAGTCGGTGAGGTCACAGTAACAAATTACTGTAAAAAAGAGTCATACTTCGGTTCTTCGGATAATTTATTATAAATGGTAGAAGCTTCTACTTGGAATTCAAAATTAAGTACTGATCTTAAATTAATGGCTTTCACAAATGTAAAAGCACGAAAAATTCAGAATCTTAAAAACTTTGGCTTAAAGGAGTTCTAGCTGTATCAACAAAAGAAAAGTGTAACTCTTGAAAAACAACTGAATAATGTGTTTTAGTAAAAGAACCCCTGATTAAAGTTGACTACATTAAATAAGATGACGATGATGGAATGTTCAAGCAGATGGCTTTGTCGACCAAGACTCCCTAGGAAGCCACAATGACGCCGACGCCACTACCCGGGAAAAACAACGGCCGGGTCAGCGCGCGGAAATGCGAGTTAACAACCGTTCGGACCAGACAGGGCACTACCAGAATCTACTGTATAAAAAAAGCAATACATGGTAAGAACGAGTCTCAAAGAAGGTCGTTATAGTAAAATGGTCAGGCCTAAACGGCCAGGCCTGATTCTTTTTACGATTTCTCAGTAGCCGCCTAAACCTGACTTGGTTATTAATACCACAAAGTTCAAGAGATCATTTGACAAAAAGTCAGACAGTTACGAGCTTAAAGAAGGGGCTTAACATTTCGCCTGCTAGCACCAAAATTATAATTATAGCTTGGGCTAGTTTTCTGCGAACCATTACAACTAATAACCCAATGGAATAATTCCGTCTGCAATTGATGGTCGTTAGGTGAGACTAAACGGTAGACCTCTAGAAATCCAACTTAATACGAGTACTATGGTCATACCCATATCGCAGGTTACCTGTAACCATAAACCCATGATATGACAAGCGGGAAAGTTAGATTTATATGTTAACTTAAAGCTGCTTATACAATTAACAATGAAATGTTTCTTTATTTCATGACAGCCGTTACGGCCTACATCGCAATACCAATCAGACGAGCAGAATAGTAACTTAAATTCACGAATTCACTCCGGAATAGTACGATTTAGAGCAGGCACAACCTTTGACGTATCCGCGTTTCAGGTTGTCCCTCTTAAGCTTACCTCCTGAGACACAGCCCGGCTGGCGCAAACAGCGGACGTGGCTGTCACAGTTGCGTTGCTTGCATACGGCATCATTGGCCGCCCAATAGGCTCACTGCTCCTCCAATGGCACAGCTTGCTTCACGCCTCGGTCCTTCCGCCGACCACTTACTGCTTGGAGTCCACCTTGATGCCCCTCGACTCTTACAATTGCCGTCTGGTTCCTGTATTTTAGTCCTGGTACTTTCAGAGTTTCGAAGAGAGTTTCTAAGAGAGAATTCCAGTCAACTTTGTCAAAAGCTTTCTCTGTGTCCACTTGGTGCTTCCCATAAACTTGAACAGAATTGTCTCGGTTTCAGGCAGGATTCCCCGTTTCGTTTGATGCTGAAGTGCTATTTCGTTACAGTTGCAGGACCTATGCAACAGCCAGGTGGGGTAGCCGCGCGGTCTCGGGCGCCTTGCCGTGGTTCGTACGGCTGCCCCATCAGAGTTTCGAGTCCTCCCTCGGGCGTGGGTGTGTGTGTGTTGTTCTTAGCGTAAGCTAGTTGAAGTTAGATTAAGTAGTGTGTAAGCCTAGGGACTGATGACATGAGCCGTTTGGTGCCACAGGAACTTAGCACCATCGACCACCACTTCTGCAACGCTGTTCGAGCTTAAGGGGAATACCAAGTTGGCTGAGGCGTGAATAAGAATTGGGACTGAGGAGGGAGCCGCACCGGGGAAGTCTGTGCAGTCTTGGCAAAAGCCGGTGTGCCAGGGTGGCGTGGTGGTCGTCAGCACATCTGCCTACTGAGCAGGAGACACACACTCCAATCCTGGCTGTCGTGCAGATTTTCAGTTGTCGCTTCCGTCTGCACACATGCATCAGACGGAGAAATGATGTCATACATATCAGGCGAACACCAGGGTGAGTTTGTACCGATAGCGTATGGAACAGCATGCGAGACTTTGGCCTGTGCAGGACAAGCCAAAGCGCTGATGTGGGGCGGTGCACAGCGGACGGTGACACCTGTCGTGTTCAGAAGGCTGTGCGGTGTTACTATGACGTCCTGCAACTGTAGACCCTACTCGCCTGAAGAAAAGATATTAATTAGTTCACTGTCCGGAGTAAGAGGGCGGGAGGCCGGCAGCAACCGAAAGGGAAACGGGCTGAAGGAGAGGGGGGGGGGGGGGGCACAGTGACGGCTGACGTCTGCGCCGGCGGCCATTAATCTCGCTATGACGCGACGGCTGGCGCTCATTTCACGGACATTAGTCACGGCGTCGCCCGAGGCGTGGCCGGCAGAGAGGGGGGACCGCAGATCTGCTGTAGCGCCCCACCCACTCCCGGCGCCGCCTTTGTGGGCCTTGTTGTCCTCACAGCTCTTGAGGAGCCGGTCAGCTGCAGGCCATCTCTGCGGACGGCCCCTGCGGCATCAATCATACTCTCGGCCGGAGAGAGGCACGGAGAAACTCGCCCGCTCGGATTCTCGCAAGCTCTCTGCCACAAGGCGCGCTACAAGGAGAAGGCAGGGCTGCTGTGATGCGACGATCCATCTGTGAGTCCAGGGAACGCTACCTACTGCTGAATCGTTTAGGGACCTGTTCCTCATTGCTCGTCAATCATACTGTCTTTCTAACATTAGGCAGATTACAGAGTAAAGTAGATACAGGGTGATTCACGAAGATACGCACATATTTTAATATGTTATTCTACAAGTAAAACTAAAGAAAAACTGCAAATAAACATAGGTCCCCAAATTTTTAGGTACGAAGTTACGGCTAGTAAATGATTTTGCCTGAAATTTAGCATCTTCGCTAATATGAAGCCATCGCAAAAATGTACGGGGTTAAATTGAAACACGATTTCCATTTATTTCGTTGGTATTGATCTGGCCAATCTAATATAACATGTCCCAGGTGTGTATCAGCAATAGTTTTCCAGAACATCCAGAAAAGCAAAGATTATTATACAAATAAATGCGTTTACTTTCCTTTAAGAATGTGGAAAACTTCATGTCATTGCTGGCAACCGTTAGTGAGTTGTTACAGTCCTTTCCTAACCTTAAAACGAGTTAGTTTTCTGTATTGTTCAGTTAAACAACATTATAACAACAGTGTATTTTAGTGAAACCACATAGCAACTTTTGTAGTTTGTAGATTATTTTTGAAATAAGGATACCCTTCAAATTTACGACAGAGGAATACGCCGATATGGTGTTTATTTATGGCTGCAGATAACAAATACAGTGTAGTTATCCAACTCGAGGATTCACAATGCAGAGTGTTTCGAATGTTACAGGAGACTGGTTCTCTACCTAGGTTTCATAATCAGTACGAGCGCTCGATACGTGAAGCCGATGATGAGGATATTATGGATGCTGTTCACCGTAGCCCTGGTACCAATACACGACGTATCCCTCAAAGATTAGGATCCTTACCATAAACAAAAACATCAGGGAGATCCTGCCCTTCGCTTGGAGTTGTACCTCTGGTTAAACATTAATCGGTACTCACACAAATACATTTCATTTACTGATGAGGCACAGTTTACTCGAAATGGTATAAATAATTTACATAACGAGCACGTATGGTCTGAAGCAAATCCACATGCAACATTGCAACGCAATTTCCACCAACGATTTAGCATAAGTGTGTGGTGTGGTATAATCAACACACACTTTATTGGACCACTCATTGTCTCATGACGTCTAACTGGCGACACGTACTTGCAATTCCTTCAAGAAGAAGTGCCTCACATGCTCCAAGATGTTCCACATGCTACGCAATTACAAATGGGTCCCAGCGGAGGTTCGAGTCCTCCCTCAGACATGGGTGTGTGTGTGTGTGTTCTTAGGATAATTTAGGTTAAGTAGTGTGTAAGCTTAGGGACTGATGGCCTTAGCAGTTAAGTCCCATAAGATTTCACACACATTTGAACAATTACAAATGTATTTTCAATATGACGGCGAGCCTCCACATTTGACCGATGCCATTACTAGACATTTAAATAAACATTTTCCCCAGAAATGGATTGGTCGTGATGGCCACCGAAACCGCCCAATTTAACACCTAAGGATTTTTGTGTATGGGGATGGATGAAAGACTTTTATGAGAAGAAAGGCAATAGACGTGAGGCATTACTTGCTCGCATTATGAATGCAATAGATGAAATTAAGAACAACCCTGTGAAACTGAAACGAGCAACAAAATATATTCATACACGTGCAGCTAAATGCATTGAAGTCGTTGGAGACATTTTTGAACATTTAATGTGAAGGTTTTATCAAAGTGTATGTACACTGTACAACTTCTTTAACATTGAGTTTTGTTTTTTCCGGTTTAACATGAATTCACGTGTGCTATGTTATTAATAAAAGCAGATTATTTGACACATTCAGACAGTTTCAGTTAGCGTTATTACCACCATTTTTCCACAGTTAAATTCTCTACAACTTCTGTTGAGAATTTTGTGCAATTGTCTGACATTTTAAAGAAAGTTGAGCCAAGTACTTTATAAGTTAAAAATTTTACGAAATTCCTTCTTTGCTGTCCTGTATGTTCTGGAAAACTATCGCAGATACATGTTTATTACATTCACCAGATCAATAACAACAAAATAAATGCAAATCGTCCTTTACTTTAACCCCGTACAGTTTTGCGATGGCTTCATATTAGTGAAGTTGCTAAATTTAGGCAAAATCTTTTATTAGGCGTAACTCCGTAACTAAACATTTACGAACCTATGTTTACATGAACTTTTTTCTTCAGTTTTACTTGTAGAATAAGACATTAAAATATTTGCATATCTTCTTGAATCATCCCTTTTAAGTCAATTTATTGAAAAATGCGTGACTTTTTTGGAATTATTTCCAGCTTCAGAAATCCAGGTGCAAAGATAGCACACTTGACCTTGGATTTCTGAAGACAGAAATAATCACGAAACACGTCGTACATACTTTGTGATCAATAAAATCATTCTTCGCCTCCTGTATGACTCACTATGCGACCCAACCAGCTTAACTACAGATCTAAGCATACTCAACTGAATAACGTGTAACTGAATAGTCTGAAGCCAAGACCTCATCTTGCTGTCTACATCTATATATACATGATTGCTCTGCAGTTTACAGTTTAGTGGCTGGCAGAGGTTTCATCGAACCACCTTTAAGTTACTTCTCTATCGTTCCAATGTCCAACAGCGCACGGGAAAAATAAACACTTAAATCTTTCGGTGCAAGCTCTGATTTGATTTATTATGATTGCTATTACTCCCTATGCAGATGGGCACCAATAAAATATTATCACACTCTGAGGAGGAAGCTAGTGAGTGAAATTTCATGAGAACGTCCTGTCGCAAGGAAAAACGCTTTGTTTTAACGACTACCACCACAACTCGTGTATCCATCTCTGTGGCAGCCTGTCCCTTATTTCGCGATAATACAGAACTAACTGCCTTTATTTGAACTTTTTCGATGTCCTGCGTCAATCCTGTTTGATGCTTATCCCATACCGCACAGCAGTACTCCAGTGGACGACGGACAAGTGTAGAATAACGCGTCTCTTTAATAGGCCTGTTTCTTTTTCTAAGTGTTCTGCCACTAAATCGCAGTCTTTGGTTTGCTTACCCCGCAACATTATTTCCGTGATTCTTCCAGTTTAAGCTATTCCTGATTGTAATCCCTAAGTAATTAGTTGACTTTAAAGCCTTTAGATTGTTGTCATTTATCGTGTAAGTGAAATTTAGCAGATCGTTTTTAGTGCTCATGTGGATGACTTCACACTTTTCGTGATTCGTGAGTTCACACATTTTCTAAGTCTTCTTTCCAATTTAAGTTGTTCGTAAACGCAATTCCTAGGTATTTAGTTGAACTTACGGCCTTAAGATTTGACTGATTTAGCAGATTCCTTGTAGCATTCGTGTGTTTGATCTCATACTTTTAATTATTTAGGGTCAATTGCCACTTTTTGCACCATACAGATATCTTGTCTCAATCATTTTGCAATTCGTTTTGATCATTGATCATCTGATGACTCCACATGACGATAAATAACAGCATCACCTGCAAACAATCTAATAGGGCTGCTCAGATTTTCTCCATAATCGTTTATGTAGATCAGGAACAACAGAGAACCTATAACTCTTCTTCGGGGATTCCCAGATATTACTTCTCTTTTAATCGATGACTTTCCGTCAGTTATTACGAACTGTGACCTTTCTGACAGGAAATAACGAATCCAGTCACACAACTGAGACGAAACTCCATAGGCAGGCAATGTAATTAGAAGTCGCTTGAGAAGAACGGTGTCAAAAGTCTTCTGGAAATCTAAAGATACGGAATCAAGTTGACGACCCCAGTCGATACCACTCATTACTTCGTGAGAGTAAAGAGCTAGTTGTGTTTCACAAGAACGATGTTTTCTGAATCCATTTTGGCTGTTTGTGTATAAATCGTTTTCTGGAGGTGATTCATGATGTTGGAGCACAGTATATGCACTAAAATCCTACTGGAAATCGACGTTAGTGATACTGGTCTATAAGTCACCGGATTACCCCTATTACCTTTCTTGGGTTCCGGTGTGACTTGTGCAGCTTTCCAGTCTTTGCAAACGTATGTTTCTACGAGCGAGCAGTTGTATATATTGCTAAGTATGGAGAAATTGTATCAGCATCCTCTGAAAGGAACATCACTGGTATACGATCTGGACCGGAAGCCTTGTCTTAAGCAGCCCTGCTACACCGAACATACCAACTCCTAAGTTACTGATGTTGACTGTTGTTCTTGATTCGATTTCTGGAATACTTACTTCGCCTTTTTTATGAAGGAATTCGGGAAACCGTGTTTAGTAACTTTACTTTAGTGTCACTGTCATCAGTAACTCACCAATGTTATCGCACAGTGAAGGCGCTGATTGCGTCATACCACTGCTGTACTTCACATACTATCAGAATCTCTCCGCGTTTTCTGACAGATTTCGAGACAGAGTTTCGTTGTGGAAACTATCGAAAGCATCTCGCATTGAAGTTCGCATTAAATTTGGAGCTTCTGTAACACTTCGTCAATCTTGGAGATTTTGCATTCTTTCAAATCTGGCATGCTTTTATCGTTGCTCCTTCAAGCATGTGTAAGTAGCGTGAATAAAAGGACGCTATGTGCAAGAAGCATGAAGCGCCCTTTGAATGTATCCTGATAGCTAAAAGAGCCACGCGCACTTTGAATAAGAAAATGCTATTTGACACTGAAATCAATATAAAAGATAGGGTCGCCACCAACTCTAGCCACACGACAAAGAAGAGGTAGCACTGAGTCGGAAAATTACTTAATTTATTAATAAGAAAAACTCACAAAAGAACATTCATTGTAAAGTCATAGATAAAGAATGGGATGTAGTTATTAATATGATCCAGGCATTCTTCCCGTGAATCAAATATTGAGTAAAGTAAATAGGGCGTGAACACCATGCGTAAGTGCAGCCTGCAGCAAGATTCGTGAAAACACGATCTATTCCAGAGCATTTGTTTCAGATAAAAAAAGGGACACTAATCACTACACCTGTGCACATGGAAACGCTATAGGTGGGCCAACAAGGAAAACTACAAGGTAAATGGCGAAGGTAACGGCGACGTAACATCGGTACACAAGATAAGATTGAAGGCAAAATTATTTATTCCTTAAAACATTGATGTAGTGCATCTATAGACTGCTGTTGCATGCTAACTATGTACAATCGCTTGTGAAATACTATACGTTTCATAACAGACTCGCGTGCCCACTTGGTCCGCGGAGACAATTTCTATGGACCGTGGCCAAATTTTAATCACACGAGACAAAGAAAATTCACAAATACACAAAAATTACCAAGATCCGGAAAAGATTAGAAGCATACACACACAGTTGTAGGCACATAAACATTCACACTGAACCGAGGGCACTTCAACATATGCAACTCCTTTGTGCTGCGTTCCTCTCACGGATCAAAGTCAAGACTGCATTGGGAATCAAACTGAAAGTCTACAAAAGCCTTGCATTCCCTGCTGCAACCCAGCAAGAAAATCTTTATCAGACGAAATTCGAGACCAAAAGCTAAAAGTTCCCCTCTCTATGTGACAACGCGCCACGCGGTCAGTCCAACTCACCCTTCTTCGACTGGAGCACAGCTGTGTACGCTTCCCGTACCGGCGGCAGACTGCCTCCCGCTTCTCCAGCCTCTTCCACGCTCCGCGTGGACCGGAAAACCCCAGGATGCCATTTCCGCCACCAACCTAACGCAGGTGGATTTCTCACAAGTAGCGGAAACCTCTTTGCCGACTTGACCACTACGAGAGTTGGCAATGAAAGGTGGCTACAGGACCCTTTCACATGTTCTCACTTGTTTTGTGTACCATGGGAGATCATTACCACCTGTTATTTAATTTTGTATATATCTTTCAATAACTGTCAATACTATTTCTTTGAATTTAAACCACACTTGGTTTACGCTCATATAGTCAGATTGGAAGGAGTGGCGACTGTCTCCTAGGGAGCTTTCAAGCGAAATTTTATCTGCTTTTATAAATAGATATTTTGCTTTTATTTTTGGTGGATTTGGATGTTACGGTGTTCACTCTAGCTACAACAACCTAGTGGTCACTAATTCCTGTACCTATCATGATGCTCCCTATTTGGTCAGGGTTATTTGTTGCTAAGAAGTCAAGTATGCTTTCGCAGCCATTTACACTTCGAATGGGCTCCTGCATTAGTTGTTCAAAATGATTTTCTTCGTAGGCATTCAGTATGATTTCGGATGACGTTTTATGTCTACGACCAATTTTAAACCCGTATTTTCGCAACGTATCGAGAGTGGATTGAAGTTACCACAAACCACAAATGTATGAGTTGGGTACGTATTTAAAATGAAACTCAAGTTCCCTTTGAATTGTTCAGTAACTGTATCATCTGAGTCGGGGGATTGGTAAAAGGGACGAACTATCAATTTATTCCGGTTGTCCAGTACAATCTCAGTCCATACTGTTTCAATTTCACTAACAGGTAAACTGCTTCTGACAGTAATAAACGCTCCACCACCAACTGAATTTAATCAATCCTTACTGAAAACAATTATATCCTTTTATAAAAATTTCGGCCGAACTTACGTCTGGTTTTAGCCAGTGTTCCCAACCTATAACGATTTCAGATTCAGTGCTTTCTAATAGCGGTTGGAGCTCTGGTCCTTTTCCAACACAGCTACGGCAGTTTCCAGCTACAATATTGGGGGTTCCTATGACCCCCTCTTCCTGTGGTCGTCCTGCACTCTTTTAAATTGAAGCCCTTTCTGCACTTTCCCGAGGCCCTCTAACCTTAAAAACCACGCCGTCCCCTCCATACAACCCCCACTACCCGTGTAGCCATCTCCTGTATGAACTATTTAGCTGAACCAAGGAACTCTCCGCTGTAAGTTGGGAAATCTGCAACCTTCACGTATAGACAAAATTAGAAATTTTCTGGTTCTAGTACTACGTAACAAATGGTAAAGAAGCATATTGTAAGCAGCCTGGAGGGTCAAACATAATGGGGCTAATACTTTTATTGCATTTTTTACTCGCACATAACATGATACAGGAATGTGGATCGACATATTCAATACCATGTGCCTAGACTGCACTTACGCTGGCTCTCATTAATCCGGGGTTTCCTGATTCTCTATAGGGTTCCATACCTCAGTCGGTAAATATGGAGTCCTTGCAGGATCTCTTTGTCCGTCCATTTGTCTGTCTGCCTCCCTGTCTGTCTGTCCGCCTAAACACTTTTCTCAGGACTAAATAGACGTATACCGTTGAAATTTATGTTACATACTAATATCTACAGTCCCTTGGCGCCGTAAAATATTTAAGCTTGTAACTCAACGCAGTCAAAAGAGGTGGCCATTTCTGTCACACATTATGACACTCGCTACCTCACTAGACTAGAATCATACAATAAAAGAGGTTTCACAGTAAAATTAAGGAAAACCTCCGAAAATTTTTAATTTGTAATTGTATCATCCAAAATAAAAAAAAAATTATTTGTTATACGACCGTCTCTCTGTCCGTCTCTTAAGAGTCTTTTCTAAGAAATTACAACCGCAAATGTGACATATCCAAAAAAAACTTAAAATTAAAACAGTCTTAAGAATCTCTCAATCCCCAGGACCTAAATCTTGCCAGTATCAATATCGGTAACAGGAAAAATTTGTGGAGATTTCGTCCCAGGCTGGATCAACTATGTAGGTACATCAGAACTCACAAAATGGCCGTCGAGTAAGATCACAGGTATTTCCTTCGTCCGCTAAAAGAATATGTTTAAGAGGAAATAGTGTCAAATTAAATTTTCTTTGTTTCGTACTTATGCTGTAATGTCCGTTCTTGTCTCACAACTGAATATTAGCGTCCCAGCAGAGCTTGTTCTTCAAAAAACTTCGTGTTATCTGCGGTCCCGAAAGTCGCGACATAACCCGAAATTTTCCGTGACATAAACACAAACAATTCTCTTCAAGTTTTCTTGATAGTGCAAAATCGGTAAAAAAAGGACTGCTGCTAGCTTCATCAGTGTCTATTGTCGCAATAAAGGTCTAATTAGAAGTTTCTAAAACATTTCGTATTGTTTGCTAGTTCGATAGACGCGATCTAGGCCTAAATTTTCCGAGTTATAAACGTTTTAAAACCTGACCAAACACGCTTGATAACGTAAATTCTCTAAAAGCAAAGTAATTAATAATTCATTCTTCTGTCATCTTATCTCTAAATCAGTCAATCTCGCGTCCTTGGCAAATTTAATACATACTTTAAACTTAATTATTCTTTCGAAACTGACCATGAGTGAGAAATGAGGAGGCTGTTACAGGGTAGTGAGTTGAGGGATTTGTTGCTAATCTTGCAGGGGATATTTTCACTGTGGCGTTGGGAGGGGGGGGGGGGAATGCAGTGGGGAGAATATTTTGGGAGAACAGAAGACACTCTCTCCTGGAACTGCGGTATATGCAGGTACGAACATTTTGATTGGGGAATGGGGATGTAAAATCTGTGCCCTTCAGGCGCAGTTGGAGGAAGCAAGGAAGTAACTGATAAGAATCAAGGGAGATAGGGGGGAGGAAGGTGGTTGGGAACTGGCAGCTGGTAGAAGGATAGGGAGAAAGAGAACGCGATCTGACAGTTTTATCATCAACATCAAAAACAGATATCTACCACTGCCAGAGTTAAGTGGAGAAGAGACTCAGGTAGAACGAGGAGCAGGAATTGTGCAGCGCACTAGGAATGTACAAAGTGTTAGGAAGAAGAAAGTGCTGCTACTAGGTAGTAACCATGGGCGAGGTGTAGGCCCTCAGTTACAGGAAGGCTTAGGGGCAGCGTACCAGGCCACCAGTATCTTCAGGCCAATGCAGGTCTAAGTCATGTGATAGAGGACTTAGGGTCTTTATGTAAGGACTTTGCAAAAGATGACCATGTAGTGATAGTGGGTGGGGCGGGAAACAGTTTGGACAGGGATGGGGCATATGACTTAGATGGTGACCTGGACAGGGTAGCTTCCCCTAACCCATGGCACCGATGTACACTTTGTTGAGCTGTTCCAGCATCATGATTGACCACACCTTGATGGAGCTGTGAGGCGAATCAATGTGGAGTTAGGGTCAGCGCTTCTCTGGTACTCATCAGGACTATCAACTGATGGGGTTTCACTAGGCATGGCCTACACCTAAACAGGACTGGGAAGGGAAGATTGCTACAGCTGATTAGTATAGGGGGTAGATCTCGGGCCACACATGGTCAAATATCAGTTTTCATGGGTAGGAAAAGTAAGTCTTTCTTAGGATAAATCCAGACAACAGGTTCCCCTGCCTGAAGAGTACCTCCAGCAGTTTAAAAAATACTGAAACAATCAGTCACAAGACAGATTTTAACACTCTAGATATCACACATACCAGATGTCACAAAGAAAAACATATCATTGGAAAGAGTAACATGGGGCATTTCACAGTCTTAACAATCCTCTATCAAAACATGCAATCAATAAAAAATAAAATACAACTATTAGAAGCTAAGCTCCAGTCTTTGAACTACACAGCAGTTTGTGTTACTGAACACTGGTGTAGACACAGAAATCCAACATGTAGTATTACCATTGTATGAAAGGGCAAACTCTTACTGCAGAACTGCTTCAAGGGGTGGAGGATCATGCTGATATATCAGAAAAGCCACACAGTGCAAATCAAGACATGACCTCAGTACAGTAAGTGAAGACAGGGCTTCATATCTCCAAGAAATTAATCATTTTGTGTGTGCATAGATCTCCCAGTGGTAGTGTGGACACTTTTTTCAATGAATTAACAGAAGTTCATGATAAGTCTCAAGTACAATGGTCAACATAATTCTGTGTGGGGACATTAACATCAACACTAATACCATAAATTAATCCAGCAGCATCGTCATAAACATTCTCCAAAGTTTTGGCATGCCCCTATTGGTCAATAGCGCAACGAGGTTACTACAATGACTGCATCAGTAATTGACTATGTGGCCACAAATATGGACAGGGAAAAATGTGATGTAGCTGTAAAAGATCCCGGACTGTCAGACCATCTCTTTCAAATAACAATAGTTAAATCAGGCATCGGATCATTCTCTATGCCACAAGCCTACAAACGATATCTGTCAGAAATGAAAGTAAGAGATTTTTCAAAAGAACTAGCAAAACAAAGCTGGTATGAAGTGTGTAAGGAAACCAATGTGAATATGAAATTCTCTAAATTCTTCACATTATTTAAATTGAACTTTGAAAAGACATTTCCAAAAGTGTGCATGTCTTTATCAACATCTCTCAAAAATAGATGGATAACAGCATGTATTAAGAAGTCCTCCCAAACACTTAAATACCTCAGTTCCATGAAAAAGAGTCTCAATGATCCGGAATCCTTAAATTTATATCATAGATACAAATAGATCTATAGGAAGGTGCTGACTGCTGCAAAAGAGTCATTTAATGACAAAATAATATATAATGCAGATAATAAAAGCAAAGCAGTCTGGGATGTTACAAAAAAGGAAACGGGGAGAGGCAAACAAATGCAAAATAACGTACTGCTAAGGGAGGGGACTAAGAAAATAAATGATCCACAACACTTAGCAAACTATGTAAACGAGCATTTTTCAAGTACTGCACAGACGTTACGGCAAATATTCCCCAATACAAATGTAACACCTGTAAATAATGTAGCACTAAGTACAATGATGTTACTTCCAATCACAGGCAATGAAGTCAACAGAACTTTACAAATAATAAAAAGTAAAATGTCAGTAGGCTTAGGTGAAGTACCTATGTGTGTACTGAAACAATGCATAGAGACTACACAAGGCCCCATAACATATATAATAAATGAATCCTTCACATCAGGGACATTTCCACAGCAGTTAAAACAGGCAAGAGTGGTACATTTGATAAGAAAGGTAATGCAGAAGACACAGAAAATTTCTCGCAAATTTCCCTCCTGCTACGATTTTCAAAAATAATAAAAGCAATTATGAAAGACAGATTAATGAGTTGCCTGAATAAATACAATCTTTTAAGCGAATCACAGTTTGGTTTCTGAAGTGGCAAAAATACGGAGTCAGCCATAGTAGAATTTACTAAAGTTTTACTTGATGCTCTTGATAAAAATGAGTGTGTCACAGGCATATTTTTGGAAGTAATCATTTCGTTTCCTTTTCCTTTTTGCTAACGGTACAGTGTGCGGTATACGAATGGTACGGTACGTTACATGTACACTACAGTTTTGGCACCGTAGGTAGTGTATAGATTGCTGGTTTCAAGTTTCCTTGTACTGTTACTGCGGACAATGTAGATCTGTATCCTACAGGGTTCCGATGTTGTTCTTTTGTCACAGTGTTTATTGTGTTTGTGAGTGAATTGTCTTCGAAGCGAAAGAACGTTGTTGCTTCGACGGACAATAAGATGTAATCACTGAGCAGAACAGAAAAACAAAAATTGCTGAAACATATAGCTGCAGAGTATAAACAGGAGGTTAGTGTTTAACGTCCCGTCGACAACGAGGTCATCAGAGACGGAGCGCAAGCTCGGGTGAGGGAAGGATGGGTAAGGAAATCGGCCGTGCCCTGTCAAAGGAACCATCCCGGCATTTGCCTGAAGCGATTTAGGGAAATCACGGAAAACCTAAATCAGGATGGCCGGAGACGGGATTGAACCGTCGTCCTCCCGAATGCGAGTCCAGTGTGCTAACCACTGCGCCACATCGCTCGGTGCAGAGTATAGTGTAGGGACATCAACAGTGCCAGACTGGAAGAAGAACCGAAAAGAAATTAGAGACCTCTGCTTCAAAAAGGTGACTAAAGCCTGTGCAGAACTGTGGTAGAATAAAGTAAGCAAGGCTTGAAACACAGGATGAAGCGTTATGTGCTTGACTCTGTGAGAAAAGAGAGCACGGGGTCCAGTTCAGCAGGAAGAGGCGATAAACAGGAAGCTACCCGCTGGCGGCGATTCTTACTTCACTGCCAGCCAAGGTTGGCTGGAAAGATGGAAAGCTCGTCATGACATACGCCAAATTCCAGTGAGGGCTGAAAGTATTTCGGAGGATACAACAGTGCAAAAAGCTTCCAAAAAGAATTACGAGAAGTTACTTCCTCCGAAAACTTAACGACACAGTTTTATGATCCAGATGAGTATGAACTTTTCTTCATCGGATGCTACCCGGTAAGAGGCCAGCTTCCAAATCGGATGACTCACCAAGGGGTTATAAGAGATGTAAAGAACTAGTTACAACTATCTTTTGCATGTCCATACTTTTAGCAGGAGGTCTCTGGGACGTCTTCCTTTTACTATCGTGACAAAAAATAAAAACACCTACAGCCGTCCTTATGATTTTATTTTATTTTGTCGCTACCAGTTTCGACGCTTCGTTGCGTCATCTTCAGCCTGAAGATGACGCAATGAAGGGTCGAAACTCGTAGCGGCAAAATAAAATAAAATCATAAGGACTTCTGTAGGTGTTTATATTTTTTGTCAAGTTACAACTAACGTTGGTAGCAGTGCTCCCAAAAGACACAAATTCCCTCTCCTCTTGACAGGAAAATCAAAACATCCCTTCCCCCGGCCGAGGTTCGAGTCCTGCCTCGGGCATTGGTGTGTGTGTTGTCCTTAGCGTAAGCTAGTTTAAGTTGTAAAAGGTAGTGTGTAAGTCTAGGGACCGATGACCTCAACAGTTTGGTCCCATAGGAACTTACTACCACCACTAAACTTCTGTGCGCACTAAAACGTGTCAACGGTCCTATATCCCATTTGCTTACAAATCCATACATATTAAAAAATGGGTGTGCGAATATACGATGCATGTTTGTTCCATACGTCCTCCTAAATCACTGGATCCGTTTCAGCCAAACTTGGTACACATATCACTTAGCGTCAGGTGATAATCGCTGTGAGATTAAGAACCACCTACCTGTCAGAGAAGTAGGAGTGTGGATGAAAATGCGAAGACAGTATTCGCATATGTCACTAAATGTACCAGCAAAATTATATCATTTTGCAACACATAGTTCGTGAGATACGAAGCCGTAAACACTGAGATGCATCAAAAGCGTCGCATCAGGCATAAACTTGAAATTTAACTTTTCCGCAACACATACAGCAGCCAGTATCCACGAATGTCACTGAATGTACCTACAAAAGTGTATCATTGTACCTTACATAGTTCAGGAGGTGCGATGTCATAAACATTGAGCTGCATGAAAATGAAACAGTAGGGCGAAATTCGCTAGAGGTACAGGTGAAATATGTGTAGGAATAAGTGTGAAATATGTTAAATATGTGTGCGACATAGATTTGATATATGTGTATACAAGTAAAGCGATGGGTAGAAAGCTCATCCTAAGCCCCTGGAACGATTTCAGTTACATTTGGTAATATTAGCTACGATCTGGAAAGAAACACTGTGGGGTAAGAACCACGAGCTTCCTACTGGAGAGGGGGCGCTAAGGTGGAGAAAGAAAGAAGGAGGGAGGAGCAGGTGGACAGACAAAGAGAGGGAAGGAAGAAACGGACACAGATACGGGGGAGAGGAGATGAAGAGAAAGAAGGGGAGGGAGAGGGGAATGGAAAGACAGAAGGGAGGAGATGGAGTCAGATCGGGGGAGGAGAGGATGGACAGAAGGGGGAGGAGCAGAGGGGACGAGATGATGGACAGAGAAGGGGAGCAAAAACAGATAGAGAGGGTTAGGAGGTCATAGACAAAGAGAGAGGTTCAAATTGTCCAATGGCTCTGAGGACTATGGGACTTAACATCTGAGGTCATCAGTCCCTTAGAACTTATAACTACTTAGACCTAACTAACCTAAGGACATCACGCACATCCATACCCGAGACAGGGTTCGAGCCTGCGACCGTAGCAGTCGCGCGTTAAAGAGAGAGAGGTAGGATGTTGACAAAGAGAGGGGGTTGAGGAGACGGAGAGAGAGACAGGAGGGAGAGAGAGAGACCCGACACTGGGTGCTGCACTAGTCACAAATGAATGTTTGGCAGGACAGTGGCGTGTGAAAATATGGTTTCATGATTACTTTGTGCCAACTGTGAGAGAAGACATTTGAAGGAAGGGGGTCTTCCGCCGAAGGCCATACTGTTTATTGACAGTGCACCGTCGCATACGAGAGTGAAGCAGTCGTCAGTGGTGCCATCACAGTAATGTTCTTCCCTCTTAACATAACGGCTGTTCTACAACCTCTGAATCGAGATGTGCTGGAGAACATCTATCGTGTAGACATAAGACAGCTACTGGGTAAATTAACTGAACGAGGGTGGGAAGTTGTTGTGATTTCTGTATTCAAACCGGTAAATATAAAATACGTTGTATTTATGGTTGCATTTTCTTGGGATCAAGTTACTGAACTATCCATCCCGAAGTGATGGAAGAAAGTACGACTGCTATCCGCGATTCCACCGCTGAAGTCTGTGAAATTGTCAGACCTCCGAGTTCCTTGAAATATTAGAAAACATCCTGGTTGTTCGGCTCTGTTGTGCAGATACCTCATGGCACAATTGTAATGCTGCTGGTTACGACATTATGAGCAAGGAAACTGGTACTGCTGTCTGTTGGGCTACAGGAATTAACAGTTATGGTGAAATGGACAACGAAATTGGAGTTTCAGGGAAAGAAAATCCGCCGCATGTGGAGACAACGGCGCAACGAGAAAAACAAATGGTTTACCTAGAACGTAAGCCGGAAACAGCTCCTGGCGAAGTGATGTTAGTGAAACGTCTACCCGATCGCGCTGCAACAAAAGAAACTTACCCACCATTTCACTAAATAAACGTAAGTGAAGTGTTTCTTGTTAGTGCCAAAATATAGGTTTGTGTATTGTCACACAAATTAGACTTTTTGCAGTTATCACAATACTTCTGGACATTCGGTAATCCGGGTTAAGTCCGACCCCACCCAGTCAGGATAAATGCGGCCCATGTGTATCAGTTTCCTATATATTGCAGCTATCAGTTACAATCTAGGCCTACTCCTGTTTTGGGAAGGTACCTGGTAAAATCCACGCATATTCTATGAGGGAATGCTGAAAAGCAATCCCGCTGAATTCTTTACGTGAAAAGTCTTAATGGTTTTTAAATAAAACAAACTCTGTTAAGAGTCAACATCTTTATGCTTCACGTCTACATATTTGCAGTCCTCTTGGGCTATAGGGCTCCCTATCGTGACTGGAACACAACGACGTGAAAAGTAACCATGTCTGTGTGTGAGAAACAGCGTGCTGTAATCGAGTTTCGAATTGGAAGAGTTCGCCCACACGGGGAGCACCGTCTCCTTGAGCACGACAATGCCAGACAAGACTCCAGCGCTCCAGCACCTGGAACAGTCGGATACTCTGGGTTCACTGGCATCGATCATCCTCCATACAGTCCAGACAGGGCCCCAGCCGATTTTCATCTCTTACCAAAAATTAAAAAAACGCCTATAAGGACTTAACTTCCAGAGTGACGAAGCGTTGCCACCAGACGTGAGCTTGTCTTTGCGTCAACAAAGTCAAACATTCTGCAATGACGCTACCAGCAAACTGGTCTCTCGTTGGGAGAAATGCATCCGGCGCCAGGGTGGCTGTGTTGAGAAATAAATTTGCATACATGAGGATTGAAGATGTTGAATATTAATAACGTTGGTTTTATTTAAACAGCTTCAAAATTTTTCAGACGATAAGTTCGGAGAAATTACTTCTCAACAAACTCTCATATCAATAAAACAAATAAACGTGGGTTGTGCTGCCGATACACTGATTTAGTCACACAATACTGGACTGTAATTACTGCTTCAGCCACAGTGGTATATTTGCGATGCATTACAGTCTGTTAGCGTGCTGTTCAATCGTATTATTCCTTTACTAGTACATCCATTATTCGAAATTCACTGTTCCGATATTTAGTTCTGCTTTTTATAGTTGCCACAATTGCTAGTAACTAACATTAGTTCATCGTGGCCGATCGCTGTTACGAGAGTACGTATTACCACTTCGGGACGCTGCTTTCTAGAATGTTCACTGAATTGCAGTTAAATCCGCGTTTGCTATTTCTGTAACCGTACGACGCGACGCGGCTGTGTGTTACCTCGATAACACGATGCACGACCGTTAAAGGCGCTGCAGTCTGGAACCGCAAGACCGCTACGGTCGCAGGTTCGAATCCTGCCTCGGGCATGGATGTTTGTGATGTCCTTAGGTTAGTTAGGTTTAACTAGTTCTAAGTTCTAGGGGACTAATGACCTCAGCAGTTGAGTCCCATAGTGCTCAGAGCCATTTGAACCATTTTGAACGATGCACGAATGTGGAAAGTAGACTTTCCCTTAAGATTTATATATTTGTTTCGAAGCGCGTCCCATGCGTTTTTGTAGCATTAAGATTTAAGCTTTTAGATGTGAACCAGATGCAGCCCTGTTCCGTCGTCTTCCATATCCTGCATGGTTCTCAAGTTAAAAAATGGTTCAAATGGCTCTGAGCACTATGGGACTTAATATCTGAGGTCATCAGTCCCCTAGAACTTAGAACTACTTAAACCTAACTAACCTAAGGACGTCACACACATCCATGCCCGAGGCAGGATTCGAACCTGCGACCGTAGCGGTCGCGCGGTTCCAGACTGTAGCGCCTAGAGCCGCTCGGCCACCCCAGCCGGCGGTTCTCAAGTGTTTGAGCTCTTACGTCATCGGCAAACATCACAGTTTTTGAAGAGTTCCCTAGTATTCCGCGTAAGTCATTTATGTACGTCAAGAGCAAGACGGGGGAACCAGGGATCACTCTGCATCTAGTCTTACTCCTTTTGTCCACAAGTTAATGTTACCATCTTTCTTTTCTGCACTACTGACCAGAGAACCATTTAAATTAATGTCAGTAATTGTAGCCACCACAGATCCCTAACTTTATACGGAAAATCGTACTGTGCCTTTATGTCTGCTGTGAAAGGCCTTCATTTTTAATGCCAGTTTCGATTGCTACTAACAGTAATATGCTATGGGCTGTTTTAAGCTAGCATACCATTCTCAAGCATCTGGCAATAAAAAATAGCTGGTGTTCTTACGAGCAGATTTTTATTAAACGTATCAATCGACCAAACTAGCGTCTTTTTTTTTCCAGTTACGTTACATCACCTCGTCATTATTCTAGAAACAATGGCCAAATCGCGCTTGTCACTCCTGTTTGGTGCAGAATCTAGAATCCTTGAACATATTCTCAGTTCGAATATAATGAAGTTTTTTTGAGACTAAGAAGCTTACTTCCACTCGTGCGAATCTCAGCTTGCCGTTTTCTCACATGATATACTGGCAACTAGGGATGAAGGGAACCAGGTGGATTCCATATTTCCAGATTTCCGGAAAGCATTTGACACGGTGCCCCATTGCAGGCTGTTAACGTAGGTGCGAGCATATAGAATAAGTTCACAGATATGAGAGTGACTCGAAGACTTCTTAAATAACAGAAACCCGTTCGCTGTCCTCGACGGCGAGTGTCCATCAGAGACAACGGTATCATTAGGTGTACCCCTGTGAAATGTGACAGGACCGCTGTTGTTCTATATATACATAAATGATTTGGCTGACAGGGTGCAGCAATCTGCAGTTGTTTCCTGATGATGACGTGGTGTACTACGGTAAGGTGTCGAAGTTGACTGGCTGTAGGAAGATACAAGACGACTTAGGCAAAATTTCCGTTTGGTGTGATGAATGGCACCTAGCCCTAAATGTGTAAAAATTATAAGTTAATGCGGATTAGTAGGAATATCAAACCTGTAATTTTCAGATACAGTATTGATAGTTTATAAAAGAAATTATTCAGGTAGTGAATGGAGACGAAAATTTAATAGTCATGGGTGACTGGAATTCGAGACTAGGAAAAGGGAGAGAAGGAAACATAGTAGGTGAATATGGATTGAGGTTAAGAAATGAAAGAGGAAGCCGTCTGGAAGAATTTTGCACAGAGCATAACTTAATCATAGCTAACACATGGTTCAAGAAACATAAAGCAAGGTTGTATACATGGAAGAACCCTGGAGATACTAGTAGGTATCAGATAGATTATATAATGGTAAGAGAGAGACTTAGGAACCAGGTTTTAAATTGTAAGACATTTCCAGGGGCAGATGTGGACTATGATCACATTCTATTGGTTATGAACTGTAGATTAAAACTGAAGAAATTGCAAAAACGTGGGAATTTAAGGAGATGGGACCTGGATAAACTGACTAAACCAGAGGTTGTACAGAGTTTCAGTGAGAGCATAAGGGAACAATTGACAGGAATGGGGGAAAGAAATACAGTAGAAGATGAATGGGTAGCTCTGAGGGATGAAGTAGTGAAGGCAGCAGAGGATCAAGTACGTAAAAAGACGTGGGCTAGTAGAAATCCTTGGGTAACAGAAGAAATATAGAATTTAATTGATGAAAGGAGAAAATATAAAAATGCAGTAAATGAAGCAGGCAAAAAGGAATACAAACGTCTCAAAAAATGAGATCGACAGGAAGTGCAGAATGGCTAAGCAGGGATGGTTAGGGGACAAATGTAAGGATGTAGAGGCTTACCTCACTAGGGGCAAGATAGATTTTGCCTACAGGAAAATTAAAGAGACCTTTCGAGAAAAGAGAGCCACTCGTATGAATATCAAGAGCTGAGGTGGAAACCCAGTTTTAATCAAAGAAGGGAAAGCAGAAAGGTGGAAGGAGTATATAGAGGGTCTACACAAGGGCGATGTACTTGAGGACAATATTATAGAAATGGAAGAGGATGTAGATGAAGATGAAATGGGAGATACGATACTGCGTGTAGAGTTTGACAGAGCACTGAAAGACCTGAGTCGAAACAAGGACCCGGGAGTAGACAACATTCCATTAAAACTACTGACGGCCTTTGGAGAGCCAGTACTGACAAAACTCTACCATCTGGTGAGCAAGATGTATGACACAGGCGAAATACCCTCAAACTTCAAGAACAATATAATAATTCCAATCCCAAAGAAACCAGGTGTTGAGAGATGCGAAAATTACCGAACTATCAGTTTAATAAGTCACAACTGCAAAATACTAATGCGAATTCTTTACAGACGTATGGAAAAACTGGTAGAAGCCGACCTCGGGGAAGATCAGTTTGGATTCCGTAGAAATGTTGGAACACGTGAGGCAATACTGACCTTACGACTTATCCTAGAAGAAAGATTAAGGAAAGGCAAACCTACGTTTCTAGCATTTGTAGACTTAGAGAAAGCTTTTGTCAATGTTGACTGGAATACTCTCCTTCATATTCTAAAAGTGGCAGGGGTAAAATACCGGGAGCGAAAGGCTATTTACGATTTGTACAGAAACCAAATAGCAGTTATAAGAGTCGAGGGGCACGAAAGGGAAGCAGCGGTTGGGAAGGGAGTGAGACAGGGTTGTAGCCTCTCCCCGATGCTATTCAATGTGTATACTGAGCAAGCAGTAACGGAAACAAAAGAAAAGATCGGAGTAGGCATTAAAATCCATGGAGAAGAAATAAAAACTTTGAGGTTCGCCGATGACATTGGAATTCTGTCAGAGACAGCAAAGGACTTGGAAGAGCAGTTGAACGGAATTGACAGTGTCATGAAAGGAGGATATAAGATGAACATCAACAAAAGCAAAACGAGGATAATGGAATGTAGTCGAATTGAGTCGGGTGATGCTGAGGGAATTAGGTTAGGAAATGAGACGCTTAAAGTAGTAAAGGAGTTTTGCTATTTGGGGAGCAAAATAACTGATGATGGTCGAAGTAGAGAGGATATAAAATGTAGACTGGCAATGGCAAGGAAAGCGTTTCTGAAGAAGAGAAATTTGTTAACATCGAGTATAGATTTAAATGTCAAGAAGTAGTATTTGTATGGAGTGTAGCCATGTATGGAAGTGAAACATGGACGATAAATAGTTTAGACAAGAAGAGAATAGAAGCTTTCGAAACGTGGTGCTACAGAAGAATGCTGAAGATTAGATGGGTAGATCACATAACTAATGAGGAGGTATTGAATAGAATTTGGGAGAAGAGGATTTTGTGGCACAACTTGACTAGAAGAAGGGATCGGTTGGCAGGACATGTTCTGAGGCATCAGGGGATCACAAATTTAGCAATGGAGGGCAGTGTGGAGGGTAAAAATCGTAGAAGGAGACCAAGAGACGTATACACTAAGCAGATTCAGAAGGATGTAGGTTGCAGTAAGTACTGGGAGATGAAGAAGCTTGCACAGGATAGAGTAGCATGGAGAGCTGCATCAAACCAGTCTCAGGACTGAAGACCACAACAACAACAGCATTGATAGTTTCCTGCTTGACACAGTGAATGGGGTGAAACGAGCATGTTTGATCTGTGGTCGGGAAGGATAATGGTCGACTCCGGTTTATTGGGAGAATTTTAGGAAAGAGTGGTTCACCTGTAAAGGAGGCAGCATATAGGGCGCTGGTGGAAACTATTCCTGTTTGGGATCCGTACCAGGTCGCATTAAAGAAAGACAGCGAAGTAATTCAGAGGCAGGCTACTAGATTTGTTACCGGTAGGTTCGAACAACAGTTAATTGTTACGGAGATGCTTCAGGATCTCAAGCAGGAATCCTTGGAGGGAAGGTGACGTTCTTCTCAAGAAACACTGTTGAGAAAAATTAGAGAACCGGCATTTGAAGCTGACTGCGAGAAATTAGGGCTCATACGAAGGCATACGATCAATCGTTTATCTCTCGCTCTATTTCCGGTTGAACAGGAAAGGAACTGACAAGTACCGTCTGCCACACACCGCACGGTGGCTTGCGGAGTGTCTACGTAGATGTACTCGTAGAACTACTCCAAGGACCCATTTCAGATCAGTCTTGCGAGGTGGCGCAATGGTTATGACAGTGGACTTGCATTCGAGAAGGCGACAGTTCAAATACGCATACAGTCATCTACATTTACATTTAGCGTGATTCCCCTAAATCGCTCCAGGCAAATACCGGGACAGTTCCTATGAAAATCACGGCCGATTTTCTTCTCCATTCTTGACAAGTTCCACGCCTGTGCTCCGTCTCTAATGACCTCGATGTCGGTAGGACGTTCAAAAGTAGCCACCCTTCCTTTTTAAGGTTCCAAATTTCACAGACGCTCAGAGCGCAGCGAAGGTGCACCACAAAAGCCAAGGGAACTACATTGGCCAAATCGCAACGACGGTGAACACAACCTACCCCAGAGCTTCTGTCTACATCTACACACATTCTCCGCAAGCTACTGAACAGTGCGTGGTTGAGGGTACTTCGTAAGAATACTAGAGAATTGCCATTTGAGCGTTTGCCAACGAAACAATACTAGCCACATTGCAGTTTTACGCACATATGTTTATCTCGATCGACACAAGAGGAATTCTGCTTCGGAGGCAGAATTGTCAGACTTTCGCAAAAAGCACTTTCCTAAATTTTCTTAACGTGATTTTGTGAGAACAACGTTACCTATATTGCAAAGATATTCATTTATTTCCCTGAGAATCTTCGTTGACATTTGTGTAGGCAGTACTATTCTGTTAGGATCCTAAGAATACATTCGGCTTCTTCTGTAACGCTTACCTCAAGAGCAATCCAAAAACTAAAACAACAATTAATCGCCATAGTATCTTACACTCGATTCGTTTCATAAAGCATATCTCATAAGGAACGCAAATGTTGAAATGTCTGCCATATCAGTTCCTGTAAAATGGCTGCACTTAAATTTCGTCTGTTCTCTTTGCTGTTTGTGATGGAGAGCTTCAAGATGGAACAGCGTGTTTTCATAGTCTTCAACTTACACTGAGGTGAAAAATATCGTGCGGTACCGCCCAATATCGTGTCGGATCTCATTTTGACGGGCGTAGTGCGGCAACTGGACGTGGTGTGGACTCAAAAAGTCATTAGAAGCCCCCTACAGAAATATTTAGTCATGCTGCCCCTACAGCCGTTCATAATAGCGGAAGTGTTATCGCTGCAGGGTTTTGTGCACTAACTGACCTCCTGATTTCGTTCCATAGATGTTCGATGGGATTCGTGTGGACGATCTGGGTGGCCATGTCATCCGGTCGAATTGTCCAGAATTTTCTTCAGACTAATCGCGTGGAATTGTGGCCCGGTGACATGACATCTCTGTTTTGGAAATTGAAGTCCATGAATCGATGCAGACGGTCTGCAAGTAGCCGAACATAACCGTGTACACCATAGGACGTAGTCCATTACAAGTAAACACAACCCGCATCTTTAAGGAACCACTACCAGGCTGCACAGTGCCTTGTTGACAATTTGGGTCATCGCTTCACGGGGTTTGCGCCACTCTTCAACCCTACCATCGGCTCTTACAAAGAGAGATCGGGGCTCGCCTGATCAGGCCACGGTATTCCGGTTGTCTAGGGTCCAGCCGATATGACCACGAGCAAAGAACAGGCACTACAGGCGATGTAGTGGTGTTGGCAAAGACACTCGCGTCGTTTGCCTGCTGCGACAGCACATTAACGCCACATTTCGCCGCACTGCCCTCACGATAAGTTCATCGAATCCCAGTTTCATTTCTGCAGTTGTTTCACCCGTTGTTGCTTGTCTATTAGCACTTACGGCTCTACGCAAACGCCGCTGCTCTCAGTCGTTAAGTGAAGCCCATCGGCAACTGCGTCATCCGTGCTGAGAAGTAATGCCTGAAATTTGGTGTGCTCGGTACACTCTTGACACTGTCGATCTCGGAATACTGAAATCCGTAACGATTTCCGAAATGGAATGTCCCATACGTCTAGCTCCAACTACCAATCCGCTCTCAAAGTCTGTTAATTCGTGTCGTGCGGCCATAATCTCGTCGGAAACTTTTCCGCATGAATCAGCTGTGTGCAAACGACAGTTCCGCCATTGTACTGCCTTGAATGCTTGTGCACGAGAGATACTACCGCCAACCGGATATCTGCATATCGCTACCCCGAGGCTTCTGTCACTTCAGTGTCTTCCAGATATGGTGAACGTTGTGCAGGCAGGGCTCGCAAATTTCCTGGAGAGTAGCGTCAGCGTGACCGACCGAGTGAGTCGACTGTCATAAGACTGACTGTTAAATTTGAGAAAACCGCTTCGGTTGTGGGCATTGCACCGTCGTGGTGCCACCTCTATAATGGTTCCACGGAAAATATTGCCTTCGAGTGTGATAATGTTACTGATAAGACGTGTAAAATCTATTCGTCGACGTTTACAGTAATGTGACGCTCTCAGAACCAGCATGCAACGATTTCTGAAAGATGATCAGCGCCTTGGTGGCTATATATTCCATTTGACACAGGAACGGATTTGAGCCGCCGCCCTCTGGAATGCAAGTCCACTGTGATAACCAATGCGCCACCTCGTTCGGTAAAATCACAAGACTGATCTACATCTACATCTACGTAGATACTCCGCAGACGAATAGCTCCTTGCATTCGCCCATCGGAGCCCTTCGAAACAAAGTGGACAACAGTTTCATCGCGAAAGTAATGTTCACTTATTAGGCGCTCTCTCTGTCGAGTGGCTTCACGAACAAGCAAAATTTCGGGATATAATGCACAGAAACACTCGAGTAAAACTATTGACTGTGTGGTGTGGCATTAGGCTGAGGGGGTGACTGGGTCGTACTTCCACGAAGATGTCGGCGGAAACTAATTAACAGTGGCTGGAGAATGATGCTGCAATACGTTAAGAGAGTGTTTTTGGTCATAAGTGGATCGTGTGAATGCTATAAAGGTTGAAACCGTCACACATTAATTGTTACAATGAACATTTTAGAAAATAGGTTCGGTGACCGTGTGATTTCTCGTAACTGCGAATTGAATTTGCCTCGCAGATCTTGTGGTTAGACGCCACGCGATTTTCTTCTGTGTAGCTATTTGAAATTTTATGTGTACGCCAACGAACCGCGATCACTTCCATTGCTCAAAGACAACACTTCAGAAGTGCAAGTATGTCTAAAAGGTATGGAAAATTTATCGAAAGAATGATAGACATTCCTCAGATACAATGTCCCGGAAACCTTCCAACAAATTTGTGCGTTTCATTCGCCTTCGCTACAACTGATTTTAAGTGTTCGTCTTGTTTCCTGTCACATGTGACGTTTCCCGATGTTCGCCACTAATCTTTCAATCGTATAACGTAGAGTCCTTATTCTTAAAGACATTATCTTATATTAATCCATATCTAAATAGAGATGCCACTGATCACAAAATGAAGAAACTTTACTCAGGTCTTTCAGCTTTTTTTTCAATTTTCTCCATTATCCTCTAAACCCACACTCTAATGTTACAGTTTTGTCTCTACTTCAGTGTCCAGTTTTCACAGTCGTGCAGAAAAACGCTCCAAACGAAGATATTTAAAGAAACTTTTCCTAAATTCCAGTGCAGATTCGCTGCCAAATAAGCGTTTATTTTTCCGGAAACCTTGCTCTGCCGCTGCAGTATTTGATAGTACTTCTTTTTCACTCGTCCAGTTATCATTTAGTGTACTCACTACGTACTTGTACTTTGCAACGTGCTCAGATTGCCCTTTTGTTGTTTTCATTTTCGTATCTTTATCATGAATCTTTTCACCTTATTTTTCTTTGTGTTGATTTTCATTCTGTATCCTCGGAATCCTTCAAGTCTGTGCAGCTTTCTTTGAAGAAATATTGTTTCGTTCCCAAAGAGTATCGCTTCATCAGCATGTCTGATGCAGATTATGTTGTGGCCTCCAGTTATAGCTGCTTCCGTCTGTAATTCTAGCGCTTTCATTATCAAGTCTGAGATATACATTTTAAGCAGATTTGGTGTAAGAACATCTTATTCCTCTTCTCATTTCCAACTAATGTGTAACAGAATTTCTTAGCTCTCATATTGCTTTCAGCTCCTCACTTAGTCTTCTATCTTGGCCATTCATCTCGATTTTTAGAATTTCCCTCTTCTTGCTCCATTTTACTTGGCGAAAGGCGATTTCTAGGTCTATGAAGAACAAATTCATAACTTTTCCTATTCCTATTTATTTCACCAATCATTGTAGTTAGTTCGCGGGATCTCTTGTAACTCCCATTTTCTGAAACTGAGTATCTCTTTCCCTACGTTTTCTTCCATTACGCCCACCAATCTACTCTTCGATACCCTCAACATAATTTTATCAGTATTAGCAATTGCGCTTATTGTTTCCTATTGTTTTGACTTCTAGATAATCAATATTTTGTGGCAGGGAGCCATCAAAGCCCTGACAATGTCTTCTGGTCTTGTAGCACTTTGGCACATCGCATCGCACAAAGCTGTTGTATCCGCTATGCCTTTTTCTTCCACACACTGGAATAATTCTACAGGAAGACCAAATCAGCATATTTATCTCCCATCACTTCTTTTATAGCTTTTTGTGCTTCAGAGGATAGCTCTGAAGAACATTCCTAACTCGTCTTCTGGTTCACTGATTATATATGGACTTATGGAAGTCTTCTAAAAACTCTTTCCATTTCTTTCTTACTTGTCTCTCCTTGTAGAGCATCTTACCATTTTCATTCTGAATTTCTGTTTCCCTACAGTCCATTGTCCACTTATCCGAAGTAACTCGCCCATTTTCGTATAAATATGTAATATTGCGTTTTTATTCCCAGATCCCCTATACCATTACATTCTTGGTTTAACCACAGCTCCTTCTCTTTTTCTGTCTCCTTTCTCAACTAATTATTTAATCTTTCGTGTATTACCTAATTATTCTCATCTTTGTTTTCACAGTTTCTTTTTTCTTCCATTTCCTTTATGCCTTTCTTATTATGTATAGGTCCTTTAACCTGTTTCCTTTGAAGTTTCCTACGTCTTCTTCTGCTGTTTAATTTGCAGCACTCCAGATTTGTTCTTCTTCTGCTTCTTTCTTACTGCTTTTGTCTTCTTTTATGGTTTGGGCACGTTTCCCTTCAGTATTTTCATTATTTGATCTTTTATTCTTCGTTCCATCCCTTCGCTTTGAAAACTTTCTTCACATTTTGAACGTTAAGATCATTTGGATCTGGTAGTACGTGACAGTTTCTCCCGGCATTGGTAAATCTACAGTATCATCCACCAACATCTGATTTGTATGCAATTCTGTCTCCTGTTGAGATCCATGTACAGCCGCATCTTTTGTGGACTGCAAACCATGTCTTGACGATGATCATTTCCTTTCCCTGACAAAATTCAATTAACCTTCCTGCTCTCCCAACAGGTAAACAACTACGAATATTGTCTGCAGAAACTGTAAACTTCAGTAGAAGCGGTTTGTGTTACGGCCTGTACGACAGACTGGAGACGGACAAAGAGTCGTTCCAGCTGCCGGTGGGTGTCGAATTTCGCGACCTACAGACGGCCCACCCGCCTCCTTCTGACCCTCCCTCTCCTCTCCTCACCATACCTCTCCTCCTCCCTCCCTCCCTCGCCTCCTCTCAGTGTGGCCGCTGCGGCCCTGTGAGGCAATCAGCGACGGCCGTCCAGCCGGGGCAGAACAAAGGAGCGCCGCCGCTCTTAGCGCGAGGGCCCGCCGCCTCCCGACGCCGCCTCCGCCGCCTGCGCCTCCACCGCCCCGCAGTCGCCTCCGTCGCTCTCTGTTCCGCAATCAGCGTCCCGCTTGTCCACCCGCTCGCTAGCCACTCGCGTCGTTAGCCGCCATTGTCTGAAATCGGACACCCGCGACGCGCAGCGCCGCCGTCGCCTCCGCCTCCGCCTCCGCCGCCCGCGCTCCCCCGCTCTGGCGACCCAGCCGGGCTGTCCGTACGGCATCAAGGACGTCCGACGGCGACCTGTAAAAAGAAGCGTGCGGCCGCCGGTCGGTTCACAGCAGCGGTACATGTACTGGTCAGTAGTTCACCGTGGCACGACTCGCCCTCCATAACAGCCTGGCCAGCTTCCGTTTTACGTGAGTCGATTCTCGTAGGCAGCTGCCTGGACAGCGTGAAGAACGTCGTTTCCCTGCTGAATTCGATAGTTGCGCATCCAAACTAAGACAACTTGTGCGTCCAGAGAGCGCATTAGGAGAAGTGGTGGGGGAGGGGGGGAGGGTCAGTTTCGTGGAAGGATCAGCAGTGATGGAAACTAAGTGTAGTGCACAATGAGCTCTTCTGATGGAACGGTTTCAACTGTACAAATCCATTTTAAAAAATGACGGAACAGCAGGACAGCTGCTTAATCGTCAAGCTTTTATTGTGTACACGACCGGTGTAGGAATACTTAAAGTTCCATCATCTGGTGTAAACTGTAATAATGAAAATAATCCATTACAAGTGAATGGGGCGGGATCCTCAAATCTAAGATATCACATGAGGAACTACGTGACTACAGTTTCTAAATTAAAAGAGAGAATAGGAAGTTAATTACAAATAAAATCACTTAATCAACAGCCGGCCGTTGTGGCCGAGCGGTTCCAGGCGCTTCAGTCTGGAACCGCGCTACCGCTACGGTCGTAGGTTCGAATCCTGCCTCGGGCATGGATGTGTGTGATGTCCTTAGGTTAACAAACTGCCTATTGGCTTCTGTCTCGGGTACTTCGGCCGACGTTCATCTAATGATTTTTCTGACGTTTCGCCAGCACGAGTGGCTGGCATTGTCAAAGCTTCACCCTCCATTGCCGGTGGTGAACTGGAGCCGAGCTTATAGAGATGGGGCCCCTCCACGCCCGCACCAACGTGGTGACCAAACCAAAAGTTCTACTGTCACCTCCGTAAAACATGTTAGTTATCTAGTAAGTGGATCACAGGATGCTGGGCTGTGATGTTGTCCGTGCGTCTGGGTAAGGCTACGCATTAACACGGTCCATCAGGTGATAGATAGTGGACGAAACGCGAGTGAGGGTAGCGATTTGAAGAGCAGAGGAAAAAAAGTGCCATGGCTCGTGCCGTGGGAAAAAAACCTCTGCGACAGTGGGATGGGTAGTAAGAGCAGTAGTGGCTTACTAGCTGCGATAGCTCATGCAAGGTTGGATTTGTTAGTATGGGTATCATGCATCATTACCGTGACAAGCGATGGCGATGTATCCCAGTGGCTGCAGCTGCTACATTCCTGGAACAATCAAGATCGTTATACAGTAGTGGGAGATCGGCCATAGATCGTCTCACTGTGTGGGGGATGTGTGGAGCTTGTTTGCATGCGGTGTACGGTACGGCTTCCCTGTGTGGTGCCAGTTATTCGGCAGTGTATTTCAGCTGGATATCCAGTAATAGCGTCTGATTAACAGGGGCTCGCCTGTGCCGTTATGTTTGCGTATGCTTGGCCATAGATGTTATGCCCTTACAAGTATGTCTTTTGGTCTTTTATGTTTCCATCTATGGTTGTGGTCGTAGTTCCCCAGATTCAGAATAAACGGGTTCTGCGAATGTCTGGAGTTTCTGTATAGTCTTGTGGTGAGTTTGTGGATTACCTCCGTGAGAGTCTCAAGTCGGTATTCCCGGTGAAGGTCCGCGATGCGTGTGTATCGTGGAGCATTGCTTATGATTTTGAGTACTTTGTTTTGTATGAGCTGCAGACGGCGCAGGCGTGTAGGCGCAGCGTATCCCCAGACAGGAGCTGCGTACGTCATCAGGGGTCGGATAAGTGTCATGTACATGGACCTCGACACCCTTCTGTTCAGTGTGCTACGCCTGTTGAGCATAGGATAGAGCTGTTTGAGCCTCGCGCTAGCTCGGTTGGTCATGTGTTGTATGTGGTCCCCCCAGAGTAATTTCCGGTCCAGCCAGACACCGAGGTATTTGACTTTCTCGCGGAAACGTATTGGACGTGCATGTAGGGTTATTGGTCTGCAGTAACGGTGTTTGCGCAGTTGCTTCGGTCTTCTAGTGAACAGAACGGCTTCGCACTTGTCGACGTTTACTCTAACACGCCATTTCTCCAACCAAGGCTCGGCCACTCTGAGTGCAGTCTGTAGGCGTGACGTAATGTTTGATGGTTTCCAATCTTGCGCAAGGATGGCTGTATCATCCGCGTAGATTGCCATCATTGTGTTGTGTGTGGTTGGGAGATCGTTTATGTAGAGGTTAAACAGTAGGGGCCCTAGGATGCTTCCCTGGGGTACTCCCGCGTGTATACCGTGTCGTGTTGATTGTTTTCCCTGCACATCAGTGTTGAAACTCCTGTCTGTGAGGTATGAGTGTATTGGACGCAGCAGCCCGTCGGGGAATCCCGCGTCGCTGAGTTTGCGGATGAGGCCGTTGTGCCATAGACGGTCGAAAGCCTTTTCGATGTCCAGGAACACTGCCCCTGTAGCTTTGTTTATGTTGAAACCATGTGTTATATGTTCAACGACCCGTAGGAGTTGTTGTGTTGTGGAGTGGTGATTCCTGAAGCCGAATTGCTCCGGTCTCAGGATGTCATTTGTTATGCAGTGCCTAGTGATGCGTTTGAGAATCACCTTCTCAACAATCTTACTGAGCGAGCTCAGAAGGCTGATGGGTCGGTAATTTTGTGGGAGGCTGTGGTCTTTCCCCGGCTTCCTGAACATCAGGACCTTGGCCGTCTTCCAAAAGGCGGGGAAGTGTTGGTGTTTTAGTATGGCATTCGTTATGTGTGTTAGGTACTCAGTTGCTTTATCCGTGAACTCCTGGAGGACACGGTTTTGAATGCCATCATGACCAGGGGCTTTCCTAGCGGCGGAATGCATTATAGCCCAGGAGACTTCGGCTGTGCTAGCATGTCGAATGTCGTCGCGCGATGGTTGGGCTAGAATGCGTGTAACCTCTTGGTCAGAAGCAAGTGTGAACACTGGATCTGATGGTACCAGGTTCGGTGTGAATGACGCTGCGAGTGTTCGGGCCATTAGTTCTGCTTTCTCTTCCGCTGAGTATGCAGGTCCGTCGGGCCCTTGAACCGTTGGGGTGTATATTTTCTCCCTGGTGAAGTGTCGGGCTAGTTGCCACACGCCAGGTCGTGTGGTGTCCAGCCCTTCGAGTTTTTGGTTCCACTGTTGTGTTCTATGTGTTTGTATTTTATCATGTATGATACCCTGTAGTCTGTTAATGTGCCGTTTGAAGTACGGACGCCTGGTGCGCTGCCATTGTCTCCTGAGGCGATTCCTCATTGAGATTAGGCCCAGGATTTCCTGGGGCAGGGCCGCACTGCGATGTTGTGAGGTGCGATCAGGTATGGTACCTGCCATTGCGTCCTGGACGGCGTTAGTGAGGGTTTCTACTGCCTCGTCAATTTGTGCTGTTTCATTAATTTCGTGTATAAGTGGGATGTGGCTATCGAGCGTTTGCTTGAACCTTGTCCAATTCGCACGCCCGTAGTCCAACATCTTGCGTTGTTCCATGTGCTGCAGTGTTTCCTCAATGTATAGTATTACAGGTTGGTGGTTTGAGGGCAGATCGTTTTCAACGGCAACGTTGAGTGTCGTTGTAATGCCCTTGATGAGGGTCATGTCTATCACGTCTGGCCTGAGTCCCCTCTGATAGGGAATGTGCGTCGGTTCAGTCGGCGCTAGTATAATGTAGTTTCTGCCAAGTGAATGTTCGTACAGTTTTTTGCCGTTGGGATTTCGTATACGTGAATTCCATTCTGGGTGTTTTGCGTTCAGATCTCCAGCGACTATTACTCGCGGTGAGATGTTGAGTAATGTGCTGATATCGCGTGTTGAAATGCCTACAGGGCTGTTGTATACCGATATCAGTGTGGTGTAGGCTCCGTTGAACTTGACTCTGACGGCCGTAGCCTCGATTTTTTCCAGTTCAGGGAGCTCTATGTTTGTGTGCTCAATGTCTTTGTGTATGACGATTGCAGTTCCACCTGCCACGGCGTCGCCCGGTCGGTCGGTACGATAGACACAGTAGCCAGGAAAGTTTAATTGTTTGTGCGGTTTAAGTTTAGTCTCGCTCAGTAGCGCGACAAGGATTCCCTTGCGCTCCATGAACGCGGCAAATTCTGCCCTTTTGTTGTGGATCGAGTCTGCATTCCAGAACAGGATCCGTGATAGTGTGTGCGGGTCTGCGTTATGGGCCAGGTGTGGTATATTATTCATGTAAGAGTGTGAAAGAGTGTTGCGATGGCGGTGTGTATGACAGCCCAGTATTGCCCGGGTTCGGCGCTCATGAGCTGGGTGATGAGTGTAGTGACGGCCATCAGCACCTTGGTAAGGATTTCAATGGTCGTGTGTCGGGGGAATAGTGTTTCCAATATTCCCCCAGGTGATGTGTTGGTGTTGGGTGTGGCAGCCTGAGGTGCTGTTGTGGGGTTAGCGGCCGCTTGTGCGGGTATTGGTGTGTTGTTTGGGGCGGCATTTGTGTTTTGTAACAGAGGTTGTGGCGCCTGCGTTACTTCTGTGGTGAGGGGGATGGTAGTGTGAGTTACAGTCTCGGTGTCTTGTTGACTGTTTTCCTGTGTGTTGCTGTTCTGTTGTTGCTGCGTGGCCTGTTGTGGTGATTTCGTGTTCCCCGCCCTGTGTTTGCGAGTACGTCTATTCCTCCTCTGGGCTTGGGGTTCGGGGGGTTCTTGTGTGGATGTGTTTTCCTGTATATGGTGCGTTTCTTCGCAGCTCGTGATTTCCGGGAGTGGGGTCGTGTTGTTTGGGGGCATAGGTGTTGGTACCGATGCTTGTTGGGTTTCAGGTGTTGTCTGTGGCTGTTGTGTGGCTGTTGCAGCGGTTGTTTCACGTATGTGTGTAGGGCGCTGAGGTTCCGCAGCCTGTGCCGTTCCGCCAGGGCGTGCAACCGTGGCAAACGTTACGCCGTTCCTTACTGGGTTCGGCGCTGGCCTTGGGCGTGGTATGTCGTACAGTACCCTGCTTTTGTCTTGTTTTCGCTTCAGCGCCTGTTTGTATGAGTTGCACTGTCTGAAGTTGGCCGCATGGGGCCCACCGCAGTTGGCACACCGTCGCTGGTTTGGTTGTGTTTGTGTGCAAGTGTTGGATCTGTGGTTGCCAGCGCATCCGCGGCAGCGAGTTGCCAGGCCGCAGCGGAGGGCCGAGTGGCCGAACCGCTGGCAGTTGTTGCATTGTTGGGGGACGTTGGGTGGTTCGTAAAGTTCTACACGTACGTCCATCCGCAGAAAGCTCTTTATCTGCAGGATGGCGCGGGAATTAGCCGTGTCGGCTAACTCAACCATGTAGTGTGGTAGCGGTGCGTGTGTACGGAACCCTTGCATGGGGGCTTAATTAAAATAGAATGCAAATAATTTTAATTACTGCTTTAGTAGCTGTTTGTCCGATTACGCAATGTCTCGTCAACGGTTGGCCCTGACTCGTATTATTACGCTATCTGACTGCATAGAACAACAACAAAGAATGAAATGGAAATTTTCATTAACACAATTAATTAATTAAGTCCCCAGCAACTATAAAACCTACGAAACCAAAGCACAAGTATAACTGTTCTGTGTGTGGAAGTATGACTCAACGTACGCATCTGGCACGGTTCTTCTTCAATAACACAAGAAATTTTAAATATCATTTATACTGAATTAATTAAAGAAAATAAAAATACAATAATTACTCAAGAAAACCAGAATTACACTCTAATACAAGAACACAAGCCAGATGCTTTGTTGACTGAACCTGTAATGACGCATTATTTAAAACATGGAAATAATAAAAAATAAATCAAGTTTCGTTACCTTCATATATTGACCAAAATCACTCTAATCATTACAATATATCTCCACACCGACTCGCTATTACCACATCTCAACAAGAACTTTTCAGTATCACATCTCAGCAAGCACTCCTTACTAGCACATCTGAACACGAACTGACTACTACGAGTCCTGGACAAGCACTGCCCACTAAGAGTTCTCAATAATCACTGCCAGTGGAGGCGGCGGAACAATGCTCTCTAGCGATCTCTGGCGCTGTGGCTCAGTGTAGCCACCTTTCATATGCCCTTCCTCCACGGCTAGAATTTGATGGTATTTTTGCCAGCATTGGTGGTGAAAATACCACCAAATTCGTCAAAAAAATACAGACAAAAATAAAAGATAATATTAATACGTAAATATCATATAACTAGATAAAATTTTGGCTTTGCACTGACCTTTCAATAACCTATTATATAGAATACAGTAAGCAATACAAATTCTTTCATACATGTGACTTTACATAATAGTTTACACAAGTATTATGTGGTTAAACAATTCAATCAATAGCGTCAGCAATGACGAATATGTGCAGCTAAGAGTCTCATAACTTTTCACAACCAGTAATACACAAAAAATCAGTTTATACAAATATTCACATAAACGCTTTCCATAGCTCAAGAATAAGCAGTTGACAGTTCCAGCAGTAGCACTCAGCAATGGTCAACAGGTGCAAATACCAATAAGTAACATTTTTTCAATAGAAGCAGTCCATCAGTGGCACCCGCAATGTTGATCAGGTGCACACAGCAACAGGTGACTTCATTTCAGTAGAAGCAATCCATCAGTGGCACCCAGCAATGTTGAGCGGGTGCAGACACCAACAAGTAACACCATTTCAATAGAAGCAGTCCATTAGTGGCACCAGCAATGTTGAGCAGGTGCACACAGCAACAAGTAACACCATTTCAGTAGAAGCAGTCCATTAGTGGCACCAGCAATGTTGATCAGGTGCACACAGCAACAGGTGACTTCATTTCAGTAGAAGCAATCCATCAGTGGCACCCAGCAATGTTGAGCAGGTGCAGACATCAACAAGTAACACCATTTCAGTAGAAGCAGTCCATTAGTGGCACCAGCAATGTTGATCAGGTGCACACAGCAACAGGTGACTTCATTTCAGTAGAAGCAATCCATCAGTGGCACCCAGCAATGTTGAGCAGGTGCACACAGCAACAAGTAACACCATTTCAGTAGAAGCAATTCCATAAAATTCACTATCACTGATCACACTGTTCATCAGAGTTTATAAGCAGAAATTAAACATGTCCTAGTGGCACCAATCATGTAGAAAAGGTACAAGTAACAGTCCATAATTTTTTACAATCACTGATCACACAGTTCATCAGAGTTTATAAGCAGAAATTAAACATGTCCTAGTGGCACCAATATTGTAGAAAAGGTACAAGTAACAGTCCATAATTTTTACAATCACTGATCACACAGTTCATCAGCAGAAATTAAACATGTCCTTGTGGCACCAATCATGTAGAAAAAGTGCAAGTAACAGTCCATACTATTCACCATAACTACTGAGACAGTTCAGTCATGAACAATAGTTTGAATGCACATACAATTTCTTTAACAAATTATTATCAATGCTCTTACACTAAACATACAAATCATAATAAACACACAAATGATATCAGGTAATTGTCACATTAACTATCACAGTACACAATAACAGTTAACCTATAATATTTATGGGTGTCAGTGCAAGCCACAACAAACAAGTGAAATAATATTTAGGAGATAGGTTGGGATCACTTCTCTGGGATTATAAAAGGAAAACACACTCACTCATCTTTCATCCACATTAGTGCTACTGTGTAATTGAATAGTGTTAACTGTGTAAATGCAATTCTGTCAAAATTTTATGTTCATCATGTGTATCAAGTAGTAGTGGCAGCAAAGTATAACAGTCAATAATAGTTAGTCAATGTCATAGTCATCATGTCAAGACCAATGTTTGCCAAGCCAGATCAAATTGTACTGTTGCTGAACAACTGTCAGTGAGCCAAGATATGCAAATGCATCCTCTCTTCAAAAAAAACTGTATACTGCTTATTGATTTAACAAAGTGTGTGTGTAGGCAATCTTCTTTCTACTTGAGTGTTCTAGTCTGCCATCTTCATCCTCCTTGTTCCATATGGACCAACAAAAAAATATGCTCCTCACTTACTTTACCTCTTATCCACCAAAACTCCAATAATCATCACTTAATCTTAATACTTCAATAATACCTCATTTACCTTACCTCTTGTCCACGAAACTCGAATAATCATCAACTTCACATAATCTCAATACCTCAATAATACGTCGATACATATAAACCTCAGCACCAATATCATTTCACTTCCATAACAACTCTTTTCTCTAGTCAGTCTCCTCGAACAAGTACAGACAAAATCCTAGTGCAACTTCAATTCAGCATCCCATACAATCCGAAGACACAGTGTCCACACACAACCTCTGTGTAATCCATCTGACCCAAATTTTCTACTCATTATAAATTATAAGATACATTTTGGTTCCTTGTCCATCATTAAATAAAAGAAATGCATACATGACCTCTAACAGACTTTAGTTCGAATAACTCTCAGTGATTAAGTACGATTACGGAGTGTGAATGATCATAATATTTCACAGTGTGTACACCACTTCAAGAATCATAGCAGAAGCAAACATGTGGAGTATTTTTTGTGTCAAGTGTCACTTCCTATTTCAATTGCTCACCAAAATGCAGTGTAATACTGTCAATGGTCTAAACCTAGTTTTGGTCTGTCATGTCGTTAGCTTCCTTCCTATTAGCATAAATTTATACAGCTTCCATAAAACCTCAGCTCATGTGACTTCTATGACTTTCTTGTACTAATGTCGTTCGTCGAATTACTGCAGTTCATTTTCTTATCTTAAAAATATAAGGCACTGAGCGTATGCAAAACAAGCAATAGCGAGTAAATATACCAGTAGAGAACAGAATGTCAACAAGTGGATGCAGCACAATTCTTACAACGAGGCTCTGCCAAGCGAACAATCTATAATTAATACAATAGTGTGACCTAAACTCTATGTACGTACACAGTATATCAGCATTTCTATATACTAAATTGAAGAGTAGTTATGACAACAAAACAGAAATGTGTAAATATGCAATCCATAAGCAAGGCAGCAAATATGTTATCTATCATAATAAACAGGTCATTAGCATCATATCAGCATAAGCAAATAAATGTTTATATGTAATCTTAATAAGTAAACATGAAGGCGCAAGCAGATAAATCACAATGTGTAACCTACATACATAACAGCACAACTAATAGGGTGACAATTATAATTTAAATAAATAAGCACAGCAGGCACATAATAAAAAAATATGACATCAGTGAAAAAGCAGTGCAGCCAAGCAATGCATAATATATACAAATAACAACCCTGTTCATTAGTCAATCATTGTCAAAATCAGTTAATGTGCGCAAGCACGTCGCTTCACTAGTAAATTCATAGAACATGCAATTTAGCACAAAGTATGAATCACGTAATCGCGAGCAGCAAATTACGTCTAAAGTACGTACCTAAGTGGAAATATGTTACCTGAAAAATAAACTCAATTAATCGTTACCTTTTTGGTTTTTTACTTCCTCTTTTTTTTTTTTTTTTTTTTTTTTAATTACATTCTTACTGAAATTTTCTCCATAGCAAGTCGTCTTAACGTCGGACATGCACAGAATTTACCTGAAGGTCTTAAATATTTTACACAACCGTATCCTGAAAAATACTGAACGTTAATAACATAATTTATGAAGTCCTTATAGCTTTATACAGAATTTATTCGGAGAAATTAAACTGTGTATTTATTTACGTCTGTCAGTGCATTCGCACTGAGCGCTCGATCAGCTGTAGGCGCGTGACGTAGGAAGTGATTGTTTGCGGTCAACGACTGCCTTGTGCGGCGCGCAGACTGACTGTTGCTTTGAGTATGTGCCGCCGCCAAAACACAGCGCGGTATCCTTGTACTCTCCGCATGTTTACGTAGCTGTTAGTTTCTCTAAAGTATGTCATTCCAAAAAAAAATTTTAACGTTGCCTGTTGACATAATTTGCATTTGGCAAGAACAGGTCGAATACGTTTTTCCATATTACTGAAGTAACAATTTTCTCGTAATTTACTAAAGCATTTTCTGGGACCAAAGTGCGCATAACTGAAATGTGTAAACGAGGTGTGGCCAAATCATCCAATCTAACAAAGCGTCTAAGAAAATTACAAACTCCAAGGAAACTACGAACATCATGTTCTGTGGAAGGATCAGCATAATTACGAATAGCGTCTAGCTTCTCTGGATTAGGAAGAATACCGTCTGTAGAAATAATGTGACCGAGAATTTTCACCTGTGAACGACCAAATTCAGATTTTTTCTAAGTTCACTGTAATGCCAACTCTTGCAAAAATACTTAATAATGAATCCAAAATTTTGTTGTGCTCACTCCAAGAACGTTTAGCAATAAGAATGTCGTCAACATAAGAAGTAATATTGTCACGAAGATAAACAGGTAAAATTTCGTTTAAATTACGAATGAATGCTGCAGAAAATATAGTAAGTCGAAAGGGTTATTTTCGAAGTCACTTTTGGGTAAAATCGTCATATACGGTTAATCTTTACCTACTGCCTAGATAGATGGATAGTAGAAGAGTTGTTTTTATAGATGCAAAGAATAGTAAAAAAGTAGGCAGCGGTGCAGAAAACTAAAACGGAAATAGCACCACTACAGCTCGGGGCCCTATGCTCGCTACGGCACATATTCACTTAGAGTAGTGAATCCCCTGAGGACTTTAATAGCTGCACATAAATTTCATTTTGTGACTCAGTGGCAAATCTGGCGGAAGTGCGCACGTAAATCGATCCAACCATGAACATGGACGTATGTCATTCCTAGAATTGTAAAAGATCTTAAATTTCCGAACAGTCAAAAAGTGTTTACAGTCAAAGCTTCCGCCTCGCGGCGACAAAGACCTACCGCGTCTGTCCCAGTCCCAATGTCGATTATTGTCAAGTTCCCGCGCCTGGCGCTCTCTTGTTACATCCCCTAAATGAAACAAATTACTTTCTTCAAAGCCCTCTGCTATCTGTGATACTAAAATTCGTCTGCTGTCTTTTCCTACGATTTCGCTTTCAATATATTTGTCTTGCTTTTGTAATGCCTCAAATTCCCTTTTGACGCGTTCATTAACTTTTCCCTGATTTTCAACATGTTTATTTATGTTCTGGTACTCTTCAGTTTCCGCAAATGGCAATGGAGCTGTATCATCCGAATCTCCGTCCCCATGTAAACTAAGATTTGTCAATTTATCTGAAATTTCCTCAACTCTTTCCGATAAGTCACCTATTTTTTCTTTCTGTTTATTTACATCTTCCGTAAGTGTCGCGACTCGGGTTTCAGTATTAACACATTTAGTAGTTAACTGTTCATACTGTTGTGTTACGTTATTTAATCTGTCATTTGGTACGGATTCCTCGATTCTCTCAAATATTTCTTCCTTATCGTGTGCACGTTGTAAATTTAACTCTGAAAATTTCTGTACTATCACGCGATCTCTTTCTTCCTGTTCTCTATCTTGTTCCCTTTGTCTAATCTCTACTGCAATTAATCTATTATTGTGAGAATTCAAAATCGGTTGTACTTCTTCTCTAATTTCTTTCTTTAATTCATCTTTCATATTTTTGAAACATGTCCCTATTCGTGAGTCAAACCGTGTTTCCATTGTTTCCATCTCTGTTTTAATTGTTCCTATTTGTGATCCCAACTGTGATCCCAGTGAGCTTAACCGCGCTTCCATTGTTTCCATTTGTGAGTCTAACCGAGATCCCATTGTTTCCATTTGTGAGTCTAACCGAGATCCCATTGTTTCCCTATCTGTTTTTAATTCAGATCGTAACTGTGATCCCAAATTTAATATTGCACTCATCAACTGCTCCATAATAGCCGGTTCGAAATTCTTTTCGCCCCTAACATTTCCCGCAAAACCAGTTTCCTTCGTCATAGCTGTAAAGCTATCTGTGTTCGATACTAATCCAGAATCTTCTGTCGTTAATCTCGGATTCTGTGAATTTTCTGATTGAGAAAAATTTTGAAATGTTTCCGGACTATTTTCTCGACTTATTACATTGTTTTCCACTTCATTATCCATCATACTGTTTTCCTCTGTTGGCGAGTTCGCCATGTTAACAATTTCGTCATTCTCACTATCCATCATTTTTGCCTTTTTCATCGATCGCGTAATCATTTACAAAATATACAAAACTCGTCACTATATGAAAATTACACACAATGACACCTTATCATCAACAATATCATTCACACGAAATGCTTCCCTCAAACACGATTAACGAACAATAGAAGAATGACAATTACCAAATCTACTCATGCAATATAGACTACAATTACTAAACTACAAATTACAACAATACTACTGTCTACTATTTTTACAATCAGAAGATTTCCAAGGGACGATCCGAAGCAGCGGTCGCCACGTGCATGGGGGCTTAATTAAAATAGAATGCAAATAATTTTAATTACTGCTTTAGTAGCTGTTTGTCCGATTACGCAATGTCTCGTCAACGGTTGGCCCTGACTCGTATTATTACGCTATCTGACTGCATAGAACAACAACAAAGAATGAAATGGAAATTTTCATTAACACAATTAATTAATTAAGTCCCCAGCAACTATAAAACCTACGAAACCAAAGCACAAGTATAACTGTTCTGTGTGTGGAAGTATGACTCAACGTACGCATCTGGCACGGTTCTTCTTCAATAACACAAGAAATTTTAAATATCATTTATACTGAATTAATTAAAGAAAATAAAAATACAATAATTACTCAAGAAAACCAGAATTACACTCTAATACAAGAACACAAGCCAGATGCTTTGTTGACTGAACCTGTAATGACGCATTATTTAAAACATGGAAGTAATAAAAAATAAATCAAGTTTCGTTACCTTCATATATTGACCAAAATCACTCTAATCATTACAATATATCTCCACACCGACTCGCTATTACCACATCTCAACAAGAACTTTTCAGTATCACATCTCAGCAAGCACTCCTTACTAGCACATCTGAACACGAACTGACTACTACGAGTCCTGGACAAGCACTGCCCACTGAGAGTTCTCAATAATCACTGCCAGTGGAGGCGGCGGAACAATGCTCTCTAGCGATCTCTGGCGCTGTGGCTCAGTGTAGCCACCTTTCACCCTGTCATCCGGGAGGCACTTTTACAGTCGAATCCCAGATAACAAAGAGCCGCATGTACTGTCTCGTTGGGGGTGCTGGGGTCCACTCCCTTGATCACGTACTGCTGGGTTCTCTCGTCCAGCGTTCTGTACGTGTAATGTTCGATCTTCCGATCTTTGAGGAAGGTCAGAAGATCTTTGTATTCATTGTCTGTGGCAACGTACAGTGAGGCCCTATCCCCCGAGTACTTTGCATGTAATGTGCTGTTTATGTGCCTCTCCGCGAATGCAGTGTTAAGGGCACTAAGGTTCCCGTAGTTTTGTATAACAACTGGGGGGAAACCAGTCTTGTGTTGTGTGGGCACTGTTGTGGCTTTGTGTGCTTTGTTGTTGTTCGCCACAACTGTGTTTGCGTTTTGTTGTGTGTTAATGTTGCTAGCCTGAGGTGAGCTAGTGGGTGTAGGCAACAGCGCCTTTCGGTTGCCTAGCGAGTTTGGTTGCTCGCTCGCGGGCGCAGACTATATGTACCTGCCGCGCCAACGTCCGAGGGCTTCTCCGCGGTCATTTCCGGTACGGTTCTCCTCTTGCTACCTGCGACGGTCGTTCGCTGCAGTACGGGAAGCCAGGATCCGTTGACCTTAAGGCTTTCCTCTTTCTTGTTCAAACTGTTCGCGTGTTTTTGTATTTCTACAGCTTCTCTGAACAAGCGCGTGTGATAGTGGTTCTCTACAGCCAGAACTTCCGTGTCGGCGAATTTTATTACGTGGTCGGTCTCATTCAGTGCGTGTTCTGCCACGGCCGATTTCTGCACCTGCCCCAACCTGCAATGTCGCTTATGCTCCTTGATCCTGGTGTTAATGGATCGTCCAGTCATCCCGACATAAACTTTTCCGCATGTGCATGGTATGCGGTGTATTCCCGACATTGAAAGTGGGTCTCTTTTCTCCTTCGCCGATCTAAGACACTCTTTGATCTTCCTTGTCGGTTTGAAGATCGTCTTTACGCCATGTTTGCGCAATATACGGCCGATTCTGTCCGTCACTCTGGGAATGTATGGCAGAAAGGCCGTACCCGACATTTCTTTTTCTGGTTCCTTACTTCGCCGAGTGTTTGGCTCAGTTACACTTCTAATATAATTTGTGGAGTACCCATTGCTCCTCAGGACTGTTTCCAGGTGTTGCATTTCTCGTTTGAGGTGTTGCGGCTCACATATTCGTCCTGCTCTCGTTACGAGCGTACTAATCATGCCCCTTTTCTGGCCAGAGTCCTGAGGAGCAATGGGTACTCCACAAATTATATTAGAAGTGTAACTGAGCCAAACACTCGGGAAGTAAGGAACCAGAAAAAGAAATGTCGGGTACGGCCTTTCTGCCATACATTCCCAGAGTGACGGACAGAATCGGCCGTATATTGCGCAAACATGGCGTAAAGACGATCTTCAAACCGACAAGGAAGATCAAAGAGTGTCTTAGATCGGCGAAGGAGAAAAGAGACCCACTTTCAATGTCGGGAATATGCCGCATACCATGCACATGCGGAAAAGTTTATGTCGGGATGACTGGACGATCCATTAACACCAGGATCAAGGAGCATAAGCGACATTGCAGGTTGGGGCAGGTGGAGAAATCGGCCGTGGCAGAACACGCACTGAATGAAACCGACCACGTAATAAAATTCGCCGACACGGAAGTTCTGGCTGTAGAGAACCACTATCACACGCACTTGTTCAGAGAAGCTGTAGAAATACAAAAACACGCGAACAGTTTGAACAAGAAAGAGGAAAGCCTTAAGGTCAACGGATCCTGGCTTCCCGTACTGCAGCGAACGACCGTCGCAGGTAGCAAGAGGAGAACCGCACCGGAAATGACCGCGGAGAAGCCCTCGGACGTTGGCGCGCCAGGTACGTATAGTCTGCGCCCGCGAGCTCGGCTCCAGTTCACCACCGGCAATGGAGGGTGAAGCTTTGACAATGCCAGCCACTCGTGCTGGCGAAACGTCAGAAAAATCATTAGATGAACGTCGGCCGAAGTACCCGAGACAGAAGCCAATAGGCAGTTTGTCAACAAGTGGCCACGAAAGCCTCAACAATTTTGTCCTTAGGTTAGTTAGGTTTAAGTAGTTCTAAGTTCTAGGGGACTGATGACCTCAGATGTTAAGTCCCATAGTGCTCAGAGCCATTTGAACTATTTTGAACTTAATCATCTGAGATCTTCCTCGCTCCAGTGTTGTCATGGAAACTTAGGTTCCGTCTCAAAAGGGTAAAAGTGACCTAAAAAAAATTGGCAGAACAGACATCATGACCGGACACTAAAAGTCACCAAAATAACGAGACATGCATTAAAAACTATTGGGTCAGGAGGGAGGGGGTGGGGGAATCACATATTGTGTGGGATAACTTACAAAAATTCCATAACAACCTTTCCCCCTTGCTGCTCAACCGGCAGCACATACTTGGCCCCACTAAGTTGACCCTTTGCACAGTGTTTTAATCAGTTGCTACGCTGCCACAGATCTCTGGCCATTCGAATATTTGACCACCGGTCTGAGTTCATTATGTCACGCACAGGTTGCACAACGTCCTCTTTTTTCGCTCGTGGATGGGAGTTCCGCGCGAAGTTCCTATTCTACACTCTCTGCCGCCTTCGAAGCAGTTTTTTCGCCTAAGATCAGTAGTTTAAAGGTTTCACTTTCTGAAACATGGAAAACTTCTTCTTAGCCGAATTTTCAAGTCACACCCAGAAGCGCTGATCGATAGAGCGTTTAATTTTTAAGCTTCGAGCAAGTCTGTACACCAGACGCCCCAAAATATTTTTCTGTCGTAGACCACGAGAAGTTTTTTCTGTTCTGGATGGAACCTATGTATTTCCTATTCTTAATATTTACAAATACATCAACTTAAAATGCGTTTTTTTAAACTTTTGATACAGTTCTACTCAGTTCAGTAGGTTTAACTGTAATAATGTAGAGTGAAAGGCTTGAAAAATGTAATAAAATTAATACATAAATGCTTTCAGCGAGAGCGAATTTATAAATTATATTAATATTGGGATCTCTGAGCACCTTTCCATGACGTTTGAAGTTGGAAAAGCTGTCAAAATCTTTCTTGTGATAATCCATAAGGCCGGAAAAGTAGCAGGCCAGGCTTGTCCCTCTAAAGAAAGCCAGAGCTGCTGATAACCCTGTCTAAACTATACCTGAGTGCTTCGTTAGTGCTCATTCCGACCACTTGTTACTCTAGTATGACGTCCGTTTCTTAAATATCACACATTTAAATGTCAAATATAGGATGGACGTCATCATCCTGAAGTTTTTGACAAATTGGAAAACTGCGAATGTTAGTACCATCCAACGTTTTGCAACATAAGTTCAATTATGGGAAGAAAAGCCGAAATGATGGACTTTGTTTTTACCAGATTTAGATTGTCACCTTGTAACTGCAAGTTAACCTCGTCAAATTTCGTACACGGATTTTCTTCATTAGCAATGTCTGGTTTCCTCTTGATTAAATTTTCTTTTAAAATTAGATTTTTAGCATCCAAATACTCTAAAACAGTCTCAAAGAGTGAGAAAAATCTTGTCAGACATAGATGTTTTGACAACCATCGTACTTCATTGTGAAGGAGTAATAGATCAAAGTTCTCGTCATTTTCTTCCCACAACTGCTAAAATAACGTAGAATTCAAAGTATTCCTTCTAACTCTTTTTACTGTGGTAATGAAACATTTGGGAGATAGATACATACTACTACCCGAGATTTCCAACAACTAAACGTTGTCGCAGTGCACTGCAAACACCCTGTGTACAGTTTGTTTTAATAGCGTATAAATCCACGATAGTGGCCAAAATGACACGTCTTCCATCTGCTGTCGCTAATATTATACACTGAAGCGCCAGAGAAACTGGTATAGACATGCGTATTCCAATACAGAGATACGTAAACAGGCAGAATACAGCGCTGCGGTCGGCAATGCCTGTATAAGACAAGTAGTGTCTGGCGCAGTCGTTAGATTGGTTACTGCTGTTACAAAGGCAGGTTATCATGATTTAAGTGAGTTTGAACGTTGTGTTATAGTCGGCACACGAGCGATGGGACACAGCATCTCTGAGATAGCGATGAAGTGGGGATTTTCCCACACGATCATTTCACAAGTGTACCGTGAAAATCAGGAATCCGGTAAAACATCAAATCTCCGAAATCGCTGCGGCCGGAAAATAAGATCCTGCAAGAACGAGACCAACGACGACTGAAGGTAATCGTTCAGTGTGACAGAAGTGCAACCCTTCCACAAATTACTGCAGATTTCAATGTTCAGTCATCAACAAGTGTCAGCATGCGAAGCATTCAACGAAACATCATCGATATGGGCTTTCGGAGCCGAAGGTCCACTCGTGTACCCTCGATGCCAGCACGACACAAAGCTTTTCGCCTCGCCTGGGCCCGTCAACACCGATATTGGACTGTTGATGAATGGAAACATGTTGCCTGGTCGGACGAGGCTCGTTTCAAATCGTATCGAGCGGATGGACGTGTGCTGGTATGGAGACAACCTCATTAATCCATGCACCCTGCCTGTTAGCAGGGGACTGTTCAAGCTGGTGGAGGCTCTATAATAGCGTGAGGCTTGTACAGCTGGAGTGATATGGGACTCCTGATATGTCTAGACACGACTCTGACAGGTGACACGTACGTAAGCACCCTGTCTGATCACCTGCATCCATTCATGTCTATTCTGCATTCCGACGGACTTGCCCAGGCCCAGCAGGAGAATGCGACACCCCAAACGTCCAGAATTGCTAGAGTGTGGCTCCAGGGACACTTTTCTTAGCTTAAGGGGGGGGGGGGGGGGGAGGACGTCAAACGGGCCGACTTGGAGCATTTTATTATCTACTGTCTCTACTTTTACAAATAAATTCATAAAACTTTGTCAGCATGACCAGAAAGGATTCGGGATTCACACTCATAGCAGTGGAAGTTAAAAACATTGCATTTGTTGCTACAGGTACATTTTTCTTCAGAAGTAAGAGAGTTCTTTCGTGAATTTTGTACAGCATACAAACCATACTTACAGGTGTATGAAACTCTAGAATTTTCCAAATCTATTAAAAACTGTGGTAAAAATTGAAATAATTAACTACAAAATTTGATTTTTTTCTAAACATAAAGTTTAAAACGTAGCAGCTCATTCATTTTTTCATAAATTAAATAGATTCTAGAGTTTCAGACACCTGTAAGTATGGTTTGTGAGCTCTGCAAAATTCATGGAACAGTCTCTCTTACTTATGAAGAAAAGTGTACCTATAGCAACAAATGCAGCCAATAGTAAGTGAGAAAATGATGAAATTTCACACGTAAAAAAAATTATTTTGTGATGGTTTTGAACTTCCACTGCTACGAGTGTTAATCCTGAATCCTTACCGAGCGAGGTGGCGCAGTGGATAGACACTGGACTCGCATTCGGGAGGACGACGGTTGAATCCAGCGTCCGGCCATCCTGATTTAGGTTTTGCGTGATTTCCCTAAATCATTCCAGGCAAATGCCGGGATGGTTCCTCTGAAAGGGCACGGCCGACTTCCTTCCCTAATCCGATGAGACCGATCACCACGCTGTCTGGTCTCCTTCCCCAAAAAACCAACCAACCAACCTGAATCCTTCCTGGTCATGCTGACAAAGTTTTATGAATTTACTTGTAAAAGTATAGACAGTGCAAATTAAAATGTCCTGTGGTGCCTCTCCTGCTCCAAGTCGGCCCGTTTGACGTCCTACCCCCCTTAAACACTTCCGCTGGCCACCAAACTTCCCAGATGTGAACATTATTGAGCATATCTGGGATGCCTTGCAACGTGCTATTCAGAAGAGGTCTTCATCCCTTTTACTCTTACGAATTTATGGACAGCCCTGCAGGATTCATAGTTTCAATTCCCTCCAGCACTACTTCAGACATAAGTCGAGTCCATGCCATGTCGTGTTGCGGCAGTTCTGCCTGTTTGCAGAGGCGCTACACGGTATTAGGCAGGTGTGCCAGTTTATTTAGCTCTTAAGTGTATTTGATAAAGGGATCGCTTTGTCCATGAAATAATCTTTCGTAACGTCAAATACAGATTCACCTCGAGCGTCCGTTGTCACAGTTCTCGCAGAGAATCTTGGTCCATCGCAAAATGAACATATACTTTACATACTTTTAGTTTTGTATGCGAATAGGCTCAAGGGACCGCGTGTTGCTATAGGTTTCCTTCTCCATCGTGTTCTGACCATCGCTGCCATCTCCCATGAAGTTCACATCCATCGCTGACTGTTGCAGGTTTTAATAAAGGCCACCCCTCCAACTCTTCCATGGCTTTCACAGGGTTCTCCTACCTGTGGAGATTAAATCAAGGAGCTTCGGTGGCACCTATTGTCCTCGATCCGAGACATATGTCCAGCCAACTGCGCTTGATAGTTCCTGCTATAGTGGCATCTCGGTACAGCCCATCTTGATCATGGTAGTGTCTGATCACCCGTGTTTGAGTCCCACAAATCAGAGCAAGATCTCCAGCAGTACTTCTCTGTCAAATACAAGAAGTTTATGAAAGTCCTGCATTCGGATATTCCAAGAATCGTAGCCATATAATACCACGGGCTGGATCACGGTATTATACTGCGGAAAGCTGGACCGCCTCGGGAGGAATGTGGAGAGAAGCAGTTGTGTTACACCCTAGAATCGGCTTCCTGCCCGGATCCTGGAGTTTACCTCTACTTCGCATGAGGAGCTTTCCGTAAAGCCCTCCCACGATTCTCAGACTCTATTACAGGACGGGTCCCCCAACCACAGTGACTGTAGTTGACCAGTATCTTGATCTTGTCGATGAGTCGTAATGAAGTAATCCTAGACGGTTTCAAAAATAGCTCTGAGCGGTATGGGACTTAACATCTGAGGTCATCAGTCCCCTAGAACTTAGAACTACTTAAACCTAAGTAACCTAAGGACATCACACACATTAATGCCCGAGGCAGGATTCGAACCTGCGACCGTAGTCGTCATTTGTTTCAAATCCTCTTCAGAGCTTTTGAGTAAGCAAATATCATCCGCGTCGGCAGAGATGCCAGATTCTTCCTTACGACCTGGATTCCTGCGAATACCTCTTTAAAAGCCTCACGTATAATCTTCTCAAGCCCAAAATCATCTCCTTACAATCAGCGAGGAATAGTAAGACGCCATTAAATCATCATCATCTCTTTGTGACGTAGAGGCAATCGTAGTGTCTACAGTGAATCTCTTTTGAATCTTTTTTTTAGGTATTTCAGAGGATTTCAAGCTGTAAGCTGTTTTGTGAGGGCCACACTTTGAAAAATGATCGTCCAGCTTGGAAGGCTTTATAGCCGCCACTGCTTAACACGTTGCTGCATAAAAGGCACATGGAAATCGTCTGTCTGACAATGTAGGAATGGAATAAAACTTCAAATAATCAACGCTGTATTGTCTACATTTCTTTTTAGTTTTGACCATAATTAGAATCAATTATCTCTGAACATACTTTGGAAACTTGTGGTAAGTTCCTATGGGACTGCTGAGGTTATCGGTCCCTAGGATTACACGCTACTTAATCTAACTGAAACTAACTTACGCTAAGGACAACACACACACCCCATGCCCGAGGGAGGACTCGAACCTCCGACGGGGAAGCCATGCCAACCGTGGCAAGGAACCTTACACAGTGTGAACAAAAATTAAACTATTTAGGTAAGTTTGATTAGGTATAGCAATCAAAATGAGCCGTCTTAATCTCCTGATCGACACGTCTCTGCGCAATCGAAAGAATTACAAAAAGGAAATTTGATAGAGAAATTAGTTACTCCCTTTCTTCCGGCTTCGTAAGCAACATGACAATGATTAACTTGAATGGTACCCAGGTACAGTGTGTTCACAAAGAGATGAACAACGTCTCCGTAATTCTGGACCGGCAGAAGTCGGCAGTAGTCAGCCGACTTTGGCCTGCTTATGTTTGCCGTCTAACCGATGCTATCCTCAGTGGTGTAACACGGAAACTTGACTTGCGTGTTTTACCACTCTCTCTCTCTCTCTCTCTCTCTCTCTCTCTCTCTCTGTCTACCTACTGCCGGTTGGAGTCGACCCCTAGGGGTCGATATGACCACTTCGAGCGCCATTGTTATAGACTATAAGAACCACAATGAAGCAGCCGGCTGGGCTGGCCGAGCGGTTCTAGGCGCTACAGTCTGGAACCGCGCGACCGCTACGGTCGCAGGTTCGAATCCTGCCTCGGGCATGGATGTGTGTGATGTCCTTAGGTTAGTTAGGTTTAAGTAGTTCTAAGTTCTAAGGGACTGATGACCTCAGAAGTTAAGTCCCATAGTGCTCAGAGACATTTGAACCACAATGAAGGTGGTAGGCCAACTTCGCCAGGTGCGTGTTGGAATTCTCTCCTACCGTCGAGTCCTCCTGAAGCGAACTCCCTGAGATGTAGAGTCTGAAGGATAAAAGGTGACTCATTAATTTTTATGCAAAGACCGTCTCCTGAGGCACGTCACAAGTAATTTCATACATGACATCTGAAATAACGACATAAGGGAAGAACAAACTACGATGTCTGTGTTCAGCCAGGGCTCAGAAGATAAGTAAAGTTGGCTACATCCTGTAGAAACAGAGTAAATAATTGTGCCGAGATATAAGCAGACCAAACAGGAGATGAGTCGACGCTGGAACAGTCCTGAAACCTAAAACTGGACTGAAGAAGACGGGTGACGACAGCAGGTTAGTGTGTCTACCTTTGCATATTTATTTACTATTTCCTCTTCATTCATTATCACTTCAGCCACGTATTGGACGAAGGATCTTTCAGACCTGGGAACAGGTTTACACCAACACAGCTGCACAGAGCTCCGTTCCTCCTCGTGGATAAGGTCTTTTCCCGTAACTTTAAAAGCTTTGGTACTTTGTACTCTTTTTGTGTAATTTTTCCGGTGCGCTTATAAAATGGAAACAGAGTTATGCAGGGACTGTAATTCGTCGTCTTCTGCAACTTCAGAGGCGACCCCTAACATATGGTACGGACACGTTCTGCAGTCTTCCGCTACTCTAGCCTGTTGGTAAACGGGAAGTTACTCACTTTTGTACCATTCATACCTAGGAGACATTACCCGATCGATCCTCCACATGCGGACACGACCTCTAGAGGCTACGTGATTCCTAAGACGTTTGTCCGTTCGTTGCAAGAATTTGGACGAAGGTTTGAGGAAATGACTGATAAAGCGTTTTGTGTGGTGTCAGCCTGTAAGGTGCTATAACTTGGAGAATGAGGAAGAGGAAACAAATATTGAAGGTTGGAGACCTTTGAGATGTGGACGTAAGTGGTAATTAGAGACTGGGAGGAGCAAAGGCAATAAACGATTTAATAGAAAGTTTATTTTGATTTCAATTTGCCTCTCAGGCTTGTTCGTAATTTGTTTTACTTGCAACCGATTTCGAACCCATTTATGTCTTTATCTTCAGACACTAGGGCAGGGGCGGGCAGGAATCCTGCACGTGTGCGGTGCACTTGTACGCGTGCAGTTAACAGGTGTTCTGCGTGCACACAGGGGCAAGCTGGCCACCCGCTTATCTCCCCTCCCCACCATGCCTTTTGTCCGCTCCTTCCTCTGCAATGCGTTTAGTTTCCTAGCTTGCTTTATAGAATGAAGGAATAAGGTTAGTAGGAGTGGTTTGAAAGAGTACCTATTAACTACGATACGTTTTATTTAATTATCATAGGTGGAGTGGAAGAATATTTCTACATACAGACAAACGCAAACAGTTACTTAAATTTTCATCACTGATGTTTGCTCTTAACCAAGACTTACTAATTGAGCAAATGGTTTTCCAGCTCTCGCTATATTAAGCGCAATCTTATAACTTGCACTTACCGCTGGGCTATTATTGTTGTCGTCCTGAAAAATTGAAAACTGTGCTCCATAAAATGTTAAATCAGTTAGATGAGAGGCATGACGAAAGAAAGTTGCAGATCTCTCGTGACCACAGCAACTACGACAGATTCATTTAGTATCGTCAGATCGCTGTTCTTAAGCTCAATCAATTTCACCATGCGCTCAGAATCCGACAATAAATTGTACTCGTACTTGTGAAATTTGTTGTAATGGCCTTCAATATTAAACTTCCGCTGACCAGCGAGAATACTGCCACATATTAAACATTTCTAATTTTCACGTTTTTGCATAAAGAAAAAATGATTCTCCCATTACATTTTAAAAGATAGCAAATCTCCACTTCTCCGTTTCCTTGTTTCACTCTGCATTTTCCGGTTCTTGAAATACAACGTTCACTACGTTATGGTCGCTTCGCATCAACGTCCGCAGTTTAGCCTGGTACTACTACACTGCCGCAACCTGCCGGCTGTCGCCAACTGCCCCATTCGACGACTGCACGCGAGCAGCACACGTGCAGGGCTGTGCGCTCACGAGCCGCGTGCAACGTTTGCCCGCCCCTGCACTAGGGCATACTTATTGAAAAGGTAGTAAAATGAAAGGACATAGCTTAAGAATGAAGGAGGGTAGCTTAAGAATGAAGGAGGGGCCTACAAAACCATAGTGTGATATGTGGATGTTAAGATGAGGCGGAGAAGAAGTGATTCCGGATTTTGAATCGATGTTTTGGATGGCAGTACATACAGCAGCAAAGGAGAAAGAGAGGGAGGGGGGGGGGGATGTGTGTGTGTGTGTGTGTGTGAGAGAGAGAGAGAGAGAGAGAGAGTGGAGGAAGAAAGAACTTTACAGTCGTTTTCCACCGAGTTGTCGCGCTTTTCCCCGTCCTGTATAGTGACGGCCGACAGTGTCGTAACAAGTATTGGCAGGTAGCGATTCAAGCGAGAACGTGAAGCCCCCGTCAGAGTCAAGAAGCAAGCTCCTGAGTGAAAGAGTGTTCGGTGGAAGCCGAACTGTTTTCGTCTGCAACTGCGCCACGTCCAGGCGACCTACTTCATGCATGACTACACTACCGTAATGGCAAAACCGTGTGATTATTCTACCACACACGCCAGCGACGTGCCAGTTGCCAACAAATGCTTCACATTTTTGTGCTTTTCTTCATGTACGAATTTCAGTTTTAATCTGAATGTGTTCGACGGATAATCTTCTTCTCCCTACATGAAAGGCAATGTGCTGACTGTGTGATTCATCACCGCCCAGCCGAAACAGCTAAGGATACATACTTGAAATTTGGACAAGATGTGGATCCTATTCATTAGGAATTTCCAACCCTAAGGGGGTAAAATAGGGGCTGAAGAGTTCTTTGAAAAATGTCGCTTTTAAAGCAATTTCGAAGGCAGACCTACGAAAATTGTTATTTGGTTTCTCTGTCAGAAATAAAGAAATCCGTGTTTCAGTATTTTTCCAAATTTAACACCACGGCAGTGAAATAGTGGATGAAATCTATTTTTTAAAATATATCACTATTAAAGAACTACTTAAGCGTTTTTAAAGCTACATCTATGAACATTAATGTTCGTTTTCTCAATCCCTAAGGGGAAGAAATAGGTGATGAGATTTATTGCAAAAATATTTCATTATGAAAACATTTTTTAAGCTAAATCTATGAAAATTTAGATTTCGCTTCTCAGATAGAAACAAACAAAAAAAAACGTGTTTCACTGCATCTGGTTATTCTTCCCCTATTGGGATGAAACGGAGATGGAAGTTTTTATGAAAGTATTTCATTACGCAAGCATTTTTGAAGCTAAATCTATGAATATTTGTATTTGGCTTCTCTTTTAGTAATAAAACATACACACCTCACTTGTTTTTTTAATTCAACCCCTAAGAGAGTGAAATAGGGTCAGATTTATTCACTGACTCATCACCGGCGAGCCCAAACCGCTAAGGGTAGAAAGTTAAAGTTTGGAGAGGTTGTCGATCTTGTACTGTAGGCATCGTTTAAGAAGGGCTTGTCCGAAATTCTATTCCTAAAGGGGTGAAATAGGGGGTGAAAGGCTTTCTGAAAATATGTCGCGGTTAAGAGAATTTTGAAGCCACAACTACGAGAAGTGGTAGGCTACTCGGTTCCTCAGTCAGAATATAAAAAACACATATTGCAGCATTTTTGGAAAGTCAACCACTAAGAAGGTAACATAGAGTGAAAGGTATTTTGAAAATAAATAATAACAAAAGAACAACTACTTCGTCACGTAACGCTACATATTGTTACATACAAAAAAAGGCTACATCTATGACACTGGTATTTGACTTCTCGGTTAGAAAAAAAAGTTTTTTAGTGTTTCTGGAAATTCAGCCCCTAAGTGAGTGCAATATGGGATGAAAATTTTTAAGAAAATATCTCGCTATATTAAAAAAATTCAAAGCTAAGTTTCTGAAAGTTGGTATTTTACTACTCAGTTGGATATAAAGAACTATTTGTTAGGGGATGAAAGATGTTATGGAAACATCTCCAGAAGAACGAATAAGACATTATTAACAAAAACATTTGACTCTATATACCAGAATCGCTTTTTGGTCAAAAGTAAATTCGCAAAAGACCACGCTTATATGGTCTTAATTAGCGTGAAAAGCTTAGAATGTGTTGCAATTTGTCAACAACATAAAATTTCGATTAGATAAATCCAAAAAGCCTCTGCATGCTAGTGAGTCTACCGAGCGAAGCAGCGGGCGCTAAGCCAGTTAAAAACAAAGTAATGTTATTATCTGTCTCGATCCTTGAGCCCTCTGTAGAGCACACAGACCTCATCCATAGACTCCCGGAGCCACCCGAGCAATGGTCATAACCTACCAACGAATCAGCGTCACGCATTGTTGCTGCTGTATTACGTAACGTAAGTGTACAAGCAACTGCAAAGTAAATTACACCCCAAGACAAATATTTTCAGGGTATTGTAGTTAAACAACATCAGTGTGGGATCCGTACCAGGTCGGGTTGACAGAGGAGATAGAGAAGATCCAAAGAAGAGCGGTGCGTTTCGTCACAGGGTTATTTGGTAAGCGTGATAGCATTACGGAGATGTTTAGCAAACTCAAGTGTCAGGCTCTGCAAGTAAGGCGCTATGCATCGCTGTGTAGCTTGCTGTCCAGGTTTCGAGAGGGTGCGTTTCTGGATGTATCGAATACATTGCTTCCCCCTACTTATACCTCCCGAGGAGATCACGAATGTAAAATTAGAGAGATTCGAGCGCGCACGGAGGCTTTCCTGCAGTCGTTCTTCCCGCGAACGATACGCGACTGGAATAGGAAAGGGAGGCAATGACAGTGGCGCGTAAAGTGCCCTCCGCCACACACCGTTGGGTGGCTTGCGGAGCATAAATGTAGATGTATATACACCAAAGGAGCCAGCAAGGTGGCGGTAGATACATAGATGGCAATAAATGTATTAAGAAATATCAGGAGTAGAAACAATGCTTGATTCTTCCGTGTCATCTTACAGCGGTGTTCATACAAAATGCCTGCGCTGCGGAATTCACTATCGTAGGCTAGATTGAGATAATCCACCTAGTACCTGGTGATAGAAGAAATCCTCTTCCTATTTTCTCACAAAAAAAATGTGGCAGCGTATAATTTTCGCGCCCCAAGATCCTTCGTTACATCCAAAAAGAGTCAGCAGTGTGGAACAGAATGAAACCGAATGCCACTGCCGGCAGTGGATGGTTCAAATGGCTCTGAGCACTATGGGACTCAACGTCTGAGGTCATTAGTCCCCTAGAACTTAGAACTAGTTAAACCTAACTAACCTAAGGACATCACACACATCCATGCCCGAGGCAGGATTCGAACCTGCGACCGTAGTGGTCTCGCGGATCCAGACTGCAGCGCCTAGAACCGCACGGCCACTTCGGCCGGCCCGGCAGTGGACTGACCATTGAGTGAATATGTGAAGTCTTCATTTGTTTGGCCATGGCGTCCGTAGTTGCTTTGTAATTCTTGAGGGTATTTTTGTTCTGTCGTTGCAACTACAAAAATGCGTGATCACACATTTTTGTAATTGAACGACAGGACAAAAATACGCTAAAGAATATGTAAAGGTCGGCGGTCATTTCCGTGTCAGTTAAGGGGTGAAGCTTACGAGACAGCACTGGGTTTCACACTCTCCGTTCTTTATAATCTTCCAGTTAACTACTGTAGAGGCAGCATCTGATGTACATGCACTCATAACAACCACCTACGCTATCAACTCCCACTTACTGCAAATGAAGCGACGTATCGACTGTGTACGAAACTTCCTGGCAGATTAAAACACTTTGCCTGGCGGAGACTCGGCCTTTTGGAATTTTTGCCTATCGCGCTCAAGCACTCTGTGGATTATGGATACTCTGGATGTTTTCATCGTGCTGTTGAAATATAGAGACCGCGCACGATTCATATTTCACAGACCAGAGTCCGTCAATGGCTTACTTTTGAGGTTTTTATTCATTTAAAAGAAGTTCAGTGAGAAGTCCCCTGCGGATTGACAGCAATGATGGAATCTCTTCATTGTGGCCTGGTGAAGGAATCGCGCCTGCAGCAGATCATATTATTAAACAAATGTGGGAGGAATACTAGTCTTAATGAGAAAGAAATTGCAGCGCTGTTACACACCATATCGGTGAGATAATATCCTGCACTGAAATCCATGGTGAATTTCCTCCCATTTGTATCATATTTATCACATACATATCCTTATAACTGCGCAGTGTCATAAAACTGAACTCTTATTCTAGAGGGAAAGGTGCTTCGAATCCTCGTCCAGACATTTAGTCTCAGGATTTCCATTATTTTTCAAAATAAAATGCTAGAATCAGCCCTTCAGATGGAGCCAGGATCGATTTCCTCCACCATCCTTCCAAATCTGAGACAGTGTTGAGTCTCTAATGATCTTACCTTCAACCGGATGTTTATCCTACCCCACCTTCCTTTTTCTGTACCTATTCTCGTAATACAATGATATACGAAAACGTTGGTTACATGGGCTGCCTCATTTCATAATATTACCTCAAGGAATCTAAAGACGTAATATGTCGAGGAAAATTAGTGTAGTGACAATCGTTAAAGTACCTTAGAAACAATGGCCTAATGGAAACTGTAAAAAAAAGGTAGTGGATACTTGTTACGTAAGTGATTAAAAAAAAATTCGAGTTGATCCACGAAGGAACAGAAGAAGAGAGTTGGGTTGATTCGTGGGAGAGGAGACCAAACTGCGAGGTCATCGCTCTCATCGGATAGGGTAGGATGGAGAAGGAAGTCGGCCGTGCTCTTTCAAAGGAGCCATTCCGGAATTTGCCTTAGGTGATTTAGAGAAATCACGGAAAACCTAAATCAGGATGGCCGTACGCGGCGTTGTACCGTCGTCCTCCCGAATGCGAGTCCAGTGTGCTAACCACTGCGCCACCTCGCTCGGTATAGAAGAAGACAAAGAAAACAGTAAACAACAGACTGCTTTTGGTGACCCTCTTCATGGCAAACACTCTTGAAAAGAGTGTAAAATGCGGAATATGCATTGTATAGCTTCAGTTTGTAAGTAATCTGCTTGTGGAGGTTGTGTTTAAAGCTTTCTAGATTGTCGAGTTTACTGTGCGTATAATGGAATTAGACAATCTATAAATCATTTCCAATCTTGTTAACAGTGCGTCCAGGAGTAAATGGGCTGCTACAACTTCTTTATACACTCCTGGAAATAGAAAAAAGAACTCATTGACACCGGTGTGTCAGACCCACCATACTTGCTCCGGACACTGCGAGAGGGCTGTACAAGCAATGATCACACGCACGGCACAGCGGACACACCAGGAACCGCGGTGTTGGCCGTCGAATGGCGCTAGCTGCGCACCATTTGTGCACCGCCGCCGTCAGTGTCAGCCAGTTTGCCGTGGCATACGGAGCTCCATCGCAGTCTTTAACACTGGTAGCATGCCGCGACAGCGTGGACGTGAACCGTATGTGCAGTTGACGGACTTTGAGCGAGGGCGTATAGTGGGCATGCGGGAGGCCGGGTGGACGTACCGCCGAATTGCTCAACACGTGGGGCGTGAGGTCTCCACAGTACATCGATGTTGTCGCCAGTGGTCGGCGGAAGGTGCACGTGCCCGTCGACCTGGGACCGGATCGCAGCGACGCACGGATGCACGCCAAGACCGTAGGATCCTACGCAGTGCCGTAGGGGACCGCACCGCCACTTCCCAGCAAATTAGGGACACTGTTGCTCCTGGGGTATCGGCGAGGACCATTCGCAACCGTCTCCATGAAGCTGGGCTACGGTCCCGCACACCGTTAGGCCGTCTTCCGCTCACGCCCCAACATCGTGCAGCCCGCCTCCAGTGGTGTCACGACAGGCGTGAATGGAGGGACGAATGGAGACGTGTCGTCTTCAGCGATGAGAGTCGCTTCTGCCTTGGTGTCAATGATGGTCGTATGCGTGTTTGTCGCCGTGCAGGTGAGCGCCACAATCAGGACTGCATACGACCGAGGCACACAGGGCCAACACCCGGCATCATGGTGTGGGGAGCGATCTCCTACACTGGCCGTACACCACTGGTGATCGTCGAGGGGACACTGAATAGTGCACGGTACATCCAAACCGTCATCGAACCCATCGTTCTACCATTCCTAGACCGGCAAGGGAACTTGCTGTTCCAACAGGACAATGCACGTCCGCATGTATCCCGTGCCACCCAACGTGCTCTAGAAGGTGTAAGTCAACTACCCTGGCCAGCAAGATCTCCGGATCTGTCCCCCATTGAGCATGTTTGGGACTGGATGAAGCGTCGTCTCACGCGGTCTGCACGTCCAGCACGAACGCTGGTCCAACTGAGGCGCCAGGTGGAAATGGCATGGCAAGCCGTTCCGCAGGACTACATCCAGCATCTCTACGATCGTCTCCATGGGAGAATAGCAGCTGCATTGCTGCGAAAGGTGGATATACACTGTACTAGTGCCGACATTGTGCATGCTCTGTTGCCTGTGTCTATGTGCCTGTGGTTCTGTCAGTGTGATCATGTGATGTATCTGACCCCAGGAATGTGTCAATAAAGTTTCCCCTTCCTGGGACAATGAATTCACGGTGTTCTTATTTCAATTTCCAGGAGTGTATAAAGATGTACAAAATATAGGGAATTCTCCGTAGACAAACAGTGAAGGATACTTTCAGAGAATTTTCGTATATAACAGCTGTGGAGACTTATACGACTTTCTCATTTATGTAACTACATAGCCGGCCGGGATGGCCGAGCGGTTCTAGGCGCTACAGTCTGGAACCGCGTGACTGCTCCTGTCGCAGGTTCGAATCTGCCTCCGGCATGGATCTGTGTGATGTCCTTAGGTTAGTTAGGTTTAAGTAGTTCTAAGTTCTAGGGGACTGATGACCTCAGACGTTAAGTCCCATAGTGCTCAGAGCCATTTGAACCAACTACATACCCTCACAATAATGCGATTTCTCCAAGACGTTACGATAATCTCAGTTAAACATATGAAAACTGACGATGCAAATTTCAATGTTACTGTATGTTAATGTAAAATATAAATACATGCAGTTGAGCTAAAGTATTGCTGTGTTTAACACATTGCTACAGTGTGTGATGATACAAGTGTTTCAGCATATCAGCATATTGAAATTATAATGAAATCTAGACCTTTAGCTGCCTACAGGCGTTCATAAATATCAACGGGGACAGTTGAAAAATGTGTGCCCCGACCGGTAAGCAGCTAACGGTCTAGATTTCATTATAATTTCATTCTTCGAGAGCTGTAAGATCACCATTGATATGTGTACAGATACCAACTTCATATCAGCATCATGGTCGCCACTGACTACAAAAAAATGCATTTGCACCTAGACAATTACCTTGTAAGCAGAGACGGCAAGGAAATGCAAGTAAACTATTAGAAAATAATCCAGTAGTTGTAAACGCATTGTGAGAGACAGTTCTAGGTGACAGGAATGAGAAATACGATGTATCGGGCATGTAAAATGAAACTGCTCCTTACAAGGGAACCTCCCCATCGCACCCTCCTCAGAATTTGTTATAAGTTGGCACAGTGGATAGACCTTGAGAAACTGGACACAGATCAATCGAGAAAACAGGAAGAAGTTGTGTGAAACTACGAAAAAAATAAGCAAAATATACGAACTGAGTAGTCCATGCGCAACATAAGAAACATTAAGGATATTGTGAGCTCACGAGTGCCATGGTCCCGTGGTTAGCGTGAGCAGCTCCGAAATGAGAGGTCCTTGGTTCAATTCTTCCATCGAGTGAAAATTTTACTTTCTTTATTCTCGCAAAGCTATGATCCGTCCATTCGTTCATTGACGTCTCTGTTCACTGTAATAAGTTTAGGGCCTGTGTTTTGCCACCGCGCCGCAAAACTGTGCGATAAGTAGACGAAAGGACGTGCCTCTCCAATGGCCACCGAAAACATTTGCTCGCAAGGTCATAGGTCAACCGATTCTTCCACAGGACAACACGGCTGATATATTCTATACGACGATGGTGACGGCGTATGCGTCACCTGACAGGAATATGTTGTCGACCCATCTAACTTGTACACTTGGCGAATGGGTAAAAAGATTCTTCTACCTTGCCCGATTTAGGTTTTCTTGTGGATGTGATAATCACTCCCAAAAAAGCGATGAAAACATAAGAGTTTGTCACATGAACTGCAACAAATGAATGCAACAGTTTCACAGTCGCACAGTTTTCCCTGTGCTCTGTCAAAACATGTTTTTAACGTTTTCAAATTTTACCGTGTGTAGACCGTCAAATCCTGCATGTGTCCAAGCAAATCTGAACGTGTCCTGGAATTTTGGAGAGCGAAGTTGATTATGTGTGAGTGCCTAAACTTTGATAATTGTCTGAAAATAAAGTTTTTCACCCGACGGAGGCTTGAACCTACGACCTTTCGCTTCGCAGCTGCACACGCTGACCACGGGACCACAGCGCTTCGGAGTTCAGAGTGTCCTTGATGTTGCGTATATTCTGCATGGACTACTCAATTTGTATATTTTGCTTATTTTTTTCATAGTTCCACACAACTTCTTCCTGTTTTCTCGATTGATCTGTGTTCAGTTTTTCAAGGCCTATCCACTGTGCCAACTTGTAATTAAATCTGAGGGGGGTGAGATGGGGAGGTTCCCTTGTTATGGCTTGGTTCAAATGGCTCTGAGCACTATGGGACTTAACTTCCATGGTCATCAGTCCCCTTCCCTTGTTAGATCAGGACGATAGCAGAAACCTCTAGCAGGCGGATTAAGACGCTGGAAGCGATCCTGTGCACCCAGACGCCGAGGGAAGAGCGCGATCTCAGAGTATTTGAGATGACGAAGCTGAACGATAATAAAAGGACAGTCGCCTTTAGAGTCCTGTTATTCTACGAGAGGTAGCAAAGATCTTTGAGTTTTTAATTGTTATTGCTTTATTTGACCCTTCAGGGGAAAACGTATTCCGCCGAAAAGTAATGCGATGACCAAGTAGTAATGTACATACGTTAAGAATACGTTTGTGTCTCAGAGGGAGAAAAATAAGCAGGCATTTAATCTAGTGTAGTCGTTATTTAGTGGATTTTTAAATAATGAGAGAAAAACAGGGAAATTAGAGGTAATACCTGGTGAGGAACACATATTTTCGTTTGTGTATGGGAGCGAAATGTTACTTTTATTCTGTTATTGATCCAAGTGCGACAGCGGAGCATAGAATACGATTAAGTACAACGGATTAAAACAGACTATATGTTTTCTGTCCATGCAGTAACATTTTCTCCAAAAATGAAGTCAACGGTATAAGACTCGAGCTCTCTTGTAATGACTGAAATATTTATTACCAATGTAAGTAGGCTGTTTATGTTTTCTTATTGGCAACGTTACGTAGCGCTCTGTATGAAAATCACTGGCTGTGCTGTGTGCAGTCTGTGGCTAGTTTGCATTGTTGTCTGCCACTGTAGTGTTGGGCAGCTGGATGTGAACAGCGCGTAGCGTTGCGCAGTTGGAGGTGAGCCGCCAGCAGTGGTGGATGTGGGGAGAGAAATGGCGGAGTTTTGAAATTTGTAAGACTGGATGTCATGAACTGCTATATATATTATGACTTTTGAACACTATTAAGGTAAATACATTGTTTGTTCTCTATCAAAATCTTTCATTTGCTAACTGTGCCTATCAGTAGTTAGTGCCTTCCGTAGTTTGAATCTTTTATTTAGCTGGCAGTAGTGGCGCTCGCTGTATTGCAGTAGTTCGAGTAACGAAGATTTTTGGTGAGGTAAGTGATGTGTGAAAGGTATAGGTTAATGTTAGTCAGGGCCATTCTTCTGTAGGGATTTTTGAAAGTCAGATTGCGTTGCGATAAAAATATTGTGTGTCAGTTTAAGCACAGTCATGTATAATTGGTCTAAGGGGACGTTTCATAAGTCGACCCTTAGCCGAGGATACCTCACTGGAATCTTCTGTTTTTTTTCTTGTAGTTTGTGCAATTAGTGCAGCCTTTTATTTATTGCTAGCGCGTAATTGTAGAGAGAATTTCCTTTGTAGTTGTAGTTTTTCATTCTTGTACAGTTAAACAGTTGTGGCATGCATGTAGATTTGCACCAAGTATTTCGCAGCTGCGCTTGCAATTAACGAGATATTATTTTCAATGCTATGTTAATGTGTTTTCTTATTTTGCTCTTCAAATTGTGCTTTTCTGTGTTGTCGTGTGAAATATTGTGACAATAATGGAGTGTGGAAAACATAATACTAGGCTCCCAAGTAAACTGAGAAATGACAGTGAAGACGAAAGCAGTGTTAGCGCCACTGTGTAATGAATTAACTAATATTCAAAGTAGTAATTGGGTAACTGTGCATAGGGAAATGGAGCAGGCGTCAAATAATGGTGTAGACAGTGAAACAGGTAGTGAACAGGGATGCATTATCGATCGATCGGTCGGCAACAGCTCGCCTCAGGAATCGGGAATGACAGAACACAATATTGCAATTACTGTAGACTCAGGTTTGGGTTCTCACCGTTTTCTCAAAATGTGAATGTTGCCGGGGCAAATTCACTGCCGAAGAGCACTGAGGAACATGTTTCAGACACCAGTGCATTGTTATTACAATTAATGCAACAAATGGGACAAAAGCTTCAAAAGTTAGACACAATGGAACAAAATCAGAGACAAACACAGCAAAAGCTTCAAAAGTTAGACACAATGGAACAAAATCTTTAAAAGTTAGACACAATGGAACAATACCAGAGACAAACACAGCAACAGTTAGACATAATGGAACAAAATCTTTGGAAGTTAGACACCACACTTGAACAAACACGTGAAGATTTAACAACTGAGTTACATAACATTGAATCGAAATGTCAAAAAGTCTGTAATGACGTAAAAACACAAATTTGTGATCATTTCCAACCTATTTTTTCGCGTCATGAAAATGTATTACAGAATCACGAAGCAGCCATAAAAGAACTCCAAACTATTGTTCATGAAAATCACGACACCTTGCAAGCTAAAATTGACTAAGTTGCATCTACCGATTCGGTTACGCAACTTGCAAAAACTCAGGAAAACTTAAAGGACACAGTAGATACGATTTCAACACAAATGGACACTCTGAAACTTGGTTCAGAAAAACACACTAAGGACATAAGTACACTATCGGAGAAAGTAGCCGAACTTTCGGATCAGTTCACTAACTTATCTGCAAAGGTAGATGATGATCTGAATGACACAAGACCTGTAGCCATCACTGACATAGAAGAGTATGAACAAATTAAGAAATTCAAACAAAATCATAATCAAATTAATACGCAGCACAAAAGAGAAATCCGGAAAGTACAAGATCAGTTGGCACAAGTAATACAAAAATTACATATTTCAGAGGACACTCGCGCTCCAACACGGGAAGAGGGACTTAGAAATACGGAAAAGCCACAAAATAATAACACAGGGCATTTCGGAAATTATGAAAGAAATTGGCAAGGTGCACCGAATTTTGAGATGGAACCGCCGACACGACGTAACAATGACCGATATGCTACTCGCCGACACGATGATTTTGACTATAAGCTGTTCATTACTACACGTAAATTCAAAACATTTAAGAATTCTAGCAACGACATTCATCCACAAGCGTGGCTCCATCAATTCTCTCATTGTTTTCCTCCCAACTGGTCATTAGAGCACAGATTAGAATTTATGTGTGGCTACTTAGAGAATCAACCAGCTGAAAGAATGCGATCGGTCATTCACGATTGTCACAGTGAAGGAAAATTTTATCATGCCTTCCTCCCAGCATATTGGTCTCAAGCTACACAAGACCGAGTAAAATATAGCATCATAACGATGAAACATTTCGAACAATCTGAATTTTCCAGTCTTGTGAAATATTTTGAAGACATGTTGCACAAGAATCAGTACTTGTCAAGCCCATACAGCCCCTCAGAACTCATCCGCATTTGCTTAATCAAACTACCTGAACATTTACGACATATTATTTTGGCAGGACGTTGCAAAGATGACATTGAAGCTTTTCAGGGACTGTTACAAGAATTGTAAATTGACACTGACAATCGCGGAACGCGAAAACAGGAATACAACAATTACAGGTCACATCCATCACAATTCCGCGATGAAAGAAATAATAACTGGACACGACAAGGCTATTCTTACAACGTAAATCGTGTCCAAAACAGACACCACCCTTATGACAACCGTTGGCAGAATAATAGTTACAGAGAAAGATCGTATTTCCGTAGTAATGAATATGACAGAGACAATCAGAGAAACAGACAATATGGGAACCAAAATAATTATTATCACATGAGACAAAATAACTTCAGATGCAACGGTCCACCGTGCAGTGATAATTCAGGGAGAAATTCTCCACCACTTAACCGACAAGAAAGAAACTGCAGGAACTACCGACATGACGACAGACGATATAATCGTAACGACAGACCTGAATTTCATCAGAACTGGTGGGATTCATACAGGGCTGGTCCCTCTCGACAAAGTGAATTTGTAGAAGTTAGGTCTTCAAATCCCAATAAAGACGCGCGCCAACAAAGAGACAGACAATGACTTGCACCGCAGGCAGCCACGTGCGCCGGCTGGCTCAGAGAAAAATAACATAGACGCTAACCTTGAGAAAAATTTTAGCATTCCTTACCGACGTATACCGCATGATAATTGCGTTCAAGTTGAACGTCTGCACACTAGGAATAGTAAAGGATTGCACCACATTTCACATGTAAAACCGTTTATTGAGAGATAATCTGCTTTTTAACTTTGTCTTTGCCATATAACTTTTCACTCTACATTAGTAGTATGCTTTGTCAGACTTAGAATCTGTTAACATGCAACAATGTTTGGAGTTAAATATCCAGTCAAGAACCAAGAGAAATTATTTAAACAAAAATTACGAATGCATTGTTATTGTGAACAGACGACACAGTGTTATTGTGTGTGTACATTCTTGCTTGTTAGTTGCACGATTACGTATCGACTATATGGCTCACATACTTAGAACATTTACCAGTACTACTAATGAGATTTTAATGCAACATTTTGCTTTACTTGAAAATACGTTCTGGATTTAAAGTACTTTCTGTGAGATACCAGATGACACAGTGGTTAGTTTATGTGACAGCTACACGATTTTATCACGACGCTACTAATGAGTGACAATTTACAATGTTACTCTTGCGGTGTTTATGTTTTATATCTGCACAGTTTTTCTGAATCATTCTGGAAAGGAAAACATGTTTTAGTAGTAACTTTTGTGGTATAGCTACAATGAGACAGCCTTTTCCGTAGCAGAACAATACGTTACAGCACAGTACTTTGTTCATCAAGCTAATAAGCGTAATAAGTAAGATATCTATACGCATAGCATTTCACTTTTGTTTATCATGAGGTAAGTAACTCTTCAGGCTTTCCCGGCGATCTAATGACATCTTGGGTTGTCGGGTGTTCTGCCGGATATCAGCGTCGTACTTGCACGATATTTCGGTCACGTAGCTCGTAACCTTCATCAGGTGCGACCTGAGACTGCTCCTCGAGTGGACCTGGTCCAGTATTTATGCCTATGGCCTTCCCCCTCCTCCAACGGCTGCAGGCGCTTCCTCTGTGGTCCGCGCCCATTCCCTGCGACCTGCTGGAGCGTTGCTGCTCCGTTTTCCGTCCGCTGCGGTTCTACAGTTCTTGTCGTCTGGCCAATGTAGGACCTGCCACATTGACAAGGTATATTGTAAATCCCTGGTTTTCGTAACCCCAGGTCGTCTTTGACACTCCCCAGCAGTCCCCCAATCTTGTTGGATGGACAGAAAACACACTTGATATTGTGTTTACGGAGGTAACCTGGGGTTACGAAAACCAGGGATTTACAATATACCTTGTCAATGTGGCAGGTCCTACATTGGCCAGACGACAAGAACTGTGGAGATCAGGTGCAAAGAACATCAGAGGCACACTAGATTGAGACAGGTGACTAAGTCAGCCATTGCTGAACACTGTCTAGAACTAGATCATGCCATGAAGTATGAGGATACCAGGATTCTAGCACAAACACCCAGATTTTGGGACAGTGTTATAAGAGAATCGATAGAAATTAAAATGGCTGACGATCTTATGAACCGTGACACAGGGTACCAGCTAAGCAGAGCCTGGGACCCGGCTCTGGAATTGTTAAAGGAGCAACGGAGCCAGCTGCAACACTGCACAAACAGAAGAACCAGAGACATGGAGATGGAAAACGAGCCCCTGACGGACTGCCAGGAGCACCAGACCGAAGATGGAACACCCAGAGGTGGGACTGGTGGGCGCGGACCGCAGAGGGAACATCCAGAGCCGCAGTGGACGAAAAACGGAGCGGCAACGCTCCAACAGGTCGTGGTGAGCGGGCGCGGACCGCAGGGGGAGCGCTTGGTACCCCAGACCGTAGATGAAACCCCCAGGAGCGGGGCTGGTGGGCGCGGACCGCAGAGGGAACACCTAGAACCGCAGCGGACGGAAAACGGAGCAGCAACGCTCCAGCAGGTCGCAGGGAATGGGCGCGGACCACAGAGGAAGCGCCTGCAGCCGTTGGAGGAGGGGGAAGGCCATAGGCATAAATACTGGACCAGGTCCACTCGAGGAGCAGCACCCGCAGCTGATGAAGGTTACGAGCTACGTGACCGAAATATCGTGCAAGTACGACGCTGATATCCGGCAGAACACCCGACAACCCAAGATGTCATGAGGTAAGTACATTGACTTCCACAGAACTTTGCTTACGGACGACGATAATTACGACACTTGCACATTTTTTACCCTTAAGTAATGACAGAGATTATGTTACAACAAGACGCACAATTTAGCGCTACAGGACACGCATTTGAGTGATTAATTTTGTACTTAAAACATTTATTTTTAAAGATTTTTGAATTACAATGACACCAAGGTTTTCCGTGACACATTTCATTCCATTGCTGTAATCTGTAACACCTGAGGATATAATTACATTAATCCTCAGGGGGTACATGCTTACTGTGTGTACCATGTGTTTGGCAAGCACAAGGAGCCCCAGCTAATATGGTATTTGCTTATACAACTTTACACTTCGGTACCATATTTCTCTAACACATAAATTACACAGCTATCTGATCATTTAACTGAGAGACAAACTTTTTTTTTACTACATCAGTGACACATGTTTACACAATTACCCAGTTGGATAATTTCATACTTATGGAATTGTATTTTGCCTGTACTTTGTGAACTGTTCATATTTTTTGGGAACCATTGTGATCCTATGAGAGCTTTGAATGATATATTTGATATGGGATCATGATTTTTATAGTATGTTTGAGGTAGATGAATCTATTTAAATGAGCAGAGAATTTTCCTTAGGTTTTGAAATTATTGCAAAAAGCTACGACGTTTTCAAGATTTGACTGAGGTGTTATGATGTTATTGTTACGACGACGATGTGTGTTATGGTGTTGAGGTATGTTTATGATCAATAAGATGATGCTACCGTATATGAGGAATTTGATTATGCTACATATTTATTATGATGAAATATTGAAGAAGTGTCAACGAATATGTATATACACTCCTGGAAATGGAAAAAAGAACACATTGACACCGGTGTGTCAGACCCACCATACTTGCTCCGGACACTGCGAGAGGGCTGTACAAGCAATGATCACACGCACGGCACAGCGGACACACCAGGAACCGCGGTGTTGGCCGTCGAATGGCGCTAGCTCTGCAGCATTTGTGCACCGCCGCCGTCAGTGTCAGCCAGTTTGCCGTGGCATACGGAGCTCCATCGCAGTCTTTAACACTGGTAGCATGCCGCGACAGTGTGGACGTGAACCGTATGTGCAGTTGACGGACTTTGAGCGAGGGCGTTTAGTGGGCATGCGGGAGGCCGGGTGGACGTACCGCCGAATTGCTCAACACGTGGGGCGGGAGGTCTCCACAGTACATCGATGTTGTCGCCAGTGGTCGGCGGAAGGTGCACGTGCCCGTCGACCTGGGACCAGATCGCAGCGACGCATGGATGCACGCCAAGACCGTAGGATCCTACGCAGTGCCGTAGGGGACCGCACCGCCACTTCCCAGCAAATTAGGGACACTGTTGCTGCTGGGGTATCGGCGAGGACCATTCGCAACCGTCTCCATGAAGCTGGGCCACGGTCCCGCACACCGTTAAGCCGTCTTCCGCTCACGCCCCAACATCGTGCAGCCCGCCTCCAGTGGTGTCGCGACAGGCGTGAATGGAGGGACGAATGGAGACGTGTCGTCTTCAGCGCTGAGAGTCGCTTCTGCCTTGGTGCCAATGATGGTCGTATGCGTGTTTGGCGCCGTGCAGGTGAGCGCCACAATCAGGACTGCATACGACCGAGGCACACAGGACCAACACCCGGCATCATGGTGTGGGGAGCGATCTCCTACACTGGCCGTACACCACTGGTGATCGTCGAGGGGACACTGAATAGTGCACGGTACATCCAAACCGTCATCGAACCCATCGTTCTACCATTCCTAGACCGGCAAGGGAACTTGCTGTTCCAACAGGACAATGCACGTCCGCATGTATCCCGTGCCACCGAACGTGCTCTAGAAGGTGTAAGTCAACTACCCTGGCCAGCAAGATCTCCGGATCTGTCCCCCATTGAGCATGTTTGGGACTGGATGAAGCGTCGTCTCACGCGGTCTGCACGTCCAGCACGAACGCTGGTCCAACTGAGGTGCCAGGTGGAAATGGCATGGCAAGCCGTTCCACAGGACTACATCCAGCATCTCTACGATCGTCTCCATGGGAGAATAGCAGCCTGCATTGCTGCGAAAGGTGGATATACACTGTACTAGTGCCGACATTGTGCATGCTCTGTTGCCTGTGTCTATGTGCCTGTGGTTCTGTCAGTGTGATCATGTGATGTATCTGACCCCAGGAATGTGTCAATAAAGTTTCCCCTTCCTGGGACAATGAATTCACGGTGTTCTTATTTCAATTTCCAGGAGTGCATGTAATAAGGTAAGGAATAATGAGTAGTGGCTATGGACTCTGACTTGTGAAAAAGGAGGTTGGAAACCAAGAATCGTACTTTAAAGAGTTATGAAATGTGTGTAAATGCGTGAATGTACCACAATGACGACGAAAGTTTTTTGGACACTGTTATATTTACAGGATTTTGTTTCTACACATTTGTAACGCTAATTCTCGACCTGTGAAATTTTTATATGAGACTGTTACTGCTGTCGTAAATATTTCGGTAAGAAAGTTAAGTGACCACTTTCACGTAATGCGTCATGGGCACCCAGCTGCGCGACAATTGCCTGGAAAAAAGCCATTAGTGTGTGCCTTTCAGAGGCACAGGTGGAGAAAAAAAGGAGAGGCCATTATCCTCGCTATTGACATTTCTTTGTAGAAAGCATCGCAAAAACGACACGCTCAAACTTGAAAACATATGATTACACTGTGGAGCTCTTAATTTATGATATTTACTAAAATGCCTAATGAAATGATGAGAAACATTTTACATCTATTGTCTTTCTAGTTGAGAGATTGCTCATTTTGTTTAATATCTGGTTTCCATCTGTGTTGCAGCATTGGTTTTAAAAAATAAAATTAAATGCATTTGCTAATGTGAACACTTTCTGTCAACAAATCTATTAAATAATTACTTTATGATCAATATTCTCCGAAAAAGGAGCTCTTGGAATGGAAAGAACAATAAGAAGGGACTAATAACAGTAACTGCATATATAATTTTCTTTTCAAGTACTTGGTAATTTTTTGTAGAATTTGTTTTTGTGGTGCACCACTTTAATGACATAGATATTAAGATATGAGCAGACATTTCCCTTATCTGCGTTGTTGTCTTTAGTGTCCAATTTTTCTGCTTGATCTATGTCATGTTTGGATATAAGTTATTGCATTTTCTGCTGCTGTTTGCCAGGTGCTACTAAATTTCATTTTACATTACTCTGTTAAGCCAGTTTCACTACGAATTTATTTTTCTTGTTTGCAGTACATTGCCTTATATTAGTTGTAATATTGCATTTGCTTTGCTAATTTATGCCGCTTGCTTTGCCATATTTTTTATCATTGCTGTTTGTGTTAATTGTTTTGAGCTGCTGCATTGCCTCATTCCTTAGTTTAGCATCTGAGCTCAGTAGATTTAAGTTAGCTTAAGAGGGGGTAGACTATATAAGAGAATGAGTTGCGATGAATTGGAAGAAATGCATTGATAAGTTATTCGAAAAAAGTACAGAAAGCAGGTATAGTTAGGACTTTTTGGGAATAATGATGAACGAAGGGAGATCTCCAAGAAAAAGAAAGGTTTTGTTTGCAAAATACTGCAGTACTAAATGTTACACTGAAAACAAACCCTGTCCTTTCCTCCTGTGTTATTTTGCTATGTGTTTATGTACCCTTATGTATTTGTGTTTTTCCTGTCTTTATGTGTTTAGCTAATAAGATTTATGTTGTAGAATTTTTCAAATGCTATGTTATTTACTTTGTAAAGATGTTTAGACATTATTTATTCTGTTTTGTTTTAATGCTCATGTGTCAAGTTGATGTTTCAAAAGTTATTCTGATCTTTTATGTATGAACTTATGTCATAATTCCTGTAACACTGATGTATATGTTATTTCGATTCTTTTGTGAAGCCTGTACTACAAATGTCACCTGTATTGTTATGTTCTTTAATGATGTATTTTGTATCTTTGTCATTGTATTCTTATGTTATAAAATTGTAATTGACACCAGTTCATCATATTATTAACATGTAAGTTCCATTTCACTGCACACGTTTCTGTTGGTCATAGTATATGGACAATATGTGAGACGTGTTGCACATGTGTTAATAGTTCAGCAAGGGACTGGATAACAGCATTGCTGGTTCTAAGGACAATTCCATAAACTTTGTGAGTGCACAAGTGGTGGTTATGGACTTGCTATATTATCCGCAACACTCTTCAACGGTGATTGTGCACCTGCACAGTCACAACAGATGGCTGCAGGCCATCTCTACAAGGACTACAGTGGGTCTACACCTTTGCTCACTCACCAGTACCATTATTTCTACAATGACTGCAGTGGGTCTGCACCTCTGTTGGCCCAACAATACCACAATCTCTACCAGGACTACAGTGGGTCTACTCTGTGATGACCTACCTACCAATATTCTTCAAAACGTCGAATGACTCTGCTGTGGGTTTCCTCTGTTGTGGCCCATTACCTGTCTGCATGTTGAGAGTCAGAACTGTCTTTCTGTTTGAAGGACAACACTACTTCTTCAAACCTGCATGGAAATCCACTACTTCCATGTGCATTTTCTTTTACTGCTCAGACTAAGAAAAAAAAACACTGCAGTTTTACTGTGATGAATGATCAGGACTGTCTTTATCGACTGTGAGAAAATTTTAGCTTTTGACCAACATTGTATCAATAAGTGTGTGCATTTGATTTCTTTGTTATTGTAATTATGAAAATTTTTTTCAAATCTCTATTGGCCACTGCCCAAAACAATTTGTAAAATTTTTTGTGGGGAGCATGGGGGCTATGTAAGTAGGCTGTTTATGTTTTCTTATTGGCAACGTTACGTAGCGCTCTGTATGAAAATCACTTTCCTTGCTGTGTGCAGTCTGTGGCTAGTTTGCATTGTTGTCTGCCATTGTAGTGTTGGGCAGCTGGATGTGAACAGCGCGTAGCGTTGCGCAGTTGGAGGTGAGCCGCCAGCAGTGGTGGATGTGGGGAGAGAAATGGCGGAGTTTTGAAATTCGTAAGACTGGATGTCATGAACTGCTATATATATTATGACTTTTGAACACTATTAAGGTGAATACATTGTTTGTTCTCTATCAAAATCTTTCATTTGCTAACTATGCCCATCAGCAGTTAGTGCCTTCAGTTGTTTGAATATTTTATTTAGCTGGCAGTAGTGGCGCTCGCTGTATTGCAGTAGTTCGAGTAACGAAGATTTTTGGTGGGGTAAGTGATTTGTGAAAGGTATAGGTTAATGTTAGTCAGGGCCATTCTTTTGTAGGGATTTTTGAAAGTCAGATTGCGTTGCGCTAAAAATATTGTGTGTCAGTTTAGTGTTGATCAGAATAGGTAAAGAGCGAAATGTCTGAGTGCGTTCAGTTCTGCTCAGCTGTTTGAAAATTAAATAATGTAAGAGGTTTATCAGCACAGTAATTAATGAATTTTTCTAAGGGGACGTTTCACCAAGTAACAAAGGAAACTAATTAATCATTTTAAAGGCAAATAAAACTTTAAAATATTATGTGCAGAAATATTCGAATTACTATACAGTTTTAATAAACAGGAGAGAAGACTGTGAATGCTAAAGTTGCATTGAAGAGCGCTAGTCCCTTGTTAAAGAAAGGTAGATTTACATATATTCGTACGTAGTGAGATAAACTGTTGCTAAGATTATATTCACAGTCAGATAACACAGGCCAACGAAATTTTTTAAAATTTCTTTTTTTACTTTGATAGCTAATTTTTATATATTTTATGAGCTGAATCCAAATCAAGCCCTAGTTTTCTTGTATCACCTATAGTTTTCGAGCAATATGCTTTTTACTATATGGTATAAAAATCCTATGCTTTACGGTAAACAGGGAAATTAATGAAATGATTTGTTACAATATAAGCATGGTTTGTGTTTACAGTAAGTTACTTAAAACAATAACATGTGTTGACAGATGTTTCACTTGTCAGATGGAATTGGTTTATATTTTCTTTCTCTTTTTCCTTTGAAGCTTCTTGTGTAGCTTTTTGTACGATGAGTCGCTTGCTGAACTTCTCGGTGAAGTGACAAACAGTAGTCCCCCATCATGTTGGTGTTCCAGCGGCCTTGGTAGCGTTTTTCCATCACTTTAATGTCCTGGTGAAAACGCTCTCCTTGCTCCTCACTAACATCTCCCATATTGTGCGGAAAGTAATCAGGGTGACTGCTCAAAAAGTGAATTTTCAGGCTCACTAAACATCCTAAAGTTCTAAACTTGTTTAACATTTTGGCTATAATAGAAACATATTCTGGGTGTTATAAAGGCACATTTGCATACCGAGCGTGAGTTTCCGCGGAAACGCGAAATATTAATTAAATAAATAATCAGTGACAAATAAATAAAGCCTATGGCACAGAACTGCAGCGCTATGTCGCTGATAAAACAAAAAAGGAATTACGATACTCTTATGTTTGATTAAGAAGAGGGAGCTCTGGTAGAAGTGGTGCGAGAAGCACGTATTTTATTTTATTGTCTGGCACACCGCCATATTTTCATGTTATAGAAGAATACTGCGAGTTGCAACCACACTAGGCACTCGATTGTGAAAAGAATTTGTATTTGTAAAAGTAAGTAGGATTATGAACTGTAGGCAATTTCATTGAATGTATCTGATTTAACTAACTATGTAACTTTTTTATGTTCAGTAGACAATCACCTCTGTACGACGTATTGGCATGGCTGGCAAATCATTGTAATATTGAGATTAGATTATGAGTCCGTACCTACCGCAGCAGTCTTTGGAAACGATTTAATTACGAAGTCCGATTATTTCAGTTTTATTTCACGGTCAACTACGAGTAACATTGCCTTTACCAAATAGCCATTGTCAAGCGTCTGATTCCGAATAATGAAACGTCCATGTTCCAGATAAGGATATATCAATTACAACCAATCACAATCATATACATCACAAATAGTGAATAATTGAAATATTTTATTTATTTTATTTTATTTTATTTATTTTATATTGGCGACTGCGTGTCGGACTTGTTATTTTGTCATTTGTTACATTGTTCTTTTTGTTTCATGTCAAAAATCAACTTTCTGGCCCTGGACGTAAATGTATGAGAGATAACAAAAATCTGAAGATATTTTCCAATTCTAAAGTTTTGCCGGAAGACGCAATGAAACTTCCAGCAAAATAAGGTAAGACGCAGCATCTTTGCATTAGCAGGCTTGACCAGACATATAAATTCAGTGTATTAGCTTTTCAGTAAATTCTGTAGTGTTTCTTTCGCGCATAACAGTTTTCAGTAATAAATTCCATTCTCAGTACTTTTCCCTAAACAATAACGTATGCAACAATACCAATACACGAGTGTACAATATGGCCGACTTCTGTACGATATGATGTAACATGGCCAGCAGCCATTACCAATAATCTCAAATTCAGTTTATATTTTTAAATTAACGGACAGCCATTGTTGCTACGAGCGATTCATGCTCAACTGCATCTTATTTTAAAATCAGTGTCAAATATTTTCTTGAAACATATATCACGTGTGGCATGGTAATAACTAGAAATCAATACGCAAAAATGGAACAGCAAAGACGTACTATTCAGACACAATCCGACTCGGACGAGAGACAAATGTTAGAAAATGACTTTACGACAGCAACCGGTAGTGACGATTTATCAAACATTGACGCAAGTGTTGACGGAAATTTTGACAATAGCCCGTCCACCACAAAAATTTCAAAGTCTCAGTCAGAGCCCATGTTAATGCATGACGTCACGTCTAATGACGCGGCGGGGGCACAGACCTTGCAAACGGTAAACATTGCCGACATGTTACAAATGTTAATGAAACAGAACGCGGAGAACATGGCAACCTTAAAGACACAAAATGACGAAATTAAATCTGACCTCATAGCACTCAAGACAGGTAATGACACTTTATGTAAACGTGTGGAACTTATAGACGCCACACTGACCAAACAGATGAATGAACTCAGTACTAAATTTTCCCAGCTTAATACGAGACAAGAAAAGACTACAACTGACGTAGCACTTTTACAGACACAAGTAAAAAACCTTAATGTCACGTGTGAAGTTCTTACTGAACAAATTCAAACATATCCTTTAGTGCACGACAACCTTGAAAGACGAATTACTGACGTGCAGAATAAATTTGACAATGTTGAACAACACCTGACTGACATCTTACAATCTGATGCCACAGCTCATTTTCAAAACATTAATAAAGAATTTCATGATTGGGTAGTGAACAAAGACAAACATTTTGATAGATGCTTACGTGAAAATTTACCAACAATTGTGCACGACTCCGTAGCGGAATACATGACTAATAACAAACAGCTGATCAGTGATGCAGTACAATCCGTCACTGCACCCATGAGAGAATTCACCGATCGACCACAGACTGAATGTAACGAAAATATCAGTCAAAATGCACAGTTCAGGAACCAATATACATTCGAGTATGACACACACATACCGCACACGACAAACACACAAGAACAAAACACACCACGACTACAATACGTACCACGATGTGCAAACACAAACACAAGCTATTATCATGGTAAACCACAGCAACATTATCGTAATTACTCGCCAGCTGAACATAGCAGTAATTACAGTGGAATAAATCCATATCACAATGCGAAAGAAGAAGAAAGCTTAATGAAACACAGGCAATTTCAGATTTTTATCCCAGAAAAACGAACCATTCATCCGGTGATTTTTCTTAAATCTTTTAGTAACGCATTTCCACGCACTTGGAGTGACCGGAAAAAGATTTCATATATTGTCGGTTACATCCAAGGCGATGCAGCTGTCTGGGCATACAGTCAAGCTGATGTATGTACCACGTACAGTGAGTTTGAGCGTGCTTTTCTGAACTAATTCTGGTCGCAATCCGTCCAGGAGCGACTCAGAAGACAAATTCTAGAACCTGAAATTTTTAACAGTAAAAATGGCAACTTACGCAGATATTTTGAAAAATACTTGAACATGGGACACTTTTAGACGAACCAGTCGCAACACGCGATATACTCCGTGCGTTGAAGGCCAAATTGCCTTTCAACATTAAAGAAAAACTCCTACATATCCCGGATGACGATTCAGATTATTTCTTAACAGCTTTAGATTCGGTTGACGTGTTACTTGAAGATCAGCGCTTCGCGCGGCAAAACAGCAGCCACAATGTTTACACTAGTGGAATGCAAAACATGCAGGCTTGCCAACTCAATTCTGGCGCGCCCACAGTTGGATACGCGGTACAGCAAAAACAGCAAACTCACATGCCGTCTCAATACGGAAATCAAAATCAACACGCGTATTCCAATACAAACAATAGTTACAACAGTAATAACACTTCATGCGGCAATCCATACAAAAGGCACCGCGGTAATAACTACAACGGTAACAACGGATACAAAGGGAACGACAAAAGCACAAACAGAAATAGAAATAATAATAACTACGAGCCAAGACAGCGTCAAGGCTGGACTCGTAACGATCAGTACTTTCATTCAAACACTGCTTTACCACAGCAGCCACCAGGACAAAATTGGAGCATACCTTACGACCGACAGGTAAGTTATAATGCGCAACAGCAACAACAACCGCAAAAGTTTGGAGATCACAATAGGCAATATCCGAATGTGAATATAATAGAAATGACACCTGATACACAACCTCAATCTGTGTCAGTACCTAGTACAAATGCTAATCCGACAAACTAGAAACAGTCACTTCTATGCCCCAGGTCGTGGATGAAGAATTCTTGGGGGGCGACTTCAATGTTAATCAGTTATTTGACACCACACTTGAACAACAGAATAATGATATGCCGAATAACTCTAAACAAAAATTACCTGTTTTATTTATAAGATACAACCACAATAACAATATATCAGATGAACTTTTGCAAGACAGTACACAATGTCGTTCAAACACAAATGAAATTGTTTTAGCATCTGCTACTGGTGTAGTAGGTGGGATTCCAACTACTATTATCCTAGATACAGGTGCAGCTGTGAGCGTTTTGTCTTTTAATTTCTATAAAAAGATGTGTGAATTGGAACCCGTGCCTGAGTTTCCTGCCCAAAACTGTAAAATAACTACTGCACTAGGTAATAAGTCATGTAGGGTTACGAAGCAAGTTTTTGTAAACATTAAAATAGGTAATGGAACCGTACAATGGCCATTCCTGGTTGTACAAAACCTTGTGACAAATTGCATATTAGGAATAGATATTATGAGCGAGAAGGACTGCATTATAGACTTCTCCGAAGGTAAATGTATTTTAAAGGATAAAGGCAGTGTAATTATTATTGATTTGGACAGGAGAACTCTAAAGCATGACAAACACTGTACAGGGTACAAGGTTCAGTTAGTACTTGACAATGACATTCAAGACACGCACACACACTCATCTGACACAGAGCTAATGGACTCGAAAACATTGCTTGATCATAAGATAAATGAAGCTACAGCTCTCAGTGCACATGAACGTATAAAACTACAGGAAGTGTTATCCAAATATTTACAAGTTTTTACCAAACGAATAGGTGTTATCAACACGTATGTGTACAAGATTGAAGTTAAGCCTCACAAGATCTTCTACCACAAGACATATAACGTACCGTTATCTCAACGACCTGCTGTGTGGCAAGAATTAAAACAAATGTTAGACTTGAAGGTCATTGAACCATCCACCTCACCTTACTGTGTGATTTCCCTAAATCGTTCCAGGCACATGCCGGGATGGTTCCTTTCAAAGGGCACGGCCGACTTCCTTCCCCATCCTTCCCTAATCCGATGAGACCGATGACCTCGCTGTCTGGTCTCCTTCCCCAAACCAACCAACCAATCACCTTACTGTAGTCCTCTACTTGTTGTCAAAAAATCAAATGGAAGCATTAGGTTAGTGTTAGACGCACGAGCAATTAATGAAATAATTTTACCAGTTCACACAAAACCCGAAAATTTAGAAGAGCAATTACAGAAATTTCTAGATGCAAAATATTTTTCCACAATAGATCTCGCTAATTCATTTTGGCAGGTGGGTATCACTCCTGATTCTCGGAAATATACTGCATTTATGTTCGGGGGGGGGGGGGGGGGGGGCGAACCTATCAGTTTTGTGTTCTACCTTTCGGACTGAATGTCAGTTCTGGGGTATTCATTACAGCCCTGGATACCGTGCTTGGCGACGATTTAGTTGAGACAGTCACACACTATGTAGATGATATACTGATAGCTACACAGTCTTGGAATGAACACGTTGACACACTTCAAAGAATTTTAGAAAAATTTGCACAAGCTGGAGTCACAGCCAATCTTAGAAAATCAAAGTTTGGTTGCAGTGAGATAAAATATTTACGACATATCATTAATTCACAGGGCATACGTCCTGATCCCAGTAAATTAGATGCTATCAGAAACTTTCCTAGCCCTCGAACTAAAAAGCAGTTAAAATCATTCCTTGGGCTATGTTCATTTTTCAGACGTTTTTTGCCACAACCACTTTTGAACAGTAAACATCTGCTAAATCTACTCAGAAAGAATCAAGTTTGGATCTGGTCAGAACAGTGCCAGAATGACTTTAATACAATTAAACATGCCTTAGTGAATGCAAACTTATTGAGCCATCCAGATTTCAATTTAGATTTTTGTATGACTTGTGACGCTTCACGTACTGGCTTGGGATGTTGCTTATTTCAAGTTGTAAAGAATAAAGAAAAGGAACAGATAAGAATTATTGGGTTTGCGAGTCGTACTTTATCTGAATGTGAGCGTACATACTCCACTACTGAGTTAGAAACACTTTCCTTAGTATGGGCATTCAAGAAATTCAATTATTATTTATTTGGAAAACATACAGTAATTTACACTGACCACCAGGCCCTGACATTTTTGTTAACTTGTAAACTTGTACATCCTAGACTATCACGATGGGCAGTTACACTTCAGAACTACTCTTTTGAAATTAAATACATAAGAGGTAAGGACAACACCATTGCAGACGCTTTGTCTAGACTTCCACAAGGTATGAATGATACCAACAGTGACTTGGAAAATGTAAATGACTACAGGATTCTCTTAATGCAAGATAAGCAGTATCACCAATATTATATTGATATGTGCAGAAACATGGCTGAATTACAAAAATCTGATCCTCACTGGTATAACATAATAACATTACTGGTAGAAAAACACAATCATCCTTTGACTAAGTATTACAAGTTACACAATGATGTGTTATTTTATCGCCGACATCCAAATGCTACTAACTGGTGTGTATGCATTCCCAAAGAGTCTGAACGTAATCTGATTTGGCACACACACTTAGTTTGGGGTCATTATGGGACGAAAAAGTGTTTAGCAAAGATCAGCACATACTGTTATTTTAGCAATATAAGAAGAAAAATTTACAGGGAACTGAAAACATGTGTCATATGTCAAAAATCAAAACCTCAGAATTTATCCACAAAAACAGATTTACATTCTATTTTACCCAGTAAACCCCTGGAAATTCTGTGTACTGACATCAGTGGACCGCATCCAGCAAGCTCTGGAGGCGTCAAATATATCTTAGCTTTTTACGATATATTTTCTAAACATGTAAAACTTTATGCTTTAAAATCCGCCACTGCAAGTGCTATAATACGAAGATTCTCAAGTGATTACCTGACGCACGTGGGAAAACCTAAAGCAATTCTGTCAGATAATGCAGAAATTTCTTGAAGGACAATAACATTAAAAGTATATTTATTTCGAGGTTTAGTCCATAATGTAACGCGACTGAGAGACTTTTCCGAGAATTAAACCGATTTATGAGGACCTATATTTCATCAAAACATACTAATTGGGTGTCCTACCTAAGTCTTTTCGAAGACGTACACAATAACTTAAATATTTACGATACAAATTACACACCTAACGAGATCATGTTCAATTGCAAACAGAACGATCAGTGGATAAAACCATTACCTAAGTTGTCAGACAAGGAAATCACACCAGAACAGAAAATAAAAGAAGTTTTGACTACGTTGACACATCACGCACAGATACGAAACAAACATCACAGAAACACAATAAAAAGAAAACAAATATTCGAGGTAGGAATGCTTGTACTACTTCGTACTCATCATAAATCTGTAGCACTAAAACGACGCAACGCTAAGTGGCGTCTGCTATATGAAGGACCTTATATAATTATTAACATACCGCATCCTGGTGCGTATCTGTTACAACATCGTAGAACTAACAAAATTATTGGGCTATACGCACACCGAGATCTTAGAGCATTTCATGCGGAATAATGTCATAGTCATACCCATCAAAACATTGCTAAGCAACTCGAAAAACTCTGTTGCTACAACACAGATAATAAGTAGTATAGAAATTTTCATTTCAGCGGTTCCAGTGACGCAGTTGAAGGCAGAAGAACTCTTCTTTCAGCGCGCGCCACCACCTGGAAGACGGAATATTAAAATAAAATTTATGTTTACGTAGCAGTGAATGATATATTAATTTTTCACGAAATATTTGTTACTGTAGGTACCACTGACTTGGTATGACACCTGACGAACCGACAGACGTCATCTGTGAAGCGATCTTTTACTTCGAAAAATAGATTAGACGCACATCTCTCAACACGAAAAGCATCTATCAGTAGTCAAGGCCTCACAGACACTATACACACACGCACAAAACGCGAGGAATCGAACAGTTTTCCGTCTCTTATTATTTTGAATATTTATTGTGTAGTGAAAATGCCTGGTCTTGCCTACTGATGTAATGAATGTTGTGTCTAACCAATCTTAATTTCAGATGACATCATAAAATAAACATCGATAAAATTCCAGCAAAACCGATAAAGAGGACGTCAATATCTGCAATTCATGTAATCAAATGTGACACAATGTAATAACCCGTAGCTATGTAATGATGATGTAAACATGTTTATGTGCAACTGAATTATGTTTATGCTAAGAAAATATGTGACGTGTATATGTACGATTACTCATGTTTATTTTTCTTTCAATGATGTATAATGTAACTGTTACTATGTAAAAAATTGGAACAAAACGAGTGCCAAAAGGACATTGCATAGTGAACCACTGTTCACGGACATTAACGAACATTACTAACTCTGCAACCACGCAGAAACCTATGTGAAAGAAACGGTTAATGCCATTCATTATGCATCGTACCTATGTAAACGCGATGAACCATTTCTTTGATTAATAACTACGAACATTTAGGTGAGCTATATTCAGCAAAAAAAAAAAAAACTGAAAATGTGAAGTGCATAATTCGTGCATCGTCTAGTGACATTACTACAGTACCTAACTTCAAGATGTTAACTGGATTAAATGGACACAAAGTGCCTGTCCAGAAAACAACACGACGGGTGGAAGAATTTTGGTTGGAACTTCAGGGAATGAAATGTTCTCGAAATGTGACGGACACTCTTACCTGGACTGTCCAAGAATCGACGCCAGCTATGTGCCGTCCGAGGTTCTGCAACCAAGCTTCCACAGAATGTAAAAAACGAACTGCACGTGGACCAATTACTCGACGGGTCACGTCAGATCTGTAATAAACAATGCTTTTTGTCACAACGAACTGTAGCACAACGACTATAATGGAAATGGGAAATGGACACGCTTATGTATTAATCACGTTGTTATACAACGATGTTACTGTGATCAAAAAACTTTACCACGACGACACTAACCTGTAAAAAATTATTGTGCAGCAGGTGAATATGAACTGAAATAATGTCACGATGTGTATAGGTCAACGCACCTGAAACATATGGACATTTTTCTTTGAAGTATTTCAAAACAATACTATGTATCTAAGAAACATTCAACAATCTAAGTTGTATTGTGTTATAACAAATATTGTAAATTTAAAACTAAGTTACCTGTCATAGAATGTAGTCTTCATATGAAATCTTGCTTGAATATTTTCTTTGTGCAACGATTTAGAAACGCGCGCACATGAACAATATGAACTGCAATACTGTGCCGCGTGATCTAACTGTACAAGATAACGGCAGCGCCGCATGCGCGCACTCTATCTGCCAACATAAGAACTTTTACGGCGCACCCGCGTCATTCAAATTTTGTACATAATGTGTATAATGTGTGTAATGTAAGTCATGTAAATAGTTGTAGATAACTTAGATTTTCTTGTGCCTTTAGGTGAATTGCTCGCCTGCAGGTGTGTCCTTTCGCCTCGCAATTCAGGGGGCAATATAAAGGCACATTTGCATACCGAGCGTGAGTTTCCGCGGAAACGCGAAATATTAATTAAATAAATAATCAGTGACAAATAAATAAAGCCTATGGCACAGAACTGCAGCGCTATGTCGCTGATAAAACAAAAAAGGAATTACGATACTCTTATGTTTGATTAAGAAGAGGGAGCTCTGGTAGAAGTGGTGCGAGAAGCACGTATTTTATTTTATTGTCTGGCACACCGCCATATTTTCATGTTATAGAAGAATACTGCGAGTTGCAACCACACTAGGCACTCGATTGTGAAAAGAATTTGTATTTGTAAAAGTAAGTAGGATTATGAACTGTAGGCAATTTCATTGAATATATCTGATTTAACTAACTATGTAACTTTTTTATGTGCAGTAGACAATCACCTCTGTACGACGTATTGGCATGGCTGGCAAATCATTGTAATATTGAGATTAGATTATGAGTCCGTACCTACCGCAGCAGTCTTTGGAAACGATTTAATTACGAAGTCCGATTATTTCAGTTTTATTTCACGGTCAACTACGAGTAACATTGCCTTTACCAAATAGCCATTGTCAAGCGTCTGATTCCGAATACTGAAACGTCCATGTTCCAGATAAGGATATATCAATTACAACCAAACACAATCATATACATCACAAATAGTGAATAATTGAAATATTTTATTTATTTTATTTTATTTTATTTATTTTATAGTGTGTTTCATGTCCCAAGAACTTTATAACGACTTGCTTCAACGATACCCATGCTTCTTTCTCATTTAAGGTCATTGTGGATTCAAAGTTAACATCAAACATCCATTTTCTAATGTCAGGTCCGACAAAGACGTCTTCTTTTAGTTTAGCTTCTGAAAAGTGAGGAAAAATTTGGCAGAGATACTTAAAACATTGTCCATCTTTAGGCAAAGCCTTTACAAACTGTTTCATTGGCGTAACTGTATATGTGGAGGTGCGTAGACTGTTCTTCTCACCAGCTTTTAAACACTCCCTCACATTCCAGTTCTTTGTGCACCAGTTTTGATCACTAGCCCTACTGTCCCATTCACACAAGAAACATGGAAATTTGGTAAAGCCACCTTGCTGATCAAGGAGCATGCAAGTTACTTTTAGACCGCCACATATCATCTGAGCATGAGCAGAATAGCCTATTTTATTTAGCACTATTTGTAGGTTTTCATAGCTTTCTTTCATATGTACAGAATGTCCAACAGGTACAGATGCAGACATGTTACCATTGTGTAACAAACAGCATTTAAACTAGTTTTTGATTAATCAATAAAGAGCCTCCAGTCTTCCTTTTTGTATTCAATGCAAAATTCATTCATCAGACCAGGAATGTCTGAGCAGTACACTAAATCACCTTCTCGTCGAAAAATCTTGGAAAATTGCTGCTCTCTCTTTCTATACATGTATATGCTGGTTCCAACTGCCAATAAGTTCTTTTCTTTTAATCTAGAGCCAAGCAGTTCAGTTTTTTCTTTCGTTAAGCCCAGATCCCTAACCATCTGGTTAAGCTCGGTCTGAGTAAACAATTTGGGCTCTAGACTTTCTGTATTATAATAGAATTCATCATCATCTGGTTTATCTAAATCACATCGTACATCAGAAAATACTTCTGTTGGAATAGAATTTAAATCATCTGGTGGTTCAGGACCCGGCAAATCTACACCATGCCCTACTGACCGGATGGTGGCCGGAAGGTTAGGGTAGCTCATTACCTTCTTCTTTTTCGTATTATGACCAGTAACATCAACACTGCAAAAGTAGCAATCATCGGAATGATTTCTTGGCTCCCTCCATATCACAGAAGCAGCAAATCTAAATGCTTTTTTCTCCTTTTTGGACTATTTTCTCACATCTTGAACACACACATAACATAACTTACTCGGCGCCCAAGATTTATCTTGATCACCAAGTTTAGATCCAAAGTATGATAGATAAACCTTTTTCAAAGTCTGTAATGTTTCTTTGGTGTTTTTAATCACAAATTCACCAGAAATATAACAAAAACTGTCAGCAGATTTTTTAGTACCACGATTAGACATTGTACTTAGCACATGTACAGGAAACGGGAAAGTGAGGTTAGGTTGACGGTAAACAAAACACTACCTGTTAACAGAAAAACAGAATCGACCTTGTTTTGGCAGAAAATGTTTTTCAGTAGTGCTACCAACGTGATCTACATTCATTACACATCCTTTTTAAATTATTTTAACTATATAAAAGCCGTTAAATTATTTAAAAATCACTTAATTTAATAAATTTAACTGTGAAATGTGAAGAACTGGTGGGTGATGCGGTTTTTTAAGTATCATATTTGGAATTCCCGTTCTAAATAGCATAAGAATAAGGTATTTTCAGCAAAAAGTTGTTCTTCGTTGGCCTGTGTAATTTACCTTTTCTAAGAAACCTCATTTCTGACAGCAATCAGCGTACACTCCGCTGCAGAGTGAAAATTCATTCTGGAAACAATCCCCCAGGCAGTCGCTAAGCCACGTCTCCACTGTACCCTTCTCCCACGATGGCCTATCTCGCAAGATACGCAGGAGAACGACGTGTGGCAGGCAGGAGATGAGGCACCGCCGGTGAGGGCGGGCCCTGAGACGTTCTCACGTCCACTTGCCCGCGAAACGCTAAAGTCCCGGGTTCGAGTTCCAGCCCAGCACACAGCTTTAACCTACAATGATGTTGGCTACGGCATCGTTGGCTGCAGTATTCCGCGGGGTGGGTTCTCCCACTTAACGGAAGGAATTTTCTTCCTCCGCGGACGTTGCCCCTTTTCTTTTGCGGATATGCGAGAGTTGAGTCGTATGTGAATTTGTGGAGTGCAGGTGAGTGTAATGAACGCGAGTAAGTGTCGTGCTTGTGTTTTATGAAAATGATGGGAGAAGGGAGAAGGTGAATCCCGAAGCCGAGGCATAGACCACCCTAATGTGTCGACACAGTGTGTTTGAGGGGGCCGAAATGCACGCTATAAGCGCACGAAGGATGGCGTGAGGTCTGAAACAGGATACGTAATGAATGCTATAAAGAAAAGTACGTAGCTGCTATAATACTTAACTTTAATCCATTTGTATACAGCATTCTTGATGATACAAGTGAGTAACTAATGGCGCCTTGCTAGGTCATAGCCATGGACTTAGCTGAAGGCTATTCTAACTGTCTCTCGGCAAATGAGAGAAAGGCTTCGTCAGTGTAGTCGCTAACAAAGTCGTCGTACAACTGGGGCGAGTGCTCGTACGTCTCTCGAGACCTGCCGTTTGGTGGCGCTCGGTCTGCGATCACTGCCAGTGGCGATATGCGGGTCCGACATGTACTAATGGACCGCGGCCAATTTAAAGCTACCACCTAGCACGTGTGGTGTCTGGCGGAGACACCACATTCCTCCCCCGCAAATCGGCGAACGGTCGTGTGATAAGGCTTCTGCCCGCCGTGGGGAGGACCCCATGTTGACGTATGCGATGAGGTGGGGAGCCTAACAACAGGCGAGGCTGTGCCACCCGCACCCGGCCATTCGGTCCGAGGGGAGCTAGGAAACACCTGAAAACCTAGTCCAGGGTGCACGTCAACATGCGGTGTATGCGCCTGTAGAGATACAGCAGGGACAGGAGGGGCCGAAGGGTCGACCTCCATGTGGTCGGAGCACCCGACGGGCGAAGACGACAGCTGGTCCGGAGCGGGCAAGAGTTCCATGGCGGAGGACATCTGGCCACGGGAAGCGATCGGCAGCGCGTGACCCAGGGAGGCGCCAGGCGGTTGCAGCGACGCATCCACTGCGGGCGGCGCCGGCGGGAGAACAGGCGGCGGCGGCGCGTCGCCATGAGGCAAAATGGAAGGCAGCGTCGGTAACACCTGGGGATGAGGCGAGCCAGTAGATGGGTCCCCAGGGCGCTGACCGGACGGCACCGTCGCTAAAAGCAGACGGGGAGCGGCAGAACCCATGCGACGACAGAGGCGCAGCTGATTGAGATGCCGACGCACCTCACCAGAGGCCCCCAAAACCAAATACATCGCGCGGCCGAGGCAGCGAAGAATGCGCCCTGCGAGCCAACGCCATGAACCACGATAGTTGCGATAGAATACAACGTCGCCTGGAGCAAAAGCAGGAGTCTGCCGCTGCACAGGAACCTGATGCGGCGGATGCAGCAAAGACATCAAGGTTCGATGAGGACGACCGTGGAGCAACTCAGCCGGCGAGCGACCATCTCGGGGCTGAGAGCGATACGAGGACAAAAAGAGCAATAACGCGTCCTCCCGAGAATGCGACTCTTTCAACTTCAACATCTGTGACGTGAAAGTCTGGACCAATCGTTCAGCGGCACCGTTTGAGTGAGGCGAAAACGGCGCGGATGTCAGATGTTGAATACCATTGGCCGTGCAGAATGACTGAAATTCTGCGGACATGAATTGTGGGCCATTGTCGGAAACAATAGTCTGTGGAAGACCTTCAATGCAAAAAATAGCAGACAACGCGTGGATTGTGGCAGAAGACGTCGTGGAAGACATCTGGACAACAAAAGGAAAATTACTGAAAGTATCGACCACAACCAACCATCGAGCATTCCAGAATGGACCAGCAAAATCGATGTGCAAGCGTTGCCAAGGGGAAGTGGCTTTCGGCGATGCAAAGAATTTCCGCGGCGGTGCGGATTGTTGTTCGGCACACGCCATGCAAGAAGAGCACATAGTCGTTATCGCAGCATCGATTCCGAACCAAGTACAGTGCTGACGAGCAAGTTGTTTCGTTCGCACTACACCCCAATGTCCTTGGTGAAGAAGCCGTAAGACAGAGGACTGTAACGAACGTGGGACCACGACTCTGGACTGATCATTATCAGAACGCAACAACAAAACACCACGTCGTACAGGATCCGTGACTTTGACAAGGGCCATTGCGTAGCAACGAAACGCAAAACAGGACCAAGGACAGGGTCAGAATCTGTGGCTGTAGCGACACGACGAAAATCAATCGGAAACGATTCGACCACGTCATCGGTTTCCAAATCAATGAACATGCAAGCAAGTTCGGAAGAATCGAATGCTGTATCCTCAGCAACAGGCAAACGGGACAACGCATCAGCGTTTCTGTGCTGAGCAGTGGACCGATACAAGATATCGTAGCGGTGCTGCGAGAGGAAAATAGACCAGCGAACGAATTTCTGCGCTGTACGTGGAGGTACAGGCTTGTTCGGATGAAAAAGCGATGTCAAAGGTTTGTGGTCTGTGATGATGGTAAAGTGACGACCATACAAGAAATCATGGAACTTAGTAACACCAAACACGAGAGCCAAAGCTTCTTTCTCGATCTGTGAATAATTTCTTTGCGCAGACGAGAGCAATTTGGACCCAAAGGCAATAGGACGATCATGCGATCCATCTTTGTGCGCAAGCACAGCACCGATCCCGAAATCCGATGCATCTACCATTAACAAAAGGGGTTTCTGGGGATCGAATGGCGTAAGGCAAGTATTTGAAAGCAACGCCGATTTCAACTGGCGAAAGGCGCGTTCGCATTCCGGCGACCAGACGAACGGAACACCTTTACGGCGTAAGCGATAAAGCGGAGCTGAAATGGAAGAGGCATGCGGGATAAACCTGGCATAGTAGTTAATTTTTCCCAACACACTCTGTAACTGCTTCAAATTCTGCGGCGAAGGCAAGTCTTGGATGGTACGAAGGTGCTCTGGACTGGGATGTATGCCTTGAGCACTGATGACATGTCCCAGATATGGTAAGTCACGAGCAAAAAACACACATTTGTCCTTCCGCAAGCGAAGACCATTTTGTCGCAATACCTGAAATAATGTTCGGAGATTTTCTAAATGTTCGGCTGCTGTCCTTCCGGAGATCACAATATCGTCCAGATAGTTCGCAGCAGTAGGGACCGACGCACAAACAGTTTGTAAATATTGCTGAAACAATGCAGGGGCGGATGCACACCCGAATGGCAGTCTTTTGAATCGGTACAAACCAAGATGCGTGTTAACCACCAAGACACGCTGGGATTCTTCGTCCACAGGTATTTCCAAGTACGCATCTGCTAGGTCCAACTTCGAAAAGTATTGACCCGGGCACAGTTTATCAAAAAGATCTTCCGGGCGGGGTAAAGGATAAGTTGCAATCACTAGTTGTGGATTCACAGTTGCCTTGAAGTCCACACAAAGTCTCAGTTTTCCGGAAGGTTTTGGCAAAATTACTAAGGGTGAGGCCCAGAGAGAAGCCTGCACACGTTCAATTACACCTTGTGATTCTAAATCGTGTAAAGTTCTTGCGACCTCATCACGCAATGCGTGGGGAACATCGCGCGCTCTGAAAAATTTCGGTTGTGCGTTTACTTTCAGTTCCAAATGTGCTTTATAGTTCTTAGCGCAACCAAGGCCCGGTGCAAAAATGTCTGCAAATTCTTCACATAGACGAGAAACACTGGCGGAAGACACAGTCTGGTTCACTAATAGGACCTGATTTACGATAGACAAGTTAAACAACTGAAATAAATCTAAACCAAACAAGTTCACTGCAGTAGAAGAACGAAGAACGTAAAATGACACAAGTTTTGTTTGTCCCTTGTAAGTTGCAAGAAGAGTGCAATGTCCTAACACAGGGACATGCTGTCCCGAATAACTAGTGAGCTGAACATTTGCGGCACGCAACGGAGGTTTGCCCAGTTGTTTGTACGTGTCGTGATTGATCAATGAAACTGCAGCTCCAGTATCGAGCTGGAATGGGATCACTTTGCCTTCAAAGTCTAAGTCCACAAAAAGTTTATTGTCCTGCTGACGACAAGAGCGACTTTCTCGCGCAATTTGAACTGATACTGGTACAGAAGCACTTGCGACTTGACGGGATTTCCGGCGACGACGACGCACACTTTTTGTGGGACGAACACAGTCACTGTTAGAGAAAGGGGCACTGGACGGGGTGGAAGTAACTACATGAATGTCCATGGGCGATGGTTCACGAGCCCGAGTATTCTGGGTTCGATTCCGGCGCGAAGCAAAGGGCCTGGAATGGTTGTGATTGTCTGATCTGAGCTTTTTCTGGCAAACACTTTGAACATGTCCTTTCTTATGACAGTAAAAGCAAATAGCTTGGCGTGACGGGCAATTGTCACGCGAATGTCGAGTGGCACACCGCGGGCATGATTTCAGAACTGCATTGGCATGCTGACGCGGCACACGTGTTTGAGAGCTAGGCCGCAGCTGCGCGGACGAGCGCAAGGGCTGTTTAGCATTCCGTGCAGCGCGCCCGGCGGGCCGGTTAATGTGACACAAGGCTGGCGAAGTTTCAAATGATTGCTGAGCAAAGTCAAGTGTGTCTTGCCTATCTAATATGTCTATCACTTGTTGAAGGGAGGGATTAACTAGTTTCAAAATCTGTTCCCGTATGCGAACATCAGAAACGTTCTGTGCAATTGCATCACGTACCATTGTATCTGAATAAGGGAGGCCACATTCACACTCAAAAGCACAATCCCTAGTAAGTCCTTGCAATGTTGCAACCCACTCCCTATTAGTCTGACCGGCCATACGTTTTGTACGAAAGAACGTATACCTTTTTGCGACTACATTAACTGTTTCTTTGAAATAGGCGTCTAATGCCGACAAAATTTCTTCGTAGGACAGAGTTGCTATGTCACGTCGGGGAAACAATTTCACTATCACACGGTACGTTTGCACGCCGACACAAGACAATAAGTGAGGCTGCCGCTCATTACCTTGAATTCTGTAGGCGGCGAGATGGAATCCAAATTGGCGTGACCACTCCGTCCAGGTTTCGTTGGCTGCATCATACGGTCGAAATGGGGGTGCAACTGCATGTTGTGGCTGTGGTAGCGGTGAAGCGGCGGCGGCCGCATCGTGTTGCAGTGCACGTTGACCCTGGACGAGCTGTCCAAGGGCATCCAATAACGCCTGCGTCTGCTGATTCTGAAAGCGATAAAATTCGGACAGTACATCTGGAGAATGCGTCGAAGCCATGACACAAGCAAATTAATACAAACACGAAATCCTCTTTTAAGCCTAGTCACCTATTGATGTGTCGACAGAGGTGCCGACACAGTGTGTTTGAGGGGGCCGAAATGCACGCTATAAGCGCACGAAGGATGGCGTGAGGTCTGAAACAGGATACGTAATGAATGCTATAAAGAAAAGTACGTAGCTGCTATAATACTTAACTTTAATCCATTTGTATACAGCATTCTTGATGATACAAGTGAGTAACTAATGGCGCCTTGCTAGGTCGTAGACATGGACTTAGCTGAAGGCTATTCTAACTGTCTCTCGGCAAATGAGAGAAAGGCTTCGTCAGTGTAGTCGCTAACAAAGTCGTCGCACAACTGGGGCGAGTGCTCGTACGTCTCTCGAGACCTGCCGTGTGGTGGCGCTCGGTCTGCGATCACTGCCAGTGGCGATATGCGGGTCCGACATGTACTAATGGACCGCGGCCGATTTAAAGCTACCACCTAGCACGTGTGGTGTCTGGCGGAGACACCACACACCCCTTTTGAATGGCACCAAGGCAGGCGCCTATCGTAACGTCCTCAACCGAATGACGGATCATCACCTCCGTGCCGTATGCCCTCACTTCCGTAACAGTGCGGATGAGCTTGGATTTTAATCCAGGACATTGGCGCAAACAATGGCAATCAGGAATTTGACATCACCACCTCTCCTCTCCTTGCCGACCAAATACTTACAGTAAAAATTTCATCTACCACGAGCATTCGAACCGGCCTGCCTATGAGTTGAGCGTCACCTCAAAGGCGAGCCTTCGCGATCGCAGCTACGGAGGCGAGCTTAATTCGGAATGCGAGAACAGAGGGAGGTTGATGGTTCGTACGGGCGTATTAATGTAGTAATATTTCAGACAGAAAAGAACTGATAATACGAGGGGCGTTTGAAAAGCCCGTGCAAAGTCCGAGAGATGACTCTACCGGCGCGTATCGAGGTCATGTTTTGTTAGTAGCGTCTTTGGAAAGAACGCACACCAAGTTTCAACCATATTGGTCTATTTCGTTGTGTTTGGCATTCGTGTGAATCAAGGAAGTCGAGAGATTGTCAAAAAATGGACGAAAAAGAATTTCGTGTGGCTATTAAACTTTACTTTATGAAAGTCAAATCCTGCCTCGGGCATGGATGTGTGTGATGTCCTTAGGTTAGTTAGGTTTAATTAGTTCTAAGTTCTAGGCGACTGATGACCTCAGAAGTTAAGTTGCATAGTGCTCAGAGCCATTTGAACCATGAAAGGCAAAACGCCTCAGGAGACTAAAGAGAAGCTTGATAAACATTACGATGGCTCTGCACTTTCGATTAGAACTGTTTATACGTGGTTTCAAAATTTTCGGAGTGACCATATGGGCACAAGTGATGCTGAAAATTTTGGACGCCTTGTGGAGGTTACGAGTCTAGAAATCATTGATAAGTTCCATGATACGGTGATAGATGACAGAAGAGTTAAGGTGTGTGAGATTGCTAATGCCGTGAGCATCTCGATATTTTGCATAAACATGTGGACATGAGAGAGCTATCCGCAAGATGGGTTCCGCGATTGCTCACGCTTAACCAAAAACGGAATCGTGTGAAGTGTTACAAGAATGGTCTGCAGTTGTTCAGGAAGAATCCGCAGGGCTTTAAGCGTCGTTTCGTCACCGTGAATGAAACATGGATACATTACTGTGCTTCGGAGACCAAACAACAATCTAAACAATGGGTTACCAAGGGAGAATCTGCACCAAAAAAGGCGAAGACCATTCCTTCAGCCGGAAAGGTAATGGCGACTGTCTTTTGGGATTCGCAAGGGATAATCCTCATCGACTATCTGAAAAAGGGTAAAACTGTTACAGGTGCATATTATTCATCGTTATTGGATCGTCTGAAAACCAAGCTGCAAGAAAAACGCCGGCGATTGGACAGCAAAAATGTCATTTTCCATCACGACAATTCACCAGCACACACCTCAGGAGTTGTGGTCGCAAAATTATTGGAAATAGGATTCCATCTCGTTTCACATCCCCCCTATTCTCCAGACTTGGCTCCCTCTGGCTACTGTTTGTTCCCCAATTTGAAGAAATGGCTGGCATGACAAAGATTTCATTCAAACGAGGAAGTGATTGCATCAACTAATAGCTATTTTGCAGACTTGGACAATTCCTACTATTTGGAAGGGATCAACAAATTAGAACAGCGTTGGACGAAGTGTATAAGTCTAAAAGGAGACTCTGTCGAAAAATAAAGAAGGTTCACGCCAAACACGTAAGTAGTTTTTATTTTTGCACGGACTTTTCAAACGCCCCTCATAAGCCCAGAGCCGACTAGGGTAGGTCGAATCGAGCAAAATTTTCATATTACCAGAGGTCGGGAAAGCAGCATTTTGGAACTACAGAGAATCGGCGGTGAGCCCACGGCAGTGTACGCATGTAAAGTAACTTGCCCCATTTAATACCTCTTACGTCAAAGTGCGAGAAGTTTTACGGTTTCAGCTAAACAGTCGCACTACTTCAGATGCGAATTGTTAACAAGGTACAGGTTGACTGTTAAATCGTTTACGCCAAAAGTAACGTAATCCCATTGGTTTTCTTAAAATAATAAACAATACTGATGAAACAGCGTCATGTTCCACAATGCTGGACGTACTCTCACATGACGAGAGGTGTCTACACGTAATGCACCTGGGAACGTCGAACACGATCGTTTTCGTGGTCCAGATATAGTGGTGTGGAGATGCATGTGACGCCTGGGCGTACTGTCCTCCGAATCTTTGACCACGATACACTCACCGGTCAACGTTATTCTGACACCGTACCCCTTCCTCATGTGCGTCTTTTCAGAGGTTCATCCAGCAATGCATTAATTTTTGTGGGTGATAACGGCCGACCGCATCGAATAGTGCACGTGGAGGAGCTCTGGGAACGAGAGGATATGGACTGGCATGCCAGTTTCCCCCGATTTAAAATCCCGAATAGCACATACAGGGTCCCTGGGGAGACGTACCGCAGCACGCCCACACGGACCAGCCGTCATTCGGCACTTGTCAGCGGCGCCGGTGGAAGAATGGAGCGTCCTGCCGTAAGAACTCATTATTAACTTTGGAGCCTGCATTGCAGCACGTTCCAGAGAATACTTTGCCGTCACGCTAATCACACATCCTATTACGAAACATGTCCCTCCTTTTGTAATATTCAGGGGGCCATCATGAATCGCCATGACTTTAGTGTAATTATTGCCTTCGTTTGAAAGAATCGTTTATGTTCGTCTCATTGCATTTTTCTTCCAGTTACCTTCTGTACTGCACTCTAGCAGTTCTCTCTAGTACAGTTTTCATCGAGCTGTGTTACTTGGCAATAACACATCACGCGAACTTTCGTCCTTAACTTTCGCACACCAGTGTATTTTCATTTTCGCTAAAGTACACGGAGTATGAACGAACTTTCACACTAACAAATACAGTATATATATGAGCGAGGTTTCTACTGCTGCCGCAGCCTCTCGCATCTATCTCCATCGTTCACGGTCATTCCAGTCTCCTTCATTAACACCACTCGCCGCCATTGCTTCGTTGACGTCGTCTTTACAGCATCTCGCAAGTCTACCGCGCTTTCTTCTTCAATGTGGAGTCCATCACCATACACGTTTTGGCCACCTTGTGTCTGGCATACGCTGTAAGTGACCATATCAGAGTAGACGCTTCCTTTCCATGTAGTCTAGGATTGAGCTTTCGACATTCACGGTTTGGCCACCTTGTGTCTGGCATACGCTGTAAGTGACCATATCAGAGTAGACGCTTCCTTTCCATGTAGTCTAGGATTGAGCTTTCGACATTCACAACCTCTCTCATCCCATCACTTCTAATATGATCAGGCCTGGAATATCCACAACTCCGTCTCCAGAAATCCATCTCGACAGCCAGCAGGCGATCTTTCTGCCTCTGAGTTAGTTCCCACAACTGTGCACCATATGTTGTCATACTTTCAATAATTGTGTGGTAGACGGTATGTTTTGTTCTGCGCGTTACGTTTTTGTTCCAGAGAATACCATTTAGTTGTTTTATGGTTCGCTTGACCTGGCCAGTTTTATTATTTATATCATACATCTTCTACCATTGAACGACAATGTCAGTCCCAGGTACTTAAAATTATGACACCCTTTAACAGTATCAACACCGAGTTGTGAGTCGTTAACACCATTTTCTACCACTTTCAGATATTCTGCTTTAGATAAGTTTCTGACAAGTCCCTATTTTTCATATTCGTCTTTCAATTTTCGGAACATGTAATTTGCGTCTTCTTCATGTCCAGCTACTAACACTTGTTCGTCAGCAAAACATAAAGTGAACAAGATGTCATCGTCTAGAGTGATACCCATTCCTCCGCATTTTCTTGTCCACGGTTTTAGTGCCTCCTCTAGGTAGATCCTAAAGAGTGTAGGAGCGAGTGTGCATCCCTGGCGTAGTCCATTTGTCACCTTAAACTCTTGAGATAATTGGTTTCTCACTTTTACCATTGCCGTGCAACCTTGGTAGAGGAGTCTGACAGCTTTCAAATAGCTCGATGACACGCCATTATCAATTAGACTTGTCCATAGCATGTTCTATGGAACTGTGTCATTAGCATTCTGGAGGCCTACAAAGACAACGTGGATCGTAAGGCCCCTTGCTGTCCTTTTCTTCACTAGGATGTTGTAATCCATCAGTACCGGAGCGACCAAATCTGAATCCATTTTGTTCTTTAGGTTCAGTTATTTCTTCTTCTATCCTCTTTTTTAGGATACGGCCATAGACTCTCGCCATGGATGGCATCACACTAACACCACGATAGTTAGCTCAGTTTCTATTGTAGCTCTTCTTAAATTTTGATGTACTTGTTGCCTTTTCCTCACCCTTATATCACTACGAAGCACGCTAATCGCAGCATGACAAAGAACTGAAGACACGTTAGTTATCCAGACTAACTTTCTAGTCATCAATATAACGAGTGATTTTGGGAACACGTTTTCTTAAAATGGCTCAGAAACGAATACTTGAAACACGTGTACATACACCCAAATACAAATGAGCAAATGCGATTGTGCCTTACTCGTGAAAAAATATTTTCAAATTTAGCCATGAAGCCCGAAACCCTCCAGTTTAAGTAATAACCGTGGAAAATTCAATTCGGACGAAGCGGGTAAGCCAATATCATTCTTCACAGATTTATAATCGAAGTTTTAGAAGCGCCACGATGCAGTTAAGTTAGTTGGAGAACCTGAAGTCAGCTCAAAGTCCGCTTTGCTTACTGTAAAGTCTCATTATTACTGGTGAAATTGGGAAAAACCCCTTGCTATTGTGGAAATATTTGTATTGCTCATAGTTAAAGAAATTATCATATCCATGCTGGGGCCTGACGTTTGTGTCAGGGTGAAGCAACTGTCTTTGACTTTTCACACACTTTCGAAAGGAGATGATGAAATAGCCTTCGATATGGAAGGAAAGCTTCTTAGTCCCTTGAAAGATATAAAATTTGTAAAGCTATTGAAAATAAAGCATTGCTGGTACCTTTCATCCTGTTAAGTAGTTGAAATGACGTTCTATGATATTTGCCACAAATATGCAAACAAGTAGAAGAGTCCAGAATGAGATTTTCACCCTGCAGCGGAGTGTGCGCTGATATGAAACTTCCTGGCAGATTAAAACTGTGTGCCGGACCGAGACTCGAACTCGGGACCTTTGCCTTTCGCGGGCAAGTGCTCTAGACCACTTGCCCGCGAATGGCAACGGTCCCGAGTTCGAGTCTCGGTCCGGCACACAGTTTTAATCCGCCAGGAAATTTCAAGTAGAAGAGTATTTCCAAGATAATTGTGTTCCCTGATGGCTAGTGTAAGTCTGTTAACTTTTACACGGTGTAAGACAAAACTTTATGAGAGGCAATACCTGATGAAGGAAGCAGTTTTTGTTCTTATATGGAAATTGACTCCATTTGTTCTTTTATCGATATAGGCCAAATATTGGGGTTTATAACATCGAGTGCCAGTACGCTAGATTGAGAGACATTATACCTGCTTTGTTCTTTTAGTAGCTGCTTCTAAGACTTGTAGTGTAGCCATTCTTCGCTGTAATGATTGAAATTTGTGGTGGATAACACTGATTTTGCTCATACTCCATAGAGGAAATTTTAGATATAAATTAAGAAAAAAAAACAAAAAAAATATTAATAAAAAAATAAATAAAATAAAAAATAAAGAAAAACAAAAAACACAATAAAATAAAGTTGTTATATTAATTTAAGTATGTTGTTAAATTAACCTATTTATGTCATGTATTGGAAAATTCGACTCGTTCCACATCATTACGAAATATCGTATTCATGATGCATGGAACTAGTATTAATCTAATCTAATCTAATAATTAAAAGGCAAGTAAAATTTGAAAGTTTTCAGTCGCAGTAGTACTTGAATTAGTTAATCAGTTTTAATAAGCAGGAAAGAAATTGGGCTATGCTAAATTTGTATGGGACAGAGCTTTCATATATTCTGCGGGTTTTACGTAATTTCCCAAATTTCAACCAGCACGTAAGCGTCACACCAGGCTTTCCTTAAAGAAAGATAGTTTTGCTGTTGCACGATGAACTGTTTGAAGATTAAATACTCAGGCTGATAATTATCATGTGTAATTGACGGAGCTCTACCTATCGTCGAGCGGTATCTCGGATCTATAGCTGATGTTGTATCTGCTTCACCTGATGTTCTGTAATCTGTGGACCGCTGCAACTAACGATGTAAACGTGTATTCTTAGAACGATTGACTTTTTTTATGAAGTGTAAAAAAAAATGAGGTTTGATTCTAACGTCTTCTGCACCCGCGATGGGTGATGACGTGACGTGGCTGTGAAGATCAGTTTATTCGGTCGACTGGCTCAAACATTGATGAGGCATTCTAACTACGGACGCCTAAACAATGCCTGTATTGATGACGTATTAGACAAATTCAAAGACATCATCAGCAATTTACTGGCCGATTAGGCTCACCATCATCATCATCATCATCACGGTTATCAATGTTCTGGCGAATGGCAGATTTTCAGGTGGAAATTCTCCATGCTCTCCTGCATTCTGCCGTTTTTCTATATGTCATCTACCATCTTGTATCTCCTCTTTCCTCTCAATCTTCTCCTACGAACTAGATCATCGAAGGCCTCTGTTAGCAGGCACTCCTATTTCGTCATATGTCCCATCCATTTCTTCACCCTTCTCTTACGCCGAATAGGCTAAAGCTATAAAAAAATTCATACACGGCCAAACTTGAATACTGTTTTTCTCATTATGAATGTATTAGTGATAGACTAACTATCAACGTCCTTATCTAAAACTTAAACGGTTATTCCCCACACTTTCCACTGTTTTATCGAAATGAAGCACAATTTAGCAAATGGCTACATTGAACTTATATGTGGCAACGTCTCACTGCTACCCTTGCAAATAAAAATTAAATTTCGCTGATCTTCTCTCTCTCTCTCTCTTTCTCTCCCCCCCCCCCCCTCTATCTCTCTGTCTGTCTCTCTCTCTCTCTCTCTCTCTCTCTCTCTCTCTCTCACACACACACACACACACACACACATACACACACGCACACACAGAGTAATAAACAGACACATAAAATTACGAAATTGGCTAGATAAAATGGACTTCATCTCGAATTAGGCAAAGCCACGGAATGATAACGTCGCTAGTGCAAAAATTTTTGAGTGAAGTTATATGTGTTTGACCTGTCGATCTATAAAAACTCAGTTACGCAACTTAAGTATAATTAATTGCAACTGAACTGAAATTGTAGTGTGAAACAGATATAGCAATGCGTAAATAATCATGTAATTCAAGCGCGATTTCCTTTAATACAATAACGTCACGTCTCTAATGAGGTTACATTATCAAGGGTGCAGAATCGTCCAGTGAATGCTGTCACACTTTTCTTCCAACAACACAAGGCTTTTATAGTTGAGTTATTCAGTAGTTAACAATTTCTCATTGCGATTAATACATTCCCTTCCTCTGTGATTCACCTATTATAATGTATTTACTTTAATTATTAATTTTTGGTTACTTAACACTTATCACATATACTTGGCTATTAACTATACAGGGTGTTACAAAAAGGTACGGCCAAACTTTCAGGAAACATTCCTCACACACAAAGAAAGAAAATATGTTATGTGGACACGTGTCCGGAAACACTTACTTTCCATGTTAGAGCTCATTTTATTACTTCTCTTCAAATCACATTAATCATGGAATGGAAACACACAGCAACAGAACGTACCAGCGTGACTTCAAACATGTTGTTACAGGAAATGTTCAAAATGTCCTCCGTTAGCGAGGATACACGCATCCATCCTCCGTCGCATGGAATCCCTGATGCGCTGATGCAGCCCTGGGAAATGGCGTATTGTATCACAGCCGTCCACAATACGAGCACGAGGAGTCTCTACATTTGGTACCGGGGTTGCATAGACAAGAGCTTTCAAATGCCCCCATAAATGAAAGTCAAGAGGGTTGAGGTCAAGAGAGTGTGGAGGCCATGGAATTGGTCTACCAATCCATCGGTCACCGGATCTGTTGTTGAGAAGCGTACGAACACTTCGACTGAAATGTGCAGGAGCTCCATCGTGCATGAACCACATGTTGTGTCGTACTTGTAAAGGTACATGTTCTAGCAGCACAGGTAGAGTATCCCGTATGAAATCATGATAACGTGCTCCATTGAGCGTAGGTGGAAGAACATGGGGCCCAGTCAAGACATCACCAACAATGCCTGCCCAAACGTTCACAGAAATGTCGCATGTCAACACAAGCACCCAAGTCAACATTACCTCCCTTCAATTGGGCCAACTGGCGGTGAATCGAGGAAATACAGTACATACTGACGAAACTAAAATGCGCTCTCACATGGAAATTAAGCGTTTCCGGACACATGTCCATATAACATCTTTTCTTTATTTGCGTGTGAGGAATGTTTCCTGAAAGTTTGGCCGTACCTTTTTGTAACACCCTGTATAGGGATACTGTCGCTGATGTCCTATTATATTCACATGTACACGTCTTCTGCTGTTCATTACTGGAATGGCTTCGCTACAGATGTACAGATTGTCTTTCTCTCTCACCTGTGACTAGCAATGGCAAATGGCAATGGCAAATAAGCAAATTAGTTGAAAATGGTTCAAACCGAAGCGTTGGTTCAGTAGCCTGGTGTTAAAACTCCTTTGAATACTTCGAATGGAATAATTACATGGCGTCCGCTGGGTTAATTCACAAATACAAATACACACTGTTTCATCATCACATCAGTTTATTTATTGGCGTAAAGTGGCCTAAATTCATTTAATATTTCCCTGCCAGATATAGTATATGCTTGGCTCTTAAAATAAATGCTGTAGTAATAATCCACACATGTGACAAAAATTGACGTATGTATGTGTGTATGTCACTGGACCGATCTCGAGCTAACTTAGTACACATGCCCCTTAGTGTCAGGTAAGCATCGCGATGGGGGTTAGAGCAACCTGTCTACCATAGTTCAGCAGGTATGATGTCATAAACAATGAGATTCGTGGAAATTGTCGCATTATGTATCACTTTTAAATTTATTACTTGTGTGCTACTGACTCTATTCGCAATAAATTCCGCAGACAGTATCCACACGTACCGCTGGATGTAGTTAGACAAAGACATCACTGTACGACACATTGTTCCAGAGATAAGACGACGAAGGAAATCAGAAGCGTGACAAAATGTCGCATCACGTACCAAGTTCTAATACATCTGTTATTCACTACTAAGACACTCGTACAGTCAAATCAACTTCCGGGTATCCCTGACACATGGCAGCGCTTTTGATAGCTTCCAACTGCGAATCGCAAATCGCTGTAGGCGAAAACAGTAGCCGTCTACTGAACTACGAAGAGGCGTTGCCATAGAGACGTTTGCAATATCGCTCTGTAGACATGCGAAGCAGCTGCGCCCAGCTGTCTGGACACGGGTCTAGAAATACTGTTTATAACCAAGTTCTGAGTTAAATCAACATTACGGAGAATTTGTACTTTGCATACTATGTTTCTTAATATCAGTACTGTAAATTATGTATATTTCTTTGTATAGCTGTTTCATAATTTCAAAGCTGTTTCACAAGTACATGGAAACGAAACTTTTGTGATATTACACTGCAAATACTGTTCATTTTTTATTTTCGTTTCTAATAGAAAACAAGCAAAATGCATATCCGGACAACGTCGGGTCCCTGAGCTGATAACAATCTTTTTTCACGAGTTAGAGCCCCATAGCTAGTAAATATTTGAGAGAGGTCTTGTTGCCGGCTTGAGCTGCTGATAAAACTCCTTATTTACACAGCCAGTTTCTGCCGTCTGACTACCGTCAGGTTCCAAACTTCACAGAAGCTCTTCTGCGAACCTTTCTTGCAGGAGTGCGAGTCCTGCCAGGTTCGCAGAAGAGCTTCGGTGAATTTTGGAAGGTAGGAGACAAGGTACTGGCAGAATTGAAGCTGTGAGGACGAGTCGTGAGTCATGCTTGGGTAGCTCATATGGTAGTGCACTTGCCCACGAAGGACAAAGGTTCCGAGTTCGAGTCTCGGTCCAGAAAACAGTTTTAATCTGCCAGGAAGTTTCATATCAGCGCACACTCCGCTGCGGAGTGGAAATGTCATTCTGAATACCGTCAGGTCCATAAAAGTATTTACAGCATTTTGCTGGGCAAAATATAAAATCCCTAAAGTCAGATAAATAAACGATTAATTAGACACTGTTATCATATCGTAATATAAAATACATCGTCAAATGAAAACCATGAACTAGACGCGGTTGTCACACCGGAATATAAACTGTATTGACGATGTTTTGTATATTACGACATGATAACAGTGTCCGTTTTACTCACATTAAGGATTTTATATTTCGCCCGACATGCAGATGTGAATACTTCTGCGAGCCTGGTGGTGGTAAGTTAATCGAAAGTGGTTGTGTAAATAAAGAGTTTTATCACCAGCCCATATAGTACAATGACATAGTACAATGATCACGTCTCATGTAGTAGAATGATCACGTGATAGTCACGTCCATTTACGCAGTCTTCTCCTTCGCTGCAGCTCACTGTCACTCCACTTTTCTCAGCCAAAATAAATAGCAGTTGTCTTTCCCATAAACACTGCACTTGTTCCGTGACTTAAAATTTATTGAGTGAATCCGCACAAGTACTGATCTTCTGGTGCTTTTGTTCTTTGTTATTTTATCAGGTCTTCTGTGTTGACTCTCATGAAAATCACCTGGGTCGGCAAATATTAGTTCTTTTGTCTTCTCGCTTACGTATTTTTTTCTCGTGAGGCCCTTCTCTCCAGTGAAAACTTCAGATCTCGATGTTTGATCGTAAAATTCAATGGTTTATTGTTATAAGAATACGCCATCACCCCATTCTGCCAACGTATTCTTTCCTCTGTCTCGTCTCCAAACTTCCAAAACTGCTTTCGACTCCCTTAGTATTTAGACTCTCATATTCACACATTACCATCAAACCGTTACAAGAAAACAAACAACAGTAGCACGCAGACACCTGCAAGATGATGCAAGTTCGCAAACAACTTTCCTCCACATAATATAGGTACTCATTTCACTTCTCACAAGCTCCCGTTTCCTCTCTGGCCGTTTTACCACTACTAATTCCCGTCGTCAACTGTTTTTTTTCTCTTCGAAAAAACTCTTCTTCTTCTTCTTCTTCTTCTTCTTCTGCTTCTTCTTCTTCTCTACAGGTATCAGGTAAAGTTGCCTGTTACGGTACCCGTAGTTGCCGGGGTCTTCCTCTATCTCTTCTTCTTTGGCACTTGTAATTTCTAGCGTTTAAATGGTGTCTTTTTTTTTTCTCTATATTCTTTCTAGGTGTCCGTTCCATTTTTCCCTTTACTCCAGTATTTTATCAAGTAGACTAAAAATTTTCTGTTGGTCTTTAAATATCTTGATTCCTTCGTAAGTCTTCTGTTGTACAACCTTTAACTCGCATCAGGAATTTAATTTCTCTTGCCTGAATAAGGCTTTCTTGCTTTTTGCTAACCACCCATGTCTCGCTTCCATAGAACAGTGTGCGGACTGCAACTTTTTGTGGAATTTAATTCAAGTATGTTTCCTAGTTTTGTTTTTAAGGTTTTTGTTAATTGTTCCACATACCCGCTATATTTACTAAGCTTAATCTATATCTTTGCTGTAGCCATATGTCACCTCACATCCTAGGTTATTCAAGTAGTTCTCTTGCTCTAAAATAATTTAATCTACCACTATTTTGATTCTAATGTGTTCTTTCCACATGAAGGACACTGTATTAGTTTTCTTTCTCTTAAGACGTCCATGTCAAGCTTCTCACTTATTTCGTGTCATTTAGTAAATTACTTTCTGATAGGATTACTGCATCGTCAGAATATGGTAAGTTATTTAAAAGCATGGTCGTGTCTGAGTATATAACTTTTTGAAATTTTGTTTTCTGTGTATGCTTTATTTCATTTATGTAAAAGTTAAATAAAGTTAGTCTTGTCGTAATCCGTTTTTAGCTTGTATCTCATTAGTCATTTTTTCGGTTGAGATCTAGAGTGATAGTCTTTCAAATACAAACTTTTTATAGCATTTACTAAATGTTTCGGATATCCGCGATTCGTCTTTATCGTTCAAAGTTTCTGCCGGTTGATACTGTCAAACGCTTTTTTAAAAAAATCGATAAATGCCATATGTATTTCTTAATTACAAGTTCTGTTTTCTGTATTATCTGTTGTAAAAAAAAAAATCTGCATCTATCGTTGACAACCCTTTCATAAAACCCATTTGTTCCTCATGCATTAGTACTTTCGTTAACTTTTTAAGTCTTGCGTTAAAATTTTTAGCATATATCTCGCATGCTGAGTCTAGTAAACTTATTTCTCCGTAGTTACTGGATAGACTGCTCTCATCTTTTTTAAAAACTGGTTTCACTCTAACAATCTTCCACTCTTTGGAGATACTATCGTCCTTGCAACATTCATTTCAGAACTGTAGCAGTCGCAGATGTAGCATCATTCCTCCATATTCTAGCAATTCAGCGTTAATACCATCTCTTCCTCTCGCTTTCCTGTTCTTAAGTGATATTAAGGCAGATTTTATTTCGTCAGACTGTATTTTCTCTAAGCCCTGGTCACCAGCTGTTTCGATTTCAGTTTCTCGTGCTGTATCACCATAATCTAATCCTTTGTAATAATTTACCCACCGTTCTTCTTCAGAAATATTACTATGTATTTTCTCTTTTTCTGTTGTTTTTTAGTTTTTTAAAACGTTATAGGCCACTTCTTGTCTCCAGTGAACATCGATGAAATTGCAAATGTAAAACTTTACTCTAATGGGCCATAGCACTTTCCATTTAAAGTTGATATTACACAGAAGTTTACTTTTAACACAACAGTCATACATTTTTGTGCACCATTTGTGTGCTAAAAATTAAAACGCATATTACATTTTGTTATACAGTTAATTGGAATTTATTAGTGCATAGATCCTTAGATTTCATCTGAAAACTGTGCAGTCATTAGACCTGATCTATGATTTTTTTGAATGTGGTGTTTCTTAAAGTATTACACTCCACGCAAAACTGTGTTTGAAATTTTAGGCACAGGACTGACCATACCAAATGCTGCATCACAAAAAAAAAAGTCTGAGCACTATGGGACTTAACATCTGAAGTTATCAGTCCCCTAGAACTTAGAACTACTTGAACCAAACTAACCTAAGGACATCACACACATCCATGCCCGAGGCAGGATTCGAACTTGCGACCGTAGCGGTCGCGCGGTTCCAGACTGAAGCGCCTAGAACCGCTCGGCCACTCCGGCCGGCGCTGCATTACAGCTATGAATTTTATTGAAACATTTCTTTAATTTGTGTTTCATTGTTCGATAATTTGAAGTGAGTCTTTGATACCGTGGGTTGAAGTATAACTTTTGGTGTTGAGGGCGGAAAATTTTTCCCCTATCACAGCACGATGTGAATATCATTGTATATAACCTTAGATGTGAAATATTTTTTATTACAAAATATGCACTGTGATTTCGTTAAGCGGCAGCTACAACTGTCAAAATTATTGGAAATTACATTCAGTGCATTTTTAAATGTATCTTTCAAAAATGACAACAGCATTGCCACTATCAATGTACAAATTATTCCTATTACATTGTCTATGCAAAAGTTGGGTCTCTCTAGTTCTCGTTTTTCAGTCTGACCTGTTAGCATTCTTCTTCGAGGCATAACCTAAAACAAATATAGTTTACGTGTAACAAAGGATGTCGTCGATGTTAAAAATGAATAAATCGAGAATTAGGAACTTGCTTCAAATTTTGTGCTAATGGCGGCAAATGAACAGAAAATTAGTTCCGTTTACTGTTGGACAAAATTAAGCGAGAAAGCTATGCATGTAAACAACGTTACGTACAGTCTGTGTTGCCCCCGAAGGCTTCGTTACTATGGTATTTTGTTTTCCACTGCTGACAACATCAACGACCTAGCAGTGGTAGCATCGTAACTGCCTGGTATGCGGAAGTTACTGCAAGTGGACCGTCTGCAACATTTAAACACGAACATCCCTACAATGCGATTTCATGTTACCTTCGTGTCTCATTTTTACCATTAACATCTGATCGGTTCGCGCGCTTAAAATTGGTACCATTGTGAGAGAGGAAACTTGCATTTACCTCTCTGAACGGGTACCTACAACACAATTTATTTTGTGCACATCTATGACAAAGAATCTTTCGAATTATATCAATTTCATTTTCCTCCTCGTATATTAAATATCGGTACTTACGTTTTCAGTGTACACGTTTCAATATTATGATTTGCGCTATCAGTTGCTATCCGATCGAACGCGCTTTCAAACACACGCGCCTTCAGTTACGCAGCTGTGGTTCCTACAGCCGCCACCGCGGCGCAAGAGCGCTGTCACGAACGATTACGCCTCTGTTAATGAGGTGTCAGCATCCCCTCCCCGGAGCGCCAGCGGTGGGTCGACGTAAAGTTCGAACATTCATGCACTGAGCCTATTTTGTCTGTTTGCCAGTTGAATAAGATTTACAGACTTTCATAGTGGCCATGGCTCATGATTTACTGAGCAGTTATTGTACTCAAGGCTGACTGATTTGTAACTCTGCTGTATCTGGATAAGTTTCAACATTCAAACCTGCTGTTAGTAACTGACGCTACAGCTAGAGCAACCAAGTTATGTCTTATTTTTACTAATTGATATCTGTCCCTCTCTGACATATCTAATGATAAACCACACAGCGTGAAAGGAACTTATAACACGTTGCGCAACATAAATTTCGTTGAAGTATTAACCGAGTAAAAATAGTTGAAATTTGAGGACCTAACATGTAATTTGAAGAATTTGTGAAGAAGTAAATAAGAAAATAAATGAAAGAATCTAAAGGTGGTCCAAGCATGAGGCAAGAAATGAGCTTTATGACATTTCTGTTGAGTCATGATACACAGCTCGTTTATTAAGTGCGATACACTGGCTCTCAAAGAACACAAGGACAATTTTCAAAAACAAGTTCAGCAGTAGTCGGCTACGAACTGTGGATTAGAAACCAACTGACGCAGTAATTCGCTAAACTTCCAAAAGTCCGTCGCAGTGGTTACGAAAATAAATAACACCCCCATCACAGAGTCAGGATTGATGGGAAACAGTTCTTAAGTGATTCACCGCTAGGCGTGTTGGCATCTTTATTCCGAGTTGCAAATAGTTAATAGCCTCCCATCTCCTATCTGGAGGTGGCAGGCGTCTTCCTAGCTTGTAACGCCATTCGCGAGTTAAACGCCGTGATTTGGGAGAGGCTGAGATGGAACTGAGTAAACCCGATAGCATGTATCGACATCCGAGTCGTAAGATACAACAGTTTCTAATATCGCGTTCCAAATATAGTGTTAAGATTCACAAGTTGTAAACGGTAAAATAGGGAATGATTCTTCAAAGCGTAGTAACTAGACAGAGTTATGAATAAAACTAAATGTTTGAAACTGATATTAGAATCCTTTTAGGTGACGCACGTAAGGTTTTGAATTCAATGTAGATGGCTGCATCAGAGCTTTACTGCTTTTACAGATAATAGGTTTTCCGACGGATAAAGAATGAAGTTATCAGTTCTCGCAAAAGAACTCTAGCTGAGGTGGAATTTCGTGCTTATGGTGTTATTAAACAATGTGTCAATTCGAATTTTTTATACCGTAGCAGTGAAGACGGAAAAACAACTATCACGATAGTATATCAGCAGGACGTTATTCAGAGAAACTATCTTCTTTGCAGCAATACCTTCTTCAGTAACGCACATTATGTGTGTGAATTCGTAAGAGACCGAACTGCTGAGGTGTTCGGTCCCCAGACTTACACACCACTTAAAGTAACTTATGTTAGGAACAACACACACACACACACACACACACACGCCGCCGGCCGGAGTGGCCAAGCGGTTCTAGGCGCTACAGTCTGGAACCGCGCGACCGCTACGGTCGCAGGTTCGAATCCTGCCTCGGGCATGGATATGTGTGATGTCCTTAGGTTAGTTAGGTTTAAGTAGTTCTAAGTTCTAGGGGACTGATGACCTCAGCAGTTGAGTCCCATAGTGCTCAGAGCCATTTGAACCATATGAACACCCACGCCCGAGGGTAGAATCAAACTTCCGGCGGGAGGGGCCGCGCAGTCCATGACATGGCGTCTCAAACCGCGCGGCCACTGCGTCAAGGCACATTCAGGAACTCCTCTCTCCATTCTGTGTTGTTGCGTTTATTTAACAGAGAGTGTCGGCAGTAAAAATGCTAACCCACAGGAGCATATTTTGCATTACTGCGTATTATACGTTTCGTTAAATTCAAAGACGAGAAATGTTCAATAAGACAAAGCAATTTAAATAGTGGGCAGAATATTCTAGCGGTGCGTGTGGAACTACTTCTTAGTGGGGTGTCGTATCCGCGAAGAAACAACAGAAAAAGTGAGGATATTAATGCTTATCAAACTGACAGTTGGCACTTTCTTCCAACAACCAATGCAATTACATCATTGTCACATATAAATTCGGTATTTAGATGGATCGAGTTTTGTAATTCAACACTTTCTCTTATTTACTCAGCCTGCTTCTAGGCGAGCTCACTTTCGAAACTGATTTTAAAGTGCTGTCGCAGGTTGTTTTACCAGCACGGAAGAGACGGCGGAAAACAGGGATGACAATGGTGATTAACTTCTTCGAATGCGCTACCTTCAACTAACTCAAATATCTGCCTTCGATCGGCTCAGCGTATATTATGTAAATACCTTCAAAAATTCACAGTCTTAGTATAAAACCGTTTCGTTGCTTGAAACATTGTCGAGATCTTCACCAAATCGAACTTTGGATTCAATTAAAATATTGCGTAAGTATTCCTCCAACTCCTAAGCAGGCGATGAAGTAAGACAAACCATTCGTCCAATATACTTCTCGTAAAGTTAATACATCTGTCCGCTGCACAGTTAACATACATCGCCTGTTTGCGACCAATCTTTAACATTCATTCCTCTCACGACTCCATGAAATGGCCTCAACAATTGAACAAAATTCGTACATCAGCCGACAAGAAAGTGTACCACTTCATTATCAGAAATAAAAGATCCCAAACCTCAACAAGGAACGGAACTTCCGAGTACAACATGCGAGTGCTTCTCTGAGGGTCGGTGGTTTACCATGCATTTGCAGCTGGTAGCCAAGCATTTGGTCAGCTCAGTTTTCGGAAAAGTCACGTGTTCTTCCGGTAGTGAGAACTTGAACGAACACATAAATAAATAAAAGGAACAGAACACCGTTTTTGTAGTTATAGGAGAAACAAAGGTCTTCTTTAAAGCATAATAAATCTTGTTAAAACGCTTAGCGCCTACACTTGAATGTCTGCTGAGGAAAAGCGAGTGTCGCAAATGAGTTTATGACACTAGACTGCATAATAATTCCTTCAAGCTGTTGATTAAGCGCATCAGGTGTTATCTTTGCCATTCCTTTATGTGTGGTCTCTAATCATATACGTAGTAAGTCAAATGTACAACACTAAAAATGTGAACATTTATCAAAATTAAAGAAACTATTACCATTTAGATAACTTTCCTTGTCCATTCTACTGACACATCGATCAGCCAGAACGTTATGACCATCGACCTACAATCGATGTACATCCATCCAGGAGATAGCAGGGTCGGCTGGCGAGCAATGAGTACTACTCAGGCACACCTACGATGCATGGAGCATTAGTGAGCGTGCTGTCCGCCTGTAGAATGAGGAAGGCGCGCTATCTGTCTGAGTTTCACCTGATAATAGGAGCACAGTGAGGGACAACCACCCCAGTAAAATTTTCCAAGTAACTATTCTTGATCTACCGCCATACAGAAACGACGGCCAGTCAACGACGAGCGTGCGAAATCGTGCTCATTTAAACTAACACACCCAGTTTTATACCAGTTCTGCTAAACGGCGCAGTTACTAGTTTAATTAGTTGAACAGTGAAACCTAGGCCATCTTTAAAGTCCAGCCCATGGCTGGATACGTAGGGGTAAGAATTTTCTGTGATGTTTACTGGCTAAAGCTTGACTATTATATCAACTACGTGTGACGGGACTTCATAATGTACGTTACACATCCTTACGGCTGGCGCGCTTTCCTATATGGGATGCTACTCTACGCTTCAAAGTCACACAGACACATGACACTGTTTTCCTACAGGGTCACCTAGTGTCTGTAAACAACGGTCAGGGTCTTCTACCAAGTGCTCAATCGCTACGTCACACAAATCCGCTCCTTGGTCGCGGAACCACTCAAGTGCCGCTGCGTGGACGTCCTCATCATTGGTAAATCTCTCTCCATTATAACACGAAAAGCGTATGGTGCAAGATCCGGGCTTCGCTATCAACATCGTCCATGTCTGTGGGACGTTTGTCAAATTGTTGGCACCATTTCACTACGGCTGGACAGGACGCTGCATTTGGTCCAATGTGCTGCCAGAATTTCGCGGTGAAGCTTTGTGCACTTGAGAAGTTTTACTCGCAAAAATCGCACTGTTCCGAGTACTTCGTCTTTGTAGTACTTTTCCAGCTGCCCTGCCATTTCACTCGCATTTTGTAGTGCACCTGTTGTCCGTACCCCAGCACAATTGTATCTGTAGGAAACCCAGAACATATCCTCTCATCTGACAATGCGCCACTCCTATTGCGTGATGGTCTTAGCATTAGATGACATGTGTTACTTACTTTCTAAAGTCCCTACGTTGTACCGAAATCAGTTACTGTTGTAAGCTATATTCCAGAAACAAAACTGTAATAAGATGGTCACTCGTGATGGCTCTGAGCACTATGGGACGTAACATCTATGGTCATCAGTCCCCTAGAACTTAGAACTACTTAAACCTAACTAACGTAAGGACACCACACAACACCCAGTCATCACGAGGCAGAGAAAATCCCGGACGCCACCGGGAATCGAACCCGGGCGAGGGAAGCGAGAACGGTACCGCACGACCACGAGTTGCGGACGCGCAATGTAATTGATCACTTATTTATTGCTAACACACAAGTTAACCATAAAATCCACCTTAGGTTAGACACATCTATGAATCTGTCCATGCTATGAACTAAGTCCCATACCAACAGTCACTTTGATCTGTAAATACCAGTCTGGACAGTAAGTCTGTTACCAACGTCGCTGCACTAAGGGACGTGATGGAACCTATCCTCACGGTCTGCTTACTGCAAGCAGGTGATTTCAGACTGGCGACTGATTTCTTCAGGCAGCTCCAAAGCGCGAACCCTGGATTGCGTGGTTGATGCACTTTTGATAAAACACCATCGCTGCCAGCAAAATACTGAATTATTGCTGAAGCCGAACTCTTGATTCTGCTGGATTATGAACTCACGAGAAACAACTGCTGCAGAGTCTCTGATACGCGAGTTATAAAGCCGCGCGATAGACCCATATAATCAGCGTGACTGGCTGATCCCACTCGCGATAAACTGAGTTCCGCTCGTTGGCTGCCATCGTCTTGCCCGATTGGTGCCCGTGATGAGGCGTAGCGAAATAATGCCGCCGCTGATGACGACCTCTGTGGACAACTACTGAAACGCTCGCTGCTTGGTAGTCTCGTCTATATGGACGCTACGCTGACATGCCACTGTCACGAAAGCCGTCCTAACACGGGACGTGCTTCTCACCGCGAAGCATGCCAGATGTGGTGTTCGTCGTGGTTGCTGCGTGCTCCGAAACGACATGTTACAGCTCAAGGAACTTGGTCCTGAGCATGATCTGCGACATCAGTGTTCTCCAGTGGCAGTTCCCAGGTCCGTCTGGGCGCTTAAATCACACAGATTAATTCCGAAAATTAACTCGCGTGAGTAGCTGCGTTGACTCTTTCAGCGATTGTTGAAGAATAGTTGAAAAATCGCGGAGAAGATTCTAGACTCGTCGATAGCTTGCATACTGTCATGCTGCACAACCATCTGATTTAACTCAACTGAATCTCCATTGCACTTTCATTTTTAAATAAAATATAATTAACGTTTAGGGCCTAATGTTAGTCTGCGCATATGTAATATCCATATCCGCGATCTTGCATTGACTACCAGCACTCTGAAGCAATAACGCACTTCATCGCATGGATTTCAAGATCGGGAGTCATTTCGCACTACCATTTGAAAGGAAGAAGAGGATTTTTTGAAGCTGCTTCCGTAACCGGAAAATACATTTACCAGCAAGATGCAAACATGACGCAGTCCATAAAAGAAAGGATAGGTATTTAAATTTTACACAAAGTTTCATAACAACAAACAGTTCCATGGCGTAACTTCCGTTTACTTTCTGACATAGACTGACAGCCATGTTAAGATCTGTGCCCACTGAGGAAACTTACCAGTCCTTGGGCAACGCAACAGGAATTGCAGCAAATACATTATTTTTAATAAGTGACATCAACTATCGCAGATAATAGTCCTACTAATTACAAAGAACCTGTAGCTTTTAGTACACAAAAGGTGAAAAAAATTTAAAGAATGCAGATGCAAACCTGCTGCGTTTTACTTCTCAGTTCAGGAGGCTATTAATTACACTCTAGCATTGACATGGAAGCCAGGCCTGCCACGTGCGGGAAACACTGTCTATAGAGTGTATCACACGTTTGGACCCTTTGACTACAATTGTGCACATTAACTTTTACTGTGTCGTAACTTCAACAGGAGTGTTTCTTCCCAATGGAAACCTGAGGTACCTATTTGTCAGTTTTCAGCTTCCCCATCATGAGTAAGTGCTGGTAACTGTTGCGCTTCACTATGGAAATATCAGCTAGTCAATGTATCAGTGCTCAGCTGTTCGTGATCAGCAGAATACATAAATGTGATTGGTTCGCTATGTTCCACTGTATAAATGAATATTGTTATTTGAGGGATACTACTTGAATGATCATTTTACTATTTATTACAACAGAGAATATGTCGTAGCTAGTTATTTTAGACCATAAAATGAAGCCAAGTGTACAAAGTAAGTTTTGATAACGAGTACATTTCTTTGGACAAATCTTGCATCTAAAATCATTTTAAAAATCGCCTAAGAGAATTACCACACAAAGAAAAATTTTCCTTTTTCCAGAAAAAAATCAGGTGTTAAAGGATAAATATCTACAAACGTAATTACACTGCTGGCCACCGTAAATGCAACACCAAGAAAGACAAGAGGTAGCGCAACAAAATTTATTTTGTAGGTAACATGTTGACCAAGTATCAAATGATTACGTTTACAGACGTCTGTCACATGTGGTTCCTGCCAGAATCAGTAGCCAGAGTAGCCGCCATTGTTGGAGATCACCGCTGCCACACGTCTCGGCATTGAGTCAAAGAGACGTTGGATGTGTTCCTGGGGTACAGCAGCCCAAGCAGCTTCCACACGTTGCCAAAGATCATCTGGTGTGGCAGCTGGGGATGTAATCTGGGTCACTCGTTGAGCAACCATGGACCACATGTTTTCTATCGGCGAAAGATCCGGAGAGCGAGCCTGCCAGGGAAGCAATTCAATCTGGTTATTGACGAAGAACCTTTGGACAATGCGTGCCACGTGTGGTCGCGCATTATCCTGTTGAAATATGGCTGTGGCCGAGCCCTGAAGGTAAGGAAGGACAACTGGCTCCAGCACCTCGGATATGTAGCGCCGGCTATTTAAAGTACCGGCAATGCGTACTAGAGGCGTGCGAGAGTAATATCCAATACCGCCCCATACCATAATGCCCGGTGCAAGACCAGTGTGGCGGTGCATAATGCAGCTGTTCAGCATCCTCTCTCCACGGTGTCTCCACGCTCGAATCCGACCAACGTGGTGCTGCAGACAGAAGCGTGCCTCGTCAGTAAAGACAACGTCATTCCATTCTGCCGTCCACATCCGTCTGTCATCACACCATTGGCGGCGGAGACGTCTGTGGTTCTGCGTCAATGGTAGACGAAGCAATGGACGTCTTGCGGACAGACCACTCTGCTGTAAACGGCGTCGAATGGTACGCGCAGACACTGTATGATGCGTTACAGACGCAATGTGCTGTGCTACGGTGCGGGATGTCACTGAGCGATCCGTCACTGCCATGCGCACAATTTGCCTATCAGCACGTGCAGTGGTGCACCGAGGTGAATGCGATCGACCACGTTGGTCCGTCGTACCCTCCTGCATCCAACGGTCACATATCCGCATTACAGTTATTTGGTTTCGTCCAACACGACTAGCAATTTCTCTGTATGATAATCCACAATCTCGGTAAGCCACTATCCTTCCTCTGTCGAACTCGGATACTTGATCAAAAGATGTTCGCTGATGTCTACGAGGCATAACTGATCGTCTTGTGAAACAACCACAAGGTAAACACACGTGCCGAACGCACACTCGTCGAAATCGCCAAGCCTTAAATGGCGCTATGAGGTGGCGCCACAGGCGCGCGTGATGTGCGTCTGCGGTGAAATTCTAATCAGTTGCATATCTCATCGCTGCAAACCCATGGTGTAAATTTCACTTGATTCGGATGCTTCCTTCAGGGTGTTGCATTTACGGTGGCCAGCAGTGTATTTGATACTAGCTGATAATAACCCGCTTCCCTTGAGTTTTCTGTCACTAGTTTTATTATTGTAATAATGGGCGAAAAAATTCAGAGAAAGACCTTTTCGTTCCGTTTTTTTTTATTAGGATAAATATCTTACATATGAAGTCTTTACATAAAATTACACTGTTATTTAATGTAGCCGATGTTTGAATGTGTGACGCATACACATAAATATTTTCTTCTTGTCTGACACGTCAAAACGTAACGTAGAACTGACTATGTGAGAAATATGATCCCTTCAAAAACTCAGCAGTAGTGAAATGTTTGGTCCTGAGACCTATTGACTATCATACTATGAGCTAATTTCACAGGAAATTGTAGTCTTTTAAAAGAAAATGACATATGAGATTAATGGGAATCTTGGTATAAACGCCGACTTTCTTTTTTGTTTACCAGTTAAAATCATTTCTTTAATAATGTAATGTAGTTTCATGACACGCAGCCTTGTGCCATTACATAATTTGGGTGAGTTAATACTTCGTAATAGTATTACTAGCGATCCAGCACTCAGTTTCAGTGCATGCAGAGGCAAACCGTACGGATTTAATGAACTTTAAAATTCGTTTGAAAAGTTGACACTTTCTTCTTGATGCGTTCCTGTATCTGTCGATTTATGTATTGTTTCTACTCCTGGAAACATCTTCTGCATTTGCTGATTTATTTGTTGTACTACGTCATTCCTCGGTGTTGAAAAATTTTCACCATTGATGTATTCAAAGAATTCAAGAGGAGGTACTTTTAGTGCCGGCAATGTAATTTTACATTTGAGCAGCATGTACCTGATGTTTGTCCTCTAAATTTTTTCGCCTTACTGCATTTAAGCAGTTTATCTGTTATCCGATTGCTTTTCCTTGGATGTTAACTATATTTTATAGCTGCATCTTACTGATATGTCTGATTTTTTAGACAGTGACGTCCTTGGCTCCTTGCGCATCCAGCATTTGAAGGTGTCTTCGATGATGATGACGCGACCTGACTTTCTAAGCGAATATTATTTATTATGTATTCTGTCCATCACTTCTATTACCATCCAATCTTTTCCCTGTTTTTCTTTGTGACTGCTATATTCTCCAAGCTGTCTCCCTAATATTTTCAAGTTCTTCTGAGAGATTATTTCGTCTTTCTTGAGAATTTTCTCTGAACACTGCTATACGTCCTTGCCTTTCTTGATCGGTTTCGTTATTCAGTACCATCCTTTGCCTTTAAATGTTGAATTGGAACTGCATTACAGTTTTCGCGAGCAGTTTTTCCTGAGATTATAATAAACATTACTGAGACGCGTTAGGCAGAGATTACACCACGCAATTTGCGTTGGCAGTGGCGACTCTCAATTATGTTAGCATTATAACCAAGCATTAGCATTAACCAACGACCACCCACGTCCACCCACCGCGACCACAACATTATAGTGCACATGGCGAGGCTAAGGTCATCAATGTGCCGCACCACTGAAGTTCTATGCTTTCCTCACACACTGGTTGTACCACTAAAGACATCGAATACACGAAGACTTTAAGTATTGGTGTGTAGTTTTTATCACATCATTATATCAAATCTCGAATAAAACGATGAATTTTTGAGAAATCCTCGATATTGAAACAGCTCATATTCATACAGTGTACTCCATAATGATAACAACAACAATAATAAAAAAGACCAAAAACGAAGTTCTACTCCAGATCCTAAATTCCCCTTGTGGCATAAAAAATGACGTATCTCACTGACCACATTTCTCTCCACAAGGAAAAATATCTAACATGGCACATTCTTCATTTCATGAGTCGAAATGTTGTGAAACGTGGAGTCGGCCGAAGTGGCCGAGCGGTTCTAGGCGCTACAGTCTGGAACCGCGCGCCCGCTACGGTCGCAGGTTCGAATCCTGCCTCGGGCATGGATGTGTGTGATGTACTTAGGTTAGTTAGGTTTAAGTTCTAGGGGACTGATGACCTGAGAAGTTAAGTCCCGTAGTGCTCAGAGCCATTTGAACCATTTTGAACCTCAGAAGTTAAGTCCAGTAGTGCTCAGAGCCATTTGAACCATTTTTGGAACGTGGAATCCCACGCTGTGACGTCCACGTGCCGTTTCACGTCCCGTGAGAAGACGGTTGAAGGGTGGACTACGTGGCTGGAGTGCAGCCGTCGAACACAAAATGGGTGACGCTCATTTGGAGTCCGCACTGTTAGATAGACTTAAACACATTTACCTACCAGACAGACTTCTGCGTCCTCGTTACTTATTGACCCTCGTTTTACGTCCATAGTTCCACAACGGTGCCTTTCCGCGCTATGGTTACTTGGAAAATTTTGGTCAATTCTACGTAGCCTGCTTTGCCCTGATCTTATTATGATCTTTTCCTCCTCCCTATATAAATTACATAGTGGCCAGTCATAGCACCAAGTAGATTCGGTCTGCGTGATACATCAGAAACCGAGAAAACATTGAATGTAAATGTACTGAATGACAAATTTCGTGAACCCTTGTCTTCGGTTACAGAGACGTGACTTTTACAGCTTCTCATTTCCACCCTTCCTAGGAATCCTAGCAATTCGGAAACCAGGCTTCCCAAAAGACTGTTCGATGAACTGCGATAGAGAAGAATGGAAGCTATAACATTATGAGGGAGTCTAGTGCACTCGAAGAGTCTGGTATTACAGCAGATGCTTTCAGTTAATATTCCACCCTATTTTCAAGGGCCAGTTGTCTTGTTCGCTAGATTCTGTCGGGAGAGTTTTCTGGCGCTGAAGCGTTTATTGCTACAGCAATATTTCCACTGAAGCACTAGTCATTTTACTATCCTTCGTAAGTGAAGCACCCTCTCTGCCTCTCTCCTGCCACACACAATACGGCCGGAAGCGCTGATAAGGCACTATCGACGGACCGCGGGTACTTTGCGCTCGCAATATGAGCGGCCGGCGCGCCGGCAGCGGCCCGCCACAGACCGGGGTCGGGACAGCCATAATAATGGCTGCGGGGGCGGTGGGGGCGGCGGCGGCGGCGGCGGCGTCCGGCGCGTCCAGGAACAATGGGTTATTGCCGGCCCCGCGCGGCGCGGCGACAGTCATTTGTCCGCGGATTGTCCACCGCACAATGACGTCACCTCACCTCAGCTCACCTGTCCACGGTGGCTCGGCGTAGCCCCGCAGGCTGGGCAGCCAGTGGCGGTGGAGCTCTGTGCTAACATCCCGCACCCCGCAAGGAGAGCTTCTTCCTCACACAGGGGGAGGTCAAATTTCAAAAACAGCCGTATCATTCTCGATTTCCTTACTCTCAGAGAGCAGTATGTCAACGAAGATAAATTTGTGTCAGTTCGTATGTAATGTATTCGTGTGTAATGTACAAGTTTCGTTAGGAGTTCAAAAAAAAAATGGCTCTGAGCACCATGGGACTTAACAGCTATGGTCATCAGTCCCCTAGAACTTAGAACTACTTAAACCTAACTAACCTAAGGACATCACACAACACCCAGCCATCACGAGGCAGAGAAAATCCCTGACCCCGCCGGGAATCGAACCCGGGAACCCGGGCGTGGGAAGCGAGAACGCTACCGCACGACCACGAGCTGCGGACCGTTAGGAGTTGAGCCAGGTTCTGTGACACGGGGAATTCTATTTTGCTTTTTTTTTACGATCACGTCGAAACTTCAGTCCCTCTTCTTTCTTTTAATATCTGTTTTCCCGTACGCCATCATCTCTCCATAATGTCTTTTCCTTCCTTCTCTCCGTGTCGTTGCTGATTTCTTGTTTTTTTTTTTTCTTTTATGCCTACAGCTTTCTGCAGTTAGTAGTTCATTCTTGAAAATGTTTATTTCTGTTATTTTCAATTCTTTGAAGTCACCTTACAGTTATTTTCTTATTTCTGTAATCGATGTCATCCTTGACTTCAATATTTGTTTCGTTAACACTTCCTCATTCATTATATAGAGATATGGACAGCAGAATAGCTTAATCTTTGACTCCACTTCTGATACTTCCAGTAGCTTGCGGTAGGTACGCAGAAATCACCGGATGGCTTGCACAGGATGGGCTGGGATGCAGAGCTGCAGAAAGCCAATATTCTACCTGATGAGTACAAAACAAGTATAAAGACGGGGAAAACGAACATTATAGGCTAAAAAATTTGCCAGGTGATAGTAAGACTCGCGCATTGAGGGTTCAGTACAAACTTAATTATGTGTTTAGACAGTCCATCCATTCTGGGAAAATCTCCACAGCTTTAGCCTGTTATCAGCATTCATAAAGGTAAGATATCGGCCCCAGGGATCTCAGGACTTCCGTGAATGTTCTAGTTTCAGTTTTGAAGTTTAATAACGAATGGCAAAAGCAATAGTTTTTCGTGAAATATAATTACAAAATAACAATTTCCGGATTTTTTTCTTTGTCTGTAGTATGAAAATTACTTTTTAGCTACTTTCATCATATTACACTAACAACGAGCTAATCCCTCTCGGTTCTAATGAGTGAGTTTGCAAGTATTAAAATATGTGACATAAACGCCCATGTCTTTTCACTGCGCTGACTTAGAAGCTAACGTTTATTATGGCGTCAAGGGACAACTGATCTTACTACCTGGCGAGAATCTAAACTTGATACGTTACCCGCTCCTGAGAAAAAGGGTTTTGAAAAGTCGGACAGATAGACATTCAGACGCACGGACAAGAAAGTGAATTTATAATGGCTCCGTTTTTACCCAATGAGTTGCGGAATCGGCAAAACATTCCAAAGTTAGTTCTCTCATTAACATAGGTGAGGCAGACACTGCTGTGATCGGGATGATATCAAATAAATAACAATGTGGGAAAAAAATATAAATTAGGAGCTAATAGATCCAAAAGTCATCATTAGGGAAGCCTGTTAGAAGAATAACACACAAAAGAAGACACTTGGTTAAGTGCGCCCGGTGACAGTAGTATGTAAGGGCCCGCTGCGAGGGTTAGAAGAAGAAGCAGGCGACGAAGTCTGCGAAGACGGATCTGTCGAAAGAAGCAGCCCATTACCTGCTGATAAAATGAATAGAGGTCGCGACAGTTTCACATGTTAGTGGGGGTACCGCAGCACCGTTTGTTCCACACGTCAGTGGCTAATGAGGCACTAAAACTCCAGGCAAACAACTTGCTTTTGCAAAAGGGCACAAAAGAAACGTCGACAATTAAAGGGGTCTGTAGCTCCTACCAATGATCTGTAATTTGTATTGCATAACTTATAGTTCATCGTTAGGAATCCAGAAGCATATACATTATGCTCTTACCACTGAGATATAGTGTTTTGTGAAGGTCAATCAAAAAGTTTCCGTTTGAGGATGTTGCCGCAGCGTATATGCTACGCAGATATACTGCGTTGCGAGTCTGTAAGCCCCGAAATGTAGCGAAGGGATTACTGTGGCATCCATAACTTCCGACGTGCTTCCGGTAATGCGGAAACGTGAACTATGGCAACTTTATTATACTTCTGATACTATATCGTGGCTTGGAAGTGTTTTGAAATTTAGTGGCGTAAGATACCGTTAGAGGTCGGGCCAGAATTATCAGTGCCAACCGCTGCAGACAGTTGCGCTCTAAGTGCTACCAGTGCTTTGTATACTCCAATTTGCTTTGTGGATTGCCTGTTTTTTTCCTTATTTTCAAATGAGTGGAGAGGCTGTTCCTGGTGCCGACTCTCACGACAGCGAAACGAATCAGCCATCCCTGTGATTGGTACGTCACGTCTTATTTCCTGGAAGTACAGAAAACGGACGTAAGATGGCAGCCCTTGGAGAGGGAGGCGGGGCTTATTGCCCGCTCTGCTCATGTCTCCTCGGACAATTTGTAAATTCGCGCTTGTTTACGGTCGCGGCCGACTGCCACGATATGCTGTCCAGATAATAGTAAATGCGTCCAGACACGACCAATGTGCTGTTATTCGCTTCTTGGCTACCAAAGAGCAAACACTAGTAGACATCCATCTCAGAATGTGTACGTGGCAGCGTATCTGTCTGAAACCTCAGCTGTGGAGCGGTGCGCCTAGTTGCGTGCTCGTCACGGTCACGGTTCGACACAAGACGCCGGTTCATCTGGGATTAGGAAACCTCATCCATTACGTACTACCGCACGTGGGAAACACTGGAGGACTCGTGGCATAGTCCAGATCCCTTGCCATGTTATTCTCACCCTTCCGGTATCTGAGAAAAAGGCCTTGAAGATTCGAAGACTCCGGTCGGACGGGGATGTGCAGCACGCAGTAACGGACTTCAGGCAGCAGGTGACAGTGTTGTACCAAACGGTTACGTTTCTTAGGAGAAGAAAACCTTCTTAGCCGAGATCGCATTAAACCACTTTATTGTGGATGACCGGGTTCGGTAAAACTATGTTACAGTCTTCAGATCTCCGTACAGTTTACTCTAAACATCTAGTGCCTGGTGCATACAAAATCTTTCCATTATATCATCAGATGCACAATGCAGTCTTGTGGCGCCCTAGTAGGCATGACACGTGATCATATGGAGAATGTGTACATAGTTGTTTTAACTCTTGCTTTTGACATGCCAACACATCATTCACGGCATATGTTGTGCATCTGGAGATTTAATGAAAAGATTTTGTGTGCACCACGCACAAGACGTTTTAATAGCCTGTTTGTAGATCAGATGATGGTACCATAGTTTTATCGAAACCGTTCATCCCCAGAACAGTGTCATATTGCGATCTTGGATAAGAACTTTTTCTTCTCCTAAGAAAGTTAATACAGATCGCCCCTACACACACAGTATGAGTAACCTAATCAAACGGTTATGCTCAGCCTGGTCCGTCACTGAGATGATTGCGTCAATGCTCACGGTGACTTTGCCCGATTGAAATACCAGCGCTTTACTGTCTTCGAACGTAAACGTTTTGGTCGCACATTATACTTCTACATCTACATCTACATCTATACTCCGCGAGCCACCTTACGGTGTGTGGCGGAGGGTACTTATTGTACCACTATCTGATCCCCCCTTCCCTGTTCCATTCACGAATTGTGCGTGGGAAGAACGACTGCTTGTAAGTCTCCGTATTTGCTCTAATTTCTCGGATCTTTTCGTTGTGATCATTACGCGAGATATATGTGGGCGGTAGTAATATGTTGCCCATCTCTTCCCGGAATGTGCTCTCTCGTAATTTCGATAATAAACCTCTCCGTATTGCGTAACGCCTTTCTTGAAGTGTCCGCCACTGCAGCTTGTTCAGCATCTCCGTAACGCTCTCGCGCTGACTAAATGTCCCCATGACGAATCGCGCTGCTTTTCGCTGGATCATGTCTATCTCTTCTATTAATCCAACCTGGTAAGGGTCCCATACTGATGAGCAATACTCAAGAATCGGACGAACAAGCGTTTTGTAAGCTACTTCTTTCGTCGATGAGTCACATTTTCTTAGAATTCTTCCTATGAATCTCAACCTGGCGCCTGCTTTTCCCACTATTTGTTTTATGTGATCATTCCACTTCAGATCGCTCCGGATAGTAACTCCTAAGTATTTTACGGTCGTTACCGCTTCCAATGATTTACCATCTATGGCATAATCGTACTGGAATGGATTTCTGCCCCTATGTATGCGCATTATATTACATTTATCTACGTTTAGGGAAAGCTGCCAGCTGTAGCACCATTCATTAATCCTCTGCAGGTCTTCCTGGAGTACGTACGAGTCTTCTGATGTTGCTACTTTCTTGTAGACAACCGTGTCATCTGCAAATAGCCTCACGGAGCTACCGATGTTGTCAACTAAGTCATTTATGTATATTGTAAACAATAAAGGTCCTATCACGCTTCCTTGCGGTACTCCCGAAATTACCTCTACATCTGCAGATTTTGAACCGTTAAGAATGACATGTTGTGTTCTTTCTTCTAGGAAATCCTGAATCCAATCACAAACCTGGTCCGATATTCCGTAAGCACGTATTTTTTTCACTAAACGTAAGTGCGGAACCGTATCAAATGCCTTCCTGAAGTCCAGGAATACGGCATCAATCTGCTCGCCAGTGTCTACGGCACTGTGAATTTCTTGGGCAAATAGGGCGAGCTGGGTTTCACATGATCTCTGTTTGCGGAATCCATGTTGGTTATGATGAAGGAGATTTGTATTATCTAAGAACGTCATAATACGAGAACACAAAACATGTTCCATTATTCTACAACAGATTGACGTAAGTGAAATAGGCCTATAATTATTCGCATCTGATTTATGACCCTTCTTGAAAATGGGAACGACCTGTGCTTTCTTCCAGTCGCTAGGTACTTTACGTTCTTCCAGAGATCTACGATAAATTGCTGATAGAAAGGGGGCAAGTTCTTTAGCATAATCACTGTAGAATCTTAAGGGTATCTCGTCTGGTCCGGATGCTTTTCCGCTACTAAGTGATAGCAGTTGTTTTTCAATTCCGATATCGTTTATTTCAATATTTTCCATTTTGGCGTCCGTGCGACGGCTGAAGTCAGGGACCGTGTTACGATTTTCCGCAGTGAAACAGTTTCGGAACACTGAATTCAGTATTTCTGCCTTTCTTCGGTCGTCCTCTGTTTCGGTGCCATCGTGGTCAACGAGTGACTGAATAGGGGATTTAGATCCGCTTACCGATTTTACATATGACCAAAACTTTTTAGGGTTCTTGTTTAGATTGTTTGCCAATGTTTTATGTTCGAATTCGTTGAATGCTTCTCTCATTGCTCTCTTTACTCTCTTTTTCGCTTCGTTCAGCTTTTCCTTATCAGCTATGATTCGACTACTCTTAAACCTATGGTGAAGCTTTCTTTGTTTCCGTAGTACCTTTCGTACATGATTGTTATACCACGGTGGATCTTTCCCCTCGCTTTGGACCTTAGTCGGTACGAACTTATCTAAGGCGTACTGGACGATGTTTCTGAATTTATATATTTCAAGAGATTCATTTCTTGTTATAAGTATTTTGATTTATACCGTATGGCCTTTCCGTATTACTAATTCTTGCAGCTGTAGAAAACTTTTCTACTTCATTCGGTTCTTTGGCCTCTCTAATATTATTGAATTTATTAACTTATTCTATTTATCAGTTTGTGTTTGTGTGTATTTTGACACATTTTTATTTGTGCTGATTAGCTTGTTTTCAGCTTAAATTCTAAGATGAGTTGAGTTCTATTGGCTATTAATTGCAGAAGATTAATTTCACTTACTGCTTCTGCCAGGTTTCGTGAAATTATTGCAGACGTACGTGTATTTTCAAAATCTAGTCCATTTACCTCAATTCTAATTGATTTCCTTCCCAGAATTATTGGCATAATTTTGTGACTTTTTAACCTTTCTATTTCCAGTTACTGAGAAACTTCTCCTATTAACTTGTTTTGGTAACGTATTTATTAGATTTTCACGAAATATATTTGCTAATTTTGGTTTAATACCTTATTTCGTAATGATTTTACGTACTTTTTCTCCGTGTATATAATAAAATAAAAAATAATTTTGTACTGCGAAAGAAAAGGTTTTAGACTAAATATTTTGGAAGAGTTACAGATCTTCAAACATTTTTCTCTGAAGGATGGCCTCATATTAAATGAACAACTGCAGTCGCATAGTATAAATTCTTTCAATGGCTTAAAGCCGCTACTAAAAGATGTTTGCAGCTTAAGTTCTTTATCCGTTTCCCTGTAAGCCCTTAAATACTGTTGTCCTTCCCTTGCTTGTATAATTCACATCTTATTAATCTGTTAATCACTATTATATTAATTTCGTGTAGATGTTGTTAAGCTTTTATAAATTCTGCTGGCGCGATCTGTATCATGTTCACGTCGTTATTTGTCACGGCCTGCTCGCACAGTTGCTGTTACTTACTCGTGGCCTATTCCACTGTAGTGCCCTTACAGGCATGTTTACACATTGTTGTAAAATTTTGACTATATCTGTTATGAATCCATCTGAAAAATGTTTTAGTTGTGGTTTTAACGTCTTGACTAGAGCGATGTCGCTCATATTTTCCTTTTAACCACATGTGAGTATTTTTATGCAATTTAACTTGTAAAAAAATTAAGTATTTTTTCTGTGCCTATCTGCTATTAATGTCCCTTTCTGTGATATTATTAGGTAAGGTAACAGTTTCTTTTGAAGAAGGTGCCCCTAGTTGGCGTTGAAAACTAGTTAAAGAATTTTAAAGTCTGTTTTCAACCGGTTGGCTGGAAGTTCGTAACATTGCGGCGACAGAGGCGGTGGCAGAGGCGACGCCAGTAGCAGTAATCCCTCCTTCTCTACTAACGTAGGACGGTGGTTACCACTACCACAGTACTAGAAACCTTCATCAAAAATTTCAGTTATGGAAATCAGGTATCTTTAACAAGATCACAGTTAACAAGAAATACAATGACCGGTCCTGTAACACAGAGCCAACTCGTTAATTATATAATAAAAAATTTTTTTTTTTTCAGATACGAACAATTTACTAAACAGCTCGAGCTCATGATACCAGCCAACAGGTAACCATAGACATGCCTCAGAAGTAAGGTAGCTGGATTCAACAATTTTCACTGACTGTGAAGTAACAGTTCTTAAATCAAAAAAATTACATCTGCATTATACACAGCTACAAGCCCACACACATTGACAGAATTGGACTCACGTAGTACCATGCAAAACCTTCACAAACAACACATTTATATGCCTAACAACGGGCAAGCAGGAAACGGAGTCAAAGTAGCCACCACACGCCACCAAGTGACGAGCACAGTAATCGGATGCTCACCGTGATTTCTCGTAAACTCCAGCGTCCACTGACAAACGCTTGCTCTGAGGGCGTAGAGAGAAGGATGTAACGAAGACTACTCGCAGTCGGAAACCCACGGGTTTCATCCAGCGGTCGCCACCGCGGCCAGTACTTGCCAAGGTCACACCGGACTCCAGCTCGGTACCACAATGGACACAAACTGCTTGCAACTTCAGTAGCAGAGGGCACGCCGAATGCTGTGCGTCCTGCCGAAGTAGCTTTTAACGAGCGATGTTCACGTCTGCGACCAACACCCGGCCACGCCAAACCCGCAGTGAGCAAAGGCACAACTCGTGCCAACGGGCCACGGCTGACGCTTGTCCACAACACGCCGCCGCCACACTTGCGCCCCTCGCCACCCGCGTCACACTCTCTCCAGGTCGCCGCTGCCCTCAACTCCCTTCTCCTCCGACCTGCCCTCTGCCGGAGATTGTAACGCTCCATCCGCTCTTGCGGCCAGAGGGATTCCACATCAGCGGGAATTACGCGAAATTAAACGCGGGCGCACGGCACAATATTAGTACACATGTTTACATATTTCTCTTTATCTAAAATGCATTATTTGCTCTTGTCTGTCTGCTATTTAAATCCTCTCTACTTCGGCCGACATAATTTATTTTGCTATTTAAACAGCAAAACTAGTCAACTAATTTCGGCGCCATATTTCCTATCCTGCTTCCTTCAGTATCGCCTGATTTGATTTCACTTCATTCCGTTACTCCAGTATTACTTTTGTTGATGAACATTTTATACTCTCATTTCAAGACACTGTCAGTTCCATTCATCTGATCCTCCAAGTACTTTGTCATCTCACATCTCTCACAGAATTAATGTATGTCATCGACAACCATTAAAAATTTTAGTTCTTCCTCCCTCCCCCCGAACTTCGTCTCTCTTCTTAGCTGCGTGGTGAGCGTGGCTCGCTGCCACGCTGAAGATCTCGGTTCGATTTCCGGTACTGCCAAGGATTTTTTCTTGTTGGCAGGAGTGATACGGTATGCACTCAGCCTCGTGATGGTAGATGATGAGCTAGTAGACAGTTGTAAGTTTAAGAAAGTAGACAATGACCGGAAGAACGGCGTGCTGACAACACGTACCTCCGTACCGCATGCGATGACGACATCTTCAGAGGGTGACACGGAGGTCGGTTGGGCCCGATTTGCCCGTCTAGGGTCAGAACACGGAGCTTTATTTTAGCTTTACTCGGAACTTTAGCTCTCTTTCCTGTTCTCTTTTTGGGCTTCTCTAATACTTGCTCAACATATAGACTCAATAATTGTGGTGGGTAGGTTACATCCCTGGGTCAGTCCTGATTCCCTTTGATGTACTTCGGCTCTTATAGCTGCTACCTGCTTTATGTACCCTGTTACCTTGAGAATTGTAGAAACGTTGCTCTAAATGTACACCTGCGAGAAACGTAGGTTTCATGGTCTTCAACCTCTCTGCTAAGATTAATCATAGGATCAGTAATATCTTCACTGAGGTCGGTTTCTACCAAGTTTTTAATTCTTCTGAAAGTAATTCGTAGTTGGGAACGATCACATATTAAACCCACAGTTTCATTATATTCAGACAGGAAACCGTGGCAGTATGGGATACTTAATATTCAGTAGTCATTCTGAGGTACAATAAAATTATAATAAGCAATTAAATTGGCTGAGAGGCCTTCATTATAGTATTAACTTTCAAAACATTACATCACATCAGTATTTAATTAACTGAGTTCGTATTTTTATTGAAAAATTTGAAAAATTGTTTACAAATTCGTGTTTACCGGAAATACATTGCTTGCTCTTGACAGTCTGCAATTTAACTCCTCTGTACTTGGCCAACTTCATTATATTCACCAATGAAAATCCTAACAGCTTGTATACACTGAAGAGCCAAAAAAACTGGCACACCTGCCTAGTATCGTCTAGGATCCCCGTGACCAAGCTGTAGTGCCGCAACACGACGTGTCATGGACTTTACTAACGTCTGAAGTAGACTTGGAGTCAACTGACACAAGAATCTTGCATGGCTGTCCATAAATCCACAAGAGAATGAGGGCGGGGGGGGGGGGGGGGGGGGAGGATATGTCTTCTGCACAGCACGTTGCAAGGCATCCCAGATACGCTCAATAATATTAATATCTGTTGAGTTTGGTGGGCAGCGGAAGTGTTTAAATTCAGAAGAGTGTTCCTGGAGCCACTCTGTAGCAATTTTGGACGTGTGGGGTGTTGCATTGTCCTATTGTAGTTGCCCAAGTCCGCGTGAATGCACAATTGACATCAATGAATGCAGTTGATGAGACAGGATGCTTACGTATATGTCACCTGTCAGAGTCGTATCTAGACGTAACGTGCGTCATATATCACTCTAACTGCACATGGCCCACATCGTTACAGAGCATCCACCAGCTTCAAGAGTACCCTACTGACATGCAGGGTCCATGGATTCGTGAGGTTGTCTCTCTACCCGTAAACGTCCATCCCCTCGATACAATTTGAAACGAGACTCGTGTGACCAGGCAACATGTTTCCAGTCATCAACAGCCCAAGTCGGTGCTGACGGGACCAGGCGAGGCGTAAAGCTTTGTGTCGTGCAGGCATCGAGGGTACACAGGTGGGCCTTCGGCTCCGAAAGCCCATATCGATGATGTATGGTTGAATGATTCGCACGCTGACACTTGTTGATGTCCAAGCACTGAACTCCGCAGCATTTTGGGGAATAGTTGCACTTCTGTCACGTTGGAAGATTCTCTTCAGTCGTCATTGGTCCCGTTCTTGTAGGATCTTTTTCAGGCCACAGCGATGTCGGAGATTTGATGTTTCATTGAATTTCACGGTACACTCATGAAATGGTCATAAGGGAAAATCCGCGCTTCATGGCTACCTCTGAGTTGCTGTGTCCCATCGCTCGTGCGACGACTACAACACCACGTTCAGACTCACTTAGATCTCGATAACCTGCCATGGCAGCAGCAGTAATCGATCTAACAAGTGGACCAGACTCTTGCCTTATACAGGCGTTGGCGCTGCCGACCGCAGCATCGTATTCTGCGTGTTTACATATCTCTGTATTTGAATCAGCATGGCTATATCAGTTTTGTTTTGGCGCTTCATTCTATACATATTATAGATATAAAAGCTGTTGCAAGTGGCCTACGAACTGTATTACGTTTATGCTTTCCTGTACACGCATCGTTAGCCCACTTGAGGCGCACGCTTCTTCTGATTCATGCCTCTGAGTACAACAAAGGCATTCATTGGCTTCTTCCTAATTTATGATTATCACTGGATGAATTCCGGTGCTTTAGCTTTGAGGACGTTTTGGAGCTCGGACCATTTTTCTCAGCTATTTTTGTTCCAATTGCAGCTTTATGCTTTCTGCTTACTTCAGACTTTTCCTGGACCTCCCCTGCTAATTAAAGGCGACTTTTGGCAAACTTAGGCCTATGTTGCTTGGTTTTCTCCTTGTTTTTTCTTCCTTTCCGTTAAATATCTCCGTCACATAAGCAGAAAGGATCTGAATAGGTGTTTTGAATGTATATTTTTACACGCGTTTGTTTTATGTCGTACTTTTGGGTTTACTAAAATGCCCTCTGGACTGAAATCTAGAAACTACATTTTGGATATTTCGCCACTGCTCGACGACGCATATCCGATGAGTCAGGTGTAGGTATTGTCACCTGTGATGGAGTTTCCAATCCTGTTATGCCAGACGAGAATCGTGGCCCGCAATACCAGTAATTGCTAATGGTAGGAAACCTATTCTCAACAGACGACGTTCCAGAATTTCAAAAGCTACTAACAGCATGTAACATCGTTGAGGACTGCATTGCCAACGAAGGTCGTAATCTGAAACGGCGTGATCACTTTTCAGTACTTGATCCCAGCCATTTATGAATTTCATCCTCGTAATACTTGATAATGGGTTTAATGTAGGCTACATGCAATGGCTGTAGCGTTGGGTAGTTGCGTGGCAGCAAACACAAAAGTATAGCTCCGTAATCCCTTGCTGTATCGATTAGTTCCAAACTGTTTGAGTGAATCGAATGTCTGCCGGGAATGAGAAGAAATGGATTTTGTTTTTTCACTACTGGTAACTCTACGAAGTGTGTGGACCATTCTACAAGGAGCTCTTTATTCATCCAGCCAATTTTGTTCAAATGGTTCAAATGGCTCTGAGCACTATGGGACATAACATCTGAGGCCATCAGTCCCCTAGAACTTAGAACTACTTAAACCTAACTAACCTGAGGACATCACACACATCCATGCCCGAGGAACGATTCGAACCTGCGATCGTGGCGGTAGCGCGGTTCCAGACTGAAGCGCCTAGAACCGCTCGGCTACCCCGGCCAGCGCCAATTTTGTGAATGTCGGATATTTCACCACACTGAGACAGACTCCTGCCTCACTTGTTTCCTTGGGAAAATTAAAGTTGGAGGGACGAACAAAGCAGATGCACAAAAGCAGATTCTCACTCTACAGTGCCACCCCTTTCAGGGATTAGCATTCCCAGTTGCCTATCCACTTTCAGAGCAAGTATTATTGAGTGGCCTTTAGGATTTACTGATGTTATTGTCTCATAAAATTAAATATACTGTCCCCAGTAAGTTTGTATTCTTCGACAACAGTACCTAGCAAGTCAAACAATTTTTCAGCTGCTGGTTTTTTAAAGCCCATAGCTGGAGCAGCTGAAGTAGCTTCAGGCTACAGTGAGCTCACTGTTATGCACTTATCCACTGTATTCCTGCTTTTCTATCGTTGCAAAGTCTCTGAGAAAACTTATGATTATCTGGCTCATACGCTAATTCTAGGTGTTGACTAATTGTTAATCCAAGTAGTTGGGCTACCATTTTAGTGAAATATCTGTTGCGTAAGGACTCAATTAAAACGACCCGTCGCTTTTGAACGCAACATTTTTTCCACGTTTTTTCTTCACATGACACTAACGTGATTTGTGGTATGATGAACTTAGTTACTGCTTCCTTATAACCCATTCTTCCAGTTATTACAGATTTTACAGATTATTGCACCGATATGATAGATCAACTTCGCCTGTTAGTTTTTCTTTTGTAGACTCGAACCTTTCTGTCGAAAACGTAAAACATTTTTTGTGTGCAGAGGCAATTGACGTGTAGCAGAACGGGGTATTAATGTGGCAGTTTGGGGCAATGCCCCGTTCTTCTCTACCCCATTCTGCGACAACACTTCGTTTACGCAACATCCAGTGACGACAATCGAACATAATTAATATTTATATTAAATAATAATCAAGCAGAGGATACAGTCAGTACAATGGCAATGATTCAGTTTAACTGTAATGTACAAATGTTTCCTTACTTGTGAGATATTAAGACCTGAATATTGCATAAACGTTTAGGAAAAGCGCTTTGACACAGGACAAGCAAAAACAAAGCACTTATTGGGTGCCGATGTGTTGTTATATGCTTTGCCTCGACCTCTCGACATAGTTCTAGCAACGACAGAGAGCAGGTAACACATACATGGCAAAAACACACCGTCACCTCATTCTTACCCACTTTCTGTAATTTTATCTTGTTGGACTTTTGTATTCCCTTTCGTCTGCTTCAGTTATATTATGTCCTTTCGTTTCTTAAATAAAATATCGCGTGAGCTATCCAAGGGTTTCCCCTAGTCACAAGACACGAAATAAATCTGTAAATAAGAAATTTGATCCTTACGGACACTACCGACTCCATCGGAGCTGGACGCCAACTGCATATGAGAAAGAAAACATGGGGAGTGACAAGATCTATTCGCTGCTCCGTGCCGCTACTGTATGATTTGCTAAGAATAATAAATTGGGGAAATTTTAAAAGTACCAAGTCTATAAGAACTGCATGCGGGGAAGATGGCATGTGATTAACGAAACGCTTCAGGATGTAACGAAACTGTATTCCCTTTCTCGGCATGAACGAGTAAATATGATGTCCAAAAGCCCATGCACGATACACGACTCTCACTCACCGGTTTACTTGCGCCTGTCCCTCTCTCGTTCGATTCCTATTCCAGCGCACAGTTTTAACCGTTCAGTTAATTTGGAATCAGTGCATCTCCGGTGCAGAGTGGAAGACTCATTTTCGATGTATTTGGGTTGTATATCAACTGTTACAATAAGCATTAAAACAGTGTATAACTAAAAACAGTAAAATGCAAAGTAATATTCGTATAATTTCGCGTCACTTTGTATCTGGGAAGTTGCGCAGCGAAAAACAGAGCCATACGTCGAAAAACGATTCAAGAGAGATCCAACACGATCCACAAATTTTGTGTGGAAAGTCTCTAGGCACAGAACTTTGCAGCAGCAGTGCTTGTACACGAGTAACGCAGAAGTAGCAAAGCTAATTAGCGCGCTCTTAATGAGGAGCTGCTATTTAGACTGGCCAACGCTATGTGCCGCCAGCACTTTGCTCCGGTAATTAAACAAGATCCGCCTCGCTTTTCGTAAGCGATAGTGGCATTCGGTAAACATCAGGACTTAGCGCAACAGTCTGCAACGTTTGATCATTCGTTTCCCAGCAATCATGTTGTTCTTGCCAGAAGTCTTTACCGAGACATCCTCCGCTGTGACAGCAATACCTCCGCTACTGCTGTTCGTTTTAAGAACTTGTCACAAAATGCTCTGTCGGGCAAGTAAAGCATGAGAACTGGATTCCCAGGATGGGGCAGGAGAGGGTTACGATTGTGGATGGGTCACCAACAGTAACCTCAAACAACAAACGGCTGAAGGCCTAAATTAGATGTCAGAAGAACAATTTCAAATAGCACATATTAAGATAAATACTCCGTTTTAAAACGAACTGCAACACTGTTGAAGGTCATATTATAAAAGAAGTGAAGTTATCACTCTGCTGAAGCCCAAAAACAATTTCAAACTACAAACAGTGGAAGGCCTGAATTGGAAGTCAGTAAACCAATTACAAATAGCACACATCTAAAAAAATATCTTGCTTTAAACAAGTTTGTTTTTTTTTTAAAAAAAAGTTATTGTAACACACCTGAAGGCCTTATTATGAAAGAAGTGAAATTATTGCTCGGTTGAGACCACACACACACTTAAATCACAAATGGCTGAAGGCTTGAATTACAAGTCAGAAAAAAAATTCCAAATAGCACCTTTAAAATAAATACCTTGCTTTTAAAACAAGTTTGCTTATAAAATACTTACTGTAACACGGCTGAAGGCCTTAATCACCAAAGAAGTGGAAGTATTGCTCGGCTGAAGGCCACACCAACAATAAATAGAAAATTACAAATATCCTTAAAACAAACATCACAATCTAAGGAATCAGGACAAGCGGTTTTCAGCAAGTGTTCCAAGGCTCGGCCTGGGAAGGTAACTCAAACATAAGGTAAGGTGAGACAGGCAGCCAAGTGCTGTACTCACTTAACAGGATGGCAACTCAAACTATGGGCAGCTTAAGCGCCGACCGACTAACCAATCCGCCTAACGTCCGATCACCGGTACAACGATGGAATATTTTTAAGCAAGGGCGAAGAGATAGACAGCACTACGTCTTCAGAAAACACCCAAGGCCGAAGGAAACACTACAACCGAGGTAGACCTCCCAAAAAATATGCACAGTACAACATAAGAAGCTGTGTATCTTTACTCCATGCCGGACAGCATCAACACGATGAGGAAAGGTACACTGCCGGAAAAGTGCGCCAACTTCCAGGGCAGGTAACTGGGGTGTTAGTGGCCACAAGGCAGGAAATACCGCTGGTTCCACTTCACTAATAAGAAAAATATTAAATTCAATAATGAATAACAAATAGAGAAAGAGAGCTGCAATATTTCACAGCCTCGAAACACTTCACTCGTTGCCGCCAGGCTCAGCGGTCCTGGGAGCAACCACCCACTGACCAAAGGCGAGATCTCAGAATAGTTGAGGTTGCACTAGCAGTTTTCAGTCAACTTAAACGTCCAGGGTTCGGTCGCCCTCGCAGCTACCCCTCCTCGATCCGGCAGTGGCAGCGCGCCGCCAGCGGCCCCGGCATGCCCCCGCGCTGCATTGACCTCCTCGCTGCTCCGCCCCCAACCGACCTGTTGTCCGTCCGCCACCCCCCACTCCCCCCTCTACACAACGCGACCCGGAAATACTAGCGGTCGCTCCAAAGATCGTACCACAGTACTCGTATCGATAAGCGCTGCTGCTGCCACTCACGGGAAGGAGAGCCAGCAACTTAATGATGCCAGTAAATCGAATAAGAAACGAGATGCCATAACCGCAATGACAAGATGCCAAGCAATAAACAGCATGAACACGAGTCACGCACAGCTCAAAGCTGTGAGGAGGACAAAGAAAAGAAGTGATATCACAAGGGTCGAAAGAATATATGATCACAATATCGAGTCAAGAAGTTCGGAGTCCACTTGGGCTAGACGCATACCCTGATTCGGTTGGGAAGGGTGTCTTGATCAAGGTGGTCCACAACTGATCCTTGTTATTCTGAATACTGGCAATGGGACCGAGTTGACGTCTGAACTAGTCCCACATCTGCACAGTGTGGGACGGAGTACATCGAAAAAGTTCAAAGAAGGGTAGCACGTTTTGTATTATTGCGCAATATGGGAGAGAGTGTCACAGAAATGATACAGGATTTGTGCTGACATCATTAAAAGGAAGGCGCTTTTTGTTGAGAAGGAAACTTCTCACGACATTCCAACCACGAGCTCTCTCCTCCGAATGAGAAAATATTTTGTTGATCCAGATCTACAAAGGGAGGAACGATCACCACGATAAAATAAGGGAAATCATAGCTCGTACGGAAAGATATAGTGGTTCATTCTTTCCGCGCGCTATACGAGATTGGAATAATAGAGAACTGTGAAGATGGTTCGATGAACCCTGTTCCAAGCACTTAAATGTGATTTGTAGAGTATCCATGTAGACATATAGATGTAGATGTTCCGACAAGGACAGATCTGGGAATCTTGCTGGCCACTGGAGTACCTCAAAATTATGCAGACAGTTCGTAGAGACACTGGTCACGTGTAGACTTTCAGTCTCCTGTAGAAAAATGGCACCCCGACGCTGTTGCCTGGGAGGTAGCAGGATGTCCGTGACTGCCGACAGTGGAGTGAAGTCACGCCCCTTGACTGCGTACACCACGCCTCCCCAAAACGTTGGCAGTGATCGGACTTCTCGTCAGGTCGCCGTCATGTCGCCGCCATATCCGCCGACGACGTCATCCAGAGTTGTGCAGAACCACGATTCATTGCTGAACTCGATGTGAGACCGGCACGATACCAAACGCTGTAGTTTGTGGTCTGGTGTTAACGGCAGCCTACGCACGGGACAGCAAGTCCTCTTGTACTCCTGACATTGTTAATCTGGGGGCGATCTGCAGATTGTAATAACTGAAGAAAACACAGCAATCCAAGATCGTTAGATAATCATTTTACTGGATGACCGGTTTCGACAGAGCTGTGCAGCCATCACCGGATCCTACACTTTAAAAATGTTACAACATATTGTCCATCAGTGTTGCAAGTCTCTTCACATTGCTTGTGCACATCCCACTGCCATGAAGACCACTACACGTCCTCGTGTAAAATATACAGTGAGGTTACGAAAGTAATCGGGTCGGAAGTCGCTTTTCACGGCGTAGTGCAGCAACTCGAAGTGGCATGGACTGAACAAGTCGTTGCACCTTCCTCTATAGCCGTCCACCATCTATTAGTGGCACAGCATGACTATTTTCAATCAACGACTGGCTCAGTTGCACCAGAGGACTCAGTCCACACCACGTAAACAGAGCCCACACCATTATGGAGTCACCACTAGCTAGCATAGTGCCTTGTTCACGACCTGGATCCGTGGTTTCGTGGGGTCTGCGGCCCACTCGAACCCTAACATCAGCTCTTACCAACTGAAATCGGAAATTATCTGACCGCGGCACGTTTTTACAGTCGTCTAGGGTCCAACCGATATGGCCTCGAGCCCAGGAGAGGAGCTGAAGGCGATGTCGTGCTATTAGCAAAGGCACTCGCGTCGGTCGTCCTCTACCATAGCCCATTAACAAAACGTTTTGCCGCGCTGTCCTAACGGATATGTTCGTCGCACGTCCCACATTGTTGCTTGTCTCTTAGCACTCACAACTCTACGCAAACGCCGCTCTTCTCGGGTGTTAGTGTAAGTAGGCTGTTTAGGTTTTCTTATTGGTAACGCCACGTAGCGCTCTGTATGAAAATCACTGGCTGTGCTGTGTGCAGTCTGTGGCTAGTTTGCATTGTTGTTTGCCATTGTAGTGTTGGGCAGCTGGATGTGAACAGCGCGTAGCGTTGCGCAGTTGGAGGTGAGCCGCCAACAGTGGTGGATGTGGGGAGTGAGATGGCGCAGTTTTGAGAGCGGATGATCTGGACAGAGACAGTAAATTTGTAAGACTGGATGTCATGACCAGATATATATAATATGACTTTTGAACAATATTAAGGTAAATACATTGTTTTTTTTCTCTATCAAAATCTTTCATTTGCTAACTATGCCTGTCAGTAGTAAGTGCCTTCAGTAGTTTGAATCTTTTATTTAGCTGGAAGAAGTGGCGGTCGCTGTATTGCAGTAGTTCGAGCAATGAAGATTTTTGTGAGGTAAGTGATTTGTGAAACGTATAGGTTAATGTTAGTCAGGGCCATTCTCTTGTAGGGATTATTGAAAGTCAGATTGCGTTGCGCTAAAAATGTTGTGTGTCAGTTTCAGCACAGTCATGTATAATTGTTCAAAGGGGACGTTTAATTAGGTAAAGTCCTTCGGCCACTGGTCACGGTAGGAGGTAATGCAGGAAATTCGCTATCCTCAGCACACACTTGACACACTGTAAATCGCGGAATACTGAATTCTGAACCGATTTTCGAAATGAAATGTCCAATACGCCGTGCTACAACTACCATTCCGTGTTCAAAATCTTTTAGTTCACGTCGTGCGACCGTAATCACATGGGAAACCTTTTCAGCTGAGTGTAAATGACAGCCCCGCCAATGTACTGCCCTTCCATACCTCGTGCACGCGGAACTACCGCCACCTGCATATTCCATGACTTCTGTCACCTCATCGTGAAAGTATTACGTACAAACATAAACATAACTATACTGCGCCGATTACAAGTGTTCATGTTGACTACCAAGTGGCAACTCGTTCCGTAACACACCGCACTGAACCTCCTTGAGTTAACTTTCATAATCTGTATATGCACCGATGGGAGAATTGTCGCATACACATCTAAGGAGTTCAGATATAATAACATCACATGAAATACAATTTTTTAAAGACAGTTCAAAATTGTGAACCACTTTCCTGCCGTTTATCATGTTCGTACAAAATGTTTTAGTAGTCTAAAAGTTAAACAATTTAAGTACACTGTTTTGTCGAAACCGTAGAGACATATTTCCAGTCATCGAAAAGTCTGCTGTATACCTGCAAGTAGCACTGAGACAGCTTTAACGTTGAAAATTTATATTTTTTTGTGAAGCTCGCAACTGATTCTGCTGTTGCATCCATAAACAAATTCTGAATCTGTGATATTATTATCGCGAATGACAGCGAGCGAACCGTTGTTGAGAGTAATTAGACGCAGCCTGGCGTGGAGGGAATCCGCGTATCAGGAGTGGTCGCAGCTTGCGCTGACCGTGCCAGTAGCGCCGGAGGAAATTTTGGCATTAACTGAAAATGTCATTTGCCCCTTTGTGGCACATAGTTGTTGCTTGCTGCGCACTGGAGAGATTTCGTCAGATTTGTGAATGCATAGATTGAGAGAAGTATTCGTATCTTTGTTGTGGCGAGAAGTGTGATTATTAATTATAGACACTGTGTAATAATTAAAGTTTTCAAACTATTGGAAGAAAGAAAGGTCTGCGTAAAGTTTGTCAATGCATGAATCTTCATTTTCAGAATACAGTATATTAAAATTTTATTAGTTCTTTTCATTTTTATGCCGCTTAAGGCTGGTTGACCAAACCCTTCATTATCATTCAATTTCCATTTACAAAAATAAAAAAAAGGAACCACATAGGAGTAATTGCATGAGTACTTGTGACCATGCATTGCACTCTCAGTACTTTTTAAATTATTTTAGCATGTTGCTGGTTACTCGTTTGGAAGGGCAAGAGGAGGTAAGTTGTCTGTCACGTACGGGAGCTCTGCAGTATAACTGTTAATTGGCGTTAGAGAACATTTTAAAATTCACAGTCAGATACTAGAAAACTGATTCTTCACTATTTGTAGGAAGAATAATATTAATTTCTGTTTTTGTTGTGTATGAGAATACTGACATGTCCGATAGCAGGAGGTTCCAGAAAATGTTTGAATACTGACAACTCGGAATAAGGGTTTTCATAATACAGGTTGTTCGGCTACATATAAGATTTTATAATAACGATAGTAAATTTTCAAAAGACTGCCTTGCAGTTTTTACTGAAAAGTACAGATAACGACAATACTGCCAGAGATGGATCATTTTCGTACGTCTTTCACCAGACCAATAAAAGTTACAAAACGAAAACTTTCAGCATGAGCGAGTTACATACGTATATATTACAGTATGGTACGTAAAAATGTTCGAACACGTGAGGGAATACTGACCCTACGATTTATCTTAGAAGCTAGATTAAGGAAAGGCAAACCTACGTATCTAGCGTTTGTAGACTTAGAGAAAGCTTTTGACAATGTTGAGTGGAATATTCTCTTCCAAATTCTAAAGGTGGCAGGGGTAAAATACAGGGAGCAAAAGGCTATTTACAATTTGTACAGAAACCAGATGGAAGTTATAAGAGTCGAGGGACATGAAAGGGAAGCAGTGGTTGGGAAGGGAGTGAGACAGGGTTGTAGCCTATCCCCGATGCTATTCAATCCGTATATTGAGCAAGCAGTAAAGGAAACAAAAGAAAAGTTCGGAGTAGGTATTAAAATCCATGGAGAAGAAATAAAAACTTTGAGGTTCGCCGATGACATTGTAATTCTGTCAGAGACAGCAAAGGACTTGGAAGAGCAGTTGAACGGAATGGACAGTGTCTTGAAAGGAGGGTATAAGATGAACATGAACAAAAGCAAAACGAGGATAATGGAAAGTAGTCGAATTAAGTCGGGTGATGCTGATGGAATTAGATTAGGAAATGAAACACTTAAAGTAGCAAAGGAGTTTTGCTATTTGGGGAGCAAAACAACTGATGATGGTCGAAGTAGAGAGGATATAAAATGTAGACTGGCAATGGCAAGGAAATCGTTTCTGAAGAAGAGAAATTTGTTAACACCGAGTATAGATTTAAGTGTCAGGAAGTCGTTTCTGAAAGTATTTGTATGGAGTATAGCCATGTATGGAAGTAAAACATGGACGATAAATAGTTTGGACAAGAAGAGAATAGAAGCTTTCGAAATGTGGTGCTACAGAAGAATGCTGAAGATTAGATGGGTAAATCACATAACTAATGAGGAGGCATTGAATAGAATTTGGGAGAAGAGAAGTTTGTGGCACAACTCGACCAGAAGAAGGGATCGGTTGGTAGGACATGTTCTGAGGCATCAGAGGATCACCAATTTAATACTGGAGGGCAGCGTGGAGGGCAAAAATCGTAGAACGAGACGAATAGATGAATACACTAAGCAGATTCAGAAGGATGTAGGCTGCAGAAGGTACTGGGAGATGAAGAAGCTTGCACAGGATAGAGTAGCGTGGAGAGCTGCATCAAACCAGTCTCAGGAATGAAAACCACAACAACAACAACAACAACAACAACAACAGGAAAGATTTGTGAATTCTGTACATGTATACAAGGCGAGAAAAATTTACAAATATCGAGAGTTTCTAGAGTTCACGAAGCTGACTCTTTCGGGCAAACTGGCAGGAAACTGGTTTTTGTTCTGGACGGGAATGGCTCAACCGCTGCAGTTTCAGCGTTCACGTCAAATATGCTCCGTGTAAGGGGAAATTGTCGAATTCTACCAAAACATCCTGGCACTGTCTGCGACCTCTAAATCTATTCGTCTTTACGTAATGTATTTTGTTTCAGTGAACTCGACAGAATCTCCGAATTTTGTAAAAATAACTTCCCTGCACCCTGCAGTTCCCGCGAAAAAAAAAGGGCCAAAACTGGTACTACGGGACTCTGTTTTTCTTTTTTTTTTTCCTACGAAAATGTCGCCATAAAGATTTTATTGCGGCGTTTATGAGGCCCGGGCTGCCGCAGCACGGTCAGCGGGCGAGGAATACACAGCACTATACAAAATGTTAATACAGGACGGCTCGATTTCCTTGGCGGGATTAACGCCGCAGACAGCGACGCCCCACGGGGAGGGGGGAAGCCTCGCTCGCTGATGGTCGCGCCGCGCCGAAATTGCGTTCAGATATGGAAATTGAAAACGCTGATCCGCGTCCGGTCGTCAAAGTGGGCCCATAAAAATACAGATGGCGGCCGATACGGCGGTGGCGCGCGTGCGATCAAATGTCCGCCGTCCCGACGTCGACGCCGATGCCGTGCTTATCCCACGGGAAAGTGGGAGGGGGTGGGGGGTGGGGGACCGGATGGGGGTGGGTTGGGGCCAGCTGGCCTAGGGAAACGTCTCCTCCACCAAGCACGAGACGGCGGATGCGATAGCGGGTGGTATCGCGGTGCATTGGCGAAGCTACCATTTGTACTCGGGTGATTCAGGTGAAAAAGTTTTTGAAGTGATTATGGCCACATGACGGAATTAACAGATTGACCCGCCAGGGCAGCAGAGAGTGCTAACGCGCTGCTTCCTGGACTCGGGTAGGCGCGCCGGCCCCGGACCGAATCCGCCCGGCGGATTGACGACAAGGGCCGATATGCCGGCCAGCCTGGATGTGGTTTTTAGGCGGTTTTCCACATCCCGCTAGGTGAATACCGAGCTGGTCCCCCAGTTCCGCCTCAGTTACACGAGACATCTGAGAACGTTCGCACTATTTCGTGACTTACACTCGACGCAGACAGCAGGGGCACACTACTTCCGTCCCGGGGGGTTCGGGGTGGCGTCGGGAAGGGCGTCCGGCCCCCCTCTGCAGCTAACACTGCCGAACCCGTACTAACAAAGCCGACCCCGCGTTGGCGCGGGACACAGGCCCCGAGAAAGAAACAAAGAAAGACGGAATTCACAGACTTTGAACGCGGAATGGTAGTTGGAGCTACACGTATGGGACATTCCATATCGGAAATCGTTAGGAAATTTGGTGTTCCGAGAAAAACAGTCAAGAGTGCCTCGATAGCGTCAAATTTCTCGCATTACCTCTCGTCACAGACAAGGCAGTGGCTTCTGCCTTGACATCACGACAAAGAGAAGCAGCAATTGTGCTAAAAGGCAAGCTACACCGATTGAAATAACCGCAGAAATCAATGTGGAATGTACGACGGCAGTATCCCTTAGAGCAGTGCTGCGAAATTTGGTAATAATGGGCTACGATAGCAGACGACCGACGCGAGTGCCTTTGCTACGACCACATCACTCGTGACCGTATCGGTTGGACCCTAGACGACTGGAAAACTGTGCCCTGGTCAGATGACTTCGTAAGAGCTGATGCTAGAGTTCCACTGTGGTGCATGCCCCGCGAAGCCATGGATGTAAGTCGTCAACGAGACACTGTGCAATCTGGTGGTGGTTTCATAATGTTGTGGGCTCTGTTTACATGGAGTCCTCTGGTCCAACTCAATCGATCGTTGACTGGAACTGGTTATGTTCGGCTACTTGGAGGTCAAGTTCCCAAACAGCTAAGAAATTTTTATGGATGACAGTGGTCTGTGTCACCTGGCCACAATCGTTCGCAGTGGGTTTGAAGAACATTGTGGACAGTTCGTGTGAATGATTTGGCCACCCAGACCGCCTGTTATGAATCCCATCGAACATTTCTGGGCCACCAGCAGCACGGCTTTAGAGGTAGCACGGTTCGGTATCTCTGCAGGGGACTTCCCGGGCCTCGTTGAGTCCGTGCACTACGCAGCGCAAAAAGAGGTCCGATGACGTATTAGGAAGTACCCCGTGACTTTCCTCACCTTAGCGTAAGGGTCAGTTTGAACGGCGCGGATTTTCAGAACTGCTCTTTGTGTTTTAATTCTGAGATAAGACTCCACTGAGTTATGGACCCATATCACTAACATATATTTTCAGTAGAATTCTGATGCTTATACTCAGTTTGAACATTACGTAATACCTCGAAGGTAACAGTGTATTGTTACACATCAGCAAGTCATTCCTGTAAAATATAACAGTCTGTTCACAGAAAGTAATGGGCGGTATCGACAGAGGATCTCAAGTTGATTCCGTATTTCCAGTTTTCTGCAAAGATTTTGAGGCCGTTCCTCAAAAGTGACTGCTTACCTTGACACTACTGTCTCAGTTGTGCGACTGTATTTGTAATTTATTTTCAGAGAGGACAGACATCGAGTGGAAGAGATGAGATATCTTGTCTTCCACAAAGATGTGTTAGAAGCCCTCTGTTGTTTCTAATCCATGTAAATGATTTGGCATGCAATTTGAGCAGCCCTATTACATTGTTTGCAAATTATAGTGTCGTTTACCGCCTAGTATATACAACAGAAGATCAAAATGAATTGCCAAATTTATTAAGGCAAGAACATGATAATAACATTAAGCAGGAAACTGTACCTAACGCATGGTGCGGGAAGAGAAAGTGGAGCAAATTAAATGCGTGGCGTCCTCCACGTGAGTATTTAAAAAAATCTGCGAAATTTTAGGTACACGAAAATTCACGAAAATTTAATGGTCGTCGATTCAGTTAAACATACAGGGGTTACATTAACAGACCGTTGAAATTCGAACTGTCATATAGAAAATAGCGTGGGGAATGCCGCGAAGCAAAGGCTGCCTTTTATTGGAAGAACACTTGGAAGATGTAACAAATCTAATCGAGAGACTGCCTACACTACGCTTATCCTATCCGTCCTCTTTTAGAGTATGGCTGCGTGGTGTGAGATCCTTAACAGATAGGATTGTCAGAGAACAATGAAAACGTTCAAAGAGGGGCACCTCGTATTGTGTTATCGCGAAACAGAGGAGAGAGACTGGGGTTATGATACACCACTTGGAGTGACAATGTTTTTTCTTTACGGCAAGATCTTTTCAAGGAAGTTTCATTACGAACTTTCTCCTCCAAATGATGTAACAAATCTAATCGAGAGACTGCCTACACTACGCTTATCCTATCCGTCCTCTTTTAGAGTATGGCTGCGTGGTGTGAGATCCTTAACAGATAGGATTGTCAGAGAACAATGAAAACGTTCAAAGAGGGGCACCTCGTATTGTGTTATCGCGAAACAGAGGAGAGAGAGTGGGGCTATGATACACCACTTGGAGTGACAATGTTTTTTCTTTACGGCAAGATCTTTTCAAGGAAGTTTCATTACGAACTTTCTCCTCCAAATGATGTAACAAATCTAATCGAGAGACTGCCTACACTACGCTTATCCTATCCGTCCTCTTTTAGAGTATGGCTGCGTGGTGTGAGATCCTTAACAGATAGGATTGTCAGAGAACAATGAAAACGTTCAAAGAGGGGCACCTCGTATTGTGTTATCGCGAAACAGAGGAGAGAGAGTGGGGCTATGATACACCACTTGGAGTGACAATGTTTTTTCTTTACGGCAAGATCTTTTCAAGGAAGTTTCATTACGAACTTTCTCCTCCAAATGATGTAACAAATCTAATCGAGAGACTGCCTACACTACGCTTATCCTATCCGTCCTCTTTTAGAGTATGGCTGCGTGGTGTGAGATCTTTAACAGATAGGATTGTCAGAGAACAATGAAAACGTTCAAAGAGGGGCGCCTCGTATTGTGTTATCGCGAAACAGAGGAGAGAGAGTGGCGTTATGATACACCACTTGGACTGACAATGTTTTTTCTTTACGGCAAGATCTTTTCAAGGAAGTTTCATTACGAACTTTCTCCTCCAAATGCGTTAAAATTTTGTTGATTACTATCTACATAGGGAGAAATGACGATCATAATGAAATAAAAGAAATCAAAGCTAGAACGGAAAGACTTAGATGTTTATTTGTCCCAAGTTCTCCAAGTATTCTAGAGTGGGCCGACTGAGTAATAGTCTGAACCCACTAGATTTTTTTTCTGCTGTAGTAGTTTCCGTGTGGTACACTTTCTTCCTGAGGAGGAAGGGAATTCATTCCTTTCGCCTAGATCGTGTAGAAGATGACCTCATAACATACGAGGGTTGCTCAGAAAGTAAGTTCCGATCGGTGTCGAAATGGAAATCTCAGTGAAAACCAGAAACGTTTTATTTGCAACAGTTAGGTACACCTTCCACCTACTTCTCTACATAGTCGCCGCTCCAACTTCGAGTGTTGTCATAGTATTGTATCAACTTTCGTCATAGAAAGCAGCCGCCTGTGCTTTCGGCCAGTTATCTGCACTGGTCTGCAGCTCGTTGACTGTGGAAAGATTTTGTCTTCATAGCCATCGGTTCTTGTGAGCAGAGATGAGACTCAGGGGGAGCCAATTAGGACTGTATTGTGGGTGATCAAACACTTCTCATCGGAAACGCTGCAGGAGCGTCTTCATTGCCCCTGTAGTGTGCGGCCGATAATTGGCATGAAGAAGGAACTGCTCGACAGTTGTGTTATGTGGGCTGCATGACACAGGCGAAATCTCTAACCAGGCCCTCATACTTGGCGGAAGACGCTATTCCCTACGCACCTTTACGTGCTCACTGTTCACTCAAAACTGAAAAGAGCGTCGCGACACGATCTACGGGCGTACTAGAGTCACTGCCCAACACATCTGTGTAAAGCTTCACCAGATTTTCCCAGTGGTTTCCATTTCGTGACCGATCGGAACTAACTTTCTGGACAACCCTCGTATTATCACCCGGCCGCTGGAAAACGCAATAATGTTCTCACGACAACCAGAAGTAACTCTCACGAATCACAAGTGGTCGTTAAGGCCCTATTCACATGGGGATACTTAAGTCTCCGAGCGGCTGAATTACTCTGCAACCAAGAGATTCGGCGTGTGTAATTACTGGGGTCATTCAGACTGGGATAGTTCAGTACCGGCGTCCCAGAGGCGTCGTGACGCAACACGACGTGCTAGTCGCCGAGTCTCCCACCCTATAGTTGTATTCGTACCATTGGGTTGAGCAATGTGCGAACAAATGTATAATTTTAAATTCGTGGCAGAATTGGAATACAGTTACGAACTGAAAGGGTATTCAAGGAAGGAGGTGACAGAGAGAGCATGGCACGAAGTAGCCAAGGAGGTTAATCTATCAGGTATCTCCGTTATCAGTGGTTAAAATTGTAATATAAAATAAATACGCTTTACTTAGGATGCTTTAAGATCCATTTAATTGAAAAACCAGTCAAAGATTTATAAGCACCCACCATACAATACGCATAATAAATACGAAACTAAAATGTTTTTAACTTCGTTACAATACGTGGATAAAAACATACAGAAATTCATTTATAAGTTTTACAGAAATACTCATTCCAAAAATAGTTTACTAAAGAATGAAAAATATAGTATGTCGTGATTATTTTGGTGCAGTACTTCCACTGATATGTGGGGGGGGGGGGGGGGGAAAGAACGAGGTGTTAAATAATTCCTTACTTCAGTATTCTGCCCCAAACGTACTTTCCCGTAAATTTCTTTCTCTATTTAAGACCGATACTTCACTTCTTCTGTTCAGGAATGGGCTCTTCGTTTGTGCTGGTCTGCTTTATGTTCTTTCTTCATCCATCATATGTTATTTTCATTCGACGTTATCAGAACTCTTTCACGTCATACAGTTCGTGGTTCGCAATTTTGATGTTAACATTCTCACTGAAGCTGTATCTGCTACTCTTCATTGCTTTCTTCTTCGGTTTACCTTCAGATCCATTTGGTCTCATTAGGCCATCCAAATCAACAGTTCCTGTGACTCTTCTTCATTTTCATTGAGGATAGTAAAGCCATCGGCCAATCCTATGATTGACATCCTTTCATTCCACCCTTGAAACTTTCTTTAATTTCTTTAGTTCTTTCTTTGGCGTGTAAATTGAACAGTAGCGGTGAAAATTTACTTCCTCATCTTACACCGTTTTCAGTCAGAGTACATCATTCTTGATCTCCCAGTCTTATTTTTCGATCTTGATTTTTGTGCATACTTTATATTACCCGTTTTTTGCCTTCAGCTCACATCTGCTTTTCTGAAATCTTTGAACATTCCGCACCATTTTACGTTGCCGAACGCTTTTTCTAGTCCTACAAATCCTGTGAATGTGTATAGATATTCCTTAAGTCTTGCTTCCGCCACAAAGCGTAACATCCGAACAGCCTCTCTGACGTATTTAGTTTTCCTAAAGCCAAACTGATCGTCATCTAAAAGATCTTCTGTTTTCTTTTCCATTCTTTTGTTTACTTTTGTTGCCAGCAGCTGCGATTTACTGAATATTAAGTTGGTAGTAAGGTAGGTTTTGCACGTACCTTCGTTTGCTGTATTCATGAGCGTGTGAATATTTATCCGAATATTTGATAGTATGTTACCAGACTCCTTGGTTCTACAAAAAAATTCGAACATTCCTTTTGTTACGACTTTCCTTGATGATTTTAAAAATTCCGAAACTATCATGTCCTTAATCTGCCCTTCCGACGATCGTTTCGACTTTTTCATATTTTTTCCTGCGTCCATATCGCTTTAACTTCCTTACACTACCTGTTTATTTTATTCATAAGTGTCTTATATTGCTGTATCCTGTCTTTTGCCGAATATTTTTCTGCTGTTTTCTTTCGTCGATCAATTCAAATATTTTTCTGAAACCCAAGGTTCTTTCGTAGTTCGTCTCTGCAGTTTGATTGCTTCTTTTACTGATGTGTGTCCCTCTTCACTGACCCGCCTATTTTGGTCACCCTGATGTAATCCAGTTGGAGACGTTCCTTGTGCCTATCCATGTACTTCTCCTCTCATACCTACCACAGAGCCCATATTCTCCCGTAATTCTTCCTTCTATCTGCCCCACAACCACTCCACAACACAGACTTTTCCGAACCCTCACCATCATCAGATCGTTGGCTCCATTTAGATACTGTATTTCCCGTTCAATGTCCTTATATACTTTCATTGAATCTACACTTCTTGCTTGAGGCGTCGGAATGAACGTCTAAACATTTATGTTGCCGTTGATTTCCTATCGACACAGATAATGGCTTTTTTTACACAAAATGGCACAAAAACAGTGAAAAAAAAGAACAAACTGCTATTTCGCTTAAAATAACGATGGAGTTGCTGAAGGCAACTGATGAAAAACTGGAAGTAAAAAGCGGAGATGAATTAGGCATTGCTACCTCTACTCCGTTGACGCTACTTAGAAACAAATATTAAATTGTGACTATGTGCATTATATTCGAGTTAGAGACATTTCAGAACGGATAAATTACGAAGTTTCCGAGATTCTGTTACTTGTCCTGTTTAAACAAGGTAAGTTTCAGAACGCAAAACCTGAACCTTTAATGCTGGAAAACTGATTAACTAGCGGAAAAAATGTTTATGGATTTTTCTAAAAATACAGATGGGTTGCAACGTTTCGAGGAAAGGAACGGTGTAGTGCGGAAAAATGTATGCGATGAAGCTAATAAGTATTCCTGGGTGAAATCAAAGAACGGCTAAGTCTGCATTCGTAGACTGGCTTATTTCACTCCCGGCTGAGCAACTTTGTCCTCTAACCGACAGTCGTGCTCGTAGAGAGAAGCTGCTATGTTCGCCTACTGTATTCTCTATACGGGACAACAACATACGTAGGTAAGCTTTCAGTGTACAGTATGTATCTACAAGGGTAAATTTTAGCCGGAAATCGCAATAAACTACTGTATTTCAGTTTAAGAAGACTTAAAATGCAGTTTTTGTTATGGCTGCATTGTCTGTAAAGAAACTGTTCACACGAAGAAATACTTCAGTACTCTCAGTGTCACGTTAAGCGTTCTTCAGTGCTCGTCTGTTACGCGAATTAATAACTTTACTTTAGCGAAACAGCCATACAGGTTCAAAGTAAATGATAATAATACACGAAATTAGAAATTTTACATATTTCGATTTGCATATTCACTTGTTGACCGTGTGGTTCAAATGGTTCAAATGGCTCTGAGCACTATGGGACTTAACATCTGTGGTCATCAGTCCCCTAGAACTTAGAACTACTTAAACCTAACTAACCTAAGGACATCACACACATCCATGCCCGAGGCAGGATTCGAACCTGCGACCGTAGCAGCCGCGCGGCTCCGGACTGAGCGCCTAGAACCGCTAGACCACCGCGGCCGGCCCGTGTGCTTTTGGTACACATTCTGTATGGTAACGTTTGCATATCTGATGACGCGGCTTATACGGACACACTGCGTTTGGTTCGTGATATGACGTTTTGTTGCAAATAAGTAGTGGAAACCATAGACCGCCATTCTGGTGACCACGTGTCTCATGCAGCAGTTTTCCTTTGTCCATGTTCGGACAGTCATGGCGCCTGTGCTGTAAAATTCTGGAGGTACGTCCTCCCTTTTTTCTTGCATTGTTTTTAGTAGACTTCCGGAAGCGCTGGTGTTGGGTAGCATCAGGTTTGTCCTTAGGTCTTCAGTGAGAAAGGGTTCAAAACATGGTTCAAATGGCTCTGAGCACCATGGGACTTAATATCTGTGGTCATCAGTCCCCTAGAACTTAGAACTACTTAAACCTAACTAACCTAAGGACATCACACACATCCATGCCCGAGGCATGATTCGAACCTGCGACCGTAGCGGTCCCGCGGTGCCCGACTGAAGCGCCTAGAAACGCACGACCACACCGGCCGGCAGAAAGGGTTCCCTTGCCAGCAGGTATATAAATCTGGATCGTGTTGCTTTGGACACTCCTGTTGCTTTCTTTCTGTAGCTCGCCTGTACTCTCTCTAGTATCGTTAGATTCTTCACTGATAGATGTGTTCCGATAATATCTGTGGTGTCACCGCTAGACACCACACTTGCTAGGTGGTAACTTAAATCGGCCGCGGTCCTGTAGTACATGTCGGACCCGCGTGTCGCCACTGTGTAATCGCAATCCTAGCGCCACCACTTGGCAGGTCACAAGACACGGACATGACCTCGCCCCAGTTGTACGGACGACATAGCTTGCGACCAGACCTACCAAGTCTTCCTCTCATTTGCCGAGAGACTGATAGAATAGCCTTCAGCTTATTCCATAGCTACTACCTAGCAAAGCGCCATTTGTATCAGTGCTTATAGCTTACTACTATTCAAGAGATGTATTCCAACAAGAGAATAAAGTTAAGTATATTATTCCAGCTACGTACTTTTCTTCTTATTCATTAATAAGTCTCATGTTCCAGTACTTCACGCCCGTCTGCGTTAGTTTAGCGTGCACTTTCAGCCACTTCATTCTACAAGGTGTTGGCCCAGCTGCCGACACATCAATATCTATGACGTACGTCAGCACGTGGAAGATTTTGGCTCTGAATAGTGTCACTGCTGTCTCTAGGCTGAGGGACCGAATGTATCGTATTTCATGGACTGCCACTACTGCTTGCATTGCTTTCTCTGTAACACGTTTTGTGAAACATTTTGCAGTTGCTTATATTGTGACCCCGAGGTACTGCAAGTCTGGTATGATTTTCAGTTTTCTCTACCGTATGGTGACCTCGAATGTCTCAAGTGCTCTTCCTCCATTTCGGGATGCCACCTGTCTTCGCCACATGTATTTCGAAGTCGTGTTCGACACACCAGTCTTCCATATCGTGTACTGCTTCTTGTAAATTTTCAGTGTCCTTCTCTGCTATTATAGTGTCGTCTGCATATGCGTATGAGATTACGCCTTCCATTTTGGGATATTCTGCTGCAAAGATAAATAACAGACGACTTAGTGGCTCTCCCTGAAGTACTCCGCTTGATTGTAGTACAGGCTCCGATAGAGAGAGGTTGTCCGATATCCTTATTTCTTTCCATCGCAGAATTGCGCTTATGATTCATGTCCGTATCTTTTAGTACGCGAATTTAATATGAATAAAACCTGAACGCTTAATGTTGTTGTTATTGTGGTCTTCAGTCCTGAGACTGGTTTGATGCAGCTCTCCATGCTACTCTATCCTGTGCAAGCTTCATCTCCCAGTACCTACTGCAACCTACATTCTTCTGAATCTGTTTAGTGTATTCATCTCTTGGTCTCCCTCTACGGTTTTTACCCTACACGCTTCCCTCCAATACTAAATTGGTGATTTCTTGATGCCTCAGAACATGCCCTACCAACCGATCCCTTCTTCTAGTCAATTTGTGCCACAAACTTCTCTTCTCCCCAATCCTATTCAAGACCTCCTCATTAGTTAAATGATCTACCCATCTAATCTTCAGCATTCTTCTGTAGCACCACATTTCTAAAGCTTCTATTCTCTTCTTGTCCAAACTAGTTATCGTCCATGTTTCACTTCCATACATGGCTACGCTCCATACAAATACTTTCTGAAACGACTTCCTGACACTTAAATCAATACTCGATGTTAACAAATTTCTCTTCTTCAGAAACGCTTTCCTTGCCATTGCCAGTCTACATTTTATATCCTCTCTACTTCGACCATCATCAGTTATTTTGCTTCCCAAATAGCAAAACTCCTTTACCACTTTAAGTGTCTCATTTCCTAATCTAATTCCCTCAGCGTCATCCGATTTAATTCGACTACATTCCATTATCCTCGTTTTGATTTTGTTGATGTTCATCTTATACCCTCCTTTCAAGACACTGTCCATTCCGTTCAACTGCTCTTCCAAGTCCTTTGCGGTCTCTGACAGAATTACAATGTCATCGGCGAACCTCAAAGTTTTTATTTCTTCTCCATGGATTTTAATACCTACTCCGAATTTTTCTTTTGTTTTCTTCACTGCTTGCTCAATATACAGATTGAATAATATCGGGGAGAGGCTACAACCCTGTCTCACTCCCTTCCGAACCACTGCTTCCCTTTCATGTCCCTCGACTCTTATAACTGCCATTTGGTTTCTGTACAAATTGTAAATAGCCTTTCGCTCCCTATATTTTACCCCTGCCACCTTCAGAATTTGAAAGAGAGTATTCCAGTCAACATTGTCAAAAGCTTTCTCTAAGTCTACAAATGCTAGAAACGTAGATTTGCCTTTCCTTAATCTAACTTCTAGGATAAGTCGTAGGGTCAGTATTGCCTCACGTGTTCCAATATTTCTACGGAATCCAAACTGATCTTCCCCGAGGTCGGCTTCTACCTGTACTTCCATTCGTCTGTAAAGAATTGGCGTTAGTATTTTGCACCCGTGACTTATTAAACTGATTGTTCGGTAATTTTCACATCTGTCAGCACCTGCTTTCTTTGGGATTATGCAGACTACCGAGTCGTACTTATGTCTTTGACTCTATTCCCTGGAAATACCGTTCTCAACTTTCGTTGAAACGAAGTGGGTTCACGTCTTAAGACAAATGGATTTTTTATTTTTCAGATTTAGAGAGCGCAGTCTGTAACTGTCACGCCTAGAATCTATCCCTCTGACGACTTGGGGAGAGAGGCTGCCGCCCCAACAGGTGTTGCAAACCACTCGGCCAGCTGCCACGCGGGAGGCGCTTTCCGCCGGCCGCATCCCGGCGTAGTGCTGCTAATAGGGGGGTGTTAGTGCCACTGGCTGTGTAATGGCTGCAGCGGGGGTCAAACCGCATCCCCCTAATTGCCGGGCCTCGCGGGACTGCGGCCGCTCCACATCAGCCGGGGTAACAGCCCTGCGTATTGGACACGCGCGCGTTTCCGCGACTGTCCTGCCACCGGCCGAGGCGTGCGCCTCTCGGGCTTACCGTCCGATGTCTCTGATGCCCCTCGCGTTCTATAAAACTTTTACTTACAAACGATTTAACGATCAGCAGCCCCATGAAATATCATTCGAAATTATTCGTTGAATGCAGTTTCGTGACATCAGCTGCAAAGGGATGTGGTCTGTGATGTGCGGAGTTTCAGACTGGGCCGGCGAGCGTACGCAGATAGCCCAAATGCTTAAGGCGACCGCTCGCGATAAGCGAAAATTCTGGGTTCGAGGCCCGATCCAGTACAAATTTTCTTATGTCACTATTGGGTGACATGTATATACCCTCTGCAGCTGAATCGCGCGTTCAGCGAATAATTTGGAATACCTTATTCTAAATGTACAGATAATGGCACTGCGAGTAGGACAATGTGGTATCTATCTGAACATGTTTCGGTAATTCGGGTGCACCTGTTATGCAAGCAATTATTCCCTCTAATGCCCAGACGTTTTTCGACACATTGGTGCCATAATCAGTGGGTACTTTTATTCAGGTCAGTAAAATACAGACAAGAATAATTTCTACGCCTATGGCAATTACTATTCTGTTTCGCTTAATTTCAGATACTGTAGGACCTTCTGTAATCATTACATACATCATACGCACAATAAACGGCGTTAGAGTGAGGCTAATTTACGTGATTATCTACAAAACATAATTATGTTGTGTGAAAATATTTCGCGACAATATTTTCTGATTACTTGCAGTTCTTTTCGTGATACCTGACCCCAACCGCATGCTCATCTGTTGTAGGAATACACACAGATTCACTAGCAAACTTCACATTCACAAGGACTTCGAAACGAATCGATGATTATACTTGGTGAGAGTCGAATTCTTTGTGATCTGATCTGGGCTTTTGGACTATTTGGCATACATTATTCCACACTTTAGAGGAATTCAAGTTTGACAGGAAAACAAGGTCAGTTATCCAACAGACATTAACAGGTACAACCTCCAAAATTAAATTCATGGGACAAACGTCAGAAGCATCTAATATTCGTATTTGGAAACCAACTCGGAATTTAAAAAAAATAACAGAGATTGAATGTGAGGTGTCTGGCTTTCGCGGACGATCTTGTAATTCTAACCGACAATAGAGAAGTAGCCAAACTTGCACTGGAGAAGCTTCGCGAAATCTCAGAGAAAACTGTCCTACAAATCTCCTACGAGAATACTCAATACGTGGACAGCAAGCCTACAGAAAATCTCTCCATTACAACTCACTATGGGAAATTGGCACGAGTTGCGCACATCACATATCAAGGAGAGACATAATCAAACCATCAGAAGTGAACTCCATAGCCGATCAATAAAGAATCTTCAAATTACAGAAAGCATATAAGCTCACTAGGAATCACTAAAATAAAAAAAAATTGTATCAAAGAAAACTAAGGAATTACAACACAGTGGTTCCGCCAGAAGCACTCTACGCTGCAGAAACTACAGTGATTCGTGGTCATACCAAACTCAGAGAAACTTCAACGCAAGGAAGAAAAATTCTGATAAAAATATATGGACCAGGGTTTCGTGAAGGTATCCGGATAAAGAGGACAACAAGAGAGATGTACAAAGGGATAGGAACAATAAAGGACACGTTTAGAAAGAGAAGGATGGAATTTTATGGCCGTGATAACAAGATGAACAAGAACAAGCTCACAAAGCAATTCTCTGACACAGCAAACACTAGCAAGAACAAGGTAGTGTCAATCACTGGAACATAAGGAGACATTAAGGAACTGGGAATCACACCAGACCACATAAACAATCTACAACAGTTCAGGAACATCGTAAAGAAAACACACCGAGGAAAGAACAGGAAATAAATGGTCGGAAGAACGGAAGAGAGAGCACAGCGAGCGTATGAAGAGAATTTGGAAAGAACTAAGGAAGAAGAAATCATGACTACTCAAGTTCAATCGCTCTCTTAAAAGGGAATAATCTGAAATAATAATAAAATAATATATGAGAACCTGGCTGGAAGAAAAACGTTACTGAGTTGTTGAAGCAACTGAGTTCAGAAACTTTTGCTCTTCGTATAATTTTTCCTTTTTTAAACAAAATAAATCATAATATTCACATATTTTGCACGTTTACACGCATTAATATGTTTTGAAATCCTTCTCTTGGATAAGTCACTTAAAAAGGAAGTATCGAGTGAACAGAATCAAATGAAACAATGAGAACAAAGTGTGGTGTTCCTCTGCAGCCTTCTTGTAGGTAGTTCTTCGAGCAACGAGGCATTTTAACCGTTAGTTCGACGTATTATTTTCATTCGCTAATGAGATTCATTACAAAGAACCCATTACACAAGGAGAACAATAATCATGTCTACAGTTAGAACGTGAGAAGAAAATAGATTTCTATTAACCGTTACTTAAACTATTAGCAGCTCAGAAAGAAAGTTGAACATGAAGCCATGAAAGTCTTTCATTATTTGTAAAATGACATAAAAGGCTGACAAACATACAATTAGCCGGCCGGAGTGGCCGAGCGGTTCTAGGCGCTTCAGTCTGGAACCGCCCGACCGCTACGGTCGCAGGTTCGAATCCTGCCTCGGGCATGGATGTGTGTGATGTCCTTCGGTTAGTTAGGTTTAAGTAGTTCTAAGTTCTAGGGGACTGATGACCTCAGCTGTTAAGTCCCATAGTGCTCACAGCCATTTGTACCATTTGAACCAAACATAACATTAGATTTAAAATCTAGCCTAAGCTATTTGTTTCTGACAGTTCTTTCTATTCCATATACGAATTTTCAATTAATAACAGGTAACGTGTGTAGCTAGTAAAGTTCTTTTGTATAACTAAGTATCTCGATAGTTGCTTGCCTGCTGTTAAAGGCTAAAATGTTCGTTCGTATTAAATTTAGACCTATGTGCTAGATAATTACCTGTAAATTTCCAGCATGTAGATGTACTCGCAGACAAATCATGTATACGTACCCTGTGAACTACAGTAAGTCGGCCCACATCATTCCAGTAAAACTTTTGCTGATGATTTAAGGACTATATAATAGCTAATTAGTTAACTGAGTCTGAAATCTCGTACCTGTAAATTGGCTAGGAATAAGCAAAAAGGGCAGGAAAAATCCATAGCATCTTGGAAGATAAATTCTCCAGAACAAAGAGACCGCTAAAGGGGAATTTTCAAGTTTTCATGCATGATAAACACAACTACTTATGTTGTGAAGAATTACGATAGCAAGAGTAGAAGATTTCTTTCGTCATGGTATTGTTTGGTCGTAAAGAAGTTTATCTCACAACCTATGAAAGACACTGCATCGAATATCGTACAGATATTTTATTTCGTATTGAATCCATCTTTATGAAATCCTTATTTGAAATAGCAAGTAGAACTCCACTGTTACGATGGAATTGTAGCGTTCTGTACAATAAAATATATGATTGATGGCAAATGTATTCTCTTTGACAAAGCGGTACAGAAGAACATTTTCAGTCAAGCCGAGTCTTCTAAGACAGTGAACGCCGATAGAATTGTGTAAATTAGAATTGTGTAAATTACCTTCCTCCGAACTTTTTCAATTGTGTATGTGTCTCGTGCGAATGATTGCTGTGAATGAGAACGGAATGATCGGAAGGCATAGAGTGAAACGTGTTGTTAACGAATAGCCCATATCACAACGGGGTCCCGTCGAGTTCTCAATTTGACGGACACATTATCATCATTAATATCACACGCCTTTGCTCCAAGAGGTGCTTACTCTAAGACACTGGCACAAGGTCTGTACTAGGCAGCCATCTCAACACTCCTTGTCTTCCAGAGACAAATAAGGAAAAATTACGCCACCAGTATTCGACCTAACTACTTGTAGGTGTATGGCAAAGCGCTAGCTTAAGCTAAACACGTAATAAAATTGTGCACGAATTCTACTATATTAGATACGAGGGCTGTCCAGAAAGTAAGTTACGATCGGTCTCGAAACGGAAACCACAGTGAAAACCAGAAACATTTTATTTGCAACAGTTAGGTACACCTTCCACCTACTTCTCTACATAGTCGTCGCTCCAACTTCGAGTTTTGTCGTACTGTTGTATCAACTTTCCAATATCCTCGTCATAGAAAGCAGCCGCCTGTGCTTTCGGCCAGGTCTGCAGCTCGTTGTCTGTCGAAAAATTTTGTTTTCATGGCCAGCGGTTTTTGTGAGCAGAAATGAGACTCAGGGGGAGCCAATTACGGACTGTATTGTGGGTGATCAAACACTTCTCATCAGAAACGCTGCAGGAGCGTCTTCATTGCCCCTGCAGTGTGCGACCGAGAATTGGTATGAACAAGGAACTGCTCGACAGTTGTGTTATGTGGGCTGCATGACACAGGCGAAATCTCTAACCGGCCCCTCATGCTTGGCGGGAGACGCTATTCCCTACACATCTTTACGTGCTCACTGTTCACTCAAAACTGAAAAGAGCGACGCGATACGATGGACGGGCATACTAGAGACACTGACCAACACATCTGTGCGAAGATTTACCGGATTTTCCCAGTGGTTTCCATTTCGCGACCGATCGTAACTTAATTTCTGGACAGCCCTCGTATAAAAGGTGAAATGCGATTTTCTTTACGATTTATAAAAAAGTATTGCCCACAATGTAGTGACTTAACTTTGTGGAGATCTTCATGGTTCCCATTAATTACCAGTTACATACGAATCACGTAGGACCCGTTGCGTGTGTTGTTTCCAATTAAATTTCATTGGATGTCACGTAGTATATGAAAACACCGACTCAACACAGCACTGTCACCATGAATGTGAGCCTCAATGAAAAAAACTGACATGTTATTTCCATTATTTTACCCATCCAGTGCACAATGGATTTAGTCGTACGTTCAGCAGCAGTGGTGAACTGCTGTTGGATAAGCAAATCTTCGTGTAACGATAATGAAATCGAAACAAAAACCGAATGTGATAAACAATCTCGAATTGGAATGGAGGTTCCATGAATCCGAGCAGAGAATACGCTGTCCAATAACAACAGATTTCAAATTGCACAGGTCCGCGTAATCGATACTCTGTATTTCGGCAGAGAAGTTTCAGCTTAGACATTTGTTGGCGCGTGTTTCGCTTGTATGAATAAACAGTTGCTAGAAGGAAGTGGAACGTAAGCCTGTTCAACTGTAAATACACATTCCCTTATACCACCTTTCTGAGAATTCTGTTCTGAGTTCGGTAACAGCCGTGCTGTTTATTTTCTCTACAACATAATGCAGAAGAAATTAACATCGCCGGCCGAAGTGGCCGTGCGGTTAAAGGCGCTGCAGTCTGGAACCGCAAGACCGCTACGGTCGCAGGTTCGAATCCTGCCTCGGGCATGGATGTTTGTGCTGTCCTTAGGTTAGTTAGGTTTAACTAGTTCTAAGTTCTAGGGGACTAATGACCTCAGCAGTTGAGTCCCATAGTGCTCAGAGCCATTTGAACCATTTTGAACCAAATTAACATTCTGAAGCAATCACACAACGGATGTTTCATTTCCGTGTTGTACAGGTTGAAACCTGTGCAGGATCATAATTGGACGATGATTCAACGTTGGATGTATCGTTCAAGACACAATTTCGGTACCATGTAGCTTCGTCTAAATACCTCTTAGTTCTGCAGTCGTACGTACAAATGTTCATACCGATCGAACTGCCGCAGTGGTTAAGCCAGTGGACTTGTATTTGGGAGAATTCATTTCAAATCTTAGTCCAGCCATTGAACTAAAATTCTCTAAGGCTTTCCAAAATCGAATAAGGCAAATACCGGTGAGTAGTCTGAAAGGAAATCCGCCGATTTCCTTCCCAATCTTTTCCCTGGCCGATCTTGTGATACGTCTTTAAGATCCACCTCATCTACAAGCGGTTAAATTCTGCTGCCCTTGCTTTTTCCGTTCAGAGGCGACTGTAGAGATGCCAAGAGTCACTTAGGGAGAGACTGCTCCCACACTCGTCAACACTAGTTCCCAGTCTCCACGTAGGGAAACACGTTACAAAAATGTTAAGATATAATGCCACACAGCAACAGGCTTACTTGCAGCCACGGTTTCTTTCGAGAAGGGTTTGTTATACTGTTCTCGGTCTATCTCTTACATTAATTCTCAGCCTCTAGACAGTTTTGTTGTTGTAGTGGTCTTCACTCAGAAGACTGGTTTGGTGCAACTCTCCATGCTGCTCTGTCCTCCACCAGCATCTACAGCCTACATCCCTGTTAAGCTGCCTACTTTATTCATCTCTCGGTCGCCCTGTACAATTTTTACCCTCTAAACTTCCCACCAGTACCAAATAAATACTCTCACAATATCCACCATAAAAAGCACTTTGTAATCGTCCACATACGGCAGTTACATTATAACTGTTGAGCGAGACGTGGACTTTATTCATTATGTAAGGTAGAGCTGCAAATGCACATTCACATTCACTAGGTTGTATATATTTTGTCAGGGATATATTGTCCCATAATTAATTAAAAGTAGTTCCAATGCACCATTTTTTCGGGAGGCTTCCCTTGGCTTTCAGGCGAAGGTCCTAACTGGAAGTTCCCTCTTTAATGTTCCGGCTGGGAATCGCACTGCCCTTTTGTCAGCCTGTACGGACTTCTGGTTGAATAGATACTGGGCCAGATCTGTGACTTAGACTTCCCATTCTGCTCTGAGGATGGCGAAAAAAAGCATTAGTTTGAAATGGCCTGAAGTGCTTTCGAAAAATAAATAGAGTTCTGAGAACGGTACTCACAATGTGGCTGAAAAGTAAAATGTCCGGTTTTACAGTGAAGCACTGACTTTAAAAGCGAAAGCTATTGCAAAACTGATGGTTCGATCGTGAAGAACGGAGATATGCCGGATATTTATACGTGAATAGTGTTAACGCTACTAAACATATTTCGTATTATTTTTAGTCCTGTTCATGAAACTACGCGCAAAACCGAGGTTTCTATAATTTAGAGAGATCCGCTTCAGTTGTTTTAACTATAGGACCGGATTCGGGATTTGAACAAATACTTAGTTCAACTGAAGCAGACCTCTCTAAATTAATTATCACTCCTCTTAATTGTGGATGTCCCACATACCAAATCTTGTGTTAGGTTTATTTATTTTTAGAGGCTACCAGTTTTTAAGTAAAAATCCATTAATGGAATAGAAGAAGTTGTCCTGGAGAAATGTTGTTGTGTTAGATTTAAAACTTACCTTTCTGCCTGCTAGACGCGTAGGAACCGTCCCGGCATTTTCCTGAAGTAATTTAAGGAAACCATTGGAAACGTACATCAGAATGACCGGATGAAGATTGGAGCCTCCAGCCTCCCAAATAAAATGTCTGTCTATTTAAAATGTTTCTACTTAAAGCGATTAAGGTCTTCCGTATAACTCTGTTTTTCAAAGAAGTTATTCAGCAATGTAAAACGCTATTAGCACACTGTTCATCCGTTTCCCACTGCCAATCGTTGCAGATGTTCACACTCTACACATACATTATTTCATAGTATAAAAGTACACACACTATCAGCTAACATCAGGACCATAGCGATTACATGTGGTCTCCATTTTATGCACCGTAAACTCCCATTTGCTAGCCTTAAAACTGAGTCAGCGTATCTTTCTGTAACGAGTGAGTTGTTGAGTGCACAAAGAGGATAAGGTGTTACTGACATAGGACGAATAGCTCAGAATGTAGGATTTCCTAGAAAAGAAAGAAAAACGTATAAAAAATAGAGTGAGGAAGTGTTATGTGAAATGATAGATTTATTAATCGATATTGTCATTATTTATTTGTATTACTATTTTTACCGAACTGCTACGCTGTTATGAAACTAATCTTTCACAGCATAAATCTATTAATAAAAGAGTATGCTTTAACTGCATTTTCAAACAAATTTGTTTTAGTAATCTCTTTAATTTTCATGGGCTGTTTATTGTATAGTTTTATTACTTGGTGAAAAATATTGTTTTGAGGCTTAGGTTTATTCTTTCTTGGTTAATATAAGTTCTATGTAGGTGTTGTTCCTTGGTCTTTGGCCGCTCTGTTTTTTTAGTAAATGACAATGTCACCACTTCTTTATATATAGAGGTGGTACATAAATGTACTCAGATGGTGTAGTTAAAATGCCCAGTGTTCCTAACAGATACAACTTACACATCGCCTCTGGAGAATGTAACATATTAAATCAGACTTTTATACGATTGCAAATGATGATATATAGCCTATATTAATTGTGTGACTGCTACTGCGGGAACGAAACCTAACAACAAAAAGAGACAACGAATGTTTTAATAGGTATTTGCAATGAAGTCGACTATTGTTTTTGATTATTATTCTAATTGCCCTTTTCTATATTTTCAGTATGTTCGTATTTTGCGCATTTGTTCCTCAGAAAGAATTCCGTAGCTAATAACGGAGTGTACATATGAATAGTATGCAACTAAACGACATTGGCTGTTACTGATGATAGGACTCTGTGGCCATAATATAATACCGATATTCTGTTTGCTCACACTACCTCAATGGGAACTCAATACTACTTCCTAGAAATTTCGTGTCTTTTGTACAGTCTATAGAAGTGCCATCCACAGCGTAATATTCCCTCTTCATACGAAAATTCATGTTTTATTTACGTTCAGTGTCACTTTATTTCACACTAAGCTACTTTAAACCCCGTTGAGAGTTCCAGCCGGCCGCGGTGGCCGAGCGGTTCTAGGCGCTACAGTCTGGAACCGCGTGACCGCTACGGTCGCAGGTTCGAATCCTGCCTCGGGCATGGATGTGTGTGATGTCCTTAGGTTATTTAGGTTTAAGTAGTTCTACGTTCTAGGGGACTGATGACTTCAGCAGTTAAGTCCCATAGTGCTCAGAGCCATTTGAGGGTTCCATTTCCTTTCTCACTGGTTATAATATTGCTGACACCAGCAAAGGGAAATTTTTCCTTCGTCTTACACTACTAGGAAAGTCATCGATGTATCTTACGAATAGTTTTGGTCCTAATGCACTACCGAGAGGAACTTTTGTATTAATCTGTTTTCGTTTTGATAAATGTTTCACTAAAAGCTTAGCCATATTTCGGGGATGTGCTATGTCTACACACTGACCGATATCTGGTATGGTTGGAACCAGCTATTAACTATGTCCCTACTTACTAATGATTCTAACTTATTTAGAAGAACCTTATGATCAGCAGTATCAAAAGCTGTAATGAGATCCGAAAACATGCCTGTGACAAACTTACCTTTATAAAGAGCATCTAGTACGACTTTTCTGAATTCTACAATGGCTGATTCTGTGCAATCGTCTCGAAAACCATATTATCATTCACTTTGATTATGTTTATGCAGGTAATTTATTGATCTGTTTTTCAGAATTGATTGTACTATTTTTCAGAGTGGTTCTAGGCGCTTCAGTCCGGAACCGCGCGCCTGCTACGGTCGCAGGTTCGAATCCTGCCTCGGGCATGGATGTGTGTGTCGTCCTTTGGTTAGTTCGGTTTAAGTAGTTCTAAGTTCTAGGGGACTGACCACCTCAGATGTTAAGTCCCATAGTGCTTAGAGCCATTTGAACCATTTATTTTGATGTTCTAATGCCATTCGTTATCCAAACTGGTTACTTATTGATACTGAATATGTGCCTGCACGCTTTGATGGAGGAGAGCTATTAAAAGGTGATAAGGGTTTGCAGGAATTTATTACATTTGTCATTTAAGCCGTTTGTATTGTAGATTTCTTGGTGAGCTATCGCTTCGAAGTTGACTTTAAATGTCTGCACTGCACGTAGGCTCATACGTTTAAACCTTTTATTTATTCCTTTGAAGTATCAGTCTGCATTGATTCCTTTAAGCATTCGCATCTGTGCATCTTGGTCTGACAGGCAGTTACTAATTTTCCTCGTACTTTGTGCATCAATTAGAGAATAATCTATGAAGCTATTGTTTACAATCATGCTGCACTGTTTGGAAAGTGTTGGGTCTGTACCGGGTTTTAAGATTATTAAATCCATTTATAGTATTTTCTCTGGAGAATTAAAAAGTTTCAACTGCAATCCCTGCCCAAAATCAACTTGATGTTTTTCTTAAGAAGTGAGGCGAGAACAGCGTGAAGTACGTAGAGGGAAACCCTTTTTCGTGATTTCGGGGTTCTTTAGGTTCTTTAGAGGCTTACTGCAGTGAAACACGGGAAGCCTTGCAGAGCATCAGCGCGTGCTGCAACAGTTCATGAGGCGTTCTGCATCATGGTAAAATTAACAGTTAAATTCCAAGTCCTTTTGTTCCAGGAAGAGTCAAATAGTACATTCTTCCGCCTACTTATATGTCGCGGAAAAACCATTAATGTAAAATTAGACAGATTCGACCTCACACCAACGATCATTGTTCCTGCGGACCATTCAAGGCTGTAGCAGGAAATGAGGAAGTGACGGTAGCACGTAAGATAGCCTTCGCCACAGACCACAAGAGGGTTTGCAAATTACGCAGGGGTTGGCCAAATACATAGAAACATCGCGATATATGAGTCCTAGGACATAAATACAGATGCCAGCGAAGCTTGTGGGTTGCCCTGTTGTATTTGACCACGAATGGCACCAGTAAAATGCCTTCAATTCGTTGCAAGCGTCACTCGTGGTCACGGCGATAACCATTGTAGTTGTGAGCTCGGACATGGAAATACTGTTGGTGTTCGTATGGCGGCTGCTTCTGAAGGCAAGGTAGCCCAAGTGTTTGGCGCTTCCAGCCGCAATGTATCGAAGAGTTATACATCTTACAGGGCGAGAGTGTACCGCGTGAGAGAAACATCATCCGACAAGTCACGTGCGTCTTGTGACGGATTGTGACGAAAAGTAAGAGGAAGACAGCTGCAAAAGACACTGCAGAGCTGAGTGCCTCTCTGGCGAACCCTGTGAGCACTAAAACAACTGTGAGGGAGCTCCAGGAGCAGGGAACTGCGGGCCGAGGTGGCTGTCCCAAACCACCCATCAGTGATGGCAATGCCGGCAAGAGGAAAACGTCGTTCCGAAGCAACGATACCTGGGCTGTGGGGTAATGGAAGAGTCATTTGGTCGGACGGGTCTTGTCCCACATTTCTTAGTACCAGGTGTATGTATCTGAGGTATCACAACGACTACCAACAGGACAAACAAACAGCTGCTGAATATCGTGTAGTGTCATGACTCGCAACATTCCCAGTAATATACCAATACACACAGACACAGTAAACATATATAGGCACAAACCATTTCAGATGAGAATAGCTCGATGTTCTACCTGGACCTTGTCATCTGAAATAGGTAGAAATAGGCCATTATCAACCAACATGCTACTTAGACTATATTACACAACCAAATGCAGTATATAACTTCCCTCTACACACTGAAAATAATTTTCACGACCCTCATTGTATTATATTTTCTTTTGTTTATTTTTCTTTGACATTTGTAGAGTATAAATCATCAACTGGGCAGAAAGAAATTATATAGGACCATTTTAACAATTGTTAAGCATTGAATTCAAAATATTTATATATTATCTTCTTTATACTATTAAAAAAAGCATTAATAACTGTAGACGAATAAGACTGAACAAATAACAAGTCTCTGCCGTTACATTTAGAAGCATTCAACCCATCCCACATTTCAAGGCGGTGGGTTACTCTGTGCTGTTAATGAAATAAATAAACAAATAATTTCCTGTCGAGTTTACGTCCCAGAGTGGAAGATGGTGGGGGTTCGGTGACGATTCCAGCAGACATATCGTGTATTCCATAGTCCCTAGTGTATCTCTGCCCGGATTATGTGACCATTTTGGCTGATTAAGTGCGTCCCATGTTACCTTGTTTGCTGTGCTATGGCGATGCTTTGCTCCAAGACAACAAGGCCGCTGTTCACACATTTCACATCGTCCAGGACTGTTTTTGAAGTGTCCCATCTCCCTGGTTGCGGCAGTCACCAGATCTCAATGCTATTGAGCCTTTAGACTGTCAAACCCGTGTTTAGAAAGCACTTGATAATGTTACTTAGAAGCCGAAATCATGACTGTGTAAGAGTAAATCTAACACTAAGTAAACAACAGTCTAATGGCGGTACTCACTTTAAAGAAATATATTATGAGTGTGGCTCCGCATTATGAAAAAATTATTAAAAGCCCCATTATGGTCACTTGAACTTGGCACTATTTTGCAGCACAGAATAAGATTCTTTGAAAACTATGTGGGACCTGTATTTAGCCATTCCGAGACGAGTGGAAGGTGTTTCGAATGCCAGCTGGTTTCCTACACCGTGTTAGCCACGATAATGTGTTTCTAGTGTTTCCATATTTTTTTCATCCCTATGTAGCTATAGATGTAGAAACAGCGTGAGCGGCTGTCTGGCTCGTCTGTCTGAGACGTGCTTCGTATCTTCTGCCACATCTGCTAACGACACGTTTACATTTGGACGATAAAAACAATATCTGTAATGAAAGGCTTAAACTAACGTGGAAAATGAAACTGACGATAAAATTGTGAACACCGTTACGGTCTGCTTTCGTTTGCACGAATCCAGCGGTAGCCGAGCTCTGGCTAAGTCCACAACGCAGTCAGCCGGGACCGCAAAACAGCGTCGGACAGGGTTATCTGCAGGAATTTATTTGTTCGCCCTGCGGCGCCCTCCGGCGGGAGACGGAGTGCACGGGGCTATCATTTTAACGGCAGACGTGCGCCATTAGTCAAGCGGCCAGCCGCCGGCCGCACGCGAGGAAACACTTGGGGGCCGGCGTGAGCCTTTCCACAGGGCAGGGCCGCGCCGCGCCGCCGCGTTCTCGCCGCTAAACGTCGTCAGCGAGCACCGCAGCCACAGCCGCGAGACTGGAAGCGAGCGCGTGAAATGTGGCACCAGCCGGTACAAGGCTAGTATCGTTTGACGGGACCCCCAACGAATACTGTGGTGTGCGTACTGTAAGACCTTCGGTACACACACCATCAGATTATTTGACTTGTCGCTCTAGCGAAGTAGGCGAGTGTCAGCAATATGTCTCGTGGTCTTATCGTGGAGTTTTTATTTTCTGCCGTTAGGTCAGACGATAGAAATGCCACTTGTATGCTTAGAGTAGCAGATTGAGAACTTGACTAATTTTCACACATATTAATTAAAATAATAAAAAGCATAGAAAATACTAAACTTGATTCTGGATGCTGTTTACAATTGACGATTTGAAGTTCCTTTGGTCTTGGTACGTTAATCTTATTCTCACATATCTCTGATACTTGACAAAGTGTCTATACATTTATCTTCATGGCTATGAACAGGAATATGATAATCTTATTAGGCGCAGACTGAAACTTGACTATAGACTGGTACAGACAAATGCAGACTGGTACAGACAGGTGCAGATAAATGCAGACCAACTAATCGGAGGTCTGTACACTCGTTATAGTACCTCGAGCGTTCAGGTATCACTGCGCGAGTGTGATCCGCGAGGAGAAAAGGTTCTACGTTAGCAGCAATCTCATTGGCTGCGTTACATATTAATACGCGGATCGGCGGAAGCAGAATTTGGTCCGTCTCTAAGGCAGCGCCATCTCGTAGTGCGGAGACGGACGAGCGCTGCGCCTGCGCTGTTGTGCTTAGCGGGCCGCGCTCTAGTGGGAAAGTTGTGTACGCGCTGACTACGCGGAACTACACTCCTGGAAATTGAAATAAGAACACCGTGAATTCATTGTCCCAGGAAGGGGAAACTTTATTGACACATTCCTGGGGTCAGATACATCACATGATCACACTAACAGAACCACAGGCACATAGACACAGGCAACAGAGCATGCACAATGTCGGCACTAGTACAGTGTATATCCACCTTTCGCAGCAATGCAGGCTGCTATTCTCCCATGGAGACGACCGTAGAGATGCTGGATGTAGTCCTGTGGAATGGCTTGCCATGCCATTTCCACCTGGCGCCTCAGTTGGACCAGCGTTCGTGCTGGACGTGCAGACCGCGTGAGACGACGCTTCATCCAGTCCCAAACATGCTCAATGGGGGACAGATCCGGAGATCTTGCTGGCCAGGGTAGTTGACTTACACCTTCTAGAGCACGTTGGGTGGCACGGGATACATGCGGACGTGCATTGTCCTGTTGGAACAGCAAGTTCCCTTGCCGGTCTAGGAATGGTAGAACGATGGGTTCGATGACGGTTTGGATGTGCCGTGCACTATTCAGTGTCCCCTCGACGATCACCAGTGGTGTACGGCCAGTGTAGGAGATCGCTCCCCACACCATGATGCCGGGTGTTGGCCCTGTGTGCCTCGGTCGTATGCAGTCCTGATTGTGGCGCTCACCTGCACGGCGCCAAACACGCATACGACCATCATTGGCACCAAGGCAGAAGCGACTCTCATCGCTGAAGACGACACGTCTCCATTCGTCCCTCCATTCACGCCTGTCGCGACACCACTGGAGGCGGGCTGCACGATGTTGGGGCGTGAGCGGAAGACGGCCTAACGGTGTGCGGGACCGTAGCCCAGCTTCATGGAGACGGTTGCGAATGGTCCTCGCCGATACCCCAGGAGCAACAGTGTCCCTAATTTGCTGGGAAGTGGCGGTGCGGTCCCCTACGGCACTGCGTAGGATCCTACGGTCTTGGCGTGCATCCGTGCGTTGCTGCGGTCCGGTCCGAGGTCAACGGGCACGTGCACCTTCCGCCGACCACTGGCGACAACATCGATGTACTGTGGAGACCTCACGCCCCACGTGTTGAGCAATTCGGCGGTACGTCCACCCGGCCTCCCGCTTGCCCACTATACGCCCTCGCTCAAAGTCCGTCAACTGCACATACGGTTCACGTCCACGCTGTCGCGGCATGCTACCAGTGTCAAAGACTGCGATGGAGCTCCGTATGCCACGGCAAACTGGCTGACACTGACGGCGGCGGTGCACAAATGCTGCGCAGCTAGCGCCATTCGACGGCCAACACCGCGGTTCCTGGTGTGTCCGCTGTGCCGTGCGTGTGATCATTGCTTGTACAGCCCTCTCGCAGTGTCCGGAGCAAGTATGGTGGGTCTGACACACCGGTGTCAATGTGTTCTTTTTTCCATTTCCAGGAGTGTATGTACACAACAAATACTCAACATCGCACCCACAACCCGATCTGCGCTGTATTCTGTTTCTTGTTATTCATTCTATGACGATATCCCGCCGCAGGTTCGAGTCCTCCCTCGGGCATGGCTGTGTGTGTTTGTCCTTAGAGTAACTTAGGTTAAGTAGTGTTTCAGCTTAGGGACTGCTCACCTTAGCAGTTAAGTCCCATAAGAATTCACACACATTCTATGAGGATACTTAGGAAGTCATTAGGGAGTCTGCCCTATCATCTTCGCTCCGCCATGAAGAGGATTGCACGTTCAAGAGACAAAAAAATTATAAAAAACAGTCTAGATGTCAACGGTTATTTTATTTAAAATGACCAGTTTCAGCCTAGCCTTAGGACATCATCAGAGTACCACCATCAATTGAAGCTCACGATGTCCAGAACAGCCAGTAGACCTACTATTGACTGCTCTGGACATCGTCAACTTGAGCTGATGGTGCTCTTCCGAAGTTGGCCTAAGACTAGGCAGAAACTGGTCATTTTAAATAAAATAACCACTGCGATCTAGACCGTTTTTCCACTAATTTTATACAACTTACAAGATCGGTAATCTCCCAAAATGTTACCAATAATTTTGGACACCGTTAATCTCTACTGCCACAAAAGAACCTTCAGATGCGTGGAATTTAGGTTGTGTGGTTCGCGCAGAGGATTGTGGTGACGTGGGCTCAAACTCTATAAAATTTTACAAATTTAAATGGTATTAACTCTTTCGCTGCGACAGACGTGCTCTTTCCACCAGTGCTGAGAGGGCTTTTGTAACGGCTGTACTGCCCGCTGGTGCCTGTTCTGAGAGACGGTGTCCTGGGATAAATGAATTACTTGTCTTTCGATTTGTCGATAAATTTTAGGCGAAAAATTTGAATTTAGCATATCTTACAGTCTGATACGATGACTCGATAAGGAACTGAATTTCTTCTTATCTTATTCATCATACTTACTGCACTGCATCAAATTTAGCAAAACATTGCCTATGCTGCCAACGGCCTTTCCACAGTGGTAACAACGATTCCCGTCAGTTCACCGAATTTAAGCGCTATCGTTCTTGGATATCACTTGGATGGTTGACTGTCCGTATCTGCCGAGTGCTGTCAGCAAGCGGGTTGCACTCAGCCCTTGTGAGGACAACTGAGGAGCTACTTGGCTGTGAACAGGCAGCAACGGCCGTAAAAACTGACAACGGCGGGGAGAGCGGTGTGCTGACCACATGCCCTCCGTATCCGCATCCAGTGATGCCTATCAGCCTAGGATGACGTGGCGGTCAGCCGTTACCTTTAGGCTATTCGAGACCTGTTTGTATGGAGTTTTGCGGTGCCGAGAAACAGCTTTCCGGTCGATATGAGTTACACTCACGATCGCCTGCTTAGCTGGGTGGGGACGTACTTGCCACATATGGAGGCGGGCACGGGTTCCAATCCCCGCCGGGTTGATGTACTTTTCGCTAGTGGACTGGTTGTTTTGTTGTCCTCATCATCGCTTCATTCTCATTATCGTCGCGCAAGCCGCCCAATGTGGCGTGGAATGAAATATGACACGCACTTGGCGGCCGATCATTCCGGAATAGGGGCCTCCCAGCCAACGATGCCATACGCTCATCTCATTTCACTTACAGTCCGATTAATCGAAAACTATCACGTTATCTTGTCGCGAAATTGAAGTACATAGTTCCTGTGAGTTTTTATGGGCAAATTTCATTGTTTTTCAACCGGAATAAAATTATAATTGGATCCTTTTAGCGAGTTCCTGAAAGACTCGAAGAAAACTTTAGTATGATTTCAAACACCTACCCGACTCATACGATTATAGTTGGTGGTGACTTTAATTTACCCTCGATGTTGTTGTTGTAATCTTCAGTTCAGAGACTGGTTTGATGCAGCTCTCCATGCCACTCTATCCTGTGCAAGCTTCTTCATCTCCCAGTACCTACTGCAACCTACATCCTTCCGAATCTGCTTAGTGCAGTCATCTCCTGGTCTCACTCTTCGATTTTTATCCTCCACGCTCCCCTCCAGTACTAAATTGGTGATCCCTTGATGCCTCAGAACATGTCCTACCAACCGATCCCTTCTTCTAGTCAAGTTGTGAAACAAATTTCTTTTCTCCCCAATTCTATTCAAAACCTCCTCTTTAGTTATGTGGTCTTCCCATCTAATGTTCAGCATTATTCTGTAGCACAACATTTCGAAAGCTTCTGTTCTCTTCTTGTGTAAACTATTTATTGTCCATGTTTCACTTCCATACATGGCTACACTCCACACAAATACTTTCAGAAACGACTTCCTGACATTTAAATTTATAGTCGATGTTAACAGATTTCTCATTTCAGAAATGCTTTTTCTGCCATTGCCAGTCTACATTTTATGTCCTCTCTGCTTCGATTATCATCAGTTATTCGGCTCCCCAAATAGCAAAATTCATTTACTACCGTAAGTATCTCATTCCCTACACTAATTCCCTCAGCATCACCTGATTTAATTCGACTACATTCCATTATCATCGTTTTGCTTTAGTTGATGTTCATCTTATAGCCTCCTTTCAAGACACTGTCCATTCCGTTCAGCTGCTCTTCCAAGTCCTTTGTTGCCTCTGACAGAACTACAATATCATAGGCGAAACTCAAAGCTTTCATTTCTTCTCCATGGATTTTAATTCCTACTCCGAATTTTTCTTTTGTTTCCTTTACTGCTTCCTCAATATACAGACTGAATAACATCGGGGAGAGGCTACAACCCTGTCTCACTCCCTTCCCAACCACTGCTTCCCTTTCATGCCCCTAGAATCTTAAAACTGCCATCTGGTTTCTGTACAAATTGTAAATAGCCTTTTGCTCCCTGTATTTTATCCCTGCCATCTTCATAATTTGAAAGAGAGTATTCTAGTCAACGTTGTCAAAAGCTTTCTCGAAGACTACAAATGCTGGAAATGTAGGTTTGCCTTTTCTTAATCTATTTTCTAAGATAAGTCGTAGGGTCAGTATTGCCTCACGTGTTCCAACATTTCTACGGAATACAAACTGATCTTCCCCGAGGTCGGCTTCTACAAGTTTTTCCATTCGTCTCTAAAGAATTCGTGTTAGTATTTTGCAGCGGTGACTTATGAAACTGATAGTTCGGTAATTTTCACATCTGTCAACACCTGCTTTCTTTGGCATTGGAATTATTATATTCTTCTTGATGTCTGAGTATATTCCGCCTGTCTGATATATCTTGCTTACAAGGTGGTAGAATTTTGTCAGGACTGGCTCTCCCAAGGCCGTCAGTAGTTCTAATGAAATGTTGTCTACTACCGGGGCCTTGTTTCGACTCAGGTCTTTCAGTGCTCTGTCAAACTCTTCACGCAGTAGCGTATCTCCCATTTCATCTTCATCTACATTCTCTTCCATTTCTATAATATTGTCCTCTAGTACACCGCCCTTGTATAGACCCTCTATATACTCCTTCCACCTTTCTGCTTTCCTTTCTTTGCTTAGAACTGGGTTTCCATCTGAGCTCTTGACATTCATACAAGTGGTTCTCTTTTCCCCAAAGTTCTCTTTATTTTTTCTGTAGTATTTTTCTTATCCCTAGTGATATATGCCTCTACATCCTTACATTTGTCCTCTAGCCATCTCTGCTTAGCCATTTTGCACTTCCTGACGAATTCAATTTTGAAACGCTTGTATTCCTTTTGGCTCCTTCATTCACTGCATTTTTATATTTTCTCCTTTCATCAATTAAATTCAGTATTACTTCAGTTACCCTAGGACTTCTACTAGTCCTCGTCATTTTACATACTCGATCCTCTGCTGCGTTCACTGTTTCATCTCTCAAAGCTACCCATTCATCATCTATGTATTTCTTTCCCCTATTCTTGTCAATCGTTTCCCAATGCTCTCCATGAAACTCGGCACAACCTCTGGTTCTGTCATTTTACCGGGTCCCATCTCCTTAAATTCCTCTCTTTTTGCAGTTTCTTCGGTTTTAATCTGCAGTTCATAACCAATAGATTGTGGTCAGAGTCCACATCTTCCTTCTGGAAATGTCTTACAATTTAAAACCTGGTTCCTGAATCTGTCCTGCCATTATATAATTTATCTGAAACCTTCCAGTTTCTCCAGTAGTCCTCCATGTATACAAACTTCTTTAGTGATTCATGAACCGTTAGCTACCATTAATTTCTGCTCTGTGTAGAATTCTACCAGGCGGCTTCCTCTTTCATTCCCTACTCCCATTCCATATTCACATACTACGTTTCCTTCCCTGCCTTTTCCTACAATCGAATTCCACACACCAATGACCATTAAATTTTCGTCTCCCTTCACTATCTGAATAATTTCTTTTATCTCGTCATACATTTCATCTATTTCTTCATCAACTGCAGAGCTAGTTAGCATATAAACTTGTACTACTGTAGTAGGCATGGGCTTTGTGTCTATCTTGGCCACAACAATGCGGTCACTATGCTGTTTGTAGTAGCTTACCCGCACTCCTATTTTTTATTCGTTATTAAACCTACTCCTGCATTACCCCTAATCGAATTAGTATTTATAACCCTGTAGTCACCTGACCAGAAGTCTTGTTCCTCCTGTCACCGAACTTCACTAATTCCAACTATATCAAACTTAACCTATCCATTTCCCTTTTTAAATTTTCTAACCTACCTGCCCGATTAAGGGATCTGACATTCCACTCTCCGATCCGTAGAACGCCAGTTTTCTTTCTCCTGATAACGACATCCTCTTGAGTAGTCCCCGCCCGGACGCTATCATCATTTAATCATACAGTAAAGCTGCATGTCCTCGGGAAAAATTACGGCTGTAGTTTCCCCTTGCTTTCAGCCTTTCGCAGTACCAGCACAGCAAGGCCGTTTTGGTTAATGTTACAAGGCCAGATCAGTCAATCATCCAGACTGTTGCCCCTGCAACTACTGAAAAGGCTGCTGCCCCTCTTCAGGAACCACACGTTTGTCTGGCCTCTCAACAGATACCCCTCCGTTGTGGTTGTACCTACGGTACGGCTATCTGTATCGCTGAGGCACGCAAGCCTCCCCACCAACGGCAAGGTCCAGGGGGGGGGGGGGGGTACCCTCGATATTTTGGCGAAAATACATATTTAATTCCGGAGGTACGCATAAAACATCATCCGAAATCGTGCTAAAAGCATTCTCTGAAAATTATTTCGAGCAGTTAGTTCATGCGCCCACGCGAATAGTAAGTAAACGGTAGTGAAAATACACTTGACCTCTTAGCAACAAATAATCCTGAGTTAATAACGAGCATCAAAACGGATACAGGGGTTAGTGAACACAGGGTTGTCGTAGCAAGATTGAATACTGTAACCCCCACATCCTCCAAAAATAAACGAAAATTATACCTCTTCAAAATAGCAGATAAAAATTCACTTGACTCCTTCCTGAGAGATAAACTCCACTCCTTCGAAATTAATAATGTAAGTGTAGACCAGATGTGGCTTGAATTCGATGAAATAGTATCGGCAGCAATTGGGAGATTTATACTAAATAAATTAACAAACGACGGAGCTGATCCTCCTTCTTACACAAAAAGGGTCAGAACACTGTTGCAGAAACAACGGAACAAACACTCCAAATTTAAACAGACGCAAATCCCCGAGGTTGGCCGTATTTTACAGAGGCCCGAAATTTAGCGCGGACTTCAATGCGAGATGCTTATGAGTATAACAGTTTCCACAACGAAACTCTGTCTCGAAACGTGGCAGAAAATCTAAAGAGATTCTGGTCGAATGTAAAGTATGTTAGTGGCAAGAAACAGTCAACGCCTTCTCTGCACGATAGCAATGGAAATACAATCGAAGACAGTGCTGCCAAAGCAGAGTTACTGAACACAGACTTTCGAAATGCCTTCACAAAAGAAGAAGTAAATATTCCAGGATTCGAATCAACAACAGCTGCCAAAATGAGTAACGTACAAATAAATATCTTCGGAATAGTGAAGCAACCTAAACCACTTAATAAAAGCAAGTCTTCTGGTCCAGACTGCTGGCTGGTGTGGACGAGCGGTTCTAGGCGCTTCGAATCCTGCCTCGGGCATGGATGTATGTGATGTCCTTAGGTTAATTAGGTTTAAGTAGTTCTAAGTTCTAGGGAACTGATGACCTCAGATGTTAAGTCCCATAGTGCTTAGAGCCATTTGGTCCAGTCTGTATACCAATTAGGTTCCTTTCAGAGTATGCTGGTTCATTAGCTTCATCTCACCAATGGTTTTTGGATTATTGCTGTACACCTTGTCTTCAATATAGCCGCACAAGAGAGAGTCGGATGTGTTCACATACGGAGAATATGGCGGCCAATCGAGGCCCACGCCACTGGCGTCCGGGAACCCCAGAGCCAGAATGCGGTCCCCACAGTGCTCCTCCAGGGCATCAGACACTCCTGTTTCGACGAAGTCGGGCTCTGTCTTGCATGAACCACATCTTGTTGACAGGGTCACTTTTGATAAAGGGGATGAAATCATCTTCCAAAACCTTCACGTACCGTTCGCTAGTCACCGTGCCATCACGGGATATCGGACCGACAATTGTGTGACTGGACGTTGCACACCACACGCCCACCCGTTGAGGTTGAAGAGACTTCTCGATCGCAAAACGCGGATTCCCAGTCCCCAAAATACGCCAGTTTTGCTTATTGACGATGCCATCCAAATGAAAGTGGGCTTCGTCGCTAAACCAAATCGTGCATGCGCGTACTAAGTCCCATCATGCCCCGCGGCCAACAGTGCAGTTTGGACGTCCTAACGCGAACCGTTCAGAAGCTATGACGATTTTATTTCGTATAGTTGTCACCGTGTAAATCTGAAATTGCGAATGAAATTCCAAGAAGGGATCGAAAGGCCGCGAGAACTTTGTATATAACATAACTTTTATTATTTTACAGTTGACGGTCTACACGTGCTGGAGCGCGATATCCGTCGTAAAAATAGCGGAAGCAGTAATTTTCTCGACGTATTACAAACTTTATAAGCGACGCATTTTTTCCGATTAATTTGGTGTTTTAAAATTTTTATAGGAAAACAATACTCTCGATACATTCACATTACTCGCTCGGGAGTTAGCGAGCGAACGGGCTCCGTAGGCGTCCTCAACAGGTGATGGGCTGGTTTTACCTGTACCGCAATCGTATTGTTCGTGTTCAGCTGCCGAAGGCTGGTCAAAGGACAGAAAAAAAGTTTACGGAATTCCAAGCCCGGTACACTTTAATTACAACCGGGTCTTGGCGAGTTATTTGCAGGGTTCTCGTGGACACTGCAAGTACCATTCTTTTACAAATTTATTTGCAATTTCCAATATTTCTTTGTGTTTCCTTTTCATGCCTTGCATGAAAATATTAATTAATAAATGTGCTGAGCATTATTTCGAATTATTGCAGTGTAAGTAGCGTAAAAATTGAAAATAAAAGGAAGTTCCGACACAGAGACTTGAGCTCCGCGACCCTCTAATTACTGTTCTGTACTTTTCCCGCTGTACCAAAAGCTGCCTGGAAACTACGCTAACAGAAATGCCTCTCGAACAAACCGACCGCGCCAGAATTTTTTTTTTCGGCGATTTCCTCCCACTTGTCTCTCTTTCCTTTCTGTCCACTGTTAGTTGAGCTCGGATAGTAATACAAAATACCCCCTTTAAAATAACAACGTCCAATATACAGAATGTTCGGAAATTACCGTTACAAACATGTAAGAGTTGTAGAGGGGAGTCAGTACAAATATTTTGAACAGGAACCCACTTCTGGAAACGTACCGCTACCGTGCTACAGCCATTTGAAAACATGTTTACTAGGTTGGTATGCAACAGGGTGGTTGGTCAAGGAGTGGGGTGGTTACGTCGAACCGGCTTATGTCTTTGTCGTCTGTCCTACCTCTCTGACCTGGTTCGAGTCTCATTCACGTTTGTGTGAGTGTTAGATCAACATGGTCGAGTACACGTTTGCAGCATACACCGACATGATCCTTCTTGAATGGCCAAGCTCACGATAATAGACCAGCTGCTCATCGCCTTTGTCAGGATCGTTCTCCACAACGTCCGACTAAAACGCATATACTTTCCGCCACAATTACGCATCGGCATCGAGAAAGGCGTACCTTCAGCGACAACAGGCGTGACTGTGGTGCTCCAAGACGCCACCGCAGACCCGCATTGGGAGAGGCTATACTGCATCACGTTGAAAAGGACATATCACGAATACACGAGCGATTTATTTGGTTATTAATGATTAGAATTGTAGAAGAAGTGATATACTGGGTCACTTACAAGTGGTGGCGTTACTAACACGTTTTCAAATGGCTGTAACACGAAAACAGTATGTTCCCGGACATGGGTTTCAATTCAGAATATCGTCTACTCACTTTTCTCTACTAGTCCCGCACGTTTCTAACGGGAATACCTTCCGCTGGTAAATGCGTAACAAACAGAAAAATAAATTAAGTTTTGCTGTTTGCAGATGACAAAATAAATGGACAATAATATCATGTAAGCTATGTTAACTAAAGCTTACATCCGCTTTTCGCCAATTAAGGTATAAATGGAACTTTTAATAATGTTGTAAACAACACAAATGTTAATATGTGACAACAATTTTACAGTTAAAAATAAAAACTGAACCCACTGACGATAGCACAAAAGTGCTGAAACATGTATGGGTGAAACAAAGGAAAAAAAAAAGGTGTCTTGCATAAGGAGGAATTTCTCATCCCATTTTCGAAGCAAGCACGGACACAACAAGAATTGCATCACAAGATGGTTATTGTTTGTAACACCTTTTATAGATTTAAGAGAAGATGAATGTAAGGTTTCACAGTATAAATTATACGTTGTCGTGTTGGAAGTCAGATCTGGAAGCTGGAGAGATCTGTAGAGACTGAATAAGGGTCCCTAACTTTTTCGACATGTCCGTCCGAAACAGAGATACACGTCCGTCTCTGAAGAACAACCAAACAGGGTGACTAGCGCAGCCGAACTACTTCGTCTCCCAGGAGTGCCAAAGCGACCCGAAGATGTCCGAAGCACTTCGGTTGGAATATCATTACTCTTAGGTTTCTCAAAACTAGTGAAATTTAATAAATCAAAACGGTAGACTCATAGGGTTACGATGAGAGATTGTCATACTGAAAACTAGGTTAAAAACAATGAAAAGTATATAAATAATTAATAAGAGAAGTTAGGCGTTTTGGCACCTAACACCCGAATGTGCCGACCAATCAGAAGCAAGTTCAGTACAATTCTTACACGAGAATGGTACATACTGTACCATCTGCTGCTTGTACCTCACTCCACTTTTGTACCATATTCTACTTCACGTATACCAAGCCGCATCAAGGCGAGTTTATAGCAAGATAAAATACTTGCGGACACATCCAGGAATATCACAGTAGGAGGACCTGCACAAATCTTTTCATGTGCTTGATACCATGCGGCTCACATCTTAATCCCATCATGGTGCTCCCCGCCAGTGTTAAAACTTTTCATACCACGACTCAGTTTTTTGTCCTAATTTTTATTCTCATAGCTGGTAATGTAATGATGCGCAGTAAGAATACCATCTCTTATTTGTATAGAAGACACGATTGTGATAAAGATATTTACTACGTTTTCAAAGATTTAATTTGACATGCAGAAAGTGCCAGAAGTAGTAAATGTGGTGAATGCAAATCCAATGAAAATAAATGGAGTACTACTCTTTCATCTCCTTTTTTCGTTGAGAGCTTAAGCTGAGCAGAGGGAGTTTCTTAATTGTAATTAGATTTGATCGATTTGGTTATTTAAACCAATCTGTTGCATCGGCTCCGTTACTGATTTAAATCATTACCTTGTCTCCTAATCAGTTATGATTTCCATAAGGTACAGCAAAAGCTCAGCAAGTTTGGCGGCGTATTGTTCCAATACGAAAGATCCGATACAATTAGTGCCATTTCGTTGATTACCTTTCCATGAAGTGCCCCAAACTGCCTGAGCTGTTTATTGCGATTATTTCTCGGCTGTATGCAATATTCTGCAAATAAAACTCGAAGCATGTGACTGGTTTCTGTTTCCGAGCAATGACGTCTGACAGCCTACTCATTGGCCTAATAGCACGAAGATCTGCAAAATAAATAAATAAATAAAATAAAATAAAATAAAATAACAAGAGAGTAGATTTCTGTGACGTGAATTGCTGTATAAAAGCAGGGAACTTTCCTGTGAACCACTACATAGCGCACTTCTTAATAAAATTATACACCCTCAATGGGGGTTGCCTTAATGTAGCGGCTCTTCTGTTGTTTTTAACTGCACTGTTTGTAAACTGTTAACTTCTTGCCGCACCTTTGAGAAAATTAAATTTACTGGAAATTGGAAATTTTTGGTAAGTTCCTATGGGACCAAACTGCTGAAGTCATGAGTCCCTACGCTTAAACACGACTTAATCTAACTTTAACTTACGCTAAAGATACCACACACACCCATACCAGAGGGAGGACTCGAACGGGGTAAGCCGCACTAACAGTGACAAGGCGCCTGAGACAGCGCGGCTACCCCGCGCGGTTTAAATTTACTGAATTCTCATTGTGAGACAGGGAGTGACGCGTCAGTGTGTCCCTTGTTTTAGTGTATTTTTTCACTTCTTCAATGGACAGTTCCACATCCAAACCGGCTGCGTCCATGGCAAACAGAACGCAGCTGTTGCTAGGCTTGCGATCACGTGTACCCTCCCACAACGACTGCTGCAGCGGGGAGATGGCGGGGCGCTGCGAAGCAACGGCGGTCGGCGAGCACAGTTCTCTCGCATTTAGGTATCTTCAGCGCGTAGTGCGTGGTTCCTAGGCTTAACATGTGCTGCCAGAACGCGAGAGCAAACCATGCTGCGAGCTCGTGACAGCAAGTCGCTCGTGTAGATTGAGCCTATGACCCAGTGTGAAATAAAATAAAAACCATCTTTATACACAGCACAAGGTGAGGCGCGTAAATTCTGAAACTAAAATTGCTTTTCACCCGTTAAAATCATTTGTAGTCCGTTTTCATGTAGACGAGCACTGAGCGTGAACTCAGGAAACAAACAGCAATTCCGGCCGCTGTGGTCGAGCGGTTCTAGGCGCTTCAGTCCGGAACCACGCGGATGCTACGGTCACAGGTTCGAATAGTGCCTCGGGCATGGATGTGTGTGATGTCCTTAGGTTAGTTAGGTTTAAGTAGTTTTAAGTCTAGGGGACTGATGACCACAAATTTTAAGTCCCATACTGCTTAGAGCCATTTGCACAAACAGCAATGTGTTCCCCGAACTCCATTAATAAAAGAGATACGGCCCTAAACCTTGTTTCTTTAAATGAAACTTTGCCGATTTTTTGCCGACAGAATAGCATATCTCAATAACTTTTTTTTTCTTTTTTTACATATGACAGTCACCTTCAAATCGATAAAATATCTTCTTTAAAATAATGTGAGAAATTAAGCTAAGGATTGTGAACACAAGAGAACGAAGACTTTATTATGTGCATATAGACTTCAGTTCGTATAACTTTTTAATGATTTGTTCAAAAAAAGAACCACTTACATCATTACGTATTTGTAAATGCTGCGTTGGTGAAGTACTCTCTGCTGACAACATATTTGCAATAATAGCCTTACACTCAGCATTAATTCGCTCTTTCATATCCTGCACAGCCATCGGATGCTCCTAGCGACACATGCGCTTTACATGTGATCATAGGAACAACTCTAACTCCGTTCAGGCGACCATGCTGGATACCACGGAACAGAACTGCCTCTTCCCATTTACAATTTTCGAAATGAGCATTTTAATGGATCTCTTGCTTTTAAAGAGTTATGAATAGGAACACAATCTGATGAGCTCTCAAGGGCACATTTTCTAATAACAATGCTAAAGATTTTATCAAAGAGTTGTGTGCTTTTTTCCTGTTCAGCGTACTGTTGCACCACGACTCCGGCGGGTGCGATGAACTACTGTCGTTATGCTCACCAAACAACGACATCGTACAGAGAAAGTCGAGCGTTGTCCTGAAGTCCAGATACAGGATGGCGTAATATACAGGGTGTTAGAAAAAGGTACGGCCAAACTTTCAGGAAACATTCCTCACACACAAAGAAAGAAAATATGTTACGTGGACATTTGTCCGGAAACGCTTAATTTCCATGTTAGAGTTCATTTTAGTTTCGTCAGTATGTACTGTACTTTCTCGATTCACCACCAGTTTGCCCAATTGAAGGAAGGTAATGTTGACTTTGTTGCTTGTGTTGACATGCGACTCATTGCTCTACAGTACTAGCATCAAGCACATTAGTACGTAGCATCAACAGGTTAGTGTTCATCACGAACCTGGTTTTGGAGTCAGTGCAATGTTTACAAATGCGGAGTTGGCAGATGACCATTTGATGTATGGATTAGCACGGAGCAATAGCTGTGGCGCGGTACGTTTGTATCGAGACAGATTTCTAGAACGAAGGTGTCCCGACAGGAAGACGTCCGAAGCAATTGATCGGCGTCTTAAGGAGCACGGAACATTCCAGCCTATGACTCGCGACTCGGGAAGACCTAGAACGACGAGGACACCTGCAATGGACAAGGCAATTCTTCGTGCAGTTGACGATAACCCTAATGTCAGTGTCAGAGAAGTTGCTGCTGTACAAGGTAACGTTGACCACGTCACTGTATGGAGAGTGCTAAGGGAGAACCAGTTGTTTCCGTACCATGTACAGCGTGTGCAGGCACTATCGGCAGCTGATTGGCCTCCACGGGTACATTTCTGCGAATGGTTCATCCAACAATGTGTCAATCCTCATTTCAGTGCAAATGTTCTCTTTACGGATGAGGCTTCATTCCAACGTGATCAAATTGTAAATTTTCACAATCAACGTGTGTGGGCTGACGAGAATCCGCACGCAATTGCGCAATCACGTCATCAACACAGATTTTCTGGGCAGGCATTGTTGGTGATGTCTTGATTGGGCCCCATGTTCTTCCATCTACGCTCAATGGAGCACGTTATGATTTCATACGGGATACTCTACCTGTGCTGCTAGAACATGTGCCTTTACAAGTACGACACAACATGTGGTTCATGGACGATGGAGCTCCTGCACATTTCAGTCGAAGTGTTCGTATGCTTCTCAACAACAGATTCGGTGACCGATGAATTGGTAGAGGCGGACCAATTCCATGGCCTCGACGCTCTCCTGACCTCAACCCTCTTGACTTTCATTTATGAGGGCATTTGAAAGCTCTTGTCTACGCAACCCCGGTACCAAATGTAGAGACTCTTCGTGCTCGTATTGTGGACGGCTGTGATACAGTACGCCATTCTCCAGTGCTGCATCAGCGCATCAGGGATTCCATGCGACGGAGGGTGGATGCATGTATCCTCGCTAGCGGAGGAAATTTTGAACATTTCCTGTAACAAAGTGTTTGAAGTCACGCTGGTACGTTCTGTTGCTGTGTGTTTCCATTCCATGATTAATGTGATTTGAAGTAATAAAATGAGCTCTAACATGGAAAGTAAGCGTTTCCGGACACTTGTCCACATAACATATTTTCTTTCTTTGTGTGTGAGGAATGTTTCCTGAAAGTTTGGCCGTACCTTTTGTAACACCCTGTATTCAGGAAGCTGACGAAGAGGAAGTAGTTAGCCATCTCCTCTGAAGGGTGAATTTGGGCAACACTACAGCTCACTAAACAAGGAAATTAGAAGGAATGAACTTATCCCCAAACAGTGGCGACTTCATATAACCTGTTAACCGGTGGCCTATGACTTCCACGCCTCCCGACACTCCCTTCCGAGAACTACTCCAATGGTGGTGGCCCACGTGACTACAATCCTCTGTCACATCGTCACAATCTGCCCTCCACGTCCTCTCAGGAGCAAAGAGATTAGTACAGCGGCCTAATATCGTGTACGGTCCCCACCAGCACGCAGAAGTGCCCCAACACGATGTGGCATGGACTCGACTAAGGTCTGAAGCAGCGCTGGAGAGAACTGCCGCCATGAATCCTGCAGGGCTGTCCGTAATTATATAAGAGTAGGAAGGGGTTTAGATCTCTTCTGAACAGCACGTTGCAAGACATCCTAGATATGCTCAATAATGTTCATGTTTGGGCAGTCTGGTGGCTAGAGAAAGTGTCTAAACTCAGAAGAGTGTTCGTGGAGCCGTCCTATAACAATTGTGGACTTGTGGGGTATCCCATTGTCTTGCCGGAATTGCCCAAGTCCGTCGGAATGCACAATGGACACGAATGGATGCAGCTGATCAGACAGAATCCTTACTTACGTATCACCTGTCAGGGTCGTGTCTAGAGGTATCAGGGATCCCATATCACTCCAACTGCACACGCCCCACACCATTACAGAGCCTCCTCCAGCTTGAACAGCCCGCTGTTCACATGCAGGACCCATGGATTCATGAGGTTCTGTCTGTACCTGTAAACGTCCGTCCGCTCGATACAATTTGAAACGAGACTCGTCCGACCAGCCAACACGTTTCCAGTTATCAACAGTCCAATGTCGGTATCAACGGGCCCAGGTGAGGCGTAAAGCTTTGTCTCGTGCAGTCATCAAGGGTACATGAGTGGGCCTTCGGCTCCGAAAGCGCATATCGATGATGTTTCGTTGAATGTTTCGCACGCTGATACTTGTTGATGGCCCAGTTCTGAAATCTGCAGCAATTTGCGAAAGGGCTGCACTTCCGTCACATTGAACGGTTCTCTTCGGTCGTCGTTGGTTCCATTCTTGCATGATCTTTTTTTGGCAGCAGCAATGTCGGAGCTTTGTTGTTTTACCTTATTCCTGATATTCACAGCACACTCGTGAAATGGTCGTACGGGAAAATTACCACTCCATCGCTACCTCCGAGATGCTGTGTCCTATCGCTCGTGCGCCGGCTATAACAACACGTTCAGACTCACTTAAATCTTGATAACCTGACATTGCGGCAGCAGTAACCGATCTAACAACTGCGCCAGACGCTTGTTGTGTTATATAGACATTCCCGACCAAAGCGCCATATTATGAACGTTTACATGTATCTGTATTTTAATACGCATGCCTATGCCAGTACCTTTGGCGCTACATTGTATAAGGCACACAAATTCGAATGAAACAGTAGATAAAGAATAAATTACATTCAACAGCTACTGACAATCACAGATACCGTTACGTATCACATTTCTCAGTGTCGATTGATCATTCTGATCGACTGGGTCTTCGCATTAAGATTTTGCATAAGTTATGGGGCTCTTTCCGAAAAAAACTGTAACTTACTATTATTCCTTCCTTCTGGTTTTTAAGTTTATGCCGATGCAGTTGCGCTCAAAAGTTGTTAAAGCACAAGTGCATCAAAGAAACTACAGGATCTGTGTGGCACTGAAATCATGTGGTCAGTGGAGACACTATAGGCGTTGCATATATTTACTGTTTCATTCGTACTTAACGTAACATGCAGTCACAGATTCACCCATCTCCTCCGCTGGGCGAAATTTTAACATTTTCTTTATGTTAGCCTTATTGTACCAGCTTTCGCTCATCGTCACTTCTTCAGAACTGACTTATCATTTAATCCCCTGTTACTACACAGTCACATCAGGTGCTCGAGTAATGGCTTCTTCCACCTGGCTGATAACCACTCCGCTTACACATCGATAGCACATTTGATTCGTTTCCTTCGAGTGACGCCAATTCCCCAAGTGAGGCCATTACGTGCCTGAATTGGAGCGAACAACAACAAACAACCTCTTCTTTCCTCTTTATGACCAAACCGAAGGCGACTGCTGCTCGAGCTCGAGAGAGGACACATGCTGGCTCTGTCTCATTATCAGCGGAGGCGATGTCTCAAAGGAGGTGCTGATGCCTAGGGATCTGGAGCATTACATCTTTCGATTCCCTAATTATCTATGTAACACAGTAAGAATGTTGTACTTGAAATAAGTCCTCTATATATGCAGTGTGCTCAGGCATTCCCTTAACAGCTTGAATATGGTCCAGTGACGTTAATGTGATCACTTATCACATGCCTGAATAACAACCCTTTGCAGCATGGGAACAGCAGGAATGGAGACGGTGAGTTTCTGGAAGGTACCGGCATGGATGTCGAGCCATGACGACTCCATTGCTTTGGCCAAATGCTCGAGGTTCCTCGGCTGACCATCCATGTTCGAATAGCCTGATTGACGGGGTTCCACAGAATCTCCATTAGGTCTAAATTCGGGGAGTCTGGGGACCAGAGGAGTACGGTAAACCTGTTGCTCTTCGAACCAAACACGCACACTGAGAAGTTGCGTTGTCCTGCTGGTAGACGCCGTTGTGCCGAGGAAAAGCACACTTCATGTAGGCGTGGACCTGGTTCCCAAGATTACATGCATTGTGCCTTTCAGAATGACGGGTTCACCCAGGGACTGCCACTGCAACGTTCTCCAGACTACTGCGCTCCCTCCCCCGGCCTGGACCCTCAGGACGGTTACTGCAGGGCCGTACGCGCCTACGACCATCTGTCAGATGCAGCGTAAAACACGAGTCATCTGAAAAGGCTATCTGTCGCTACCCAGTGGACCTGAAGTTGCTGTACTGGTGTGCGAATTCCAGCCTTTGTCGCCGATGGACAGCAGTCAGTACAGGTTGCTTGAACCGGGCCCATAGGCAGCAATGTTCACTGAACGGATGTTAAGGAGACAGTCGACACAGGTGCCTGAAGCAGGCCTCTGATGCGGAGGCCCGTACGCAGCATTGTTCACTGAACGGCTGTAGCCCCTTGGTTCATATGAGTGATCAGTGGCTCAACACTCTTTTCGCCCTTGTACATCACCAAAGCCGGTAATCACCAGTATCATCGACGGCTCATGCTGCGCCAGAGTTGCCTCGGCGCCAGATTTGGATAGGGCTATTTCTCCGTGCATGGTATATTTTAGCCACGGCGACAGCGGACAGCTTACAAACTTTGCCGTTTCGGAAAAGCTTCCTCCCTTGGCCCGACAGCCAATGATCACGTCTTTTGGACGTCAGAAAAATCGCTCCATTTCCGCATTACGACGACTGCACAGTCCCCAAGACGCGCTTTATGTACCTGTCACTTCTCGCCTGTGGGCGCGTTGACGTTCGACATAGGCCGTGGTCACATTGATGTGACTGGCCAAGTAGTAAGCTAACGGTAAACCAACGATACAGGGTTTTTCATATAAAACCAGGTCTGAATATCGGCATCCTCAACGCTCCATCATATAAGAGACTCATATTCCAGCCAACCAAATGAAAATCAAACCTGATTGCTGTCATCTAATTTCAGGACGTAAAGACACACCAAAGAATTGAGGTACAGTTCTTAGTTACATTACTTACTTATACTGGTAACACAAACCGCAGCCGGTCCTTGGCCTCGTTCAGTTCAGCCTTCCACACTTTCCTGCCATCTGCATCTTCATCTCCCAAACGCAATATCTGCATGTCCCCCTAGATATTATCCTTCCATCTCATTCTCGGGCGTCCCAGTAGTCTCTTTCCTCGAGGTTCTTCATCCATTACAGCCTTTATTACCGTGTTGGGTTGGGTTGCATTGGGGAAGAGACCAAACATCGAGGTCATCGGTCTCATCGGGTTAGGGAAGGACGGGGAAGGAAGTCGGCTGTGCCATTTCAAAGGAACCATCCCGACATTTGCCTGGAGCGATTTAGGGAAATCACGGAAAACCTAAATCAGGATGGCCGGACGTGGGACAGAACCGTCGTCCTCCCGAATGCGAGTCCAGTGTGCTAACCACTGCGCCACCTCGCTAGGTATATTACCGTGTTCTCTCCTCTCCTCCTCACATGTCCGCACTATCTTAGTCTCCTAATTTTCACACTTGCTACGACGTCAGGCAGTGTGTATAATTGTCTGAGTTCTCTTTTTCTCCTTTTCCTCCTCTGTTCATTTTCTTTCACTGGTCCATATTTTTTTTCAGTACTTCATTTTCAAAAGAAATGAGTTTTTTTCTGTTTTCTTTGTCAGGGTCCATATCTTACTGGCATAACACACTACTGGTTTGATGTTGGTCTGATATATTCTGATTTTTGCCTGTCTAGACAGTAACTTCGATCTTATGATGTTGTGCATAGCTCCTAGACATCTTCCCCCGGCTTGAATTCTTGTTACTACCTCTTGTTCTATAAGGTTTTGTTGGTTGATGGTGACGCGGAGGTACGTGAATGTGTCTGTCTTCTGTATTGTTAGATTTCCGAATTTTAGATGGTTTAGTTCTAAATGAACTCTTCTTTCTTCTACCATGAACTTTGTTTTACTTGCGTTTATACTTAGACCTACTTTCTTTGCTTCTTCCATTAGTACAGTCCCCATTTTCTCCATTTCTCCCATGTTCTTTCCTGTCAGCACAATATCATCCACAAAAACCAGGACATTTGTCTTTCTTCCTATGGCGACTCCTGCACTTTCACATGTTACTCTCCTCAGAGTGCTGTTGAGGGCCAAATTTAACAGGGTTGGAAATATAATATCTCCCTGTCTCACTCCTGTTTTTACCTCAAATGCTTCTGAGAACTCCCCCTGTACTTTCACTCTATACTTCGATTCCATCACACACATTTTAGTTAGCTTTATCAGCTTATCAGGTATCCCATACTCTGCCATTATCCTCCACATTTCCCCTCTTACTATGCTGTCATACGCTTTCTTGAAATCTATAAATAGGCAAAAGGTATCATGATTGTTCTCCCACCTACTGAACATACGTCATACCTTAAGTCGAAAACGAGGGAGATAACGAACTGGAGGGACGGCTGTTTGGTGAATGCCTCTTTGTCGAAAACTCACATTTTGAGATAGTGACTGTGTACAAAATACAGATTGATTTTTGCAGAGAAAACAACAACAACCACCACCTTTAAAGTGCTCCTTATTCACATAAAAAGCGCCATTACCGTTTTCGAAGTGACAGTTTTACCATCAAACGATTTCACTTTAACGATATGTTTACATTGTTTTCAATAGTTATTACGTACAATTATAGTTAAATAGTCCATTTCTCACGCCGAGTGTTGCTTGTATGGCAGCACCACCCCCTGGCGTTCTAAATACAACGGAGATTAAAAAGTGAAAACAAATGTAAACAACAAAAAATGCGTATTTTAACGTGAAAAGCCGTCAGATGATGGACCTGTCGGTTCTAAACCGGTGACGGCGCTTTTTATGTGAATAAATAGCATGGCTGGCCGCTGTTTTCTTCCCTGTGAAAATCAACCTGTTTTACTGACTAACGGAGGTGGAAATGGAGTAGGGAGTGGGGGATCTATTGTTCAGGGACATATCTAGGTTGGTCATCCGTAAAAACTACCCAGGAGTTTGCCTTTATTGTCTAAGCCAAATGACAAGAAGCTCCTGGTCATTTAATGACTACTTCTCCATATTAACCCCACAGCTTATCGAATCAGTCACCTAGGATATATATTCTACTCCCTTCCATCCACCAAAAGCAAATTCATATGCATTCCAGCTTTTGCTAAACCATTGAGCGAGTACGCCGATTTTATAACAGAAGCGGCTGCGCGACGTATTTCGTATACACGTAAAGAATATCCGTCTTTATGTCAGCCGCGCGGGGTAACCGTGCGGTCTTGAGCGCTTTGCCATGGTTCGCGTGACTCTCCCCCCCCCCCCCCCCCCGTTAGAGGTTAGAGGTTAGAGTTCTCCTTTGGGCATGGGTGTGTGGGTGGGTGTTGTCCTTAGTGTAAGTTAGTTTAAGTTAGATTAAGTAGTGTGTAAGACTAGGGACCGATGACCTCAAAAGAAAAGTTTGGTCTCATAGACCGATATACATGTACGATAAAAATCACAGTTCAGTCTTTGTTTAAGTAAACAACGAAAAACAAACATATTATATGAGCTAAATCACTGTTTGATTAAATAATAATAATATAAACTTTCGTTGTATCACTCTGTTGCCGCATTCAAGTGTTAGCGCATAGTAATGACCCACTCGGAGCATTAAACCGCGCAGTTGCATCAGATCCCCGCAAAACATCTATTCGATTTCTAATTATCTCGTTAGGGGGCTGTGCTGCTATCTCGGAATCTTTGTCATTTACTTGTACTGATTGCAAATTTTTTCTCACCTGGCCCGCTGTTTGTTTCGTCTTACTAGTTCTCACGTGGACGTGTAACAACACAGTTTATAACTGTGTCAGCTGTAGCAATAATGAAGGAATAGAGGCGGGCTCGCAGCTTAAAACAACAGTGGCACGTTACCGAACAATGGCATTTGTGGCTGGCGTACTTTATGCATGGGGGCGCCCGTTCGAGGGTTAATAATTACTAAACATTTACACAAAAGCTAATTGATGATTCACATTGTAGAACGGTCTAGGGTCTGAGAATAAAAGACTGAATCTGCAGTATCTAAGGAGATAATAAAATATTCGAGCTTAGCTGATAAACTTTCACAGACTTAAATAAATACCATCGTACTGATATTTACAGTGAAAAATTATGGCTAGTGAAATAAGCTGATTTGTACGAGTAGTTACTTTACTAAGCTGGCAATTAAGGGATGTAATTGAGACAGTATTTTGACCTATAATAGGAATTACGTTCTATACCCTGACTAATGATATAACATTCTGAGTAAATATAATTGTCATGCTTTCTTACTGAAAAATATTACACCATATTCGAAATGGCGTACTGGTAAGCTTCTTCCTTTCCTCTAGTCTCAATGTTCTCCAGAATCCCCTGACGTTAATACTTTTTGCAACACTGCACTGACAATGCAATATTATGGGAATCAGGTATTTCAGTACTTCATTCTTCTCGAGAATAGTCCGAATCCACAGCAGTAAGACTCGATTGAAACCGTTAGTCGCACCCGCTGGGCGAAACAATGAATGATGAATGAAAAAATCTGTCACCTAAGGGAAAAATGGTACATCACCTAAAACGAAATACGAGGGCAAAATTAGGCGCTACTGCTGTATAATATCGACGAGGGATATTAAATCCATCGCCAAAATGTCGGCAGACACGTCGATGGGAGGTAGCTTTTATGACTACGACGCGAAAAGCGATACAACAGGCGCGTGAACTTTACCGTGAACACCGGCCTAGGTTTACGGAATGTAGGGCGGAGATATTGACATATCTTGGCATATACGTTTATCGGGCACTATTTTGCATCATAAATTATAGTTGTCATACGAACAGTGTTGAAAGATTTATGTCCTGTTCCTGGCGCTTCTGGAGGTGAAATATATGTACACACCACTCTCATAAAGATTGAATTCCAAAAACGCAATTTCAACAAACACAGACTGTTAAATACAACGGTATAATTTCTTCAACTAACTGTCTTCGAAATTTCCTTGCTCATATATTAAAGTGATAGAAAAATGTGAGTTCTGCAAACATAAAATTTAAGTAACCCATCTCACAAAATTCTGATTATTGGGCAACAATACAACGGAAATCAAGGAATGCTAGGAGATACACAGAGCAAAAAACAAAAATGCATACTTTCTTCCTTTTATTTCAGACATCATAATGAGAATACGTAATATCGGATGTCAATGAAAAGGCTGCAAACTTTGCGATCATACGTTTGCAGCGTTACAGTGGTAAACATCTGTAGCAAAACGGAAAGAAGGAAGATTAGATTTGAACGTCCCGTCGACGACTACGCCAATGGAGGCGGATTACAGGGAGCCATCTCAGCATTCGTGTTAAGTGATTTGCGGAGACCGTTGGTCGCAGTGGACAGACGGGGATTTGAATCGTGGTCTGCCCAAATACCAGACCAGTGCCTTTTCGCTGCTAGTGCGGAATAGCTCTGCTAAACACTGAGAGTATATTAAATCTATGTGTTTTTGACTGACCGTAATGGAAATTCTGAACTATAACAATATTTTGTAACATAAGAAATATGCCATACCATTTGTAACATGTAGGTCCAATCATTGTCAACAACATTTTTTTCATCATCAGCAATGTAAGCAGCTGACAGTTCGCAGAGGCGTCGAGGCGCCAGTGAACGTTACTATTCTCGTTTTTCTGTGTAAATAATGCCACGCTATGCATTATTGCAATTCTTGTATTATCTGACGGCTTGTTGTGCGCTAGATGTGTCTTTATCTTGAGTAAGTCTCACATCTCCTGTAGAACATTTTCATGTCTAGAGATTCAGATGGGTTATGGTATATTTTATTTTAAGCCAATATTCGGCTCAGATGTCACGGACAATTATTCCACACACTTACTTACACACACTTATAGTACCTTTATTACGGATGTGCAACACTACAACAGTGGTGACCAAGTTTAGTGACGTGCTACGATCCCCATCCGCCACTTGTACGGGTTCTCACTGGTCTTCATCCTCTTTCTATGTAATATCAAATTTATTCTGGCAGTGTAAAACGTCCCAGTCTTACAACCTACTGAAGCCAAGTTGCGTGTGTTATCGGCGAAAAATATATGGGTGTTATTTTAACCTCTTCATCTGAGGTTGCATTGCGTTGATGGTCTACAATACAGATTGCAATTTCCCTTGAAAATTATATTTTAGTTTTTAAGTGTTTCTTTGATTTTTAACGGTCAGTCCATCGCTTGCAACAAAGGTTACTCAAAAATCTGTTATCTTTATTTGCTTTTGGACTTCTGGTCTTTTACGACCTTCACTAATGATTCTGGGTGTTCTGTTATTTTTTCCTGTATTACAAAATTAGTAAATGTAAATTACGTGTAACAAAATTAATAAACTGAGGTATAGCATACGCATTTAGACCTTGTCAACAAATCGCTATTATTAATGACTTTTACAACCTCACTTTAACGCCCACCATTGCCCCACTAGTGAGAAGCAAGTATTCTCAGTGCATTCACTTGACAAAAAGCGACTCATCGCAGCCTTTACCTACATACCTGTGAGCTATGCCAGTTTCAACAACACTCTGGCCGTTTTACAATTATATCGTGTTAGAGATCCCAAGAAATCAGTGATGAGATACCGAAATACTTTTGTGTGTACTAAGGTCCTTTTAAGTAAACCTCACCTATGTATATACTTTCTACCTGCACTAAGGTGAAGAAGAAATTTGTGCTTCAGATTGTTGTATATTTGATGCCACATGAAGTGAGAATGGAACGAGCGGACAGTGAATTTAATGGCTTAGGTGAAGGGTGAATGCCAGATGTGGAATCCAGAGACAGAAATGAACTGAGGTAGAGTTTTTATTTTTAATCATCTTGTCGTTTTGCAGTTCTTCTTGTTATGTCCGTGCTTGGTAAGAAAACACGAGGAATTCCGCCATATGCAAGACACCTTTTCAGTTTTGTTTTACCCAGACATGTTTCAGCACTTTTTGGGCTCTCTTCACTGAATTATTTTTTTTATTTTCTTACTATAAAATCGTTTTTACGTATTAACTTTTAGCGGAATTTTGGTACATAATATTTACAATTATGAACTAATAATTGTAAAATATTATACATCATTTGTTCATAGTTCACAGTTGAGATATGTTCCACAACGAAACTTTGTCTCGAAAGGTGGCAGAAAATCCAAAGAGATTCTGGTCGTATGCAAAGTATATTAGCGGCAAGAAACAATCAATGCCATCTCTGTGCGATAGCAATGGAGATACTGTCGAAGACAGTTACTGAACACAGCCTTCCGAAATGCCTTCACAAAAGAAGACCAAGTAAATATTCCAGAATTCGAATCAAGAACAGCTGCCAACATGGGTAACGTAGAAGTAAATATACTCGGAGTAGTGAAGCAAGTCTTCTGGTCCAGACTGTATACCAATTAAGTTCCTTTCAGAATATGCTGATGCTTTAAGTCCATACTTGACAATCATATACAACCGTTCGCTCGACGAAAGATCCGTACCCAAAGACTGGAAAGTTGCACAGATCACTCCAACATTCAAGAAAGGTAGTAGGAGTAATCCACTTAATTACAGGCCCATATCATTAACGTCGATATGCAGCAGGATTCTGGAACATACATTGTGTTCGAACACTATGAACTACCTCGAAGAAAACGGTCTAGTGACACAGAGTCAACATTGATCTAGAAAACATCGTTCTTGTGAAACAACTAGCTCTTTATTCGCATGTTTTGAGTGCTATTGACAAGGGATTTCAGATCGATTCCGTATTTCTAGATTTCCGGAGGGTTTCTGACACTGTATCACAGAAGTGGCTTGTAGTGAAATTGCGTGCTTATGGAATATCTTCTCAGTTATGTGACTGGATTTGTGACTTCCTGTCAGAGAGGTCACAGTTCGTAGTAACTGACGGAAAGTCATCGAGTCGTTTGGAAGTTGACCCTAAATAAGTAAAAGTGTGAGGTCATCCACTTGAGTGGTAAAAGGAATCCGTTAAACTTCTGTTACACGATAAATCAGTCAAATATATAGGCCGTAAATTCAACTAAATACTTGGTAATTACAATTACGAACAACTTAAATTGGAAGGAACACACGAAAATGTTGCGGGAAGGCTAATCAAAGACTGCGTTTTATTGGCAGGACGCTTAGAAAATGTGACAGATCTACTAAGGAGACTGCCTACAATACGCTTGTCCGTCCTCTTTTACAATACTTCTGCGCGGTGTGAGTTCCTTACTAGACAGGATTGACGGAGTACATCGAAAGAGTTCAAAGAAAGGCAGCACGTTTTGAATTATCGCGAAATATGGGAAAGAGAGTCACTGAAATGATACAGGATTTGGGCTGGACATCATTGAAAGGAAGGCGTTTTTCGTTGCGGCGGTCTAGGTACAACAAAACTGAAAAGGTGTCTTGCTTAAGGCGGAATTTCTCGTCCTAGTTTTTATTTTTGTTTCAGAAGATATCTTTTGCTACGGTATGTGTTTCTAAAATTATTTGAAATCCATAAATGGGGGCATAATGCCAGGAAAGTAGCAGTAAATGAAAATCAAGAATATTTTAAGTGAAATTAAGATTTGCAAGAATCTGCAATATAAAATTAATTATGTTTGTTAGTGATAAGGAAGAGATTTGCAAACTATCTGTAGCTTTTTCTCTACAACACCACTATGACCAGAAAGAAAGTGAAAGTTTGAATATGAGAACCAGAGAAAGAAGAACAGAAAGGCAGAGACAGTTACATGCAAGGACTAAACAAGAGTAAAAATTATGACCATTTGCACCATTTAATTGTATTATTTTTTGTAAGAAAGATTAATACAGATTTTAATTTTCTTTTTTCTCTTTCACAGTCTAGAAAAAATTATTTGTATTGTTGCTAACAAAATTCAAAAATTTAGCACTTTTGTGTACTTTTTTTGTTTATATATTGTAATGAAATTTGGTATGTACATAATCTGCTGACGATTATAACATCAGAGTTATACTGGGTAAAATAAACATATATGTTTCATGTGCACTAGAGACATTATGTGAGTGGTTTTAGAGAACATCACACGATGAAACTAGGGCAAATAAGATGACAGTATTATAATCAGAAGTGAATTTTTCCCCTTTCTCTGCTTTTCGAAAATTCAACTGCAATACTGCAGTTTTTAAGTTTCTTTCTGGAGTCTGTATGTTCTGCAACTGCTGTCTGTAAAATACTTTTTATTAATTTTAAAAGACTGGAAGTAATGTAACATTTTACGTCACAGAGAGAAGTGGTAACGATGGAGTCGGAGAAAAGTGGAGAGGCTGATTATTGTGAAAGTGAAGGGAATGGTGTATTTGTAGCACCAAATTTACAAATTAAGATTTCAGTGGATAGTACTGTCTGTGAAGTTAAAGTATAAATGTAGTGAAGTGCATCTTGTCAAAAATGGTTCAAATGGCTGTGAAGTTAAAGTATAAATGTAGTGAAGTGCATCTTGTCAAAAATGGTTCAAATGGCTCTAAGCACTATGGGACTTAATATCTGAGGTCATCAGTCCCCTAGACGTAGAACTACTTAAACCTAACTAACCTAAGGACATCACAGACATCCATGCCAGAGGCACGATTCGAACCTGCGACTGTAGCAGCAGCGCGATTCCGGACTGGAGCGCCTAGAATCGTTCGGCCACAGCGGCCGGCGTGCATTTTATCCTGATCCAATATTTCGCAAGTAGCTTGAATGCCACAATATAGTAACAGTGGAGTAATGCTTTTACTGAGTTTTTTTACAGGATTACTATAAATGCACGAAAATGATTCTTGCCGTAAACTAACATCCAAGAAAATAATGTAAAATCTCCAGTTCTCAAATAGTGGTGAGAAATGTTTGACAAGCACAGTGACGTTGATGAACATTACATATGCTTGTGGCTAGCACGCTTGCTCTACATGGCAGCCACAGTTCCTTTAGTCAACAAAGACGTTGTAAATAAATCACTTTGTAATGCATTGTTACATGAGTGGCCATTTTAAAAAGAGCAGTTACAGCAGCAATTCTTAGTAAGGATTACACTTCATGTTTGTCGGTCACCAGTGGAGGATGACTGTTTCAGTTCACCTACATATTTCTTCATCAGACATTATAACTGCTAGGAAGCTCATCTCTCATAAATTTGTTTCCAAAAGAGTTGTTTGGTAAATACTTAGTTTTCCCACTGTAGTTAAATTTGTTAACTTTGTTGTTATGAAACACATAACTTCGTTTTCAGATATCGTAAATACTTTTCAAGTAATTTAAATAGGGTAAACAGAAATTAATGTATTTTATTAAAAATATATATTTGTGAATACTTCCGTTTTCATATTTCTTCCATTCTTGTAGTATTGGTTTTCTTCATGTGTTACTGTGTATAATGTATATTTGCAGTGTTTCTATAACTACTTTCTTTTACGCAATTATCTTAACGGTATATCAAATTATATAAAGCTTTATGTAATGTGCTTGTAAAATGTGTGTGTTGAATATTGTTGTCTTCACCACTAAGCCAGTTGCCTATGGCCAGTCGGAAAAGAGTAGGTTGATTTCTCACTAGTGAAAAAAATGTTGATAACGTGAAAATTTTAAATCTGATAGATATCTGTTGGCTATAAATGGTTTACATTTGAGAACTAGTAATACTACAGTGTTCTGAAGCCATTGCATGGTTTGATAAATACAGTCGTTATCACAATACTAAAACTGGAGATCTTACACTCGTTTTATTAGAAATTACCATAATTCCTCAATTTTTCTTATTTTTGGTTAAATACTGGTTCAGTTTGAATGAGCAGTTGGTTTTTATTATTAAATTTTGTACATGCAGATGGTCATTTCTGGCAGAAATAATATTAGGGAGATTTCTGTTTTGTTAAAACTCATAAAATAAAATTTGGGGGATTCTCCATAGACTATATTGAAGGACAGGATAAAGGGATCAGTCGACAGAACAGTATCAAGATGACAAGGAATATTCAATGGGCTCGTACTGTGTAATGAGGAATGTATAACGCTACTGGCTACTACTGAATTAGCAGTTCACCGACAACGCAACTCCTGCGATCATGCGTGATGGAAAGGTATCGGGATATTTTTGTTTCTCTAAAGATTTCGGCAGAAAGGTGCAGCAGCAGTACAAAGTGGAATCGAGCCTAGGCTCTATTAGTAATCAAGCTATCTGTAATTATGTAAAAGGAAATAGTCGCCAGGTACTAGCAAGGTTCATGAGAAAAGTTAACTATAGGGGCTGGCCTTATTTGACGCTAAAATTCTGTATTGCTGGTAAAGTACAAGAGAGTAGCGCAGTTTCGCAGGTGATTTGACATGATCTACACAGGAGGAATATTAATACGTCTAGACACTAACTGGCTCGTAATAACACTGTCTGTACATAATAGTACCAAGCTAATGATCATCATAGGTAAATGACTGCTAAAGGTGGAGCATTAATAACCTGGAAAAACGTTCTTTTGTCAGTTTAATCAATAGAAATTACTACCACTGTAATAGGTATCAAGTAATTGTTCATTTGTATTAGTTATTATTTGTATTCTCAAGGAACATTCACTTCCTTATACTATTTAGCTCACATGGGACATGTGCTTCCTCAATCTAGTACAGTCTGAATACAGATTATACCAGATTGAGGTAGCACATGTCCCATCTGAGATACGTAGTGTAAGGAAGAGAATGTTCCTTGAGAAAAAAAATTTATATTTGCTCACGAAAAAATAAAAAAAAATAAAAACACGAGTTACAAGAATGAAAGTTGTACTTCTAGTGTACGGTCATTGTAATATGAAGTTTAAATCTGGCTCAACTATTAGTATGGGGACCTAGAAACTGGTCTATCATTAGACTCTGATCGAGGCTGAACATTTTACTCGTAACACTATATTGGAAACACTTAACCATATAACACATGAAATGAAAATCAACGTTATTTCAATAAGTAAAATCTTTGAACTGAATGCTTCAACTCTTTTCTTTGTAATTGTACCATGGTTAAAGTTACATGAAGTACTTAAGAACTTATGCTCACTAAATAACTGCGCATTTTACAACTCCACAAAGTTAATTAACCTTCGTTACGGTTCCGTTCAGTAAAATACAAGACTCGAAATCGTAGTAGCTCTTGGAATAAGACCCTGTCTAGTTAAACGACTAAAGATAAAATTCGGTGGCTCAGTACAAAGACTACAGAACACAAACTTATTATTGAAAAAGAAACCACGTAACTGGTCCATGAAGTTATACAGTACCCAACCGATAATTTGAGATAAAGGTGGCGACAGTGTCGATCTCCTGTGCTATTAAAAAAAAAGCAGCAAAAGTATCCATGGCGTTTCCTTTGTAACAAACTCTGAAAATTCTCTTCTTAGCGTCGGACTTTCGTAGTACAGCGAAGTATTCCATGAATAATAAGCCGAATTCATTAGTTCCGCATCCGAGGCAATATAAGATGATCTTGCAGTTCTTGTCGCCTCTTTCAGTTCACAAGACGCTCTCATTCCGCCTGCTGGCCAACGATTGACTCATGCCACACGGCAGCTTTCCAGTTCGACCGCCAGATCCACCTTTTCTATTCCCGCCTTGCCAGTCCCATTGCGGAGAGGCTTCCCTCCAAGCTTTACACGATTAAAAACCTACTTTCCTGTGCACGAACCAGTTTTACAAGTGAAGTCCATCGTTTTCAGTCTCTTACTGTATGTTACTTTGACATTACATCCATATATTACAGTTACTTAAAAGTATCATAAATGTTACATCAAAGGGCATGCTTGTACAGAAGTCACATTAAGAAAAGACGGACAAATAAGTTCGATAATACCATTATAGGTAATATCGATAACAGTGTTACAAACTATCTGCAAATATTCAGCTAGAAGGAAGTGAACTGGTCAGCCAAGATTTCATTTGTAAAACCTTTATTTACGATGGTCGGTTTCGATAAAACGGAATTACCATCATCTGATCTGTGAATAGTAAACATAAATCATAGATTACATCAGTGATACATGAGCTGAAGTGGCATGCGGCGAAAGTTACTACTGAACATGTTGAATTTCAGGGGCGCTAGAAGTCGCTTGTGTATTCATGTCATGATCAACTGCAAATATAAGTCTGTAATTTTAATTAAAAAGTGGCAACTGGTATATACACTGCTGGCCACCGTAAATGCAACACCAAGAAAGACAAGCGGTAGCACAACAAAATTTATTTTGTAGATAACATGTTGACCAAGTATCAAATGATTACGTTTACAGACGTCTGTGACATGTGGTTCCTGCCAGAATCAGTAGCCAGAGTAGCCGCCATTGTTGGAGATCACCGCTGCCACACGTCTCGGCATTGAGTCAAAGAGACGTTGGATGTGTTCCTGGGGTACAGCAGCCCAAGCAGCTTCCACACGTTGCCAAAGATCATCTGGTGTGGCAGCTGGGGATGTAATCTGGGTCACTCGTTGAGCAACCATGGACCACATGTTTTCTATCGGCGAAAGATCCGGAGAGCGAGCCGGCCAGGGAAGCAATTCAATCTGGTTATTGACGAAGAACCTTTGGACAATGCGTGCCACGTGTGGTCGCGCATTATCCTGTTGAAATATGGCTGTGGCCGAGCCCTGAAGGTAAGGAAGGACAACTGGCTCCAGCACCTCGGATATGTAGCGCCGGCTATTTAAAGTACCGGCAATGCGTACTAGAGGCGTGCGAGAGTAATATCCAATACCGCCCCATACCACAATACCCGGTGCAAGACCAGTGTGGCGGTGCATAATGCAGCTGTCCAGCATCCTCTCTCCACGGTGTCTCCACACTCGAATCCGACCATCGTGGTGCTACAGACAGAAGCGTGCCTCGTCAGTAAAGACAACGTCATTCCATTCTGCCGTCAACATCCGTCTGTCATCACACCATTGGCGACGGAGACGTCTGTGGTTCTGCGTCAATGGTAGACGAAGCAATGGACGTCTTGCGGACAGACCACTCTGCTGTAAACGGCGTCGAATGGTACGCGCAGACACTGGATGATGCGTTACAGACGCAATGTGCTGTGCTATGGTTCGGGATGTCACTGAGCGATCCGTCACTGCCATGCGCACAGTTTGCCTATCAGCACGTGCAGTGGTGCACCGAGGTGAATGCGATCGACCACGTCGGTCCGTCGTACCCTCCTGCATCCAACGGTGACATATCCGCATTACAGTTGCTTGGTTTCGTCCATCACGACTAGCGATTTCTCTGTATGATAATCCACAATCTCGGTAAGCCACTATCCTTCCTCTGTCGAACTCGGATACTTGATCAAACGATGTTCGCTGTTGTCTACGAGGCATAACTGATCGTCTTGTGAAACAACCACAAGGTAAACACACGTGCCGAACGTACACTCGTCGAAATCGCCAAGCCTTAAATGGCGCCATGAGGTGGCGCCACAGGCGCGCGTGATGTGCGTCTGCGCTAAAATTCTAATCAGTTGCATATCTCATCGCTGCAAACCCATGGTGTAAATTTCACTTGATTCGGATGCTTCCTTCAGGGTGTTGCATTTACGGTGGCCAGCAGTGTAGTTTTAAAATTTTTGAAGCAGGTGAAAGCTAAAATACTTTATAGAAACAGAAAGAGCATACATAAGCACACTACATAGGTCTTTAAAGCTCCATCGTAAGTCATATTTCAAAATCCTGTGTATGTACTGAGGTAGATCTGTACTTTCAATTCTAAGGGCTTCTCCATTCCCCAACAATTGCCCTGTAATCCCATTCGCCAGCTTTCACGTTCACAGCAGTCTTCCTCTTTCATATCTCTGTTCCTCATTACTTCGTTACTCCCACTCTTCATGTCAATTTCGGACGTCCACGCTTGCTCTTCCCTGGAGGCGACCATTCCACGATTACTTTTGACCATCGTCCTTGCTCCATTTGCCGTACATGGTCATACCACTGAAGATCTCTAGTCCTGGTCCTCTGCACGACTGGTTGTTCCATATCCTTTATCTCCCTGATTTCCTCATTTCTTCTCCTCTCTGTTCTGGATATCCTTGCTACCCTTCTTACTCCATCCGTATCTACTGCCTGTACTCTCCTTCTCAACCACTTCCCGAGGGTCCATTCTTCTGCAAAGTATGTTAATATACTTTCCACTACTGCTTGCAGAATACCTTTCTTTGTTTATTGAGATGCTGCCCCCCTTAAATGTCTTCTTAGCATATTAATTTCTCCCTTGCCTTCTGGATCTTGGGTTCCACATCTACTTCCCAGCTTCCTTAGGAATGGATAATAAAAACTAAGTGTTTAAAATGCTTTACAGCTTTAATAGTTCTTTTCGGCAGTACCATATCCCATCCATCTCCTCCCACTAGTAGATACGCCATTTTGTTCATATATATTCCAAGCACGCCTCGTTCAAATGCTTCCATTAACTTCTTTACCATACATCGTACGTACTCTCTATTTTGTGCTATTACTACTGTTGTGTCGATTCCCTAAGGTCTCGACACAATGAGTGGCTAGGTGCACGCGAAACTAACGCAGACGGGCGTAAATTCTGAAACAGGAGACTGGATGAAAAACTATAAAGAAAAGAACGTATTGGGTAGATTACTTAACTTTTAATGATGTTCTTCTTGTTGAAATACATCTCTTGCATAGTAGTAAGCAATTAGCAATGATACACATGGCGCCTTGCTAGGTAGTAGCGATGGACTAGCTGAAGGCTATTTAATCTGTCTCTCGGCAAATGAGAGGAATACTTGGTAGGTCTAGTCGCAAGCTATGTCGTCCGTACAACTGGGGCGAGTTCAAGTCCGTGTCTTGTGACCTGCCCTGTGGTGGCGCTACGTTTGCGAATACATAGTGGCGACACGCGGGTCCGACATGTACTACAGGACCGCGGCCGATTTAAGTTACCACCTAGCAAGTGTGGTGTCTAGCGGTGACACCACAACTACCTTATCATCGGCAAATAATAGTGAGCAGATAGTTTCATGTTGGCACGGAAATTCCTTACCTCCATACGACTGATTCCACCATCCAATACAAACAGCATTTATATTTTAAACAAGGCCGTCGACATACTGCAGCCCTGTCTAAGTAAGTCCCTTCGAGATTTAGAGTGTCTCATATAACTTTCTCCCTAATTTTTTAACTGCTGCGTACGATTGTTGGCATATTCTCCGAACCAAGGATATGTCATGCTTCTGCACTTATACGCTCAATCGCCTCCCATAATTCATTATGGGTACAGAATCACGCTTTTTTCTAAATCCGCAAATATTAGGTGTCCTTCATGACTCTTAGAATACAACTTGTCACGTATTTGTCTGAGGCTAAAATTATGGTCCATACAAGAACATCCACTTTAAAACCTGTGCGTTCCTCTCTCATCTTTCCCTCAGCCCTATTCTCCAACCTGTTTCTCAGTGCCGCACTTATAAAGTCTATTGATAGAAGTCATAACACTAATCCCCCTACAATTATTTGGGTGTTTTTTGTTTCCTTTTTTGTAGATAGGATGTATCCACTCGGTATTTCCTCTCCCTCCACAATCCGACTGAACAATTTCACATAAGTCTCATCAGTCGAGAGGGCCCATATTTTCACAATTCCATCGTAACTTCTCCCAGTCCAGTTGCCTTTCCAGTTCTTGCCTTTGTCGGCATCTCTTACCTCTTCCTCTAGTATAGGTTATACACTCCTGGAAATTGAAATAAGAACACCGTGAATTCATTGTCCCAGGAAGGGGAAACTTTATTGACACATTCCTGGGGTCAGATACAGCACATGATCACACTGACAGAACCACAGGCACATAGACACAGGCAACAGAACATGCACAATGTCGGCACTAGTACAGTGTATATCCACCTTTCGCAGCAATGCAGGCTGCTATTCTCCCATGGAGACGATCGTAGAGATGCTGGATGTAGTCCTGTGGAACGGCTTGCCATGCCATTTCCACCTGGCGCCTCAGTTGGACCAGCGTTCGTGCTGGACGTGCAGACCGCGTGAGACGACGCTTCATCCAGTCCCAAACATGCTCAATGGGGGACAGATCCGGAGATCTTGCTGGCCAGGGTAGTTGACTTACACCTTCTAGAGCACGTTGGCTGGCACGGGATACATGCGGACGTGCATTGTCCTGTTGGAACAGCAAGTTCCCTTGCCGGTCTAGGAATGGTAGAACGATGGGTTCGATGACGGTTTGGATGTACCGTGCACTATTCAGTGTCCCCTCGACGATCACCAGTGGTGTACGGCCAGTGTAGGAGATCGCTCCCCACACCATGATGCCGGCTGTTGGCCCTGTGTGCCTCGGTCGTATGCAGTCCTGATTGTGGCGCTCACCTGCACGGCGCCAAACACGCATACGACCATCATTGGCACCAAGGCAGAAGCGACTCTCATCGCTGAAGACGACACGTCTCCATTCGTCCCTCCATTCACGCCTGTCGCGACACCACTGGAGGCGGGCTGCACGATGTTGGGGCGTGAGCGGAAGACGGCCTAACGGTGTGCGGGACCGTAGCCCAGCTTCATGGAGACGGTTGCGAATGGTCCTCGCCGATACCCCAGGAGCAACAGTGTCCCTAATTTGCTGGGAAGTGACGGTGCGGTCCCCTACGGCACTGCGTAGGATCCTACGGTCTTGGCGTGCATCCGTGCGTCGCTGCGGTCCGGTCCCAGGTCGACGGGCACGTGCACCTTCCGCCGACCACTGGCGACAACATCGATGTACTGTGGAGACCTCACGCCCCACGTGTTGAGCAATTCGGCGGTACGTCCACCCGGCCTCCCGCATGCCCACTATACGCCCTCGCTCAAAGTCCGTCAACTGCACATACGGTTCACGTCCACGCTGTCGCGGCATGCTACCAGTGTTAAAGACTGCGATGGAGCTCCGTATGCCACGGCAAACTGGCTGACACTGACGGCGGCGGTGCACAAATGCTGCGCAGCTAGCGCCATTCGACGGCCAACACCGCGGTTCCTGGTGTGTCCGATGTGCCGTGCGTGTGATCATTGCTTGTACAGCCCTCTCGCAGTGTCCGGAGCAAGTATGGTGGGTCTGACACACCGGTGTCAATGTGTTCTTTTTTCCATTTCCAGGAGTGTATATTGCCTAATATACCTCTTTTTGTAGATTTCTACGAAAAAAAATTGGAAACGAGACTACGTGAGTTAAAAGTCAAAACAATCGCACAGTAGCATTTACTGACAAAATGGTTGCAAAGCAGAAACCAAGTATCAACGAGATTGCCAACAACAGAGCCCCATACGTAACTCAGTGTGTAGGTGACGAATGGTAAATTCAAATCCGTATGACTGCATCCCTATTTCGTCTCACTCTTTTAGTGTCACTGCTGTCATATTATTATTATGATTTCGAGATTTTAATTATTTCCTTTTTGTAACGGTTGTTGACAGTTCAAAATCGTACGTTGACCTCAGCCAGTGTGCCATGTTCTATACCTAGCAGACGTTGTTGTAATGCATTCACCCCTATTAGGGTGTACAGAAAACAGTTGTGTTGAATTTACTTAATGAAGTATAACCTCTTCGTCCCCTACATAACGACCTACATATGTATCTCTGTACTGTGCAATCTCGTCTACTAGGTTTCTACTGTGCAAGGAAATTGTCAAAAAATGTTATTATGCTATTATTACGTCTTGTATCTAACGCTGTACATAGACAGAATTTTGAAATACGACATACATTAAGTTTTAACAAAAGTTGTCGTTTTCGACTTATTTTTTTACCTCTATATAGTTACATATGCTCTTTCTGTTTGTAAAAAGTATTTTAGCCTTTCACTTGCTACAAATAATTTGTACGTATGTAGAAATTGCCGCACTTTTGCTGATATTGCAATTGCAGTTACAACTGATGAGGACATGAATACGCAAGCGACCTCTAGCAGACGCTAAATGTCAACATGTCCTGTAGTAACTTCTTCCCTGTGTCATTCAGCAGCGCTACTGTATCAATGATGCACTCTGTGACTTGTAACATGGCGAAATATGTTATAAATACTGGCTTCAGCTTTGACATACCATTTCATTTTATGTCTTGTATCTGGCTAATTAAGGTGTTGTGCACATTTATAGCTCTAATACGGCACTTGTATTAATCTTTACTGGGCTGTGTTTAATGATAATTCACTGTGTGTATTATATTTTCTCTGTGTATAATAATTACGACATTTTTCGTGTGATGCATATACGTGATTCACAGATGATAGGATGGTAACTTTCTTTTACCAAAACCGGTCATGGTTTATAAATGTTTCAAACATGCCATCTTGCCTGAGAAGTTGTCTTCCTTCAAGATGAAGAACAAGGGTTAATTTTCATGATACGTGAATGACCTGTACAGCGAAAAACTGGAAGGGAGGACAAAGACTGGAATAATTTCTACAAATAATTCTGAACCAACTGCCACACTTTTTTAAAATTATTGCAACTGATGAAGACAGAGTTTACAAGCGACCTCTAGCGACACTAAATGTCAACATGTCCTCTGGTAACGCTGAGTGTACTTGCCACTCTCCCAAAACAGAAAGAAAATAGGTGTGTTTGTCTAAGCATGGGAAGACAGTGTGGATGTTTTGGAGCCAACCTGACAAACAAGTGCTCACTGGACAGCACAATACCATCAGAGCCGCTGTCTGACACTGTTTAGCTCAGCTCAGCGTACTTGCGACTCTCGGTTATTAATATACAAACATTATCTTGTCATTTGTAGTTTGTACATTACTTTCAATAATTTTGATTTATACTGATGACATCGAAGGTTGTATAAATATTGTCAAGAATTTACAAGCAATATTTGTAACTGCAATATTTTATGAATTACGAAAATAATATTCTGTGAAACTACATTAGTAGGTACACTTCCAGTGTCAGAGGCTTAGTATTTGTTAACACTGATATTGTCTGCTTGTTACATGAAACCAAAGTCTTTGAAATTGTTATGAAAATCTTTGGACATCTAATTGTTGTGCATTCGAAGTGTGTGCTGTGCTACATTATTTATATGGGAAAGGATGTTTGCTTACGTTGTCAGAAAGTAAAAGCAAAGTTTTCTCAGTATGGAAGTTCACGTAGTCTTAAGTCCTCAATAACGGTGGCACAACAGAAGTTTCCAAGTTGAAATTTGCAACTTCTGTTAAAAAGAAGTTAATATGTCATCTTTCAATATTATCTTTATGATTTTGATGATATTTATTAATTTTGTGTATCGGTACGTTGATCGTAATATTTGAACACAGCAAAAGCATAGCATTCATTGTCTCAAAATACTAACAATTCAATAATGAATACTAAAAACAATATTTTTATAACCTAAAATGTATATGAAGGTGCATTTAAAAGAATTTGTGACAGTATGGATCACAGGGAGGTTACGAAGCTTCTTTGTTTATGTTCTGCACAAATCCTTTTTGATCCATTTACGGCTCTGTTTATAATATTTTTGAATTGTTTTTATTTATGTTTTTAAGGATGTCATAACTAAACTGTAGCACCTAATTTTATTTGGCTGCGCCCTCTGACCGACATCAAGTCTGACAGATCGTTATGTAAATCCCATTTTAATTATGTCATTGGTACATATGCAAGTTATTCACCTCTGTGTGTAGCAACTATTCTTTTGTGATTAATTAGAAATTCACTTAAACGCAAATGCTGCTGCTGCTGCTCAGGAACAGTTCAAGCTATTTGATTCCAGTGTGACTTCACTTTGCATGCGATTTCTTTCATTCAGTGTTTGCTGAGATCGGGGAATAGGTTACCATCCTGGTAATCTGAAGCACAGTGTCCCACCCAGAAACAGTAGAAGTACGTTGGAATGAACACCTTATTCTCATCTACTAGGTAAACGTAACTTCAGTCTAAACAATTAACCTGGGTGGTGGGAGGGCTGTACCAAATAGATGTCATCTTACACTCACTGTCGTCGCAACGGGGAACTTTGTAGTGAGAAGCAGTTCTCATGCATCAGCTAGTCCTACTCCACACATTTTAGCAGGAAAATGTGTACTTTCATTCTACATTGCTTCTTTATAATTGAAATGTTATCAGTGAACAATGCCTTGCGAAGTCCGCTCATGCTGAACCTATACCACGAGTTTGTACCAATTTGTTAGTCGCCAAATACTGGTAAAATGAGTTCATGGGTTTGTTTCCATAACTAACATCTTGCACTATATTACTGTTGAGGTTTCTCATTACAGTAGGTTCTCCACTTTATTAAACCTGGGCCAGTTTTTATTTTTAAGTCATCGATAAATTTATGTCGTATTACGCTGTTTACTTAGCAGTACACTCTACGTCTCACAATTAGTAGCCGGGCAGAAACTGATGTTTCATTTCCTCTGTTGCAGGGAGCCCTTCCAACAAAAACTGACAGTATCCAGTGTCAAGGTAAGGGTGCACTTATACTGCTTCCTAAATGCAATATTCTTTTTCTTCTTCTGTAATCTTCTCGGTGGGTACGAAGATAGTCAACAGTTTGGTCTAATTTAATGATTGCTATTGTTCTGTTTGATTTATATTGTCACTGTATGTTATTGTGGCGCAATATGCGAAGAACAGAGGCTGCCGTCACAGTTATGACTTATTTCTCGAGAATAAAGTAGGCTAGATTCACGTTATCATATAATGAGAGTGCGGCGCGATTTTTCTTAAGATGTATCCCGGGTTCGATTCCCGGCGGGGTCAGGGATTTTCTCTGCCTCGTGATGGCTGGGTGTTGTGTGCTGTCCTTAGGTTAGTTAGGTTTAAGTAGTTCTAAGTTATAGGGGACTGATGACCATCGATGTTAAGTCCCATAGTGCTCAGAGCCATTTGAACCATTTTTTTCTTAAGATGTATGCTGCAACACATGTAACACGAGGCGACAACAAAGATTAGTTGACAAGGTATTCAGTCCACAAGGAAGCCACCTTCTTGCATTAAGGCGAGCTAGCTGTGAAAGAGAAAATTTTACAAAACGTTCGTGTACTTCTAGAAGACCTATGGTCCATTAAAATATTCTAAAAACAGGCGTGAACAGAAAAGAAGAAAGATAAAGAGAAACAAAAGATAAGGAGAAAACGATTACGAGGTACAAAATGACTCGAAGTCTTTCGATAGCAAGTTAGGATACACTGCAGTTAGTGATAAGGTACTGTGAGAAATGTAGGCTAGACAACCTTTACTTTAAGAACTAAAACTATAAGTTTGTGCTAGAAACGTATAATTTTCGTGACAGTGAAACAGGTTATCCATTAATGAATGTCTATAATACTGAAGATCCTGCCAAACATAGTATGGCAGATAAACTGAAAGTAATGTAGAATTAAAGTACTGACAGATGATGAGTTTACAAGTATTTACGTTAGATTCAGATTATAGCCCGCATGAGCCGCCGAACGATCTCAGTGTTATCACAAATGTTGTCAGCTTTCCAAGTATAGCAGCCGCTACTTCTCGATCAAACAGCTCTTCAGTTGGCTGAATACACACAGTTCCAGTCCTCTCACCAAGAAATCTCCTGGTAGTGCTGGCAACACAACCCTAGTCCGCACTATCTGCCCATCATTTTATTCACAAATTCATTTTAATGCAACTCGGAAAGGTAAGAATCACTCACTGACAATCAGATCATTAGAGATTAATACTCTCGCTAACATGTACTACCGAAATCAAGCTGCCCCGTGTTTTCCTTTGCTTATACGCTACCGTATTACTAGACGTAAATAGTTTGAACGCTCCTGTCAACGAAGATGAGCGTAATTATTACTAGAAGATTTTGATTCCTCTTTAAGTGCCTCTTATCTTTTACACAGCATTGCAACAGTTACACGAGCACAGTTTCGACCAAAAAATGGTAGTGGGAAGATTAATATGAACTACTCCAAGAGTAGCAAGCATCTACGCATCGAAGGGCCACAACATTATGACCACTGCCCACCGCGACCTTCTATGCTGTGTGGTGGCGCTGCGGGCTCGTGACAAGGAAACAAAAGCATGTAAGCGTAGCAGACACGAACGGGGGTACGCTTGCGAAGATATGGGCTGAAAATTAAGATATACATTGAATGGTCCAATGCTCACGTGCTACTGTCGTGAGCGTATACGGGAAGAGGTAGGAGGACAGTGAAACTACCACTAGGCGTTGAATGGTTGGACGTCCACAACTCTTCAGAGAATACGGGGTTGGCAGGCTTGTCTGGTCTTAAAGTAGTATAGGTGGTCATGTGTGGTATCTTTGTACAATGCTGGTGCGACACACGAGTACTTCGGAGCACACCGACTAAACGTGGAGCTCCGCTGGCGACGTGTTCACGTGTCGATCCAACGACACAGTCAGTTAAAACTGCAACGGGCACGGGACCACCGGGATTCGGTGGTCGATGAATGGAAACGTGTCGACTCTTCTGCTGATTCACATTTTTGCTACACTAGGTCGACGATCGTCTCTACAAAAGCCGTCATCGAGGTGGACGGTGACTCGAAACCGTCTCAGAGCCAGAACCGTGCTACAGTGATTTGAGGAGCATCATAGTGAACTCACTTAGATGTCTCGGCGACCAAATTCGCCAATAATTCCAGTTGCGAAGAAAGCAGATGCTGAAAAGTGTGAATATTACTAAACGATCAGTTGGATTGAAGAGTTCCTAGATAACAGAACGCAGCATGTCATTCTCAATGGAGAGAAGTCCTCCGAAGTAAGAGTGATTTCAGGTGTGCCGCAGAGGAGTGTCATAGGACCGTTGCTATTCACAATATACATAAATGACTTTGTGGATGACATCGGAAGTTCACTGAGGCTTTTTGCGCATGATGCTGTGGTGTATCGAGAGGTTGTAACAATGGAAAATTGTACTGAAATGTAGGAGGATCTGTAGCGGATTGACGCATGGTGCAGGGAATGGCAATTGAATCTCAATGTAGACAAGTGTAATGTGCTTCGAATACATACAAAGATACATCCCTTATCATTTAGCTACAAAATAGCAGGTCAGCAACTGCAAGCAGTTAATTCCATAAATTATCTGGGAGTACGCATTAGGGGTGATTTAAAATGGAATGACCATATAAAGTTGATCGTCGGTAAAGCAGATGCCAGACTGAGATTCATTGGAAGAATCCTAAGTAAATGCAATCCGAAAACAAAGGAAGTAGGTTACAGTACGCTTTTTCGTCCACTGCTTGAATACTGCTCAGCAGTGTGGGATCCGTACCAGATACGTTACAGGATCATTTAGTAATCGCGAAAGCGTTACGGAGATGACAGATAAACTCCAATGGAAGACTCTGCAGGAGAGACGCTCAGTAGCTCGCTACGGGCTTTTGTTAAAGTTTCGAGAACATACCTTCACCGAAGAGTCAAGCAGTATATTGCTCCCTCCTACGTACATCTCGCGAAGAGACCATGAGGATGAAATCAAAGAGATTAGAGCCCACACAGAAGCATACAGACAATCCTTCTTTCCACGAACAATACGAGACTGGAATAGAAGGGAGAACCGATAGAGGTACTCAAGGTACCCTCCGCCACACACCGTCAGGTGGCTTGCGGAGTATGGATGTAGATGTAGATGTAGATGTTTAATAGGTCGTGGTTGCAAAATACTAACACGAATTCTTTACAGAAGAAAGGAAAAACTGGTAGAAGCCGACCTCGGGGAGGATCAGTTTTGATTCCGGAGAAATGTAGGAAAACACGAGGCAATACCAGCGATACGACTTATCTTAGAAGATATCTTAGGGAAAGGCAAAACTGTTGTGTCTAGTTCCTACAGCATAGACACAATGAGGTAGCTAGGTGCACGCTAAACTAACGCAGACGGGCTTGAAGTTCTGGAACATGAGACTTATCAATGAATAAGAAGAAAAGTACGTAGATATAGGTTACTTAACTTTTATTCTCTTGTTGGAATACATCTCTCTTGAATATTAGGAAGCTATAAGCACTGATACAAATGGCGCCTTGCTAGGTAGTAGCTATGGACTAAGCTGAAGGCTATTCTATCTGTCTCTCGGCAAATGAGAGGAAAGCTTCGTACGTCTGGTCGCAAGCTATGTCGTCCGTACAACTGGGGCGAGTTGTAGTCCGTGTCTCGTGACCTGCCATGTGGTGGCGCTAGGTTGCGATTACACAGTGGCGACACGCGGGTCCGACATGTACTACAGGACCGCGGCCGATTTAAGTTACCACCTAGCAAGTGTGGTGTCTAGCGGTGACACCACAAAAACTACGTTTATATAACTTGAAGACTTAGAGCAAGCTTTTGACAGTGGCGACCGGAATAATCTCTTTGAATTTTTGGAGCTAGCAATTGGTAAAATACAGGGAGGAAAGGGCTGTACAGAAACCAAATAGCAGTTACAAGAGTTGAGTTGCATGAAAGGGAAGCGGTGTTTGAGAAGGGAATGAGACAGGGTTGTATCCTATTCTCGATGTTATTCAAAGTGTACGTTGAGCAAGCAATAAAGGAACTCGAAGAAAATTTTGGACTAGGAGTTACAGTTCAGGGAGAAGAAATAAAAACTTTGGGGTTTGCCGACGACATTGTAATTTTGTCACAGACAGAAAAGGACTTTGAAGAGCAGTTGAACGGAATGGACAGTGTCTTGAAAGGAGAATATCAGATGAAATTTAAAAAAAAAGAAGCAAAATAATGGTAACGGAATGTAGTTGAATTACATCAGGTGATGCTGAGGGAATTAGATTAGGAAACGTGACACTTAAAGTAGTTGATGAATTTTGTTATTTGGGCAGCAAAATAGCAGATGATGGCCGAAGTAAAGAGGATATAAAATGTAAACTTGCAATGGCAAATAAGTCTTTCTCTTTTATAATGTTGCGCTACAGAAGAATGCTGAAGATTAGTTTGTTAGGTCACGTAACTAATGAGGAGTTACTGAACTGAACTGGAGAGAAGACAGAAGTGTGGCACAACCTCACTGCAGGAAGGGTGGTTGATAGGACACATTCTGAGACATAAAGGGATCACTGATTCAGCTTTTTCAGAAGTGTGGGAGTAAAAAATCGTAGAGGGAGAGATGATTACAGTAAGCAGTTCCTAAAGGATGTAAGTTGCAGTAGTTGCTCGGAGCCGAAGAGGGTTGCACGGGATAGAGTAGCATGGTGAGCTGCCTCATACCAGCCTTCGGATTGAAGACCACAACAGCAAGCTACACGAAACTTCTCCTCGCTCCCCCCACACAAAATGATGAAAGGAAAAAGTTTATTACTCACTTCATTTTCACTGTTCATAAAGTAGAACTTCAGCATCGCGCATGACTTTTTAATTCATTAATTCTTTGTTACTTATCTGTTCACAACACATTTTGCAGACGCTATCTACATATACCACTGAATGTAACTGTAAAATTATACAACACATAGGTCAGGGGATGATATAAACATTGAGATGTCTCAAAAATAGCTTTTACTTAAAACGAAGCGCAAATTATTCAGACTACCGTTACAGTCGTCCAACATTTGATCATGTTTCCACTTAGCGACATCGAACGAACTTTAAACAAAAGTTCAAACCCACGTTTCCTCGCTTGAATGCTTGACGTCATCCATTTAACACCTAAAGTTATTTCTAAAGCAAAGTTTCAAGCTGTTTTATACGTGTGAGTTCGAGTCTTTGAAAACACAAGTGCTTACTGGTGTGATGCAAAAATGTGGGACAATTCTATAAACAACACTGACTTGAGATGAATTGTGACTATAGTTAAGAACTTGACTGCAGTTCACGAACCCTCTATGTAGTGTAACACTAACAGAACGAGGTTCAGTGTCGTTCTAAATTAGCACGAAACACACTTGTCAACATCGCTAACATCAGTTATCGACACGATCATCGCGCTTCGAATGCATACATGTGTATTAATGGTTCGTTGTAAATAAACAGTATTCATTATTTAAGTTGCAGTATTGTAAATAAGCAGAAGAAGGTGTGCTCTTAAGATCTGTCTACAGCTGAAAAATATTGAATTCTGGAAATTGTATGGTGTCAATATACAGACACAATAGGAGGTAAGAAAGCTAATGAAGTTACTGCTATCAGCAAGTAGTAGGCGAGGAAAGAAGCTGCTGTCGACGTTAATTCATAGAAAAAAGGGACAGATCGTGGCTGAAAGTGTTTGAAAATGTAAATAAAAGGACGAAGAAAGATTTCGCGCATGACAAGATATAATTTCGAGACGCACTTTACAATTATTACATTTCATCTTTAGGCAATTACATGTGTTGAGTAAACTCGAAGAAAAACAGAGTGAAAAGCTTTCAAGATTAAATTCATAGTACTGGAGGGGCTAATTGGATGAGGACTGCTGTTAACAAAAGTATACAGAAGCTACTTGCAGTCCAGTAGGAACCATTTATTCTCATTCCTATTCCCAGCTTCTATAACGCGAATTTTCGTCCCAAAGGTATATGCGGTGGTTTGTATGCATTTCAATATACTCTAATTAATTTTTTGAGACGTAAAATGTAGTTTATAATATTGTTCATTACGTTAATATTCGTTTCTTGTACTGATACAGATTTAAATAACACTGAAGGTTAAATTTCATACGCAGCGTCACCAGACGATGGCCCGACTGTAATTTCAAATGAAAATATCCTTCTTCTCGTTGATTACAGTGAAAATGAAGACGAGGGAAGGAATGTTTACACTGAACTGGTAAGAACAAAAGTGTAAGTTAATTGCGACAGCGTACAGAAGTAACCTCTAATAACAGGCATATGTGGAGCACACAAGCCAGGATTCTGTTGTAGAACCTACAGTGTTTGGCTTTAAACCAATTACATTAATTACGATCATCCCTAAGAACTGTTAGGAGACAAATTGTTATCTATACTCGTTACAAACACAGGCGATAATTTCTTTAACCTATTACAGATCGAAAACGATGTTTCGAGTTTCAGCAGTGTTGGAATGACATAGTCACACATTTACCTATCAGCTTTCATGTTAATAACAACTTCTTTATCATGTATTTATTTTTTAGCTTGTATTGCACAAAACAAAATTGTTGTTTTGCAGTGTCACTAGTTGTGAACTGATGATTGTAATTCAACGATACTTGATCTGCAAAATTTCGCCACTTGTTAATAGCGGGCTTCAGCTCAATCCGCGTTCAATTTCTCTGCTGATCTAACATAAGCTGCCTTATTCAGTCGACCGTTAACAACCTCACCTATTGAACAATACGCCACAGCACAATACAAAAGCTACTTATAACTAACCATTGTTGTTCAGCAGTGTTGCTGCAATCAACAGACTTCCCTAAGCATGTCTGCAGGCGATCATTTAAAGCATTTGGGACTGTAGTAATTACAAGACTGATAGAGAAATCTATAGAAGTTTAATACTGAAAAACGTTAAACCATCAAAGCCCTTGCTAACGGTCCAAACGAAGCTTCTCGAAAGTTAATTTCCTAAAATCCTGAAACGAACTGAACGTATATTAAAATTTCATAAAAGCAAAGAACACATGCATGTTAACGTTAAATGGTAAAAATAGCTGCGGCTATGCATTGACACTAGTCCTAGATAAAAAAACCTTCATTATTATGTTTGAAACGTTATGTAAAAATCAAACTGTTGCCAGATTTTTGAGGTCGAGGGAGATGTCGTAGAGGTAAGACACTGAACTCGAATTCTGTAGGACGGCAGTTCGAATCCCCATTTGATAATTCAAATTTGTTTTTCGTAAACTGCTTTGCGTGTATATCTAGATTGTTCCTTTGAAAAGGACGCGGCCGATTTTCTTCCCCATCATTCCCCAAGTCGATCTTGCACTCTTTCTCTAATGACCTCGCAGTCGACAAGACGCTAAACTCGTAACCACCCCTTCTTCCTTCAAAGGCTTTCCAAGAACACAGTAGGGTACATACTATATAAGACTAGATGATATTCAATTACACCCCGAGATTCGGAAAAAAAGCGAGAAGTAGATGCAATGACCGAACATCTGCTTTCCTTTAATCTGAAGTAGCTATGCACGCGAACTCCTTGACATCTCATGGGAAAAATCGGTTGGCGGTGCATTAGCAGAGTGCAAAAAACAAGCTATATGAGAATCAAGTCCAATATAACATACGTAAAAGTCAAACTGAGACGTGTATCTCCACATACGAAAAGGGAACTGATGCAGAGAATTGTTCAAAAGCAAACTGTTAATGGTAGTTAAGAAACAGTTTAAAAATTTACAGATACGTTGCAGATGTTATCTGATACAAGCTGAAAAAGAACGATATGATTGTTCTGTCATAAATGCACTCCAAATATTATGCCATCGAAGATTTCAACTACCAGATGATGTGTCTCTTGTTCTAAAATACCCAAGTTGTGTCGGTTAAATGTACTGAAAGGTGGCATCAACAGAAAAAAAAGTAACTTTAAACACGTATAAGTCAACCAGCCAGTCTAATTACTTTCTCTAATTTTTCCATAAAATATTATGTCATGTTGTTCAATTACAATTCTTTGTCGCCTTCGTGCCAGGTAAGACCATCACCTGAGCAACGGTTGTTTTACTGGGCTGTGGGCGAATCTGCCCCCTATGCAGTCGAAGTGTGCGGCGAAGAAGTAGCATGGAGAGGAATCGTGTCCTGACTGCTGTTAAAAGAGCATCGGCCCTAACTGGAATTGTCCCTAGCCAGCTAGGGCGTGTTTCCTTCCCAACTCCTTCGTAGACCTAGGTCCTAAGTGAGAAAGTAACATTCCTATCGTGAAAAATTCTTGGTCGCCGCCGAGATAGTGGTGGTGTAGCAAACCAACGTGGACGCCTTCAGCTCTAGTCCATAGAAGGAATAGAAATCCTTTGGTTCAAGAAACGCTTAATCTCTGAACTGTACTCTCCCTAACCATGCATACACTTTGTCTGTTCTGACAGTTGCTTATGTGACAATATTTCGAACGTCAAGTCTTATTGAAGGCCAAGGTCAAAACAGTCTGAATTACAAGACGTAACGGCCGGCCAGAGTGGCCGAGCGGTTGTAGGCGCTACAGTCTGGAACCGCGTGACCGCTACGGTCGCAGGTTCGAATCCTCCCTCGGGCACGGATGTTTGTGATGTCCTTAGGTTAGTTAGGTTTAAGTAGTTCTAAGTTCTAGGGGACTGATGACCTCAGAAGTTAAGTCCCATAGTGCTCAGCCATTTGAACAAGACGTAACGCCCAATAGAAGAGATTTATCATGTTTTTCCAAAAGCTCTAACAAATAACTCCTTGAGACTTTGCAGAAAAGGCAGTGTCAGTCTACACTGCGATAACTACAGAAACTCAACATCGTATAATACTGTGGAACGGAAATGGAAGACAGGTTCAAGAGTGGAATTAAAACTCAAGGTGAAAGGATAACAATGATAACATTCGCTGACGACATTGGTATCCTCAGAAAAAGTGAAGTAGAATTACACGTTCTGCTGAATGGAATCAACAGTGTAACGAGAACAGAATATGGACTGAGAGTGAATCGAAGAAAGACGAAAGAAATGAGGAGCAGCAGAAATGAGAACAGCGAGAAACTCGACATCAGAATTGACGGTCACGAAGCAGATGAAGTTAAGGAATTCTGCTACGTAGGCAGGAAAATAACCGATAACGGATGAAGCAAGGAGGACATAAAAAGCAGACTAGCACCGGAAAAAAGGGCCGAGAGAAGTCTGCTAATATCAAACATAGGCTTTAATTTGAGAAAGACATTTCTGAGAATGTACGTTTGGAGCACAGCACTGAACGTTGAGAATTAGGTGGACTGATAAGGAATGAGGAAGCTCTCAGCAGAATCGGCGAGGAAAGGAACATATGGAAAACACAAGCAAGAAGAAGTGTCAGGATGGTAGGACATCTGTTGTGACGTCACGGGATGACTTGCATAGTACTAGAGCGAGCTGAAAAGAGTGAAAACCGTGGAGGAAAACAAAGTGGAATACATCCAACAAAAAATTGTCGACTTATGTTGCAAGTGCTACTCTGAGAAGAAGAGGATGGTACAGGGGACGAGTTCGTGACGGGTCGCAGCAAACCAGTCACAAGACTGATGAATCAAAAAACAGAAAAGCTGTGGAACAATTTTGTGACACCAGAGCCAAAAGACGTTCCTGGACGCTTCCTAGTGTGTTAAAATTTCCGTCTGTCATGACATCATCGGTTTTCTGCTGTTATCTTCGTATAGCACAGACAAAGCTTTTCACTACATTACTGCGTGACATTTCAAGTTTATACAAAATTACGTGCAGCAGAGATTTCAACGGATTGCAAAGAACGGACCTGGGAAAGTGTCCTACTTCGTTAACATAATAGAGGTGTACAGAACTGCCAGATGTGATTCAGAGAGACATGATACACCTGCGCGATCTTTTTATAGCAAACAACCGTATGTCTGAGCGAAGAGTGGCAGCTGGCGCCTTGAAGATGAGAGAAGATATAGAAACAATAGAGTTACTCGAGTAGCCACGATCAACAATCTAGCAGAAAGGGTTGCTCGTTAGCAGAATGGATTTTATGGCAGGCTCAGACTGTGCCGACCACAGGCTGAGAAAACATTCCTAACCAAAGGTCCGCAGTCCTGTATGTTTAATCGCCGGCAGCCATGGACAGACACGCACTTCCCTGATCGGTATTTTCCGTTGTATGCTCTCTAAGATAAGGATCATTACCACACATCCCGACGGTGATTGGCCTCTAGTATGAGCAATAGTTGACAAATAACGTGTAGTGTGGCTCATGAAAATGACGTGTGACGCAGTGTGTCCAGGAAAGTATGTACCGTTCATTATTTATCGAGCACGTCGCAAGTATTAACATCAGTTGACAAGATAGCATACAGCGAAAGACTGGTCTCTATACGCACCAGCCCTAGGATAATTTCCTGGCTCGAATAGAAACGGCTTCTTTCATCAAAGATCCATTAATTGGACCCTTGTTGGCGACGAAATGTTTCTGCTGAGCGATTTCTGGTGGATACCCAGATCTCCTTGCGTTCTCCATTTTACAATTGATGTGGGGCTACACATGGCTATGGCGACACATTTAACGGTTATGTTCACTATACGTGATGGAATAGTCATCTCACCATCCTATACTGAAACCCATAGCGCATTTCCGTGATGCTCTTATAAGGCCACTCAAAGTCATGTTCCTCGACCATCGCATTGTCGACAGTCGCACATAATTGTTTTTTCCCCCCTCTCCTCAATGCGAACTAAATATTCGCAGCAGATAAGCTACAAGGAAGATAACAGATAGATGACTGAGGAAAGAAGGACAGCGGTGTCCTCCCCAAAGGTATTAACTTATACAATGCAGTTAAGGGGAATTTTACTATCTTTGGCCCGAAAAAAACATGTTTTTTGAGAATTTTTTTTCTCGGGATATGTTATAGATATCAGTGTCAAATTTGGTCAAAATGTTTATAGATATTTCCTCTACAAACTGGAATTTTTTTCGACCGGAAATGTCGAAGAGCAAAGCCGGAAGTGCCGTCGGAACGGAACAAAATTTCGATGTAGACCTCCACACGCGGTATGTTACAGGTCAGCCGGCTGGTCTGAAATCAAAATTGAGTTGACGTTAGCCAAGTATATAAGATACTTTAGGAGTCGTACCTCGCTTAAGTTATTTGGACCTTAGGAAACAAAATGCTGGCCACTTGAAAAAATAGGGTTGTTTCATCGATTTTTCGAAAACGTCGGCCAAGTAAAAATCTTTATTGTTGCTGGATCGGAATAATAGTGTACAACTCGTAGACAATTTAGTTAGCTTAGTCGGAAACAAATAACCATGGCAATCGGTTCAGTAGATCTGAAGTTACCATACCGCGCGATAAAAAAAAAAGTCATTTCGACAAAAATGCGTTTGAAGTTTTCACTACATATAAATACAATATTATGCAACTTACGCTCAATCTGCTATTCCGGGTCCATAAACTAGTCCTTCCTCTTCCTCATAGAGGGCGTTCTGCTCGATCTGCGATATCCAGAGTCGCTCGAACGGCCGGTGACAAGCGGTTTTCGGCCGCTTGAATCCGGTGGTCGTCCGAATGCTTGGCGAACTGCGTCAAATAGAGTCCCAGGGTGACGTCCATCGTTGTCATGGTCTTCAGACTTTCTCAATACCCTTCGTTGAAGCTGCTCACTGCCAGGAAAGCAGCAATCTCCACATTCTTCGCACCAGAATGCAAATCCTTCGGCGATAACTTCCAAACACACGCGTTCAAACTTTCATTTCAATTTTGTGTGTTTCCTCCAAAGCACCGGTACAATAACTCGTGCTTCGAAAGAAAAAAAAAGCTGGTACGTGAAAAAGGCCGATTACAGGCAGGTGCATTTTTTTGTTCAATCGCGAATAACCAACATTTCCGTTCCGCATTCAGAAAAACCGTTTAAGGGGTGGATTCTAAACACTCTTCTGGATCCAAAAACGCCATTTTTTAAAAAAAATCGGTTTTTTGAACCAAAAGATAGTAAATCTTCCCTTAAATCGTGTGAAAGGAAACTTTTCTCATATTTCAAGGAAGTGTTGACTTACTGTCTTATACATATGCTGTATGGACCAATGTCGCTAGCAAACCGGAAAAGAAAACCCAGCGTTTAAAATATCCTACCGATGGGTGCTGTAAATTAAGTTAAACTGTAAGGTCCTGCTCAGCAAGAAAAAGATTTTACGGAAAAAACTGACTAGGAGAAGGGACAGGAGATAGGACATCTATTAAGACATTAGGGAAAAGTTTCCACGCTACCTGAGGGCTCTGTATGGAGGAAAGATGTAAGGGAATCCAGAGACTGAAATATGTCCAACTAACATTTAAGGACGGTGCAAGCAAGTGCTGCTCTAAGACGAGGAAGTTGCCACAGGAAAGGAGAAAATGTCAGTTCGTTGTGCTTACGAATCAGTAGAAGATATCGACAAAAGAAAATGTGAGGGTAAATCGCGAAAAGTGTGCTTTCTGATACGTCGATAATAGTAGCGGATTCCTTGACATAGAAAAAAGAATATATTGCTTATTATATTTTTGATCATAAACTTCAGAGCCACATGAAGAGCTGACGAAAGACCTGGATGTACAGTAAAACGGAAATTTAGATACGTCATAATAGGAAAAGTTCAGATTCTTAATTGATTAACGGAAAATGTCTAATTACTAGTACATTTACCTCGTTAAACTCCAAAATATACTATTCGATCAGAAACGCACCAGTAGAGTGCGCGCAAGTGGCCGCTAGATGCGCAATCGGCTGAGGAAGCTTGTGGAGAGCGGCCGTAGTGGGGGGTCGCCCAGAGTGGTGTAGTGGAAAGTGCTGCTCTTAACTGAAACCTACGCTCACATGTTTTGTATATATAAGTGGGGCCTCCATAAGTCCACACTTGCATGGTGACCATTCAAAAAGATCTACTGTCATTTCTGCTTTCGTTAGTATCTAAAAAAATTCCGCCAAAAATGCAGTGATTTATTTTTGCGTGGCTTGTTAACCAATTGTAACTTTCAGAGAAGTCATGAGCGCCGAGTTTTGAGTAAAAGTCTACACATTTCTCTGGTTGCCATGTTAAAATTTGCTTCTTTTACTAAAACACAGCGGAGGTTACACTGTCTCACCTCACTAATATATTGTGCTGAAACAGTTGCGAGAGAATTCTGAAACAGTGGTTTATTAAGTTTATTAAGTGAAGAACTGAGGAAACGTAAAGTCACTAGTTTATGAGAAAGCACATTCCCAGTACAAAAAAAAAAAATACGTAATGTCTTCACTTACGTTGTTCCAAAACCCATAGCAGTTCTTGTTTCATCAGCCATCTATAGTCCTTAAAAATTACATTCTTCCGCCGAAAAAGTCTGTAGTTATTGGAATAACACGTAAGATAATGAAGTCTTACATCATAACGACATGGTACAATACTCTCCTGTCTGCGTGTTATCATTTGCCAAACTCTCATTTCGATATCTGGAAGCGTTTATGAAATTTGAGGAATGTAGTGAGTATTAAATTATGGTACTCGAATTATCGCTGGAGCGGCGCGATGTGTGCTACATGAGATCAAATTTCTCGAGACTGGTGATAGATAGATATCTCTAGCCATGTCTAAAGAAAAATAGAATATGTTAACTAAATTTCATACGCAACAACATATTATGTAATATGCACCAAACGCAAAATCATAGCGACCTCTATTTTTCATTTCACGCTTTTCCAATTTTCGAGAAGTGTGATACTTTCAGGTAAATAGCACAGTAACTATGCCCATTAACGAAATAATGGACACATCATCATAAAGCTGACATATGAAGCTATTAGTGAAGGAAAAATGACTTTTTTAACCGAATAGTTTCTGTAAAATCGTTTGAGAAATTGATTCTGTCACCGCTGACTACCGAAAAGTGGGAAACACTTACCGGCCTCCCGTTTCGAACAAACGAATGAACTCGCCCAGAGCTTTGGGCGCAAACTGGTCACTGCCCATCGGTCACCGTACCCTGCAGCAGCTCTGGACGGAAGTTTATTGGTAAATTTCCAAGAGAACTAGTTGTTCTATAAGCGCCAAGGAACAAGTGAAATCCAAACATAATGAAATAACTAAATAAGGGCCATCTAAAAGCTTTTTTTAAATTTACTTGCTTATTTACTTATTGATTTGTCTATTTTTACAAAAGTAAAGCGACCTACAATCCCTTAAGACGGCACTGAAATTCTGTCCTGGAGTAGGGAGTTAAATTTAAGTGACCAGGTGAAAAATAAAAGCAGATGTTAGAAGTGCAAAAAGCAGAAATGAATACCAACTGGATTTGCATCAGACTGATGAGACGAAAGCATCCAAAAACTAGAGATAGCTACCCGTCAAAAAAAAAAAAAATCAATCAATCAATGAATAAATAAAAATAAAAAGAAACAATTCCTCACCAGCAGGGTAAGACTCAACAGAATGTGTTGTTGCATGGCTGATGAAGACAGTGATGACTTGCTTGTGATGATCAGGGGAACATTTCAACGTATATCGAAACACATACATTGTTAACATATATTCTTATTTTTCAAGTTATGTAAAACTATTTTTTGTATAAACATAGGCTTCCGCGGCCATTGTCACAGTCAGGAAAAATTTTCTGGGTATATGACAGCGTTGTCAATATGTAAAACTACCGACGTTACAGTCACTGCTGCAAGTGACCTTCTTCAGGGTTTTTTTGTTTGCAAAAAAAAAAGAAAAAAAAAGAAAAAAGGAAAATACCCTGAAGAAGGTCACTCGCAGCAGTGTCCGAAACGTCGGTAGTTTTACATATTAACAGTCCGGTCACATACCCAGCAAAATTTTTCTGAAGTATATTTTCATTTCTATAAGTCTTTGTTCGTTAACTACATTTTATTCCGCGTCTATAAATTACACATTGTCGAGGCGACTTTCACATTTCGCTCTATCGAGAATATTAAAGAAACGGCGCTTTAAAGAACGCCTATTTTTTTCGTAATTCCGAGTTGACGCACCATAGCCCATAAGTCTTCAGCCCGGGCTTAAAGCAGTGCTGCCCGTATTTCTCGACGCCACGGGCACCGTTGCCCGCCGCAAACCAGAGAGAACACTGCACAGCACTCGCCGCCCGCACATATACGTACTGGCTGGAGAGCCTCGTATACACACAGGCGGAAGGCCGGCGGCTACACACACAGGGGCGCAGATCGAGGTCTCGACTCTCGCTGCCGATGTCGATATATCGCGTCGGCCTGAGGGCCCGCGAGTGCCGTAACACGACGCCGCCGCCATAAATACGGAGGCGGCGCCCATAAACCCGACGACACGCAAGATATATTCGGATTTCAGTGGCGCATTTTAAGCAAAAACACAACACTACGCCCGTACCGCCCTTCGTTTTTTTCTTTTTTTCGTAAAATATCTGTGAGGCACTGTCCACTTTTCCCCCTTCTTCTGACCTACTTTCTGTCTTTCGTACATCGTACATGTCGAATGATATTGTTGTTCATGAAGCACAAGACGAGTTCTTCTTCAATCAGTCTGGAAAAAATCAGTTGTATATTCACCATACGTCATACGTATTTCTACATACGTCACATTTAAGACTCCAAAATAGTTAGCCAATTTTAGCCGAAAACAGCATTTCGCTTTAAACTTACTTGTAAGGCACATACCCATATTGCTTTCTAATCTTATTCTCCGGATTAGTACTCGGTTACTTTTGTTTTATTTTGTTATTATTATTATTATTATTATTATTACTTCAAAATTTAGTTGTTTCCAGGTAAGTAGTCAAGGAAGTACATCAAACCTTTTGATATATGATGAACAAATCTGCACTTGATCGTACAATTACTGTTGTTTCGAGTCCTATTTCTGAAGCGGTAAAACGCTCTCTGCTCAGTGATTATACTGCGTCCGACCAACAAGAGCGAGTTTCCATATAGACTTCCCAAGCAGCTTGTTACTGCTTTTCAAATACGTCTCGCAAAAAGACGACGACGCTTGGAAAACAGAAATTTTAACTAATATGCTGACTTACAAACTGTTGTTTTTCATTAGCACTATTAACAAACATGAACGTCAAGAAAGAAACAGTAGTACATCAAGTACTCTCAGCCACTGACATTGAAGTAGCTTTCCACGTGTAAATGTAAATACAGATGAATTTTATTACGCTTGTCTTCGTCACCAACACAATTTTATTGTCGTCTATCATCAGATCTACGGTCTCAAAACAACGCAGTGAAGCTACTCCATTCCATATAGGGGAAGAAAAATTCTCGCACTAGGACTTCGCAGCGCGATTCCTAATATGCTAGCAATACAAAAATGTCGCTCACAAAATTGCGTCCTGCCCACATTTGTGGCCGTAAATGGACGTTGAAGACTACCAATCTGGCGACACAGTAATCACATGCACGGTAGCTACCTCTTCACGCTGTAACAGTAGTGTTGTGCAGCTGGTGTTGTGGGTAGCCTTCTGGATTAGCATGCAGGACGTCACGGGTTTGATTTTGGGTTGAGGCATATTTGCTTTTATTTGCTAAAAGTAGTCTGCATGGTACGGTGTATTGTGTCTTAATCGTCATACGCTGATTACAGAGGGTCTTCTTCAAAACATTTGCATTTACGTACTATGAACACAGAAATGAAAGTACAATCGTTTTCACTAGTCAGCCTTTATAGAAACCTTTTGCACATCGTGGACGAGAATTGTTTCACATCACCGTATTTCCTACATTCCGAACCTGTTTTCTGTGCACTCTCACCCAATGGCCCCATCCGTTAGTACCAGCTATTATTCTTACCACAGTCAGGTGAATTACGTTTACGTGACCCTACGTCACCGTAGTGATAGCAACGTGTTTTGCAGATAATTGGCCGACCGAAGTGGCCGTGCGGTTCTAGGCGCTGCAGTCTGGAACCGCGAGACCGCTACGGTCGCAGGTTCGAATCCTGCCGCGGGCATGGATGTGTGTGATGTCCTTAGGTTAGTTAGGTTTAACTAGTTCTAAGTTCTAAGGGACTAATGACCTCAGAAGTTGAGTCCCATAGTGCTCAGAGCCATTTGAACCATTTTTTTTTTTTTTTTGCAGATAATTTCCAAACATCATGTATTATGTATATGTCGGATGTAAGTGGCTTAAGAATCGGTGTATACTGGAGTATTATACGGCAGACTGAAATTGGCTGATAAAAACAAATACACTTGGACCCAGAATCCAGACCTCGTTCTCCTGCATGCTAACCCTGATCGCTATCCGCTGCACCAGCTGCCCGCTACTCCTACAGGCTGGTGGAGGCTGCTATCGTACATGTGATTGCAGTGTTGCCAGACTGACAATCTTTAACGTCAGTTTACTGACAGAAAGATACGCAGGATGAAATGTTGTGAGCGACATTTTTGTACTGCTGGCATATGAGGAATCACGCTGCGAAGTCCGAGTGTGCGGTTTCGAACCCTGGATTCCGAACGTTTTCGTTACAAATCAAACATTCTGCCATTTTTTCTGTCCTCATTCGGTTCGTTACATTTGGTCGGGGAGGACGTTCAAGTTCATCGCTGATTGAGTGACTCAGTTTTTTTTTTTTAGTATTACACAGGGCAGCCACCCTCTGACCGAACACGCTGAGCTACCCTGACAGACAATGCCTCACCTGCGCAAATGCCATTTGTTCGCTTCATCAAGCACCGAAGCAGATGTAATGCTGGCCAACTCTAACTCCTGTTTTTGGGCGAAAACAAGTTAGTTTAAGGTTTGTTAGTTTTTGTACTCTTAAATGAATTTATAACTGTTTAGGCATATACAAATACCTACAACTGTTTGGTATACCTAACACATGAAAGTGATTTAATGGCTCCTTACTTAGCTTGCATTTACCGCAAATCTCTTTCCCAACGTAAAGTCCCGAGCGACTGGAAAAAAGCGCAGGTGACGCCTGTATATAAGAAGGGTACAAGGACGGATCCTCAGAATTACAGACCAATATCCTTAACATCGGTTTGTTGCAGGATTCTCGAACATATTCTCAGTTCGATTACAATGAATTTCCTTGAGACAGAGAAGTTGCTGTCCATGCATCAGCACGGCTTTAGAAAGCATCGCTCCTGCGAAACGCAACTCACCTTTTTTCCACACGATATCTTGCGAACCATGGATGAAGGGTATCAGACGGATGCCATATTCCTTGACTTCCGGAAAGCGTTTGACTCGGTGCCCCACTGCAGACTCCTAACTAAGGTACGAGCAGGTGGGATTGGTTCCCAAGTATGTGAGTGGCTCGAAGACTTCTTAAGTAATAGAACCCAGTACGTTGTCGTCGATGGTGAGTGTTCATCGGAGGTGAGGGTATCATCTGGAGTGCCCCAGGGAAGTGTGGTAGGTCCGCTGTTGTTTTGTATCTACATAAATGACCTTTTGGATAGGGTGGATAGCAATGTGCGGCTGTTTGCTGACGATGCTGTGGTGTACTGGAAGGTGTCGTCGTTGAGTGACTGTAGGAGAATACAAGATGACTTGGACAGGATTTGTGATCGGTGTAAAGAATGGCAGCTAACTCTAAATATAGATAAATGTAAATTAATGCAGATGATTAGGAAGAATCCTGTAATACTCCATTAGTAGTGTAGCGCTTGACACAGTCACGCCGATTAAATATTTATTACCCAGAGCATATGCACCTAGTATTTGAGAGTCAGAGCACCTAGAGACTACCAACGAACTTCAGGTACAAGTTCCAATTTTTTCGAAGTACAGTATTTGGGCGTAAAATTGCAAAGCGATATGAAGTGGGACAAGCATGTCATGGCACTTGTCGGGAAGGCGGATAGTCGACGTCGGTTCATTGGTAGAATTTTGGGAGGATGTGGTTCATCTGTAAAGGAGACCGCACATAAAACACTTATACGACCTATTCTTGAGTACTGCTCGAGCGTTTGGATCCCTATCAGGTCGGATTGAGGGAGGATATAGAAGCAATTCACAGGCGGCTTGCTAGATTTGTTATAGGTAGGTTTTATCATCATGCGAGTGTTACGGAAATGCTTCAGGAACTTGGGTGGGAGTCTCTAGAGTAAAGGAGGCGTTCTTTTCGTGAATCGCTACTGAGGAAATTTAGAGAACCAGCATTTGAGGCTGACTGCAGTACAATTTTACTGCCGCTAACTTACATTTCGCGGAAAGACCACAAAGATAAGATAAGAGAGATTAGGGCTCGTACAGAGGCATATAGGCAGTCATTTTTCCCTAGTTCTGTTTGAGAGTGGAAGAGGGAGAGAAGATGCTAGTTGTGGTACGACGTACCCTCCGCCACGCACCGTATGGTGGATTGTGGAGTATGTATGTAGATGAAGATATAGATGTAGATTAAAGTGACTTAATTACTGTCATGTTTGTCCTTTTCCCAAGTTTAAATGTGTTAATGTCAATAGCCCATGCACACAAGTTTATAATTGGTAACCTTACTGTTACCTCTCTTGTAACTGTTGCCTTTGATCCGATTTTTTAAAAAGTGCAAAAGTCAAAAACTTTAGTCGATTGACCGTTTTCAGACAAAAAGAAAGAATGACTGGTATGACACTGTTGGCTGTCAGACGCCGAGGGTTGGGTTCATCCGCCTAACGGAGAAAGGGTTTCCCTCCTTTGCGCACCATGGCTCTTTTGCGTCGCCGTGCGTGAAAGTTGTGTCTTAGGTGTATCTTCTGTGGCTCGTACAGTGCGTTGGCACGGTTTTGTTATATGGTGATGATAAAAGGGCATCAAGGGGAACACCGAGCCTAATATTTCCAGCCGACGGGAAGATGTTGTAACGACACAAGTATACGTAACACAGCGTAGGAATTGTTCCATTTCATTTCTCAGAAGTTAATTCGTTATTCCTTGTCATAGCTTAAAAAAGTACGATCAGTAGCAAACAGCTGTAAAAAATCTGTATAAAGCAAGCAGTGAGGCGATAGAGCGTTCAGGGTGCATATACCATTTAACGGCAGCGGGGTAAAGTAAGGCAGCTCGCGGGTCTAAGGGGCTGCCACCAGAATGCAAAGTACGCAGCCAATAACCTGTGGCCGTCTTTTAAATTTATAGCTGTAAATAATGTTTGTTGTATTAATATCTATGTATTGTTAAGTAGATCTTAGTTTTAAAAGCATTATGAACCTTTGTAATTAAAGATGCAACGAGTCATGACTTTAGTCTTAAGGGCAGGTTTACTATCTTTGGCTCGAAAAAAGCATGTTCTTTGAGAATTTTTTTCTTGGGATATGCTGTAGATATCAACGTCAAATTTGGTCAGAATGGTTATTGATATTTCTTCTACAAACTGGAATTTTTTTCGACCGGAAATATCGAAGAGCAAAGGCGGACGTGTCGTCGGGACGAAACAAAATTTCGATCTAGACCTCCACGCGCGGTATGTCATCGGTCAGCCGGCTGGTCTGAAATCAAAACTGAGTTGACGTTTGCAACGTATGTAAGATTCTTTAGGAGTCGTACCTCGACTAAGTTATTTGGACCATAGGAAACAAAATGGCGGTCATTTGAAGAAATAGGGTTTTTTTCATAGATTTTTCGAATTCGTCGGCCAAGTAAAAATATTTATAGTTGATAGATCAGAATAAAAGTGGTACAACTCCTAGACAATTTAGTTGGTTTCGTCGGAAACAAAGAATCATGCCAATCGGTTCAGCACATTTGAAATTACCATACCGCGCGATAAAAAAAAGGCATTTCGAGAAAAACGCGTTTGAAGTTTTGACTACATATAAATGCAATATTATGCAACGTACGTTCAATCTGTTATTCCGGGTCCTTAAACTAGTCCTTCCTCCACCCCATAGAGGGCGTTCTGCTCGATCTGGGCCATCCTGCGCTGCTCCAGAGCCGCTCGTACGGCCGGTGACAAGCGGTTTTCGGCCGCTTGAATCCGGTGGTCGAATGCTTGGCGAACTGTCCCAGGGTGACGTCCATCGTTGTCATGGTCTTCAGAATTGCTGAATACCCTCCGTTGAAGCTGCTCACTGCCAGGAAAGTCGCAATCTCCACAGTCTTCGCAGCAATACAAATGCTTGGGGGCCAACTTCCAAATACACGCGTTCAAACTTTCATTTGAATTTTGTGTGTTTCCTCCCTAGCACCGGTACAATATCTCGACCTCCGACAGAAAAAAATCTGTGCGTGAAAAAGGCCGATTTCAGGCAGATGCATTTTTTTTTTTTTTTTTGTTCAACCGCGAATAACAAACATTTCCGTTCCGTATTCGGAAACACCGTTGCAGGGTTGGATTCTAAACACTTTTATGGAACCAAAAATGCAATTTAAAAAACATTGATTTTTTAACCAAAAGATAGTAAGCCTCCCCTTAAGTTAAAATCTAAAGGGACTTCCCCACGGAAGGGCAAGGTGAGAGAAATGTTGCGACGGAAAGTTCCAGAACAGTTCTCTTTGTGAGTCGGAAGAGTTGTGAAGTAGCGTGTGGCGCGATGCCTGCATTCTGTACTGTTTGGTGATTTAAGAAAGCACAATCATTGTTAAACGGCTTCGGATGGACGGGAAATTAGAGCTACACATAATTCTACAATATCAAGCAGGTATTTGTCAACCAATCAGAAGTGACAATGCTATTACGAGGACCAGTTGAAAGCCGTTGTTTGCTATGAAGGAGGCAGACATTACGTTGCAGCATTACCCACTGTACTGGACAAATACTCCGCTCGGAGTTATGACTTGGAAGCCACTGATTAAAAGCTGCTAAACCATCCATCGGTAACAAAATCTCGTTAGAGGCTGCAAAACGTTGCTCAACACCGCAAAAGGACTGAATTATTTATTTCTGTGGTGAATATCCGTATATTCTATTTTTCATAGTGACGGACATTTTGTACAAGCCATGATTCGTCGTCCTCTTGTAAAAGTTAAGTATTACAAGTTAAGTGTTTAAAAGCTACAAGCTTTATCACAGTGTTGTTATTTCAGTCGATGGCGTATGTCCTTTTCACATACTGTGATATTTAATTAGCAACATTTTCAGATCATAAGCTGATTATACTTAGGCTTAAAATAATTACAGCCATATTAAGCAACACGAGAGGCAATTGGAACACGAGAGGCAATACTGACCCTACGACTTATCCTAGAAGAAAGATTAAGGAAAGGCAAACCTACGTTTCTAGTATTTGTAGACTTAGAGAAAGCTTTTGACAATGTTGACTGGAATACTCTCTGTCAAATTGTAAAGGTGGCAGGGGTAAAATACAGGGAGCGAAAGGCTATTTACAATTTTTACAGAAACCACATGGCAGTTATAAGAGTCGAGGGGCATAGAAGGGAAGCAATGGTTGGGAAAGGAGTGAGACAGGGTTGTAGCCTCTCCCCAATGTTATTCAATCTGTATATTGAGGAAGCAGTAAAGGAAACAAAAGAAAAATTCAGGTTTGGTATTAAAATCCATGGAGAAGAAATAAAAACTTTGAGGTTCGCCGATGACATTGTAATTCTGTCAGAGACAGCAAATGACTTGGAAGAGCAGTTGAACGGAATGGACAGTGTCTTGAAAGGAGGATATAAGATAAACATGAACAAAGGCAAAACGAGGATAATGGAATGTAGTCGAATTAAGTCGGGTGATGCTGAGGGAATTAGATTAGGAAATGAGATGCTTAAAGTAGTAAAGGAGTTTTGCTATTTGGCGTGCACAATAACTGATGATGGTCGAAGTAGAGAGGATATAAAATGTAGACTGGCAATGGCAAGGAAGGCGTTTCTGAAGAAGAAAAATTTGTTAACATCGAGTATAGATTTAGTGTCAGGAAGTCGTTTCTGAAAGTATTTGTATGGAGTGTAGCCATGTATGGAAGTGAAACATGGACGATAAATAGTTTGGACAAGAAGAGAATAGAAGCTTTCGAAATGTGGTCCTACACAAGAATAATGAAGATTAGATGGGTAGATCACATAACTAATGAGGAGGTATTGAATAGAATTGGGGAGTAGAGGAGTTTGTGGCACAACTTGACTAGAAGAAGGGATCGGTTGGTAGGACATATTCTGAGACATCGAGGGATCACCAATTTAGTGTTGGAGGGCAGCGTGGAGGGTAAAAAATCTTAGAGGGAGACCAAGAGATGAATACACTAAGCAGATTCAGAAGGATGTAGGCTGCTGTAGGTACTGGGAGATGAAGAAGCTTGCACAGGGTAGAGTAGCATGGAGAGCTGCATCGAACCAGTCTCAGGACTGAAGACAACAACAACATTAAGCAAAGCATCATATTGTGTACAAAGTACCAGGTATTTTATTACACTTACGAGCATAATAAACGAGTCAGATCGCCAACCACGGTCATTTATAAACGAAAACCCATATAACGATAGAATATCCATGAACAGTATGACATGCTCTCACTTCATCAGACGCCGTTGAGAGTTTTGGAATTCCACCCTGGTGGAAAGTCTGGTGATCAGAAACTAAACGGTCAAATAATGGCAGAGAGAATTTATTTCACCACCGGGACCTCACAGTCGACAACGGAGCGGATCGTATCCAGCCAAGTTTACTGGTATGAAAATTTGTCTTCTCGCACCCCTTCACAGTAACTTCAAAAGTGTAATAGCAGTCGTGTTCACCAAGAACCAACACAGTTACGTACATCAGACTACATGGTATGATTATCATCTTTCTTCTCCTATAATTTTCAATAAGACTCTCAGCTGCTTTGTCTCTGAGGATGAAAATGGAGCTTTATTAGCTGGAGTTTCGATAGCTTCGAACGAATATAGGAGCAGTGTGACTGCGTAAACGTAGTGTAATTGGATAACCGTAGCATCTCGGTGCTATATCGAGTTCTGCCAATTCCCAGAATAATACCGCACTCGCACAAAGCCATTATCCAATTTACCTGTAGACGAGTCGTAACTTGATCCTACAGTACCTGACACACACACACACACACAAACAAACGCACACACATGTCCACACACACACACACACACACACACACACACACACACGCACGCAGAGGCGAGCTCTTCAACGACTGCCGGATCCGGTCCGTCGAGGCGAGTCGATGCAATCGAAAGTTTTGCAATATGCATCGGCGGCTACCGCTCAACGCGGTGGCTTCTCGTAGGCGGGGAGAAGTTGTCTACTTGCCTTTTAGCTAGCAGGTGGTCGATACAGGTGGGCGAGGTCGGAAAAGCGGATTTAGTTAAAAATAACTGCAGAGACGTTGCAAGACGAGCATCGTATATAGCGGAGATGCTCGTTAACAAAATTCAGAAACCCCGCATTAGGGAAACATACTTCCTCCACAATAGTGCCACGAGGAGGACGCCATAATTCGAGGAATCGGGGTACTGATAATTTTTTCCCTCAACACTATCTATGAATGGAACTGTAGGAATGACGAAAGCAGACAGGAAGATGGGAAAGAGAATTAAACCGATGAGTTATATTGCCTCCGCTACAGCCTACGGAATATAGAAGTAAATGTAGATATGGTTACTGTATAAAGACACACTCACAAGTCACATGTTGAAATAATAAGTCTCATATACTCTAAAGCTACCTTCAAGGTTAAGTCCTTGGTCCGCTGCTTTATGTCTGTACATCAATGAACTCATCTGACTTCATTCTTTTAACTACCCTGTAGGTTGCATTTATCGCGAATCGCTCGCCGAGTGCAAAATCCAAGAAACTGGATACAAGTCCGGCTGACTCTGTTTGTCTGGAGGGGAAAAGAACGGACCTGCAAAATTAGAGACCAATATCCCTCAGACAGAATATAATAAGCTATCTTAAGGCCGAGAAGCTTATGTCTGCGAATCAGAATGGTTTTAGAAAATATCGCTCTTACGAAATTCATCTTGCCCTTTTCTCGTATCGTATACTGCGAACTAGGTGTGAAGGGCAACAGGCAGATTCCCTATTCCTATATTTCCGGAAAGCATTTGACATGGAGCTCCGGGCAGGCTGTTAAGGTAAGTACGAGCATACGGAATAGCTGAGTGGGGCGTAGGCTTCTTAATTTATAGAACACACAATGTTGCCCTCGACGGCGAGTGTTCTTCAGAGACAAGGGTCAAGAGTGCACCCGGGACGAGTGACGGGGCAGCCATTATTATGCATATACATAAATGATTTGGCAGACAGGGTAAAGCAACAATCTGCGGTTGTTTGCTGTTGATGCTACGATGCACGGTAAGGTGTCGAAGTTGAGTAACTGTAGGAGGATACGACTTACACAAAATTTCTAGTCGGTGTGATGAATGGCAGGTAGCTCTAAATGTAGAAAAATGTAAGCTTATGAAGATGAGCAGGAAAAACAAACCGTAATGTTCGGAAACAGCATTAGCGGTGTCCTGCTTGACACAGTCAAGTCGTTTAAATATCTGGGCCTAACGTTGAAAACTGATATGAAATGGAAAAAGCATAAGGCGATTGAGGCAGGAAAGGCGAATGGTCGATTTCTGTTAATTGCGAGATTTCTAGGAAAGTGAGGTTCGCCTGTGAAGGAGATCGCATACAGGGCGTTAGTGCGGCCATTTCTTGAGAACTGCTCCAGTGTTTGGGATGCATACCACGTCGGATTGAAGGAAGGCGTTGAAGCAATTTACAAGCGGGCTGCTAGATTTGTTACTGGTACGTTCGAACAACACGCAGGCGTTGCGGAGATGCTTCCGGAACTCAAATGGGAATTCCTGGAGGGAAGGCGACATTCTTTTCGAAAAACAGCATTGAGAAAATTTAGAGGACTGGCGTTTGAAACTGACTGCGAAACGACTCTGTTGCCGTACGGTCTACAAAGATGAGATATGAGAAATTAGGGCTCATACGGAGACATACAGTCGTTTTTCCGTTGCTCAGTTTGCGAGTGGAGCAGGAAATAAATGTCACGTAGAGGTACGGGGCACCATCCGCCCGCACTGTAAGCTGGGTTGCGGACGATTGATGTAGGTTTAGATGTAGGCTACATGTACAAGTATAAATTTCAATTTATTCTGAAAGTTCTCTATACTGCCACTAGTGACGATCTTCCAAACATTATCGAGGGAGCTTGTATTCCATGGCTAATGATCTCTCGTGAGCGGGACTTGGTTCTTACCTTCCTACCTTTATTTTATAACAGAGCTTCTGAAGATCCAAATCTTGCAGTGTAAAATAGATGCTTGACCAAATGAAAATACATGAGCAATAAACCTTCCAAGCCCCAATGTTGCTTACTGTTTGCACTTCTGTTCTCTGCCTCTCTATTTTTCTGCTGATGCACAAGAAGATAAAGCGGGAACAAGATCCTTGACATACATCGAAATGGTCTTTTGTGTTGGAAACGTACGGTAGAGTGTTGTACCTTGAAACACTTTCGAGACCCTAATAATGGAAGTTTAACTTATTTTCTTATTTTTAAATCATATTTCTTACTTTTTGTGCACTGCAGTCGACTTTTGACATTAACTGTGGAAAGTAATACAAACTAAGACTTTTTCAAATGTGAAAAAAATGTGCCCAAGAACAAATATTGTTTAGAAATTTAAAAATATTGCAATCGAGAAAATGTTGTCAGTATTGTGTTCATCTGATACATTATTATTTTCCTATACACCAATAATCTGTAAGTGAAATCAAATTATCAATAAACGGTTACAAGTTAAATACATTTCGAACAGATGGACTTCCGAACTAATTAAACTTTCTCTTTTAACGTAGGTCAGATAGTTAAACAATTAAAGAAACTTAGTTCAGTTGTAGTGATCCACTGCATGCCAGACACATATCATTAACGTCGATATGCTGCGGGATTTTGGAACACATATTATGTTCGAGCATTGCGAACTACCTCGAAGAGAACTGTTATGTTGGCACACAGACAACACAGACTTAGAAAACATCGTTCTTGTGAAACACAACTACTCTCTGCTAGCACAAAGTGTTGAGTGCTATCGACAGGGGATTTCACATTGATCCCGTATTTCTAGATCTCCAGAAGGCTTTTGACACCGTAACTCGCTAGCGGTTTGTAATCAGATTACGCGCTTATGGAATATTGCCACAGTTATGCGATTGGATTCATGGGTTTCTATCACGGAGGTCGTATTTCGTAGTAACTGACGGTAAGTCGTCGAGTAAAACAGAAGTGATTTCTAGCGTTCCCTAAGATACTGTTACAGGCCGTCTGCTGTTTCTTATCGATATGAACGATTTAGAAGAAAATCTAGCCAGCTGTCTTAGGCGTTTCCAGATGATGCTGCGTATATCGTCTAGTAAAGTCATCAGAAGATCAAAACAAACTGAAAAACTGTTTAGAAAATATATCTGCATGTTGCCCCTAACTAATGACAAGTGTGAGGTCATCCACATGAGTTCTAAAAGAAATCCGTTAAACTTCGATTACACGATAAATCTGTCAAATCCAAAAGCAGTAAATTCAACAGAATACCTAAGAATTGCAATTACGAGAAACTGAAACTGGAAAGAACACATAGAGACCTAGATCTACTAAAGAAACGGTCTATATTGCGCAACAGGGTTCATTGAAACACCTTCAAAATAACTCTCTTCTGTTCCAATCTCAAAGAGCGCGCGGGAAAAGCGTACACTTATGTCTTTCCGTGCGAGGTCTGACTTTGCTTGTCTTTTTACTCGTGGTATAGGGGTAAAGTCTTTGATTAGTTATACAACGAGCTCCGTCACGGGTTCGAAACCCATCACCCCTTAAATTTTGATTAATAATCAGCATTGGCCGCCGAAGACTTCCGGAATAAGAAGTCACCCTCTTTCTGCCAACGGCCTTCTCAAAGAGGGCGGACGAGCGGACAAAGGTTCAGGACGCTCTCTTGTCCGGAAACTGCCCCTAAAGGAGGAAAAATTAGCAATAGTCAACTGCATGAGGATGCAGAAGGCAGTGGAAATCACTGCATTAAAGACACATAACGTGTATAAACAGGACACGTGGCCTGTAATTGAAAGAGTGTGATGATGATCTTTCCATTGCCAAATGATTACAGGATAATCCCCATTCGGATTTCCGGGAGGGACTGCCAAGGGGGAAGTGACCATGAGAAAAAGATTGAATAACCAACGAAACGATGACATTCAACGAGTTGGGGCGTGGAATGTCAGAAGCTTTAACGTGGTAGGGAAGCTACAAAATCTTAAAAGGGAAATGCAAAGGCTCAATTCAGATATAGTAGGGGTCAGTGAAGTGAAATTGAAAGACGAAAAGGATTTCTGGTTATATGGGTATAAGGTAATGCCAACAGAAGCAGAAAATGGTACAGCGGGAGTAGGGTTCGTTATGAATAGGGAGATAGGGAGGACAGTGTGTTACTGTGAACTTCAGTGATAGGGTTGTCCTTATCAGAGTCTACAGCAGAACATCACCGACAACGATAGCGCCGACGTCGCTTGCTGAAATGAAGAGACAGAGAAAGTATGTGAGGATAGTGAAAAGGTAATACAGTACATAAAGGGAGATGAAAATCTAATAGTCATGGTGGAGTGGAATGCAGTGTTAGTGGAAGGAGTAGAAGAAAATGTTACAGGAGAATATGGGCTTGGGACAAGGAATGAGAGAGGAGAAAGACTAAGTTCCGTAATAAACTTCATCTAGTAATAGCGAATACTCTGATCAAGAATTACATGAGGAGGAGGTACACTTGGAAAGGATCAGGATGTATGGGAAGATTCCAATTAAATTACATCAAGGTCAGACAGAGATTCCAGAATCCGATACTGCGTTGCAAGGTGTACACAGCAGCAGATGCAGACTCAGATCACAATTAGTAGTAGGCTGACGTTTAAGAGAGTAGTCAGGAAGATTGAATGTGCAAAGAAGTGGAATACCAAAGTACTAAGCAATGACGAGGTACGCTTGAAGTTCTCTATGGCTGTAGATACAGCAAAAAGGGATAGTTTAGTAGGAAGGACAAATGAAGAGGAATAGACATCTCTAAAAAGGACAATCACCGAAGTTGCAAAGAAAAACGCAGGGTCAAAGGAGGTAACTGCAGAGAAACCATGGGTAACAGAAGAAATACTTCAGTTGATCGATGAAAGAAGCGAGTACAAAAATGTTCATGGAAATTCAGGAATACAGAAATGCAAGTCGCTGAGGAATGAAATAAACAGGAAGTGCAGTGAAGCCAAGACGAAATGGCTACATGAAAAATGTGAAGAAATCTAAAAAGAAATGATTGTCTGAAGGATTGACCCAGCATTTCAGAAAATCATAATAACCTTCGGTGAAATTAAAAGCAAGAGTGATAACATTAAGAGTGTAACAGGAATTCCACTGATGCAGAAGAGAGGTTTGGGATGTTTGGGGAAGAGACCGAACAGCGAGGTCATCGGTCTCATCGGATTAGGGAAGGACGGGGAAGGAATTCGGCCGTGGCGTTTCGAAGGAACCATGCCGGCATTTGCCTGTAGCGATTTAGGGAAATCACGGAAAGCCTAAATCAGGATGACCGGACGCGGCATTGAACCGTCGTCCTCCCGAATGCGAGTCCAGTGTGCTAACCACTGCGCCACCTCACTCGGTATGTCGAAGAGAGAGCGTATAGATGGAAAGAGCATATTGAAGGCCTCCAGAATGGGGAAGATTTGACTGAGGCCGTAGAAGAAGAAACATGTCGATTTAGAAGAGATGAGCGATCCACTATTAGAATCCGAATTTAAGAGAGCTTTGAAGGATTTTAGATCACGCAAGGCAGAAGGGATAAATAAATTCCATCAGAATTTCTAAAATCACTGGGGGAAGTGGCAACAAAACGACTCTTCACTTTGGTGTGTAGAATGTATCAGTCTGGTGACATACCATTTGACTTTCGGAAAGATATCATTCACACAATTCCGAAGACTGCAAGAGCTGACAAGCGCGAGAATTATCGCACAGTCAGCTTAACAGCTCATGCGCCCAAGTTGCTGACCATAATAATATACAGAAGAGTGGAAGAGAAAATTGAGGATATGCTACATGACAATCAGTTTGGCTTTATAATCAGTAAAGGGACGAGAGAGGCAATTCTGACGTTGCGGTTGATAATAGAAGCAAGGGTAAAGAAAAATAAAGACCCATTTATAGGGTTTGTCGACCTGAAAAAACAGTTCCACAATGTAAAATGGTGCAAGATGTTCGAAATTCTGACAAAAATAAGTACGCTACAGGGAGAGACAGGTAATACACAATATGAACAAGAGTCCAGAGCGAATAATAAGAGTGGACGACCACGTATTAAAGGGGTGTAAGATAAGGATGTGGTCCTTCACTCCTACTGTTAAATCTGTACATCGAAGAAGCAATGATGGAAATAAAAGGAAGATTCAGGAGTGGAATTAAAATTCAAGGTGGAAGAATAACAATGATACGATTCGCTGATGACATTTCTGTCCTGAGTGAAAGTGAAGAAGAATTACATGATCTGCTGAACAGAATGAATAGTCTAATGATCACGGTACATGGACTGAGAGCAAATCGAAGAAAGACGAAAGTAATGAGAACTAGCAGCAATGAGAACATCGACAAACTTGACAAAGTAGATGGGGTTAAGATTTCTGTTACCTAGGCAGCAAAATAACCAATGACGGACGAAGCAAGGAGGACACGAAAAGCAGACTAGCACTGGCAAAAAGGACTTCCCTGGCCAAGAGAAGTCTGCTGGTATCAAACTTAGGTTTTAATTTGATGAGGAACTTTCCGAGAATGTGTGTCCGAAGCAGAGCATTGTGTGGCAGTGAAACGTGGAACAGAAGAGAATCGAAGCATTTGAGATGTGGTGCTACAGATGAATGTTGAAAATTATACGGGCTGATAACGTAAGGAATAAGAAGGTTCTGCGCAGAATCGGAGAGGGAAGGAATATATGGAAAACACTGACAAGGAGAAGGGACAGAATGATAGCACATTTCTTCAAACATGAGGGAATGACTCTCATGGTACTAGAGGGAGCTGGAGAGGGCAGAAACTGTAGAGGAGGACAGAGATTGCAATACATCCAGCAAATAGTTGACTAAGTAGATTGCAAGTGCTACTCTGAGACGAAGAGGTTGGCAGATAAGAGGAAGTCGTGGCAGGTTGCATCAAACCAGTCCCAAGACTGATGACTTAAAAAAAGAACACCGCGTAGTAGTACTCCAAAAGAGGACGGACAAGCGTAGTATGGGCAGTAGATCGGTTACATTTCCAGTGTCCTGCGAATAAGGCGCAGTCTCTGGTTCGCCTTCCCCGCAACATTCTCTATATGTTCTTTCCAATTTCAGTTCTTCGTAGTTGTAATTCGTAGGTATTCGCTTGATTTTATGGCCTATAGACTTGATTGATTTATTATGTAACCGAAGTTTAACGGCTTCCTTTTGGCACTCATGTAGATAACCTCACACTTTTCGTTATTTAGGGTTAGTTACCAATTTTTACACCATAGAGTTTAATTTTCTAGATCGTTATGCAATTCGGTTTGATCTTCTGATGGCTTTACTACATCATAAACGGCAGCCTCATCTGCAAACAGTCTAAAACTCCAGCTCAGATTATCTCCTAATTCGTTTAAATAGATAAGGAACAGCAGAGGGTCTATAACACTACCTTGGGGAACGTCAGAAATCACTTCTGTTTTAGTCGATGACTTTGCGTCAACTACTACGAACTGTTACCTCTCTGACAGGAAGTCACGAATCCAGTCACATAGCTGAGACGATATTCCATAAGCACGCAATTTGACTACAAGCTGCATGTGAGGCAGAGTGCCAAAAGCCTTCCGGGAATCTAGAAATGCGGAATACATTTGAAATCCTTGTCAATAGCACTCAACACTTCGTTTGAGTAAAGATCTAGTTGTTTTTCACTAGAACGATGTTTTGTGTATAATATTTTCCATTACCTAAAGTTTAACTGACAGTGTTAAAAATGTTTGTTGCACAACATAAATGAAGAGAGCTCAGTTTTACAGTTTCTCAGTCAATGTCAAGACCTCACAAACCTTAGATTATAACAATTCAACCTGTTAGATAATGTAATTTAATTACTCGTATCTATTGTGCTTAATATTGTCCGTCGTGTAAAGTGTAATTTCAACGTTAGGAAATAAGCCTGATGCTCAACACTTTATGTAGGTGGATTGTATCTTCGCTTATATAGTCAGTTGTTTACTGAAGATGGCCTAATAAGCCGAAAAGTAGACTGACATAAACAAATCTCAGTAGAACAAAAACAACGTACTTGTTATTCAGCCTTAATTATGAAATTCTTCTACCAAGAAATTACAGAAGAATCTATAAAAATTTCAGCACTTTACTCACCATAAAATTCATTAATTGAAGAATTAACGGTATCATCTAAATAGTTTTAATATACTACACCTGAATATCTCCAACTAAAAGTATTTACAAATGCTGCACACTACAAAACTTCATGTATCACAACAACAAAAACAGTAAACATGCCAGAAACTGCTTAGGGCGGCATCTAGTGTGCATTGCTTGACGTGATTTTGCAGTCGCTCGCTAGACTGAAACGCCGGACAGGTAACATGAAGCGTTCCCAGGTACACCATCATCGAGATCCGACTCTCTCTCCTACCCAATTTACCTGAGGCAATTTCTTTTAGGTTGACTGCAGGCAAGCCTGACGTGTTATAGGTCAGTGTGCTACACCGAATTTTAAAGAAAACGAAGAAGTTCACGAAGCGATAGTAAAAAAGAGCATCAAGCAGTGGTATAGCTACGGCAGCGCTGCAGAACCGAAACCACGAACAGCACGTATGGAGCTATATCGTGGCTTCTAAATGGAAATGTTTTGTCAGCACTGTGATTCTTCTGAAATTACAAATAGGAACGTGCAAAGACTTCCTTTCCTTTGCACACCATGGTCATATGCGGCCCGAAAACGTAGTGTAAAAGTGGATTATAAACTTTGAAGATATTGTATTTTCTTAGAAAAATAAAACTGCAGGACGACCACGGAACGCCAGAGCATATCGAGGCAGCGCACGTTTCTGTCTTATGGAGCCACGTCATGCGATTCGTAAGCGAGCACATACCGTCATATTGACTCAGTAGATTTTACGCCGCGTCCTCCATGTTTTATTAAATACACAGTATTTTCATCCACATAGAGAGAAAATTACTGAAGAATATCATGAGTTGTGACTGTTCTGACGAAAAAACTTACAGGATCTCTAATACCAGCATCCCTACCTGAATCATCATAAATAGCCAGAACAACTAATTAAGTTTCTGAGCAACATTTACAGGAATGTAGGTTTGCGTCGATTAGTGCAGTTCTGTTATGCGGTGTCCTCTAAACTTCTGAAGTTTCCAATTACTTATTTAAAATAGTTTATGCTATGTCAGAGTCAGGTAACATAAAAATGATTCACCCCTTTCGACAGACATCGATTTTTTCAGATCTACAACATTTTACGAAAAAATTAAAATTAAAAATGACGAAAACATGACATGTAGAAAAAAGATTCATATAAAATATGTTCGTTGCATACCATGCAAAACAGCAACAAATCACTCATGAAAACATTGAATCACGTCGTTTTTGTGGTCTTCAGACCGAAAACGCTGATCAATTTTGTGCAAACCTCTTCATTTTCATTCCAGCACTGCTACTAGAACCTACATCTATCTGAACCTGTTTACTGTATTCTAATCTTCGCGCCCCTTTATAACAATTTCTCCCCCCCTCCCTTCCACCCACCACATACACACACACCAGCACCACACACACTAGCCGCTATTACCAAACTGACGATTCCTTAGTGCCTTAGGTTAGCCTATCTTCTTACAACACATCCCTTCTTTCATTGTGAAAAAAGTGTTCGTTAAGAGTCACGTATTTAAAAGGTAAACGCTTGGTGCACTGAATAGTTCATTTGTAGTTGTGTATCTGCGTATGTTCAAAGATCCTCTGCTTGTCTGGTTTTTCATTATGCAGTTGACGTACGCTAACTCACAGGTTACGAACGACTATTATAAATTATTAAAGCAATCTTTTTATTGCTACAAAATAATCATATTTTGGTGCTGGCAACTTTCCACACGTGAAATGGCGTACAACTGAACTGTGCTGTCTAATCTGAGACTGTTTAACGCGGTTTTATGTGATCACTTTGACAAGATATATTAATCTAAGAATGTGCTTTTTTTTGCATACACATGGCATACAATGGCACATACTTCAACATATGCCCACCAGGTAAATAAAGTTCATATTTTTCTGAGTAAAACAGCACCTCTCAGTGAATATGGAGGCGTAACTCATTGTTCAGATGTCGTTTTGTGAAAAATGAGTGTGAAAGAAAAAAAAGGTCAGATTGAATTATATGAGAAAGGAGTGAAAAGGGTGTACGTAGTAGAGATATCCACCACCCAGAGATACACACGACGGGAAATATGACATGCTGTCAAAACGGCATAAAACCAACAAAAGGAGCCGACCTGTAGAAATCATATTATTATTCGGAATTAAATTTGATGCAGAGAAACTAACGCATAGTTATCGAAACATGTTTGATTAAATTAAAAAGAAGTAAGTTATGTTTTGTGTAAGTCGGAGTTTGAGGAAACCCAAATTTAAATCGAAAACGTGGGAAAAACCTATACAGGAGTTTCCAGCCCCAGTAAGATGATTCTTTCAAAACCATGCCAAGTATATCCGAGAGGTACTTATGAATAGGCCTGTATGTTGCTGTTACAACTGACTTCCTCGTCTTGTGTTGGATGCTTATAGACTTCTCTTGGCCATGAATCCCTATTTGTCTTTTGCTGCCGATGTAGCAGAATTCCTTACTTCGTGATCCCCAGTTCTGCTGTTAAGTTTCTCAGTGTTCTCATTTCTGCTGCTTCTTATTTTCATCTGTTTCTCGATTTACTCTCAATCCGTATCCTGCATTCATTAGGCTGTCCATTCATCTAAAATATTTCTGCAGTTCTTCTCCTTTTTCATTGAGGACAGCAATGTCACCAGCGAACCTAATCGCTAATATCCTTTCACCCTGAATTTCAATCCTACTCTAGAATCTTTCTTTTATTTCCGTCATTGCTTCTTCGACGTATAAGGCGGAAGATTACATCCCTGTCTTACACCCTTATTAATCCGAGTACTTCGCCCTTGGCCTTCCAGTGTTATTGTTCCCTCTTGTTTCCTGTACGCTTTGTAAATTACCCGTCTTTCCTTATAACTTAATCTATTTTTCTCAGAATTTCCAACTTGTTGCACCATTTTACACTATCGAACGCTTGTTCCTGGTCGACAAACCCTACGAACGTATCTTGATTTCCATTATCAGCTGCAACGCCATAGCAACATCTCTGGTGCCTTTACCTCTCTTAAAGCCAAGCTGATCTTCATCTAACAGATCCTGTTACGGTGAATGTGTGATAATTCCAGCATTTGTCAGCTCTAGCTATCTTAGTAATTGTGTAGATGATGTTTTTCGAAAGTCTGATCGTATACCGTCAGTCTCATACACATAACAATAAATAACCTAATCATCATCAGTATCCCAATGCGACCAATCGTCATTATCCCCATTCGAATTTCGAACGCCTCATGTGCACTCCTATTCGAGGTGGTTCTCCTGCTGGTGCTATTGTTATACGCGTGGCCTTTGAATATCTCGTCTGCTTCCATTTCTAACAAAGGCTGTGTGTTTTTAAGGAACAGTAACCGGTTTCAGTCATACATAGACCATCTTCAGATCGGCAAATCCCTCGTTGATGAGTGTGGAGTCAATGTGTGTAGCCGCTGAAAGTGCAAGAAGCACACGTCGCCAGTGGGGAGCTCTTCGTCGGAGGATGATCTATGTACGACTAAAACCGGTCACCATGCCATAAAAATAGACAGGATTTGCGATTTGTACTGGCTGGTTTTTGTAGTATACGATACAAGATCGCTGACGTACCAATTACGAGTTCAAAACTGGTCTTTTCAATTTGTTTACCACGTATATTGCCCTACATGTCGGTGTCAACTTCCCTGTTTTCTCTGCTATAAAACTGATACAGCAGTGTAACTGACATTTCGCTGGCAGATGTCTTACGTAACAACTACATTGTATGTATGTCTGAATCTCGTCCGTCAAAAACGATTATGCATTCTCAGAGAAAGAATGATCGAAGAAAACTAATAAGACAAAAAAAGATAAAAATATTTATTAAAGAACAACACGTAAAGATGTCGAACTGAAACTGTTAAATGGGAAACTACTGAACTTAATCATACGGAATGGTGTTCGGTTCTGAAGATAAGCAATACTACGCAGCCAGTCCCCGAAATAACAGATATACTTGAACAACTGGAAAAAGTGCAACTCCAAGATTTGTCTCTACGTTCAGCTAAGACCTCATGGAAACTGAGTTTCGAAGAAGACAGTAACACTTCTCAGCGAGTGGTATACCATCATCATCATCATCATCATTTCATGTCATTTGTTTCATAAATAATAATTTCATTTAACAAGCAAAAATATAACACGCTGTTTTTGCAGAACCGCTATTTACTAAATTTAATTTGACGCTCCATTGATTTCACAATTGTTTTGATGTTCGGCTCAATTTTTCTTATAGACCAGCGCGAAACTGATTCTAAGGATACCGTGTCCCAAAGCCAGCTAGACTGGCGTCACTCAAAATGACTGAGTTTCTATAACGGCGTGCCCTCTCCTTTCCGGGAGGGAATGAAAGATCAGTAAATATTACTATTACTACTACTACTAATAATAATAACAAAAATAAAGAGACTGAACGGTGAAGGGTGAGCCGCCATCAGATCGTAGGCTGGCCGATGCGGCCCGCATTCTGTGCATCCCCGATGTAGGTGGACGGACACGTCCAACTATGAAGTGCACTAGTACCTTTGTCGTGTCATCGAGGCGCGATCGCAATGTCTTTGACACTGGGTACAACGCTCCCATTGGTACTGTAGCGAGAAGGAAGTGCTTCTCTGGGCGGTGTGACTAACCTGGTGTCTTGCTGCTTCGGTAAGTCCCTCGTAGCACAGAAGTAGCGCTTAGTCGCCAGGTTCCATGTAGGTGGTGATCCTACTGAATTGGAGTGTTTAGGGATGCCAGTTGTTAATGGTCAACAACGTTTGTACTATACTTCTTTTAATACAGAGATTACTTTGTCACACACGTCACAGAATCAGCATTTGCAACATTGCGGCTCTGGACTCCGCCGTTATATTCGACCCTTTACACACATTAATCCCGTTTTCTGACTTTACATAATGATATACACTGCCCACGACACTTGGCGTTCTTATAACTAATAACTTCACTTTATTTCTTGCTTAACATCTGAAATATGCACTCGCGACCGTTCTTTTACAGCCGCCCCAGTTACTCGACCGTGCGTTTTGCGTGGCTCCTCGCGACTCACTCGCCCTGTCTTCCCGAAGGACAGGAAGGACCACCCCACCTTTCTCCCTCAGCCAATAAGGACACTTCTCTCGTTTCCGACATATATGTATATATATCCAAACTTTCTGGTTCAGATCGCTGTTGCTAGGCGGATCTGACGTCACGCTTGCGGACATTGTGACGGAAGTTTTCTCGGAACACTGTCTCAGATTGTAAGATCCTACTCCCAAATAGTCGGATCTTGTCCCTACTAAGGTTGCACAACATTGCCTCCTATGATTTCATCACTAATGCTCTTGCTGACGCTTAATTGTTAAATGTACATGTAGCCTGGCTGCTATTGAGCATTCGCGATCGCATAAATGTGCGTAATACTTGGCTTAAACATGTGAAGGGAATGCATATATGTATATCATGGGGAAAACGTTGTAAAGGCGCTTACAAGCTGCGCTGCCGTTCGCATACTCTCTGGGTCCGATTTGCATTTCTTTGAAGGTATTTATCCGTTTCAAACGCTTGCACTCGCTCAAAGCTGCATCTACCCAACCAGTAGCACGCTCCTCTTTACCGTGAGGGAATGTACTTGATGGTGCATTTCCCCAATACTGCCACTATGGCTTCCACGGTTGTTTTACTGAAGGCTTCAGTGGGTGGGAAAGACTGCAGGCGTAAGCGAGAAACGTCGACGGAGCCCAGCTCTGGACCTGAAGACGCCGGCCGCGTGTTTCGGCGTCCGATGGCGCAGAGACGCCGGCGTCTGCGATGGCGTCGGCCGTGTTTGCACAATTAATTTGTCCGGGCGGCGCAGCGCGGCGCTGCCGGCGTCGACCGCTGCCGGGCCCGTAATGAACCGAAAATAAACAACTAATTAAAACGTAAACACGCCGGCAGCGAGGCCGCCGCCCACCCCAAGGCCCGCCGCCAATTTCAATATGTGCTCCTCTCTATGTATATACAACCTCGAAAATACATATTTAACAAACTGCAAATAACAAAGTCGCTGACATAATATGCTAACATATTACACCGGGGAGGGACGAGAGGTGAACTGTCTGGCTCGTTATGAAGGGGTATCGGTGGCGAAAAAGATACTGCTGCTGTTGTTTCATTTGTTATGTAGTGAGATACTACCTTGTAGCTCGACAAGCCGGGAGACCGATATTTCACGCACAGCTTTCACTGTTCATAGAGTGAAACATGGAAGACGAAGACCAGTTTACTAGAGACGATGATGGGATAAAAAAAAGCTGACGGTACCTTTCTCTAAAGAATTATTGAGGTATCGTCGAACAGCAGTTTAGGTTAACCAAGGGAGAACGTAATCTTACTTTCTGATGTGAAATTAACGAATATGAGTCTAGCGTGGTAAGAGTACAACCACCTCCCTTAGTTGGAGTATGATTGTTGTTGTTGTGGTCTTCAGTCCAGAACTGGTTTGAGGCAGCTCTCCATGCTACTCTATCTTGTGCAAGCTTCTTCATCTCCCAATACGTGCTGCAGCCTACATCCTTCTGAATATGTTTAGTTTACTCATCTCTTGGTCTCCCTCTACGATTTTTACCCTCAACGCTGCCCTCCAATACTAAATTGGTAATGCCTTTATGCCTCAGAACATGTCCTACCAACCGATCCCTTCTTCTGACACTTTAATCTATACTCGATGTTAACAAATTTCTCTTCTTCAGAAACGCTTTCCTTGCCATTGCCAGTCTGCATTTTATATCCTCTCTACTTCAACCATCAACAGTTATCTTGCTCCCCAAATAGCAAAACTCCTTTACTACTTTAAGTGTCTAATTTCCTAATCTAATTCCCACAGCATCACCCGACTTAATTCGACTACATTCCATTATCCTCGTTTTGCTTGTGTTGATGTTAATCTTATACCCTCCTTTCAAGACACTTTCCATTCCGTTCAACTGCTCTCCCAAGCCCTTTGCTGTCTCTGACAGAATTACAATGTCATCGGTGAACCTCAGAGTTTTTATTTCTTCTCCATGGATTTTAATACCTACTCCGAACATTTCTTTTGTTCCTTCACTGCTTGCTCAATATACAGATTGAATAACATCGGGGAGAGACTACAACCCTGTCTCACTCCGTTCCCAACCACTGCTTCCCTTTCATTTCCGTCGACTCTTGCAACTGCCATCTGGTTTCTGTACAAATTGTAAATAGCCTTTCGCTCCCTGTAGTTTACCCCTGCCACCTCCAGAATTTGAAAGAGCGTATTCCAGTCAACATTGTCAAAAGCTTTCTCCAAGTCTACAAATGCTAGAAACTTAAGTTTGCCTTTTCTTAATCTAGCTTCTAAGATAAGTCGTAGGGTCAGTATTGCCTCACTTCGTATAATGGAATAAATATCATCAGGAATAACCTTCCTATCGGGACAGGAACAGTCACTTGGTCGACATACCTGGGCGACGTATCGGGCTGACGCAAAACTTTTGTTGATGTGTGTACGTTGTCTGCGAGTAAATAAGGAATTTTATTCCTTCTCCGCAGCAAAGCTGCGCCGCTGTCGGCCCACAGAACGCCCTCCACGTGTTAGCTACTGGATGGACTCCTAGGGCCGTCCTTTCGCTGGAATTGCTCTCGGCTGGCCATTTTTTCTCCTCGTTTGGAGCCAATATCCGGCCGGGCCACACGTCACCGGCCGCTCGCCGAGTCATTAAAATGTAAATTCGGTCGCTGCAGCGCAATGATGAGAGGCGACGGCGGCGTCAGCGCCCGGCGGGTGTCCGGCGCCGCCCCACGCCGCCCCACGCCGCCCACGCCTCGCGCCACCCGCTGGCCGACCGGCGCCGCCAGATTGGCCTCCAGCCGGCGCCGGGAGCAAACACCGCGCCGCACTGCGCAGGGAAGGGGGAGCCGCCTTCCCCATCGGCAGACAGCCTCCACTCCAGAGTCAGACCTGCAGGACTGCGTACGAGTGGAGGAGTGGCAGAATGTCGGTAACTAAATGTGGTGTGTACACTCGATGTACCCGAAAGTCGGTTAGCATTTGAAACTGCATTAATCAACAGAATAATGTAGGCAGACGGGTAAAATTTGACACACTTTCCGGAAACGACATGGGGTTTTACTGAAGCCAAAAAATTGAGATAAAAAACAGGCCTATAGATGGCACTGAACAGCAACATATGAGGCCCACAAGAAAGACTGGCCGTGGCACGTAACTCACGAACGTAGGCCCGGGGTCCACAAGAAATACGGGCCCAGCGACGAACTTGTGACGTCGCACTAGTAGGCTTGTGTGCCACATTTCGGGAACGCTCGTCTCTGTGCCGAAATCAATAAGTAACTGAGATGGCACCTACCAAAGGTCTCAACTTCGTCGTGGGCCGTCGAGAGCTTGCGTAATTTTAAACGCACAGTCAGGAATTATCAAACTCTTGTGAAACAGCTCCTCTCTCCCCGCCGGAGACGGCTACTGGCTCTCGTGAGACCTGCAGCGTCACGTGCTGGCCACTCCCGCCGCGGCCCCAGGTCGTCCCGAGCTCACTCGCTCGCTCAAAAAAATGGCTCAAATGGCTTTGAGCACTATGGAACATAACAGCTGAGGTCTTCAGTCCCCTAGAACTTAGAACTACTTAAACCTAACTAACCTAAGGACATCACACACATCCATGCCCGAGGCGACATTCGAACCTGCGGCCGTAGCGGTCGCGCGGTTCCAGACTGTGGCGCCTAGAACAGCTGGGCCACTCCAGTCGCTCACTCAGATGAGCAGATCAGAAAAAATGCGCTTCCATTCCTGTCGACTCCTAATTTGAATCCGTTATTATGGAGTCTATTAGTCCTACAACGATCGGAAGTCCGTAGACCTACTATTTTCTACGGCTGTACTGAGTGCAGTAAATTTGTTCATAAGACCCACAAAATATTAGATACAGGCTCCCAGGTAGATGCTGTTTTCCTTGACTTCCGGTAGGCGTTCGATACAGTTCCGCACTGTCGCCTGATAAACAAAGTAAGAGCGTACGGAATATCAGACCAGCTGTGTGGCTGGATTGAAGAGTTTTTAGCAAACAGAACGCAGCATGTTTTTCTCAATGGAGAGACGTCTACAGACGTTAAAGTAACCTCTGGCGTGCCACAGGGGAGTGTTATGGGACCATTGCTTTTCACAATATATATAAATGACCTAGTAGATAGCGTCGGAAGTTCCATGCGGCTTTTCGCGGATGATGCTGTAGTATACAGACAAGTTGCAACATTAGAAAACTGCAGCGAAATGCAGGAAGATCTCCAGCGGATACGCACTTGGCGAAGGGAGTGGCAACTGACCCTTAACATAGACAAATGTAATGTATTGCGAATACGTAGAAAGAAGGATCCTTTATTGTATGATTATATGATAGCGGAACAAACACTGGTAGCAGTCACTTCTGTAAAATATATTGGAGTATGCGCACGGAACGATTTGAAGTGGAATGATCATATAAAATTAATTGTTGGTAGGGCGGGTGCCAGGTTGAGATTCATTGGGAGAGGCATTAGAAAATGTAGTCCATCAACGAAGGAGGTGGCTTACAAAATATTCGTTCGACCTATACTTGAGTATTACTCATCAGTGTGGGATTCGTACCAGATCGGGTTGACGGAGGAGATAGAGAAGATCCAAAGAAGAGCGGCGCGTTTCGTCACAGGGTTATTTGGTAACCGTGATAGCGTTACGGAGATGTTTAGCAAACTCAAGTGGCAGACTCTGCAAGAGAGGCGCTCTGCATCGCGGTGTAGCTTGCTGTCCATGTTTCGAGAGGGTGCGTTTCTGGATGAGGTATCGAATATATTGCTTCCCCGTACTCATACCTCCCGAGGAGATCACGAATGTAGAGAGATTCGAGCGCGCACGGAGGCTTTCCGGCAGTCGTTCTTCCCGCGAACCATACGCGACTGGAACAGGAAAGGGAGGTAATGACAGTGGCACGTAAAGTGCCCTCCGCCACACACCGTTGGGTGGCTTGCGGAGTGTAAATGTAGATGTACATGTACATGTAAAATCGTGCCAAAATGATTGTCGGTTGCATGAGGCACCACATCTTGTATGAAATGAAGACTTTTGAGCAGAAGCGACTAAACGCTATAAATAAGCCGTTATACGATTTGTGTCGAGCATAGATCTTAAATTTCTGCATACTGCAAAGCTGTGAATTTTGTTGTGGGGCTAGTAATCAGCAAGACTCCATAATAGCAGATTCCAATAGCAGATGTAATTCTCGTTAGTACGTAAACACCCTGTCGCGAGTTAACAGGTTTACAAAAGTATTTTGCCTCCTGAGCTTAGCGAGCGATCGAGCCCCGGCCTAAGCGCCGCGGCCAACCTTTCTCGCGCACCTCAGTCAACACCCTCAGTGACGCCGCATGAGCTGTAGTGAGAGAGGGAGTCAAATGTGCCACCCATCGTAGCGCGTTAACTGCACCGCAAAGGGCACTGTCAGTGAAGCCTTGCAATCAGACTGGACGATCCGCTACTGCAACTTTACGATCCTATCGCCATAAAAAGGGTACTCGAACGGTTAAAGGTCCTCTCTCAAGTGTCGCTGTGAAGGAAATGCTCACGAAGTTCTAAGCCACGGGTTCTTTAGAATATCGGTCCCGTAGTGGGCCGTCAGATACCAGATCTGCTCCTACTTGGACAGTTCAGGAAGAAATAGAGATCTTAGCCCAGTCCACGTTTGCCTTCTTTACTCAGGAGCCAACAATGTCGTAGTGGGGCGGCACTTAGGGCCACCCATGTACCGGACGACATTGTTAACCCATATAAACTAGTAGCTACAGTAAGAGCGTGAGACGCTGACCGGGAGCACCGAAGTACTGCTCGATGCGTGCTGAGGCCGTTCGGAACACTCTGTGTCGGTTTCTGTCTGTTTCAGATCGCTGCCACTCTCAGTGATCACTACTTATGACACCATAATTGCGTGATGAATGAGTCGTTGGTTTTACACCATGTGCGAATGACTGTGATTAATTATAATATTTGCAATTACATTTAAATGCACTATTCATTATTACACACCATCACGAAAGTGTAGTAAATAATTTAAATGTCAGTTTTGCTCTACACACTGTGTTGTATTAAACAGCCTTAAGTAATTTAATGTTCCTTGCTAGAAATAAGCATTGAATTTGACGACGACATTCTCTGTAATGCGCATTCATGAATTCACGTTGTTTCAGCGCCAATAGTAGCTGACAGGTACGGTCTGCGCCCGCCTGTGAGTTGTCAGGACTGGAAGATAAACAAGAAAACGTTCTCTCTGTACATCCTCTAACACTGCAGACGTCGTGCTACTTGCCCCTCTGCCCCTGAGGCAAACAGCCAACTTTACTTCGCGAATGACCTAAATCACCAAAAACCTTATAAAATTAAGCACATCTAAAAGTTGTAGCGTCTCTGTAAGTATTTTTGTTTGTTACCGAGGAGAAAAAATTCGCACTTCAGAAGCCCTGAAAATCAGATGACGATTCTGGATTCGGCTGTTGGCTCCTAAATGCGTATTACTACGAAATACTTGATTGGGACCGCATGCGGTTCTCAGGGCTGCAGTTTGTCCACCACTCCTTTAGAGCGTTCATCTCTGGATGGTGAAGTCAGATGTCGTGAGGTCGCGCGTCGCACCGGTTTTCCACGCACTGCTGTTTGGAGAGCACTAGGGCGCGCCCTCCAACGCCATCTGTACAAAATCAACTTCGTCATGTATTGTTACCCATACATTTTGTGACGCAGAGAATATTTCCGGTGTGGGTACTTCAAAAAATGGGAGATGACGATGATTGGTTGTCTAACGCGTTGTGGACCGATTTCACACTCCGAGGGTCCGTCAGCCGAACAGCTGCAGAAAATGGGCTACCGATAATGTTAGAACTGTCGTGGAAAGCCCACTGCACGACGAGAAAGACAAAGTGGTTTTTGGATTTACTACAACAGTCATGATCGGACCGCGAGGTAATCCTTCTCAAACTGTCGTTGTGACGGAAGCGACGTAAGCCGACATCCTACAGGATCACATCGTCTCTCGCTTAGCGGATAAACACCTGCTGGAAGGTACGACTTTTATGCAGGATGGCGCTCCACCCAATATTGCTACACCTGTGAAAAATCTCTTGCGCGCATCCTTTGGTGGGTATTGCGTGCTTAAGGGCCCCTCCCGTCATGTTTGGCCTCCCACATCCCTAGGCTTCAGTCTGCGTGATGTTTGCGTGTTACATGAAGGTAATGCTACTGAATGACAGCCAACAGGTTGAGCATCTGTTATAAAGAATATCGTCGCTGCTAAAAATCAGTTGTGATGATAATTATTGCTTTTGTATCATGTTAACGGGCTTTTGGATCAGCCTGCATCTATGTACATAAATATGTTCGCTTCTACTAAAACAAGATCCTCCTGTAGTTTCAGCAATCTTGTGTAATAATTGTGACTGTTCACCTACGGTAAGGTGTCTTCGATTAGTATTTGAAACTTCTCGCTCCTGGGTTCGAATCAACATGCTGGCTAAATTTTGAATAAACATCATCAGCAAAATCGGCCGAAGACTTCCGACTTAAAAAGTCAGCCTTGTTTTGCCAAAGGGCTTATCAAAGAGGGTGGAGGACCAGACAGAAGACACTCTCTTGCCGTCTGGAAGGTAAACTGCCCCTAAAGGCTAATGAATCAGCAATGATCAACGGCATGATGATTCTGAAGTTAATGGAAACCACGACGTAAGGTGTAGCCCCAGGATATGCGGCCTGTAACTGAAAAATCGTCATGACCTTTCCATTGGTAAAAGATACTCGATTAGCCCCACATTCGATGATCTGGAAACAAACTGCGAAAGGGTTAAGTGAACATGAGAAAATATGCAATTATGAACGAGAGGGTAACATCTTACGAGTCGCTGCATGGAATGTCAGAAATTTGAGCGTCGTTTGAAACCGACAAAATCTTAGAAAGGAAATGCTAAGGCTCAATGTAGATATAATGGAGGCCTGAAAATTGAAATGGAAATCAAACAAGGGATTCTCTTCACTCGAATATAGGGAAATATTGACAGCAGCAGATAATGCTATAACGGGAGTAGTTAAGTGATAGGTTTGTTCACATCAGAGTCGGCAGCAAACCTACGCCGACCACAATAGTTCAGGTGTGCGGGTCGACGTAGCATGCAGAATATGAAGAGAGAGAGAGGGGAAGGAATGGGCCGGCCGAAGTGGCCGTGCGGTTAAAGGCGCTGCAGCCTGGAACCGCAAGACCGCTACGGTCGCAGGTTCGAATCCTGCCTCGGGCATGGATGTTTGTGATGTCCTTAGGTTAGTTAGGTTTAACTAGTTCTAAGTTCTAGGGGACTAATGACCTCAGCAGTTGAGTCCCATAGTGCTCAGAGCCATTTGAACCATTTTTTGGAAGGAATGGAAGAAAGAGCTATAATAGAATATGGGCTTGTTACTAGCAATGAGAGAGCAGAAATACTAACTGGATACTACAATAAATTTCAGCTAGTAGTAACGAGGCCTTATTAAAAGAGGAAAAGGAACACTTGGAAAAGACCCAGAGACATGGTAGGATTCCAGATGGATAACATAATGGTCAGAGATCCCGAAAGCAAATACTGTAAGGACGTAAGGATGTAGATACTGCGATAAGATACACCACTTCAGCTGAGAGAAGTGTAACTGGGAAGAAAACGTTGGATGAAAGATGATATACTTCAACTGATTGACGAAAGAAAGAAATACAAAAATATTTATGGAAAGACAGGAATACAGCAACATAAATACCAAGGAATGAAATAAATATGAAGTACTGTGAATTGAAACCAACACGATATGGCTGAAGGAAAACTGTAAAGAAACTGAAAAACAAATGCTCGTCGGAAGGACGAAGTCAACATATACAGTCATAACAAGCAAGGCTGGCAATATTAAAAGTACAGCAGATAGGTGGAAAGAGTACATCGAAGGCCTCTATGTTGGAGAGGAATTGTCTGACGACGTAATAGAAGAAGTCTATATGGAAGAGATACGGGATCAGTATTAGAGCCAGAATTTAAAAGAGTTTTGGAAGACCTGAGATTAAATAGGGCAGAAGGAATAGACAACATTTCACCGGATTTTCTGAAATCACAGGGGAAACGGCAACCAAACGACTATTTAAGTTGGTGTGCAGAACCTGCGAAACTGTCAGCATACCATCAGAATTTCGGAAAAATGTTATCCACGCAATTTCGAAGATAGCAAAGGCAAAAAAAACCAGAACTATCGCATAATCAGCTTAACAGTTCATGCTTCCGAGCTGCTGACAACAATAATACACAGAAGAACACAAAAGATATGTGAGGATGTCAGTTGATGATCAGTTTGCTTCTAAAAGGGAAAGCCACCAATATTACAGTCATGACGTTTCGCTTCATAACGGAAGTAAGACTGAAGAAAAATCAAGAGACGCTCAAAGGATTTGTCGTCCTGGAAAAGCCGTTCGACAGTGTACAATCGTGCAAGATGTCCGACATTTTGAGCCAAACAGGAGTAAACTGTAGGAAAATACGTGTAATATATCTCGTGTACAAGAACCAAGAGGGAACAATAAGTCAGCAGGACCAAGAACGAAGTGCTCAGATCAAAAACAGTGTGAAACAGGGATGTGTTCTTTTGCTAGTACTATTCAGTCTATGCATCGAAGAAGTAATGACGGAAATAAGAGAAAGGTTGAAGACTGAGATTAACATTCAGGATGAAAAGATACCAGCGACAAGATTCGCTGATGACATTGCTATCCTTCGTGAGGGTGATAAAGAATTGCAGTATACGTTGGATGGCACGAACAGTCTAATGAGTACAGAACATGGACTGAGAGTAAACAGAAGGAAGATCAAAGTAATTAGACGTAGCAGAAACGAGAATAGCGAAAAGAGTAAAATCAGAAATGGCGATCACGAAGTCAAGGAATTCTTCTACCTTGGATGCAAATTAACACATGACGGACGAAGCAAAGAGGAAATAAAAAGCAGACTAGCACAGAGAAAGAGGATGTGGTGCAAGTGCTACTCTCAGATGAAGAAGTTGGACAAGAGAGGAATTCGTGGATGGCCGCATCAAAATATTCCTAACAGTAATAACACACAAAGAAAAGAAAATGAAACCAGCAACCAACCCTGGTTCGCAAGAGTAACTCTATTTATTGTGGGAAGACTTGACTGGAGGAGTGGCGATAAATTGTACATGCTAACTTTCCTTGTGACTCAATCTTTTTGTGAAAATAGTATCAAAACGTCTAAAGTATTTTATGGCATTAGTGTTTGTCTAAAGACAGAACAATGCGGCAGAGAACTTTAGTTTATAAAAACCGTAGACACAGAATCATAACATCTAAAATAGTGACTAAGTACCCATCAAAGATAAGATACATATTGATCGTGAATACAGATTTAAAAGAAAAAGGCAATCGAAAATAATCCCAAACGATCTCATAGTCGACCAAAGTCCATCCTCTTGCGTTTGTAGACTCTCACTGCGCCTTTTTTGCGTGATTTGCACGGAATAGACTTCGTTCGCCAGCGGTCCTTAAACACACAAAACAAAAAGCGAGAAATCAGTTGTAACGTAGTAAAATGATCAACAAATACACTAAATACGCCTTCTCTGGTCTCCTTACTGTGTTGTAGAAGCGGTGGAATGTGGATTCCTTAGTTCACTTTTAAGACACTACGAAAACCAGTTGTAATGACGAAATGTGATTCAACGCCATAATTGTATTTGATTTTATTATTATAGTAATTACTGCTAGTTGAACCACCATTCCCATTTAAAGAACTTTATTACTTAGTTACATATACTTCCCCCCATAAACCATGGACCTTGCCGTTGGTGGGGAGGCTTGCGTGCCTCAGCGATACAGATGGCCGTACCGCAGGTGCAACCACAACGGAGGGGTATCTGGTGAGAGGCCAGACAAACATGTGGTTCCTGAAGAGGGGCAGCAGCCTTTTCAGTAGTTGCAGGGCCAACAGTCTGGATGATTGACTGATCTGGCCTTGTAACATTAACCAAAACGGCCTTGCTGTGCTGGTACTGCGAACGGCTGAAATCAACGGGAAACTACAGCCGTAATTTTTCCCGAGGAAATGCAACTTTACTGTATGATTAAATGATGATGGCGTCTTCTTGGGTAAAATATTCCGGAGGTAAAATAGTCCCCCATTCGGATCTCCGGGCGGGGACTACTCAAGAGGACGTCGTTATCAGGAGAAAGAAAACTGGTGTTCTACGGATCGGAGCGTGGAATGTCAGATCCCTTAATCGGGCAGGTAGGTTAGAAAATTTAAAAAGGGAAATAGATAGGTTAAAGTTAGATATAGTGGGAATTAGTGAAGTTCGGTGGCAGGAGGAACAAGACTTTTGGTCAGGTGAATACAGGATTATAAATACAAAATCAAATAGGGGTATTGCAGGAGTAGGTTTAATAACGAATAAAAAAACAGGAGTGCAGGTTAGCTACTACAAACAGCATAGTGAACGCATTATTGTGGCCAAGATAGACACAAAGCCCATGCCTACTACAGTTGTACAAGTTTATATGCCAACTAGCTCTGCACATGATGAAGAAATAGATGAAATGTATGACAAGATAGAAGAAATTATTCAGGTAGTGAAGGGAGACGAAAATTTAATAGTCATGGGTGACTGGAATTCGTCAGTAGGAAAAGGGAGAGAAGGAAACATAGTAGGAGAATATGGATTGGGGGGAAGAAATGAAAGAGGAAGCCGCCTTGTAGAATTTTGCACAGAGCATAACTTAACCATAGCTAACACTTGGTTCAAGAATCATAAAAGAAGGTTGTATACCTGGAAGAATCCTGGAGATACTAAAAGGTATCAGATAGATTATATAATGGTAAGACAGAGACTTAGGAACCAGGTTTTAAATTGTAAGACATTTCCAGGGGCAGATGTGGATTCTGACCACAATCTATTGGTTATGAACTGCAGATTGAAACTGAAGAAACTGCAAAAAGGTGGAAATTTAAGGAGTTGGGACCTGGATAAACTGAAAGAACCAGTGGTTGTAGCGTAAGGGAACAATTGACAGGAATGGGGGAAAGAAATACAGTAGAAGAAGAATGGGTAGCTCTGAGGGATGAAGTAGTGAAGGCAGCAGACGATCAAGTAGGTAAAAAGACGAGAGCTAGTAGAAATCCTTGGGTAATAGAAGAAATATTGAATTTAATTGATGAAAGGAGAAAATATAAAAATGCAGTAAATGAAGCAGGCAAAAAGGAATACAAACGTCTTAAAAATGAGATCGACAGGAAGTGCAAAATGGCTAAGCAGGGATGGCTAGAGGACAAATGTAAGGATGTAGAGGCTTGTCTCACTAGGGGTAAGATAGATACTGCCTACAGGAAAATTAAAGAGACCTTTGGAGAGAAGAGAACCACTTGTATGAATATCAAGAGCTCAGATGGAAACCCAGTTCTAAGCAAAGAAGGGAAGGCAGAAAGGTGGAAGGAGTATATAGAGGGTTTATACAAGGGCGATGTGCTTGAGGACAATATTATGGAAATGGAAGAGGATGCAGATGAAGACGATATGGGAGATAAGATACTGCGTGAAGAGTCTGACAGAGCACTGAAAGACCTGAGTCGGAAGAAGGCCCCGGGAGTAGACAACATTCCATTAGAACTACTGATGGCCCTGGGAGAGCCAGTCATGACAAAACTCTACCATCTGGTGAGCAAGATGTATGAGACAGGCGAAATACCCTCAGATTTCAAGAAGAATATAATAATTCCAATCCCAAAGAAAGCAGGTGTTGACAGATGTGAAAATTACCGAAATATCAGTTTAATAAGTCACAGCTGCAAAATACTAACGCGAATTCTTTACAGACGAATGGAAAAACTGGTAGAAGCGGACAACGGGGAAGGTCAGTTTGGATTCCGTACAAATGTTGGAACACGTGAGGCAATACTGACCTTACGACTCATCTTAGAAGAAAGATTAAGGAAAGGCAAACCTACGTTTCTAGCATTTGTAGACTTAGAGAAAGCTTTTGACAACGTTAACTGAAATACTCTCTTTCAAATTCTAAAGGTGGCAGGGGTAAAATACAGGGAGCGAAAGGCTATTTACAATTTGTACAGAAAGCAGATGGCAGTTATAAGAGTCGAGGGGCATGAAAGGGAAGCAGTGGTTGGGAAAGGAGTGAGACAGGGTTGTAGTCTCTCCCCGATGTTATTCAATTTGTATATTGAGCAACCAGTAGAGGAAGCAAAAGAAAAATTCGGAGTAGGTATTAAAATTCATGGAGAAGAAGTAAAAACTTTGAGGTTCGCCGATGACATTGTAATTCTGTCAGAGACAGCAAAGGACTTGGAAGAGCAGCTGAACGGAATGGACAGTGTCTTGAAAGGAGGATATAAGATGAACATAAACAAAAGCAAAACGAGGATAATGGAATGTAGTCGAATTAAGTCGGGTGATGCTGAGGGAATTAGATTAGGAAATGAGACACTTAAAGTAGTAAAGGAGTTTTGCTATTTAGGGAGTAAAATAACTGATGATGGTCGAAGTAGAGAGGATATAAAATGTAGACTGGCAATGGCAAGGAAATCGTTTCTGAAGAAGAGAAATTTGTTAACGTCGAGTATAGACTTAAGTGTCAGGAAGTCGTTTCTGAAAGTATTTGTATGGAGTGTAGCCATGTATGGAAGCGAAACATGGACGATAACTAGTTTGGACAAGAAGAGAATACAAGCTTTCGAAATGTGGTGCTACAGAAGAATGCTGAAGATTAGATGGGTAGATCACATAACTAATGAAGAGGTGTTGAATAGGATTGGGGAGAAGAGATGTTTGTGGCACAACTTGATTAGAAGAAGGGATCGGTTGGTAGGACGTGTTTTGAGGCATCAAGGGATCACAAATTTAGCATTGGAGGGCAGCGTGGAAGGTAAAAATCGTAGAGGGAAACCAGAGATGAATACACTAAGCAGATTCAGAAGGATGTAGGCTGCAGTAGGTACTGGGAGATGAAGAAGCTTGCACAGGATAGAGTAGCATGGAGAGCTGCATCAAACCAGTCTCAGGACTGAAGACCACAACAACAACAACACATATACTTGTAACCTCCCCTCACTTATCGACCTTAATGACAGTGAAAAATTAAACCACGTGCAACTAATGGATATTTGGGAAAAGCAATCGTCACCGAAGTTAATTTGTCGGTAAAGAGAGAGGAAAGGGTTACATCTAAATGAAAGGAAAAATGCAAATGAAATTGGTGGAAATTAATTTTGAAAAGGGGTAAAGTTAATAAAGTAAATGTGCGGTCGTTACGTTAACAATTAATTGGCGTTAATTAGATATTTGAGATTTGGGGATAATTACGGTCGCCAGTCCCATGGACAACTACTATAATAACTGAAAATGAAAGATTAATGCACATATATTTAGCACTAAAAGCGTGGCAACTGAAGGTTGACACGTGTTGTGTGAAAACTGAAAGTTTGTCTGACGTAATAAATTTCGCTGCACTCTGAATTAATTTAGCAAAAGAATTAATGAAACCGGAAATATGAAAGTTAATTTAGTGACTGAAATTAATAGTGAACTTTGTTTCTGAAGCACTACGAAATTCAATAAAATAAGGTTAGTCTTGGGCTACCTCAACAATCATTTCAAAAGCTACTTGTATCAACGCAATTTAGAAATAAGAGATTTAACTTTGAACTTGAATTAAATGATTCTGAACATTTAACAATAGTAAAATTTAGTACGTACCAAGCTGAGCTGCAGTCACAGGTAAGCTAAAATATGGTAACAAAACTCGCACTCTTAATTTGTGCTTGTGTAATCTAATTATTGTCGCCAGCTATGAATACCTTAACTGAACTTTGAAATCAAAGCAGTGAAATGGAATGATATTACTTTAATGCTGGCGTTTGAATTTCAACGACACTCGGGATCATTTCGGAAAAGGAAGGGACCCTGCTTGGCAATGCAATTGGGACAATGGGCAACAAAGTTTCATGCTAAGTTGCTGTAATTTTGTGATGCAACAAATTTAAAAGCTGAGGTCTGCCATACAGTTCTGAAACTTTATGTGCTTTTAGTCTTCCTTGTTGGTTGATTGAAGGTTTGCAGTCGCCGATCGGGGAGGTGGCGACAGTCACTCATTGTCGGCCGTCGCTGTTGCAGAAGCTGGATGTTGGCACGCCTTCTTCTCGACACTGCCACCGGTCGAAACGGGCTCTTGATGTGCGCCAGCTAATGCTTTCCGTCCGCGACACCGTGTCAGAAACTGTCAGAGCAAGTCGAGCGCAATTACATGCTGCCAAACCCCGAAAGCGCGGCAACTCGCGGGAGCGTCACACAACACACCCGCTCCACTGCCCTACTCCCGCCAGACTCTGCCCTGCCCGCGCTCCACACGGCCGATTTCACACTACCAAAGATCCTAAACACTTTGGTTCTCCACACGACCTATCGATGTAATCGTTCGATAGCATAGTTTTCCCTAGGCAAGACCCAGCGTAAAAATACAAATAGTATTTACAAAACAAACCAACTGTACATCGTCATAATTCATATATATATATATATATATATATATATATATATATATATATATATATATATATATATATATATATAGTAAAACAATTACAATATATAAAGACACAGAAATGTCATATCTTCAGGTAAGAAAATAAGGAAAAAAATTTATAGTACAGTAGATGGAAATAGGAGGATATGAATTTCCGGCGTTACATACTGACAGGTGCACTTTTACTTGTCATTCTGAGACTTTGCAGGAAAATGCATGTTAAACAGTACACGAACAATTAATTAAATTAAGAAAACGCTTATCTGTGCTCATCAATAAATAGTTGAATTACGTATGGTACATTAAGCACACAGAACATGTCAAATGAAAGATCGAAAGGTCTGTGTTCATGTAATAGTTCACATGCTATGTGCCTGTAGAGAATTCCAAGTTCTGGCAAATTCTGTATTTTCAGTATTAAATAATCAAGCTGTAACTCCAGATCTGCATGGTTGGAGGTATGAGAGGTTTTGTGGCATTTAGTTGCTGTCTGATATACTATTTGTGAACATATTTCAGTGCATTAAATCTTTATTAATTCAATGTATTTCCCAGGAATATACATTGGCATCACCTTCATATATTTCGTAATAATAATTGTACAGTGATAGGTTCCTTCTCATTGTTATTATGCTTTTGATATGAAACTTCATGGCAGATTAAAACTGTGCGCCGGAGCGAGACTCGAACTCCGGAACTTCGCCTTTCGCGGGCAAGTGCTCTACCAACTGAGCAACCCAAGCACGACTCACGTCGCGTCCTCACAGCTTTACTTCTCGCAGTACCTCGTCTCCTACCTTACAAACTTTACAGAAGCTCTCCTGCGAAACTTGCAGAACCAGCACGCCTGAAAGAAAGGATATTGCGGAGACATATCTCTGCAAGTTTCGCAGGAGCGCCTGGAAACAAGGTACTGGCAGAAGTAAAGTTGTGAGGACGGGTGTGAGTCCTGCTTGGGTAGCTCAGTTGGTAGAGCACTTGCCCGCGAAAGGCAAAGGTCCCGAGTTCAAGTCTCGGTCCGGCACACAGTTTTAATCTGCCACGAAGTTTCATATCAGCGCACACTCCACTGCAGAGTGAAAATCTCATTCTGAATGCTTTTGATATGTTTAGTTGTTCAGTACAGCCTTTGTTACCCCGTGGTCTAGGGGTGGCGTCTTTGATTCATAATCAAAACGTCTTCGGTCCCAGGTTCGATCCCCGCCACTGCCTAAATTTTGATAAATAATTAGTATTGGCGGCCGAAGACTTCCGGCATAACAAGTCAGCCTGATTCTGACAACGGCCTTGACAAAGAGGGCGGAGGAGCGGATAGAGGTTCAGGGCACTCTCTTGTCCTAGGGGTGGGAAATTGCCCCTAAAGGCGGAAGAATCAGCAATGATCAACGACATTAGGATGCAGAAGGCAATGTAAACCACTGCATTAAAGACACGTAACGTGTATCCACAGGACATGTGGCCTGTAATTGAAGAAGTATCATGATGATCTCTCCATTGGCAAAAGATTCCGGAATAGTCCCCCATTCGGATCTCCGGGAGGGGACTGCCAAGGGGGAGGTTACCATGAGAAAAAGATTGAATAATCAACGAAAGGATAACGTTTTACGATTCGGGGCGTGGAATGTCAGAAGCTTGAACGTGGTAGGGTAACTAGAAAATCTGAAAAGGGAAATGCAAAGGCTCAATCTAGATATAGTAGGGGTCAGTGAAGTGAAGTGGAAGGAAGACAAGGATTTCTGGTCAGATGAGTATCGGGTAATATCAACAGCAGCAGAAAATGGTATAACAGGTGTAGGATTCGTTATGAATAGGAAGGTAGGGCAGAGGGTGTGTTACTGTGAACAGTTCAGTGACGGGGTTGTTCTAATCAGAATCGACAGCAGACCAACACCGACAACGATAGTTCAGGTATACATGCCGACGTCGCAAGCTGAAGATGAACAGATAGAGAAAGTTTATGAGGATATTGAAAGGGTAATGCAGTATGTAAAGGGGGACGAAAATCTAATAGTCATGGGCGACTGGAATGCAGTTGTAGGGGAAGGAGTAGACGAGAAGGTTACAGGAGAATATGGGCTTAGGACGAGGAATGAAAGAGGAGAAAGACTAATTGAGTTCTGTAACAAGTTTCAGCTAGTAATAGCAAATACCCTGTTCAAGAATCACAAGAGGAGGAGGTATACTTGGAAAAGGCCGGGAGATACGGGAAGATTTCAATTAGATTACATCATGGTCAGACAGAGATTCCGAAATCAGATACTGGATTGTAAGGTGTACCCAGGAGCAGATATAGACTCAGATCACAATATAGTAGTGATGAAGAGTAGGCTGAAGTTCAAGACATTAGTCAGGAAGAATCAATACGCAAAGAAGTGGGATACGGAAGTACTAAGGAATGACGAGATACGTTTGAAGTTCTCTAACGCTATAGATACAGCAATAAGGAATAGCGCAGTAGGCAGTACAGTTGTAGAGGAATGGACATCTCTAAAAAGGGCCATCACAGAAGTTGGGAAGGAAAACATAGGTACAAAGAAGGTAGCTGCGAAGAAACCATGGGTAACAGAAGAAATACTTCAGTTGATTGATGAAAGGAGGAAGTACAAACATGTTCCGGGAAAATTAGGAATACAGAAGTAAAAGTCGCTGAGGAATGAAATAAATAGGAAGTGCAGGGAAGCTAAGACGAAATGGCTGCAGGAAAAATGTGAAGACATCGAAAAAGATATGATTGTCGGAAGGACAGATTCAGCATACAGGAAAGTCAAAACAATCTTTGGTGACATTAAAAGCAACGGTGGTAACATTAAGAGTGCAACGGGAATTCCACTGTTAAATGCAGAGGAGAGAGCAGATAGGTGGAAAAAATACATCGAAAGCCTCTATGAGGGTGAAGATTTGTCTGATGTGATAGAAGAAGAAACAGGAGTCGATTTGGAAGAGATAGGGGATCCAGTATTAGAATCGGAATGTAAAAGAGCTTTGGAGGACTTACGGTCAAATAAGGCAGAAGGGATAGATAACATTCAATCAGAATTTCTAAAATCATTGGGGGAAGTGGCAACAAAACGACTATTCACGTTGGTGTGCAGAATATATGAGTATGGCGACATACCATCTGACTTTCGGAAAATCATCATCCACACAATTCCTAAGACGGCAAGAGCTGACAAGTGCGAGAATTATCGCACAATCAGCTTAACAGCTCATGCATCGAAGCTGCTTACAAGAATAATATACAGAAGAATGGAAAAGAAAATTGAGAATGCGCTAGGTGACGATCAGTTTGGCTTTAGGAAAAGTAAAGGGACGAGAGAGGCAATTCTGACGTTACGGCTAATAATGGAAGCAAGGCTAAAGAAAATTCAAGACACTTTCATAGGATTTGTCGACCTGGAAAAAGCGTTCGACAATATAAAATGGTGCAAGCTGTTCGAGATTCTGAAAAAAGTAGGGGTAAGCTATAGGGAGAGACTTGTCATATACAATATGTACAACAACCAAGAGGGAATAATAAGAGTGGACGATCAAGAACGAAGTGCTCGTATTAAGAAGGGTGTAAGACAAGGCTGTAGCCTTTCGCCCCTACTCTTCAATCTGTACATCGAGGAAGCAATGATAGAAATAAAAGAAAAGTTCAGGAGTGGAATTAAAATACAAGGTGAAAGGATATCAATGATACGATTCGCTGATGACATTGCTATCCTGAGTGAAAGTGAAAAAGAATTAAATGATCTGCTGAACGGAATGAACAGTCTAATGAGTACACAGTGTGGTTTGAGAGTAAATCGGAGAAAGACGAAGGTAATGAGAAGTAGTAGAAATGAGAACAGCGAGAAACTTAACATCAGGATTGATGGTCACGAAGTCAATGAAGTTAAGGAATTCTGCTACCTAGGCAGTAAAATAACCAATGACGGACGGAGCAAGGAGGACATCAAAGGCAGACTCGCTATGGCAAAAAAGGCATTTCTGGCCAAGAGAAGTCTACTAATATCAAATACCGGCCTTAATCTGAGGAAGAAATTTCTGAGGATGTACGTCTGGAGTAGAGCATTGTATGGTAGTGAAACATGGACTGTGAGAAAACCGGAACATAAGAGAAACGAAGCATTTCAGATGTGGTGCTATAGACTGATAAGGTAAGGAATGAGGAGGTTCTACGCAGAATCGGAGAGGAAAGGAATATGTGGAAAACACTGATAAGGAGAAGGAACAGGATGATAGGACATCTGCTAAGACACGAGGGAATGACTTCCATGGTACTAGAGGGAGCTGTAGAGGGCAAAACTGTAGAGGAAGACAGAGATTGGAATACGTCAAGCAAATAATTGAGGACGTAGGTTGCAAGTGCTACTCTGAGATGACGAGGTTAGCACAGGAAAGGAATTCGTGGCGGGCCGCATCAAACCAGTCAGTAGACTGATGACCAAAAAAAAAAAACGGCCTTTGTGAAGCTCACCCCTGCATTTCGTCAACGTAATATTTCGCCATATGTCTCTACTTTCGCCCAATCTCATATTACAATCTGTGTTCAACAAGAAGTATATTTCCCTAGTTTCGCCTCAATCCAGATTTGAGGAAAATAGTAGTCCTTCTGTTCCCCCCACAAGTTTTCTGCTTCTGACACTCACGTGTTCCGCTTTCCGCCTGCGCTGGCAGCTGCCTATCACGCGGCAGTGTTGACAATCTTAAAACTCTGAACCTTTGTTACGATTGGGATTATTTTCAAACGCATCTAGACAGAACTACCAGCTGGTGAAACAGCTGGAAACTGAGAAATGGTGTCAAGTAAATTCTAGCAACAGTAAGACGTGACTTCTTTAAATGCTCCACGTAATATACACACGTAGTTATTGCTGCAGTTTCAGTTCAAAGTACTTTTGATGCAGCTGTCCATGCTCCTAAATCCGGTGCGTCTCTTCACAGTTTCATCACAAATCTGCTTGAACCTGCTTCCTGCATTCTTGCCTCGGTCTATGTACACAACTTTACCCGTTCCCGGCCGGCCGGAGTGGACGAGCGGTTAAAGGCGCTACAGTCTGGAACCGCACGACCACTACGGTCGCAGGTTCGAATCCTGCCTCGGGCATGGATGTGTGTGATGTCCTTCGGTTAGTTAGGTTTAAGTAGTTCTAAGTTCTAGGGGACTTATGACCACAGCAGTTGAGTCCCATAGTGCTCAGAGCCATTTTACCCGTTCCCTACATTATCCACACACAACGATACCCGCACTACTGAATTAATTATTGCTTGATCTCTCATGATATGTTCCAGGAAGTTACCCATTTTTTCACTAAAATTGTATACATATCATAAATGCAAAAGTATGTGTGTGTTCCTGTGTGTGTGTGTGTGTGTGTGTGTACGTGAGAGAGAGAGAGAGAGAGAGAGAGTCTGTTACTCATTCACGATGAGACGGTCAGACCGATTTCTATGAAATCTGGGATGCAGGAATAATAGCCTATATACCTTGAATTTATACACAAGCCACCTTGCATAAACCCACCTATCAACGTGGTGGGTGCGAAAAACAATTGCAGCACCCTACACGTACTTTATTTATCCAGTGTTTGAGAGAGCACTTTGTAGCTTGCCGCAAACTTTACACGTAATATCGAACCTTTATGAAACTTACTCGCTGAGAGCTCCCACAAAATGATGGGAAGAAAACTGTTTATCACTTACTTCATTTTTGCTATTGATACAAAGAAATTGCTGCACGAAGTATGACTTTTTAATTTATTAATTCTTTACTACTAACTGCATTCGCAACACATTTTTCAGACAGTATCCACATAGACCACTGGATGTACCATCCAAATTATATCATTTCACGAAAAAGGACGTCATTAACATTCATCTGCTTGAAAATGAAAATGCAGTGCGAAATTCGCTAGGGATACAGGTGAAGTATGTGTACAAATACGTGTGAAATACGTGTTCAAAGATATTTGACATGTGCATACCCGGGAAAAACGATGGGTAAAAGTCTCATCGTAAACCACTGGAACGATTGCAACATAATTTGGTACACATGTTTCATGCGATGTGGAGAGAAATACTGTGGAGGTAAGAACCACCAGTCCCCTATTACGGTGGGAGTGATAAATGTGGAGAGAGATAGTGGTAGATGAGATTGACAGACGGAGATGGGGAAGTTCTTGTGCAACGCAGCTAGCTCTTTATTCGCACGAAGTAATGGCCGCTATCGACAGGGGATCTCAAGTTGATTCCGTATTTCTAGATTTCCGGAAAGCTTTTGACACCGTTCCTCACAAGCGACTTCTTATCAAGCTGCGGGCCTATGATATCAGGTGTTCCCCAGGGAAGCGTCCTGGGACCTCTGTTGTTCCTGATCTGCATAAATGACCTGGGTGACAATCTGAGCAGTTCTCTTAGGTTGTTCGCAGATGATGCTGTAATTTACCGTCTAGTAAGGTCATCCGAAGACCAGCATCAGTTGCAAAGCGATTTAGAAAAGATTGCTGTATGGTGTGGCAGGTGGCAGTTGACGCTAAATAACGAAAAGTGTGAGGTGATCCACATGAGTTAAAAGAAATCCGTAGGAATTCGATTACTCGATAAACAGTACAATTCTCAAGGCTGTCAATTCAACTACGTACCTGGGTGTTAAAATTACGAACAACTTCAGTTGGAAAGACCACATAGATAATATTGCGGGGAAGGCGAGCCAAAAGTTGCGTTTCATTCGCAGGACACTTAGAAGATGCAACAAGTCCACTAAAGAGACAGCTTACACTACACTCGTTCGTCCTCTGTTAGAATATTGCTGCGCGGTGTGGGATCCTTACAAGGTCGGATGACGGAGGACATCGAAAGGGTGCAAAAAAGGGCAGCTCGTTTTGTGTTATCACGTAATAGGGGAGAGAGTGTGGCAGATATGATACGCGAGTTGAAATGGAAGTCATTAAAGCAAAGACGTTTTTCGTAGCGGCGAAAACTATTTACGAAATTTCAGTCACCAACTTTCTCTTCCGAATGCGAAAATATTTTGTTGAGCCCAACCTACATAGGTAGGAATGATCATCAAAATAAAATAAGAGAAATCAGAGCTCGAACAGAAAGGTTTAGGTGTTCGTTTTTCCCGCGCGCTGTTCGGGAGTGGAATGGTAGAGAGATAGTATGATTGTGGTTCGATGAACCCTCTGCCAAGCACTTAAATGTGAATTGCAGAGTAATCATGTAGATGTAGATGTAGATGAAGTAGGGCATGGACGTAGATAGCAGAGAAGGAGGAGATTGACAGAGACACGGGAGAGAGAGAGGGGGAGAGAGAGAGAGAGAGAAGGAGACAAGCACAGGCCCGGGCAGGAGGTGGGGGACTAATAGAAGTTTGAAATAAACCCATACCTGGACGCTGTTTTATACAGTAAACGACTGTTTCACCGCAGGTACTCCTCAGACCGGAGCTAGTCGTGTCATAAGTCTCTTTTCTTCCCGGTAAGAGTTTGTAGTTCCTCGTTAGTTCTACAATCTATGCACGTAATGGCTTTCCTCAATACCACACGTTAATTATATTGCCTTCTTGTCTGTAATGTTCACGGTTCTCATTTCACTTCAAAGTACGGCTACACTCCATATAAGTACTTCCAGAAAAGACTGAGTGTTGTAATATGCTCATCGTGGTGCTATGCCCCTATTCAAAGTATCTAGCCAGGTGTACGATATGGCTATCATTTTTAAGCAGCTGGGTATGATACTCGAACAAACATTATGCTACCCTTTGTATCAGAAGATAATACGAGTCTGAATGTGGTGTTGAGTACTACCCAGAAGCAATTATTTGAGAAAGTCATGCAAACGGGATTGTGCATTTTAATGAAGTGCTACCAAAAATAATTGAGAATATTTAACCAAACATTGCGTCCTCAATAGTGCAATTTCACAGTTTGACAGACAACGGTTTCTACTGCATTTACTTATTGTTTTGTGTTATCGCTTGGACACATTAATGTTGCGCAGGCAGAATGTTGCGTCTAGGAATCCTGCATACTCGGTTCGCTAGACAAACAATCAAACAACTCGGTAAAATGAGTTTTATTGTAACAAGAGAAGTACAAATACTTAACGTTGTTTCACTCTTCTTCAGAATAAACAAACACAAGCAATGAACTACAATGACTGCTGATCTCTAACTGTACTACGTAGAGAGTACTAATGATAGAGGCTACGATGCGTCGGCTAACGAAGCGGTTAACTTTGAAGCTGCTATGGAAGTGGGCTGCCAGCAGTGGGCCGCGGCGCTTACGTCGTCTTCACGTAGGGGCCGCTGCTGTCGCGTTGTCATCCTGGAGAGAGGTCGGTCAGCTGACCTCTTCTCACAGCTTTCTCTTCTCTGTCGTTCCCGACTGGCGTGCCGGTGCTGACGTAACACCGTAACACAGAATATTGCAAAATGTCAACTCACCAAAAGACCTGCAACCGCTGCCAACAACATGGGCTATTTTTAATCTAACAACGCTGGCTGTGAGGATGTGCACAGGCACACATCGGCAGAGTAGTCAGCGGCTGGCTTGTTTACGCTTAGGATTTCTGTCGCTCTTATTGGCAGCAATTTTGATATTAAAGTGTTCTTTCATGTGGAATATTAATTATAGAAACTACTCGATTACAACAGAGCATAAACTATTCTAATTTATGTTGTTTTTCTCAAAATGAATTTTATTGATGTTCATCGTTTAATAAATAGACATGGTTCCACTAAAATTGCGTTTTCAATTCAGTTAGTGATCTTAAGCTGTCTTAAATCAGATCCTTAAGCCACAAATCATATCGACCATCATATTCACAGAAATTTTGTAATGAAAGCGACGCTAGCTGCTGTGAAGAGGACACAATTAAGAAGGTAAATGGGTGAGCGAGTGTATTGCAACTGTCAATGGGTTTGGTCATGCAGTGCTGAACCTGATGATGACTCCCGGGGTATTTTTAGGAAGGGACATACGGTTTGGACGAAGACCAGTGAAACAAGCAGTCCAGCTCAGAGCCCAGAGTTTCCACTGTTTTTTTTTTTTTTTTTTTTTTTTTTACTTCAAGGTACTAGTACATACATGGAAAATCACTTCACATTTCTAGTACCTTTGTAAGTGTTTTGTAGGCCAGTGCTCCTAGACACCTGCACCAAAACACTAGGTAACATGGTAGATACATGACACCTGAATGTGTTCAATGAATTATACAGTAGTGGAACTTAAAGTACTTATTACGGGCAGGTGAGGTGATGTTTTAGAGACAGTTTGAAGTCAAATGAGGCTATATGGTTTCAGAGACCTTCTCATGTCTCACACTTACGTAACGTATATAAGTAGACTGAAGCGACGAATGAAAATTTGCACCAAGTCCGGTATTCAAACCTCGGTCTCCTGCTCTCGAGGCAGGTACCTTAACCACTACGCAACCATGTCGCAGTCACTTTGCACACTCTCATCGGCTACCCTATCACGCCTCCCTCCTCAGTTCAAATTCCCGTTCACTCACCCCAATTCAATTTTCCCCTAAACTCGAACACTGTTGTAGAGGCTTTCCAACTGTATTGGAACCGCACCTCACCAACGAACGGAACGTTGGATCCTGCTTGAAATGCAAGCATCGGTGCTTTATCAAATGAAACTACATGGTTCCAGACACCTTTTCAAGTTTCAAACATCTGTGATGTATGTAGGCAGACTGAGCCTTGAAAAGGTCTCTGGAACCATACACTTTCATTTGGATAGCCTCTGCAGCCTCTTCGAGTTCAGGGGGAATACCAAGTGCGTTGAGGCGTGAATCGGAATACGTATTGATGGAGGTGGTGTGTTAGGATAATCCGTGGATTGACGCAAAGCCACTGTGATGGGGTGGCATAATGACATGTGAATTTCCTAGTGAGTAGAAGATCCGGGCCTTGGTACAAGTTTTCATTTATCGCTTAAGTCTCCATATATACATACGTTCAAGTACACTACTGGCCATTAAAATTGCTACGCCAAGAAGAAATGCAGATGATAAACTGGTATTCATTTCACAAATATATTATACTAGAACTGACGTGATTACATTTTCACGCAATTTGGGTGCATAGATCCTGAGAAATCAGTACCCAGAACAACCACCTCTGACCGTAACAACGGCCTTGATACGCCTGGGCTTTGAGTCAAACAGAGCTTGGATGGCGTGTACAGGTACAGCTGCCCATGCAGCTTCAACACGATACCACAGTTCATCAAGAGTAGTGACGAGCGTATTGTGACGAGCCAGTTCCTCGGCCACCATTGACCAGACGTTTTCAATTGGTGAGAGATCTGGAGAATGTGCTGGCCAGGGCAGCAGTCGAAAGGCCCGTACAGGACCTGCAACATGCGGTCGTGCATTATCCTACTGAAATGTAGGGTTTCGCTGGGATCGAATGAAGGGTAGAGCCACGGGTCCTAACACATCTGAAATGTGACGTCCACTGTTCAAAGTGCCGTCAATACGAACAAGAGGTGACCGAGACGTGCAACGAATGGCACCCCATACCATCACGCCGGATGATACGCCAGTGTGGCGATGACGAATGCACGCTTCCAATGTGCGTTCACCGCGATGTCGCCAAACACGGATGCGACCATCATGATGCTGTAAACAGAACTTGGATTTATCCGAAAATATGACGTTTTGTCACTCGTCCACCAAGGTTCGTCGTTGAGTACACTATCGCAGGCGCTCCTGTCTGTGATGCAGCGTCAAGGGTAACCGCAGCCACGGTCTCCGAGCTGATAGTCCATGCTGCTGCAAACGTCATCGAACTGTTCGTGCAGATGGTTGTTGTCTTCCATCTGTTGACTCAGCAATCGAGACGTGGCTGCACGATCTGTTACAGCCATGCAGATAAGATGCCTGTCGTCTCGACTGCTAGGGATACGAGGCCGTTGGGATCCAGCACGGCGTTCCGTATTACCCTCCTGAACCCACCGATTCCATATACTGCTAACAGTCATTGGATCTCGACCAACGCAAGCAGCAATGTCGCGATACGATATACCGCAATCGCGATAGGCTACAATCCGACCTTTATCAAAGTCGGAAACGTGATGGTCCGCATTTCTCCTCCTTACACGAGGCATCACAACAACGTTTCACCAGGCAACGCCGGTCAACAGCTGTTTGTGTATGAGAAATCGGTTGGAAACTTTCCTCATGTCAGCACGTTGTAGGCGTCGCCACCGGCGCCAACCTTGTGTGAATGCTCTGAAAAGCTAATCATTTGCATATCACAGCATCTTGTTCCTGTCGGTTAAAGTTCGCGTCTGTAGCACGTCACCTTCGTGGTGTAGCAATTTTAATGCCCAGTAGTGTATTAACAGTTGTGGAAGCACAATACAGAATATGTACAAAATTAAGTACTTCTCCTTTGTCTTAGATTCCTTTCCTTGAAGTGCTCCTCCAGCAGGGCTATCCTCAGTAAAGCAGACAGTGTAGGAGCTTCTATTCAAACCACGACACACGTTTGTCACATGGCTGTGTCCGGCTTCGTGCTTTGGTCAACATGCAGGTTTCGCACAGGCTACACACGGCCAGGTACGGTTCGCTGCCGCCTCGTTTCATTTCCAGCGCGTGTGGGAAATTAAACGCCAGGTGACGGCGTGTGAGTAGGCGCCGCACCTACCTACGAATTAATTTCGAGGATAAATTAAGAGCGCGCGACACGCTTATCGTGAAGGGGGCCGGTGTGGAGCCCGGCCTCGAGCGTCGCCCTGGCGGCGGCTCCAGCAGAACTGGAACTGGAGCTGGAGCTGTAGGCGGGGCCTCGTTAAGGCGGCGCACCAGGGTGTGAAGGCGGACCGGCCCGGCCCGGAATGCAATTAGCGGACCGGGAAAACCTGCCTGCCGGCCGGCCGGCGGCGACCCGCCCCCAACTGCGCGTCGCGACGCCGGCTAACAAGCGGCGCTCGCACTCGCCCGCGGCCGCTGGCGCCGCGGCCCCCACACGTCACTCCTCCTGTCTTCACGGCGGCGTCGCGGGTTGCCTCTGTCAGCGGAGCACGCAAGGTGACTATAGTCCTCTGCAAACTAGGATGTGCGGTTACTGCTGATACAACCAGTTCTCGGTGATACCAGCTTCTTCAGCGTCAGTTTAACGTAAGAGTTAAAACCGATCAAATTAACCACTCACTGAAATAAACGATATTCGGTTTTTTATTCCTATTGTTTCCTGTAATAGCCGGCCGGTGTTGGCCGAGCGGTTCTAGGCGCTACAGTCTGCAACTGCGTGACCGCTACGGTCGCAGGTTCGAATCCTGCCTCGGGCATGGATGTGTGTGATGTCCTTAGGTTAGTTATGTTTAAGTATTTCTAAGTTCTAGCGGACTGATGAGCTCAGATATTAAGTCCCATAGTGCTCTGAGCCATTTGAACCATTTTTCCTGAAATAAACGTAGAAATCGCACAAAGATTTGAAAATTTTGATTCCCTCAGTTTAAAGACACATAGAATCAAAATATTAAATTAAATATGGCAAAGAAAATAAAACTTGTATACGCTGAGGAGCTAAAGAAATTGGTACACCGTCCTAAAATCGTGAAGAGCCCTCGTGAGCACGCAGAAATCCTGCATTAAAACATGGCGCGGCCTCGAGTAATGTCTGTAGTAGTGCTGGGGGGAATGGATACCATGAATCTTGCAGGGCTCTCCATAAATCAGTAAGATTACGATGGGGTGGAGACCTCTTCTGAACAGCACGTTCCAAGACATCCCAGAAATGCTCAGTAATGTTCATGTGTTGGGAGTTTCGTGGTCAGCGGAAGTGTTTAAGTGGCCGCGCGGTTCTAGGTAATACAGTCTGGAACCGCGCGACCGCTACAGTCGTAGGTTCGAAGCCTGCCTCGGGCATGGATGTGTGTGATGTCCTTAGTTATGTAGTAGTTCTAAGTTCTAGGACACTGATGACCTCAGCAGTTAAGACCTATAGTGCTCAGAGCCATTTGAACCATTTTGAAGTGTTTAAACTGAAAACAATGTTCCTGGAGCCACTCTGTTGCATTTCTGAACGTGTGGGGTGTCGCATTGCCCTGCTGATATTGCCCAAGTCCGTCAGAATGCAGACTGGACATGAATGGATCCAGATTATCAGACAGGATACTAACGTACGTGTCAACTGTCAGAGTCGTATCTAGACGTATCAGGGATCCCATGTCACTCCAGCAGCACGCGTCCCACACCATTACAGATCCTCCACTAGCTTGAACTCTTACACGTCCGTCCACTCAAAACAAATTGAAACGAGACTCGTCTGACGCAACACGTTTCCAGTCACCAACAGTCCAATGTCGGTGTTCACGGGCCCAGGCGTGACGTAAAGATTAGTTTCGTGCAGTCATCCGGCTCCGAAACCCGATTCTATGATGTTTCGTTGGATTATTGATATTCACGGTAAGATCGTGAAATGGTCGTGTGGGAAAAACTGTACCTCACCGCTGCTTCGTAGATGTTGTGTCCCATCGCTCGTACGCCGACTACAACACCACGTTCAAACTCACTTAAATCCTGAAAACCTGCCATTGTAGCAGCAGTAACCGATCTAACAAATGCGCCAACTGCTTGTTCTATTTTCTAGGCGTTGCCGAGCGCGGCGCCGTATTCTGCCTGTTGACATATATCTGCATTTCAATACGCATGCCTATACCAGTTTCTTTGGCGCTTATACAGGGTGGTCCATTGATCGCCACCGGGCCACGTATCTCACGAAATAAACGTCAAACGAAAAAACTACAAAGAACGAAACTTGTCTAGCTTCAGGGGGGAAACAAGATGGCGCTATGGTTGGCACGCTAGATGGCGCTGCCATAGGTCAAACGGATATCAACTGCGTTTTTTAAAATAGGAACGACCATTTTTTATTACATATTCGTGTAGTACGTAAATAAATGTTAATGTTTTAGTTTGACCACTTTTTCGCTTTGTGATAGATGCGGCTGTAATAGTCACAAACATGTGGCTCACAATTTTAGACGAACAGTTGGTAACAGGTAGGTTTTTTAAATTAAAATATTGAACGTAGGTACGTTCGAACATTTCATTTCGATTGTTCCAATGTAATATGTCTACCTTTGTGAAATTACCATTTCTGAGAACGCATGTTGTTACAGCGTGCTTCCCTGTAAATACCACATTAATGCAATAAATGCTCAAAATGATGTCCGTCAACCTCAATGCATTTGGCAATACGTGTAATGACATTCCTCTCAACAGCGAGTAGTTCGCCTTCCGTAATGTTCATACATGCACTGACAATGCGATGACGCATGTTGTCAGGCGTTGTCGGTCGATCACTATAGCAAATATCCTTCAACCTCCACGCATGAAGAAATCCCGTCGTGCGGGCCATGGTATGGTGCTTCGACGACCAATCCACCTGTCATGAAATATGCTATTCAACACCGCTTCAACCGCACGCGAGCTATGTGCCGGACATCCATCATGTTGGAAGTACATCGCCATTCTGTCACGCAGTGAAACATCTTCTGGTAACATCGGAAGAACATTTACGAAGGAAATCAGCATATATTGCACCATGTAGATTGCCATCGATAAAATGGGGGCCAATTATCCTTCCTCCCATAATGCTGCACCATATATTAACCCGCCAAGGTCGCTAATGTTCCACTTGTCGCAGCCATCGTGGATTTTCCGTTGCCCAATAGTGCATATTATGCCGGTTTACGTTACCGTTGTTGGTGAATGACGCTTCGTCGCTAAATAGAACGCGTGCAAAAATCTCTCATCGTCCCGTAATTTCTCTTGTGCCCAGTGGCAGAACTGTACACGACGTTCAAAATCGTCGCCATGCAATTCCTGGTGCATAGAAATATGGTACGGGTGCAGTCAATGTTGATGTAGCATTCTCAGCACCGACGTTTTTGAAATTCCCGATTCTCGCGCAATTTGTCTGCTACTGATGTGCGGATTAGCCGCGACAGCAGCTAAAACGCCTACTTGGGCATCATCATTTGTTGCAGGTCGTGGTTGACGTTTCACATGTGGCTGAACACTTCCTCTTTCCTTAAATAACATCACTATCCGGCGAACGGTCCGGACACTTGGATGATGTCGTCCAGGATACCGAGCAGCATACATAGCACACGCCCGTTGGGCATTTTGATCACAATAGCCATACATCAACACGATATCAACCTTTTCCGCAATTGGTAAATGGTCCATTTTAACAGGGGTAATGGATCACGAAGCAAATACCGTCCGCACTGGCGGAATGTTACGTGATACCACGTACTTATACAGGGTGAGTCACCTAACGTCACCGCTGGATATATTTCGTAAACCACATCAAATACTGACGAACCGATTCCACAGACCGAACGTGAGGAGAGGGGCTAGTGTAATTGTTTAATACAAACCATACAAAAATGCACGGAAGTTTGTTTTTTAACACAAACCTACGTTTTTTTAAATGGAACCACATTAGTTTTGTTAGCACATCTGAACATATAAACAAATACGTAATCAGTGCCGTTTGTTGCATTGTAAAATGTTAATTACATCCGGAGATATTGTAACCTAAAGTTGACGCTTGAAACCTCCGACGTTCAGTTGCGTGTTGTAACAAATACGGGCCACGCTCGGCGAGCAGCATCTGCAGGGACATGTTTACGATGACGACCGTGTTTACGAATGTGGCTGTAGTGCACTGTTGTGGTTTGGTCTAGCTGTCGCAGTGTCCGCATGTAGCGCTTGCTGCTATTGTTATTCTGCATTCGTCTCCGCACGCAGACCAACTGTAGTACACCGTGTTACCAGACGTCTGTGATAGTGTAGTGTTGTAGGAACTGTGACCATGGTGTATTCGAACTCTGAAAAGGCGGAGATGATACTCATCTATGGCGAGTGTCGACGAAATGCAGCTGAAGCCTGCAGGGTGTATGCAGAACGGTATCCGGACAGAGAGCATCCAACGTGCCGCACATTGCAAAACATCTACCGCCAACTGTATGCAAGAGGTATGGTCGTAGCACGCAAACGGGTCCGTAACAGGCCCGTCACAGGAGAAGCGGGTGCAGTTGGTGTGTTAGCTGCTGTTGCCATGAACCCACGCATGAGTACACGGGACATTGCGAGAGCCGGTGAACTGAGTCAAAGTAGTGTCATGCGCATACTGCATCGTCACTGCTTTCACCCGTTCCATGTGTCGCTACATCAGCAATTACATGGTGATAACATTAATCATCGAGTGCAATTCTGTCAATGGGCATTGACAGAGAATGCGTTGCAGTTCTACCTGTTTACCGATGAAGCGGGTTTCACAAACCACGGGGCAGTCTACGGAACATGCGTTACTGGTCCGTGGACAATCCTCGCTGGCTCAGACAGGTAGAGCGACAGCGACCGTGTACTGTAAATGTATGGTGCGGAATCATTGGCGACCACCTCATTGGTCCTCACTTCATTGCAGGGGCCCAAACAGCTGCAACATACATCGCGTTTCTACAGAATGATCTGCCAACGTTGCTCGAAAATGTCCCACTGGAAACGCGTCGACGTATGTGGTATCAGCATGATGGTGCACCTGCACATTCCGCAAAACACTAGGCCGATCCTTGACAGGATGTTCGACGGGCGTTTCATAGGACGTGGAGGACGCATAAATTGGCCATCCTGTTCTCCTGATCTTACACCTCTGCATTTCTTTCTGTGGAGTACGTTAAAGGAGAATGTGTACCGTGATGTGCCTACAACCCCAGAGGATATGAAACATTGTATTGTGGCAGCCTGCGGCGACATTACACCAGATGTACTGCGGGGTGTACGACATTCATTACGCCAGAGACTGCAATTGTGTGCAGCAAATGATGGCCACCACATTGAACATCTATTGGCCTGACATGTCGGGACACACTCTATTCCACTCCGTAATTGAAAACTGAAACCACGTGTGTACGTGTACCTCACCCCTCATGGTAATGTACATGGGCGTCAGTGAAAAAGACCAATAAAAAGATGTTAGCATGTGGACTTAATGTGCTGCTCCAGTCTCTTCTGTACCTAAGGTCCATCACCGTTCCCTTTGGATCCCTACGTAATTCGGTGCTCTCCGATAAACACGATCGAACAGCGGAGGAGTGGTACTCAAGCGTCAACTTTAGGTTACAATATCTCGGGATGTAATTAACATTTTACAATGCAACAAACGGCACTGATTACGTATTTGTTTATATGTTCAGATGTGCTAACAAAACTAACGGGGTTCCATTTAAAAAAACGTAGGTTTGTGTTAAAAAACATACTTCCGTGCATTTTTTTATGGTTTGTATTAACCAGTTACACTAGCCCCTCTCCTTACGTTCGGTCTGTGGAATCGATTCGTCAGTATTTGATGTGGTTTACGAAATATATCCACCGGTAATGTTAGGTGACTCACCCTGTTCCAAAGAACAGACATGACATACATACAATGAAGGCGAAGTCGGGCAATGATCTGTTCAGTGCAAACATACACTAAACTCGGAACTCTTACGGGAATCGAGTAAATGCAGCAAGTAACGAGGATAATGGGCAACGGACACTACATTCGTAGTGTGTGGATAACTTGAGAATTCGGGTCTGATGAGTGGCGTAATAGGGTTGTTGGTTGGCTGGTTGATTTCGGCGAGGGGACCATACAGCCAGGTCATGAGGTCATCAGTCCAATCGAATTAGGGAAGAATGGAGAAGGAATTCGGCCGTGCCATTTCAAAGGGACCAACGCGGTATTTGCCTGAAGCAAATTAGTGAAATGGGGAAACGTAAATCAGCATTGTCGTACGTGGGTTTGAACCGTCGCACTCCCGAGTGCAGCCGGCCGCGGTGGTCTCGCGGTTCTAGGCGCTCAGTCCGGAACCGCGCGACTGCTACGGTCGCAGGTTCGAATCCTGCCTCGGGCATGGATGTGTGTGATGTCCTTAGGTTAGTCAGGTTTAAGTAGTTCTAAGTTCTAGGCGACATGACCTCAGGTGTTAAGTCCCGTAGTGCTCAGAGCCAACTCCCGAGTGCGTATGTCGTGTGCTACCGACTGCGTCACCTCGCTCGGTTCTAGACATCCCGTGCAGTTGCGATGACCGCTGTGTCTGCGTGGCTTAGTTGTCAGAGCAACTGCCCAGTAAGCAGACGACCTGGCTTCGAATCCAGGTCCGGCACACAATTCCAAATTTCCCCATTGATTTATATCAGCGCAAACTCCCACCCAATGTGTGTAATTCATTTGTGTTGTAAAGAAAAATCTTTCTGTCCACTGTTGGCTGGTTTTCTCGGAAAGTGATAAGTGGCTGAATATTAAAAAAATATTACCATTATTCTCCTACTGATCCTAATATTTTGAAAATCTGCTCAACAATCATGCCGTAATGGAGGATCATTCTACTATTTGAGCATTACGAATTGTCGGCGCTAAATGCTGAAAACTAACGTTGAAGAAATCCATTTTTCATGTTAATTTGTTCGTTCTAAAAACAATTTTCTGTTATTATTGTTAACTATGTATAAATTGTGACGTGTTAAGTTTTCTTCTTACATGATGTCGCAAATTTGCTGTGGCTCCTCTCGTTCTCAAACTCTTAAAGGAAATGGGGCATTGTATTTAATTGCTACCGCACTTCGTTAAATACTTCCAGTATAGGGATCGTGCCATTCCGTAATACAACTAATGCTCCACGACAACGGCAAGATACTACCAAACAGACCAGATGGAGCAAGTCTCGCATACTGCGTGTACACGCGCACTATCCAATAGACAACGCCACGTGCTGAAGTGTGTAGTATTGTCTCAGCAACGCTGCACCGTTTCTTATGCCATTTGTCCGCTGCTCATTTCAGTCACCATTGCCATTAAAGTAGCACTGATCGCTATTCCCATTTTCCGTAAAAATGCAATATTTCAAAGCCGATGAAATTCTAAGAATACAAGTCATCCGTTTTTTAAAAAGATGTTTATTTAACAACCAAAAGCTATAGCACTGCTGCTATGTCTAAATGATATTTCGATTTTTTACCGGGTTACTCGTAGAAAATGAAGAACCTTTTATACTGAAAAATATCGGTTATTCAGTACTAAAATACCGGTATCGGTTTTAACCCGTCGGTTTTTCCCATCCCTACTGTAAACCTGCAATAAAACAACAAGTTACAGGGCAAATATCTACAATCAAAGAAACAAGAAGACTGTCGGTTGTAAGGGGCACACAGCAGTGGTCAAGAGAGACCACAAAAACGTATATATATATATATATATATATATATATATATATATATATATATATTATTCTTATACCAGTGGACGGATTTCCACAAAACTTGGTACACATACACCTTACCGTCAGGTGAGACAATCGCTGTGCGGGTAAGAACCACCTATTTATCAAACGGGTGGGGGTGAAAAAGAAATGTAGCCTGCGACGGGTGATTTCCCAGATTTCATTCATCCGGTGTTTGAGAATGAGAACACTTAACGACTTGCAACTGACTTCGCACATAATTTCAAACCTGTACGAGATGTTTTCCCGCTGGCATCCCCTACATAATAATGAAAGGGAAAATGTTTATGGCTTACTACTTTTCCGTTGTTCACACATTAGGAGTACAGCATGAGGCATGACGTGATGATCTATCACTTCATTACTACTAACTGTATTCGTGACACATTTATAGGCAGTATGAACCAATATTATTGAATGTAAGCGCAAAATTGTATCATTGTGCGACGCATAGTTCAGTAAATATGATGTCATAAACAACGAGGTGCGTGAAAAACTGCCATGTCGCGCATGACATTTTAATTTATTACTCCTTTACTACTATTTCTATCCAAAACAGATTTCACGGATAGTAGGCACATACAACACAGAATATACGTGCAATTTTATATCATTTTGCATCATAAAGTCAGGAGATACGAAGTCAGAAACATTAAGCTGCGTGAAAATGAAACTGCAGGTCGAAATTCGCCAGACATACAGGTGAAATATGTATACAAATACGAGTGAAATAAGCTAAATATGTAATATGTATATTGGACATGGTCGTACGCGAGCAAAGCCATGGGTAAATAACTCGTCTTAAACTCATGGAACGATTTCAATCCAATTTGGTTCACGTATTTTTTACAGTCTGAAAAAAATACTGTAGGAGGACGAACTACGAGCCTCCTATCGTGTGAGTATGGTATCCTGGAGAGAAAATGGAGAGCGAGAAGATGAACAGACAGCGAGGGGAACCGGGAGACGGTTACAGATAGGAGGAGCAGGAGTTGGAGAGATATAGGGGAGAGAGAAGAGGAGGAGACGGACAGAGAGAGGGGAGAGGAGGGGATGGATACAGAAGGGGAGGAGATGGGGAGGGGTAGATAGAAAGGGGGAAAGAAGAGAGAATGGGGGTTGAAGGAGGTGGACAAGGAGAAGTGGTTGTGGAGACAGAAAAGATGAAGGCGAGGTGGAGATAACTGACAGGAACAGGGGGGGATGGATAGAGAGAGGAGGAAGGACAGATGGATAAAGAGGGAACTGACAGAGAGAGGAAGGAAGAGGAGGTGGTTAGAGAGAGGTGGAGGAGGAGATGGACAAACAGAGGGGGCAAGAGGAGATGGAGCAAGAGGATACAGACAGAGAAAGAGGGAAGGGGAGATTGACATGGGGCGGGGGAGAGGGAGGGGGAGGAGGAGATGTAGTAAAAGACTGGAATAAACAAATACCGAGGCAATGCTGGTTTTCTCAGCTAATAAAACAACAAACCTGGGAGATACTGAAAGACTGGAAATTTGCTCTCATATACCCACTTCAAAAAGAAGACAACACTACGGAACAGAACAGCTACAGAGGGATCTCCTTACTTCCAGTTCCTTATGAGGTATTCTTCAAAGTTTGGCTGAAGAATAGACTGATCACCTCATTGGAGAGTTTCAAGCTAATTTCCGAAGAGGCAAGTCATGCGTGGAACAGACATTCGAACTCAAGAGCAGCCTGAGAACTATAGAAATATAAAACCAGAACATAGTAGCAATTTTTGTCGACTTCAAAAAGCATTAGACTCAGTAGACAGCAAACTTTTTGTAGCGTTTAAGAGGAAATCGGAATTGACAGAAAAACGAGTGAAATCTTAAAACAAACCATGATACACGTACCGTCTCGTAAGTTAAGTTTATTTCGAGAAATCTCTCACCCTTTTGGGATAAAGACAGGGGTCTGACGAAGAGACGCGTTGTCCCCAGCTCTCATCAATATCGTCCTGGAGAAAATAATTGAGAACCTGGAAAGGAGCTGTGAATTTGGCAGGAATAAGTGGAATACACCTGGCGGGAGAAACAACTTGGAAGTCAGGTGTTTAGCTTTTGCCGATTACCTTACCCTTTTAGCCAGAAACCGGAAAGATGCGCAAAGTATGTTGGAGATCTTGCATGAAATCGCTGGAACAACGGATTTCTAAGTGTAATGTGAAAAGACGGAATACACTGAATACATACACCAAGGAGAGAAATACTTGGAGGGGAAGTAAGGAAAGATTATAGGAACAGGTAAATACAAATACTTAGGAGAATGTATCCAACCCAAAGGTCGGGATAATGAGATGGTCAGAGGAAGAGCCAGAAAATTAGACCTTGTTTACTAACAGAGAACAGATACAAGAAACGAGCGATATCCTACAAGGCCAGTATCAGGCACTATAATTCACTTATTGAATCAGAAGGACTCTGAGTGTCTTGGTCTAAATGAAAAGGGACAGCTGGAAGAACTTGAAAAGAAGGAAAGAAATATTCTGAGGAGAATTGTAGGACCTCAGGAGACGATTTATGTAACTTGGATGACGAAAACCAACTGAGCAAAAAAGATTTTCAACTACTTGACATCATTATAGAGTCCACCTATAAGTGAAAAGTGATTCACAAGAAACTGTTATTAGACTAGAGATGATCCGCTACAGAGAATAGTTCACAACCAAAGTTAACTGCCTAAAACTACTATACATTACATCTCCGAGGAAGAGAGACAGAAACGAAGTGAAAGAATTAAGATTCTAGGAAGACAGGAAAATAAAGGCCAGAAAGCCTTAAGTTCTACGTGATCCAAAATTTGCTAAATCCAGAAGAAAACGAAACCTGGGGACACTTTGTGAGTGATATGGAACATGACGTTGATTTGGGAGAAGGGACCAAACAGTGAGGTCATCGGTCCCACGGGATTAGGGCAGGATGGGGAAGAAAGTCGGCCGTGTCCTTCAAAGGAACTTGCCTAAAGCGATTTAGGAAAATCAAGGAAAAACTAAATCAGGATACCCGGACATGGATTTGGCCCGGCCGCCTCCCGAATGCGAGTCCCGTGTTCTAATCACTGCGACACCTCGCTCGGTGGAGCTTGATGTACACGAGCAACAAACTAAAGCCTATAAGATGCTGAAACGACCCTTTTAAGAAAACGGGTGACTGGATTACTTCGAAGTATACCGACATGTGATGAGGAAAATGTGGAAACTGCGGTTAGTGACAAGTGTGATGATCTTGCATCAGAGAAAGAGCTAAAGGTTGTGTTAAAGATAATCAGAAACAGAAACAGAACAACCTCAACGTGGAATTATTTAATGCTATTTTTTTGAAACCTAACATTTTGAGACTGTGACTGTACAAAATATATGAACATGTTTTCTATTCTTTCGGACATGTCCGAAAGAACAGATATCATTGGTGATCTTGCAGCTCTCGAAGAACGAAATTACAATAAAATCCAGACCATTAGCTACTTACAGGCGTTGAGGTTGATCCTTTCGAGAAGAAGACAGCAACCAACCACCAACGATAATTCTGTTCATTTGCACAAATACCGCCGTAAGTGACTTAGAACCGGCAGGTTCACCTCCAGGAGGCTGTTCGCTAGAAGATGCACATTGCTTGAAGATTACATTTGTTTTTGCGTCTTTTTCTCCCTTGTGGCGATAGATTCTTGCGATGATGGTGGAGCCAAAATACCTGCATCGTTTTGTTGGAATGTTGTTGACTTACGTTCGCGAAATACTGTAGAATATAATGTGGCACTTGTTTGATTTGTGTATGACATCATTGCGTAAACGCTCCAAAAAGTTTTTGCGCCATGTGAAAATGGACACATCTTTGTGTACATTGTCCCTGTCTGGAAACATTTCATTTAGGAGTATCATAGAAAGGCGTGCGTTATGGGTTGCTGCTATCAGAGAATCTAATTACAACAAATTTGGCTACGTACATTGCATCTGTACTGAATTATTCACCACTGTGGCTACACATAATCCAATTAAACTGTTGTAAAAATCGTATTAGTGGCTTGAAACATTCTTAATAACCGTAGCCATAAATTTCATCCATCCCTAGTTCCAGTACTTAAATATAAACCTCTTCCTAACTCCTTAATGCGCTCATATATTCTCACTAGAAAAACGAGATAACATTCAAGGAATAAGTAAAGATTCTAATCACTAACATGCACATTCATTTTATTTTGAATCGTTTTACGAACATTTGCATCATTTACATCCGCTAAAGACAACAGTTTCATTCACTCCACAATCGTCTTCATAATGAGATGTACTTCCGATGCATATTAACGGTACTAAACGTTAGGCAAATGATTTTCCGAAATCCCAGGGAGACGAAGCGTGATCGTGACCAATTGGGAGCTCAAGTAGCACATACCAGTACAATGTCAATTAATTCGTTATCGCTGGAGAAAAGGTATAACTGCAGTGCTGCAACATAGTTATAAGTGACTTGGCTCATAGCACAGTTACAGCTGGTACACTTTGTCCACACGATATGCCTCCAAATTAAATCTAGTAACTTTCGTGGGAGTGACATACCACTGCAATTGAACTGCAATGTATGTGCAAACGAAAGCAGCGGATTACGGAGCAAGGCAGCAAATATTTCCTATCTCAGTGACGGTCTCCAAAGGGCGTGTCTGACCACCCGGGCGGCGTCAGAAAATCTCCACGCTATCATTCGATGGTGGCCACAACGGCATCTCAGTGAACCAATCCATCAAAATGTCAGCCAAAAGTGTGGCTTGCTGATGGTCTCAAGAGATGGTTATATCGCTGGCCTCAGCTTACCAGTGGTGCGAGAGTTCATTACATCGTTTCCCCTCCTCACTAGTTGTGCCGTCGCAAAATTTTTCTATCTGGCTTGAGTAATTGTAATAGTGAACTGAGAGGCCCATAATATTCGTACCTCAGTAAATACCAACAAAACATTATGGGACGTCCCGTATGGATGTTTCTTAAACGGAAGGCTCTTAGTGTCACCGGCATTAGGAAGTTCAACGCTTTGAAACTTTTATACTGAAACTTGTGCCGTGAAACTTACTTGTGAATGTTACTGTCTTTAACTGCAAAATCTTTTAATATGCGACACAGTAAGCGGATTTTAACATTGAATGGTTCCGCCTTGGAACTTAGGAAAAGGCTGCATGTTTTATGTCTCTAAAACGCACGAAGGACTGCGCGTCAAGGCTCTGAAATACACATGTTACCTGCGCGACGGAAGATCTGGCCTGCTACTCGACAACATATGAAATACAATTTAAATGCATGGATTAAACGTCCTAGCTCAAGATCACAAAGTATCGTTACTGCTAACTAGTTTCAGCTCACTGAGGAGCCACCTTCAGGTTTAAAACACAGAAAATTGCATATAAGATGTGAACAGTGACAAGATACATTTAATAACTGAACTTCCAGTATGTGATATATACCAATATAAAATTATTATTTGTGTATCAGCCACCAGACACTACACATCGACATAATCAGTTGAGCTGAATCTCTCTTATTAAACTGAAGGTTTTCATACTGGAAAACCATTCTTGTTGAAATGAAGGATCGTATAGTGGACAATATATTAGGTCGTGCCAAAAATTGTCATGCAAAAGTGGTTTTGCTAAGCGGTATTATTCTATTATGTTACCGCAGTAAAAGGTTGTCATTGTGTACAAAAATGTTTTACGATGTTGGCCCTTTCTCATATACAGATCCAGTGTTCTTACTGCCACACTTGGGTGACAACACAAAACGATTGACAGAGGTAAGAGTTTCATTGTCCATATGTGGATGTAAACAAGAGGTATCACCCGCTACGCTAGCAACGGAAACAAGGAATTACTTGTACTAGGACTGTCAGAGATGTGACGCATCATGGCTACACGGTAACACTAACTGCCAGATAGCGCTTCCAACCAACTAATTTTATAAAGTCTTGACCCTATAGTAAGACGAATAATGACAATATAACGAAACTTATACTAGATTTACATTGTAAAACATGCAAGAAAACTGTATTTAGCTTCAGTAAATCGGTAGTAAGCATGTACCGAACATTACCTGTTCGTTACGTAATTCAAAATCAGGAAATAATGAATGAGAAGGAAAATTAGTATGAAGTCACAACTGAAACAGTAAAATATTTGTTATCATAGAACAGTATGAACACCACTAATGATCAAGAAACAATATAACCGCGATATTGAACATTCAGGCGAAGTAATACTGTAACTCGAGTTATGTCATATGTGGCTATGATTACAAACTAGTGAATAAATGTATGAATCCTAGAGTGGTACAATTGAGCCTTTAGATGTTACACTAATGCACGTTAAAAAAATCAAAATTCATGACTACAGTCATCCTATCCTACGTCGGCAGGTTATAAAAATCGAAATTCATGATTGTAGTCATCGTATCTTATGTGTAAGAATATATCTTTCTGGTGTGAAAGGATCAGCCGTCAGATTATTTTGAATCATATTCTGACGTTGCCCAGGGTACCAATCACCAGCTACTACTAGTCAAGATCTACAGTCTGACCGAAGATTTAAGTCTAACCAGACTCATTGCCTCCCTCCTGCTGAATCGCAGGTTCTTCGTCGACTTTCAAGCGAAGCGTTGTCGATGCAGACTACAGAAGAATGGCCCTCCGCTAGGAAGTGTTTTGGCTCCAATTCTGTTTAATATATACACGAACGACTAACCTACAGTCCCAAACACCAGAAGCTTCTTATATGCTGACGACCTCGCTCTAGCCACCCAGAACACAGATTTTGAATCAGTGGAGAAAAGCCTCATGAAAGCCCTTGAAGATCTATCCAGATACTACAACACAAACCAGCTTAAACCAAACACTTCAATGACCCAAGTGTGTGATTTTCATTTGAGAAACAAGGAAGTCACTCGAAAGTTGAAAATATGGTCGGGGGTTGAATTGGAATACTACGAGACTCCAAAATACCTAAGAGTGACACTTGATAGATCCCTCACTTTCAAAAAGCACTGCATGAAATGAAAGTCGAAAGTGTCGACCAGGAACAGTCTCCTACGAAAACTAGCCGGATCACAGTGGGGTAGTCAACCTGAAACAATCCAAACTTCTGCAATGGCACTATGTTATTCTGCGACAGAGTATACCTGTCCTGTATGTATAATTCAACTCATGCCAAACAGGTGGATGTTGCTCTCAACGAAACCTGCAGAATTATAAAAGGTTGCTTGAAACCCACTCCAATCGAATGGCTTTAACATCGCGCAGGAATTGCATCACCACCTGTTCGAAGAGAGATAGCTGCGAACGAGGAAAGAAAGACAGTCGAACAGGAAATTACTCATCCTCTGTATGGGCGTGAACCGTATCCACAACGACTGTAGTCAAGGAAGAGATTCCTTAGGACATCACAGGAACTTAGAACCACTGCTGAAACAGCTGTGGTACAACTATGGAGGGCTACGACCTACCTTCCCCCTGGTTGGAAAAGTGTTGTTGAAGCTTTACGTCCAGGCAGTGACGGGGAATGGAAAACTTGGAACTCCCTGAAGAGGCTGAGATCCGGAGTTGGAAGATCACAAGATAATCTGGCAAAATGGGGATGCACTGATCCAAATGATATTCGGTGTGGTTGTGGAGAAGAACAGACAGTCCGGCACGTGCTTCGGTGTCGATTGTGTCCAGTCTCTTGTACAGAAGATGACCTTCAACAAGCAACAGAAAATGCACTGGTAGTGGTCAAGTTTTGGTCAAAAGGAATTTAATCATATCTGTATAAACTATATGTACGTGTACCTGTATGTTTCTGACACGAGAATAATAATAATAATAATAATAATAATAATAAATGTCTAAGTATTTGCTACAGATAATAGCACAAACTGATAACACACAGGATACATGTCAAGACACAAGTTAACTGATGATCAACATGCCTCGTTTTTGTTTATTTTGTAATACATGTCTACATCTACATCTACATCTACATTCATACTCCGCAAGCCACCCAACGGTGTGTGGCGGAGGGCACTTTACGTGCCACTGTCATTACCTCCCTTTCCTGTTCCAGTCGCGTATGGTTCGCGGGAAGAACGACTGTCTGAAAGCCTCCGTGCGCGCTCAAATCTCTCTAATTTTACATTCGTGATCTCCTCGGGAGGTATAAGTAGGGGGAAGCAATATACTCGATACCTCATCCAGAAACGCACCCTCTCGAAACCTGGCGAGCAAGCTACACCGCGATGCAGAGCGCCTCTCTTCCAGAGTCTGCCACTTGAGTTTGCTAAACATCTCCGTAACGCTATCACGGTTACCAAATAACCCTGTGACGAAACGCGCCGCTCTTCTTTGGATCTTCTCTATCTCCTCCGTCAACCCGATCTGGTACGGATCCCACACTGATGAGCAATACTCAAGTATAGGTCGAACGAGTGTTTTGTAAGCCACCTCCTTTGTTGATGGACTACATTTTCTAAGCACTCTCCCAATGAATCTCAACCTGGCACCCGCCTTACCAACAATTAATTTTATATGATCATTCCACTTCAAATCGTTCCGCACGCATCCTCCCAGATATTTTACAGAAGTAACTGCTACCAGTGTTTGTTCCGCTATCATATAATCATACAATAAAGGATCCTTCTTTCTATGTATTCGCAATACATTACATTTGTCTATGTTAAGGGACAGTTGCCACTCCCTGCACCAAGTGCCTATCCGCTGCAGATCTTCCTGCATTTCGCTACAATTTTCTAATGCTGCAACTTCTCTGTATACTACAGCATCATCCGCGAAAAGCCGCATGGAACTTCCGACACTATCTACTAGGTCATTTATATATATTGTGAAAAGCAATGGTCCCATAACACTCCCCTGTGGCACGCCAGAGGTTATTTTAACGTCTGTAGATGTCTCTCCATTGATAACAACATGCTGTGTTCTGTTTGCTAAAAACTCTTCAATCCAGCCACACAGCTGGTCTGATATTCCGTAGGCTCTTACTTTGTTTATCAGGCGACAGTGCGGAACTGTATCGAACGCCTTCCGGAAGTCAAGAAAAATAGCATCTACCTGGGAGCCCGTATCTAATATTTTCTGGGTCTCATGAACAAATAACGCGAGTTGGGTCTCACACGATCGCTGTTTCCGGAATCCATGTTGATTTCTACATAGTAGATTCTGGGTTTCCAAAAACACCATGATACTCGAGCAAAAAACATGTTCTAAAATTCTACAACAGATCGACGTCAGAGATATAGGTCTATAGTTTTGCGCATCTGCTCGACGACCCTTCTTGAAGACTGGGACTACCTGTGCTCTTTTCCAATCATTTGGAACCCTCCGTTCCTCTAGAGACTTGCGGTACACGGCTGTTAGAAGGGGGGCAAGTACTTTCGCGTACTCTGTGTAGAATCGAATTGGTATCCCGTCAGGTCCAGTGGACTTTCCTCTGTTGAGTGATTTCAGTTGCTTTTCTATTCCTTGGACACTTATTTCGATGTCAGCCATTTTTTCGTTTGTGCGAGGATTTAGAGAAGGAACTGCAGTGCGGTCTTTCTCTGTGAAACAGCTTTGGAAAAAGGTGTTTAGTATTTCAGCTTTACGCGTGTCGTCCTCTGTTTCAATGCCATCATCATCCCGCAGTGTCTGGATATGCTGTTTCGAGCCACTTACTGATTTAACGTAAGACCAGAACTTCCTAGGATTTTCTGTCAAGTCTGTACATAGAATTTTACTTTCGAATTCACTGAACGCTTGTCGCATAGCCCTCCTTACGCTAACTTTGACATCGCTTAGCTTCTGTTTGTCTGAGAGGTTTTGGCTGCGTTTAAACTTGGAGTGAAGCTCTCTTTGCTTTCGCAGTAGTTTCCTAACTTTGTTGTTGTACCACGGTGGGTTTTTCCCGTCCCTCACAGTTTTACATGGTCGTGAAGTTAATCATATTCGAGAAGCAATATCAGATGATGTCCCATACTCCTTGGCAGAGCGTAGGGGAACGATGCGGGAGACCCGCACCGCCGTACTAGCCAAGGTCCTAGCGGAGGTGGTTTGCCATTGTCTTCCTCCGACCGTAATGGGGATGAATGATGATGATGATGACGACACAACAACACCCAGTCATCTCGAGGCAGGTGAAAATCCCTGACCTCGCCGGGAATCGAACCCGCGACCCCGTACTCGGGAAGCGAGAACGCGACCACGAGACTACGAGCTGCGGAAATGTATAAAATCAGAATCTAGCTTAAGGCCTAGGTGTTATGGACATAACGTCATACCGAATAAAGTAGCTGGTAATTTAAGTGCTTCATATAAGAAGCGAACAGCTGGAAGTTACTTAATATTGTAACCTGATATCTAGCTGCCAAGTACAAACAGCAACCATTTGTGTTCAATAATAGAAAATAATAAAAAGAAATACGTAAGTGTAATACTGGAACCACAAGACGTGACTTAGAAGTAGCCTACTGGCTACGTGTCTGACACAGAGTACGGTGCCAACTGATCGTCCGTGTAAAGACACAAGTTGACTAATACACGTTCCTAAAGTCGACTGCAATCGACGACCAAGGTCCGGGACACGTAAGAGACAGAGAGCAAATACAATTAAAATGTAGCTCAAAGTCTAGGTGCTATTTAAGCTATGAAGCCTCGAGTAGAATACCTAGGAATTTAAGCGCATTATATAACAGAAGTGCTTGTTTTGATTAAAGATCAGTTTCAATATTTGCATGAAAACGTAATGGAACAACCAAACACACACGATATCTGTACATCACAATACATATTCAATAATTCCTTACTAAAGATCTGGTGTTAGGACTAGGAAGCAATTTAGGGAATATAGTGAATAGCAGCTGTACATAAGGTGTTCAACCAAAAAAAAAGGTTTTGCTTGTTGATAACAAGAATACTGAAAGGTATCGAAATATTCATGTGTATAATGGTAGGTAGCCTCAGGTCTAACAAAGTGCAAAGTATAAAAGGAGTACTAAATATCGCTATATTTGAAATCAGAGAAGGTGTTACATAAGATGTGACATGATACAATTGAAATTAAATATTTCATTAAACTAGATTACAGCCGTTCATCAATATTTATAAGCGTAATGTGAGGTCTATGTGTTATGAATGGAACATAAATGGTAACAAGCGTGAGGTGTACGGTTAAATTACAAAAGAACGCTTTATATGACTGAGTCCGACCTTAAACGTTCGTCATACAATCTGATGTCAAACATTTGAAATAACTGTTGAGCTAAAATGAGATAGGAATTAATCTAAATAGCAACAAAACGAAGTACAGCTGTCTGCAGCTGCACCTGCAGTAAATCACGCAGCTGCGGAATGCGAGGCCACATTTTTGTTCAAGGTCAGTTTCCAGTAGCAAACGGCAAGAGTAGGATCCAGAGATGAGTCGAAAAGCTACTTCAAGTTAGGTTCTATATTGCAGTCACAAGGCAAACACATTGTTAAAAGGGCTTCATTTTTACTGAAAGCTGAAGTGTATCTTTCTTTTAAGCAAATCTGTCAGTTGCGGCACCTGGGAGCAGGCATGGAAAACAAAAAACGATGATAATACAATATCACACTTATTCATCGCAGATCTTTACATGAAATGTGTTTAAACTCTCAGAGGAAGACGTGATACAATGGTTTCCTGCACACACGTTTGGCGTGGACTCAAAGGACGTCTTGCAGTCCAGATCACAGTAAGTGCTCAACACGCAGTCACCATTTGAATTCACCAAATAATATGAGTCGACAGTTAGAATGAAGTCTGACTGTAGGTAAAAATTATTATGATAAGCTTTCTTATAGGCTCAAACAACCATGTCCAACTTAACGCTAATGACACTGTGAATAACACGAAACGCCTACCAAATCAATGATTTTCTAATTACGAATTTCACCTTAAAAGAATATGCCGCAACGTCATTATATTGCCGCAAGCATATTACAGAATACTGGAGATCGGTGCAAAAACGTTCCAACCAAAAGTACACTGACGAGAACAATCATCCGAACTTCGCTCAGTGCAAGAGGAGTCGAAATAAGCGAAGACGTGTCTCGAATATTACGCAGGGACTCAACCGTTTCTGAAAAAACGACGGTCAAAGTTCGCGGGCCACTTCCGAGGTACTTTATACACTCCTGGAAATGGAAAAAAGAACACATTGACACCGGTGTGTCAGACCCACCATACTTGCTCCGGACACTGCGAGAGGGCTGTACAAGCAATGATCACACGCACGGCACAGCGGACACACCAGGAACCGCGGTGTTGGCCGTCGAATGGCGCTAGCTGCGCAGCATTTGTGCACCGCCGCCGTCAGTGTCAGCCAGTTTGCCGTGGCATACGGAGCTCCATCGCAGTCTTTAACACTGGTAGCATGCCGCGACAGCGTGGACGTGAACCGTATGTGCAGTTGACGGACTTTGAGCGAGGGCGTATAGTGGGCATACGGGAGGCCGGGTGGACGTACCGCCGAATTGCTCAACACGTGGGGCGTGAGGTCTCCACAGTACATCGATGTTGTCGCCAGTGGTCGGCGGAAGGTGCACGTGCCCGTCGACCTGGGACCGGACCGCAGCGACGCACGGATGCACGCCAAGACCGTAGGATCCTACGCAGTGCCGTAGGGGACCGCACCGCCACTTCCCAGCAAATTAGGGACACTGTTGCTCCTGGGGTATCGGCGAGGACCATTCGCAACCGTCTCCATGACGCTGGGCTACGGTCCCGCACACCGTTAGGCCGTCTTCCGCTCACGCCCCAACATCGTGCAGCCCGCCTCCAGTGGTGTCGCAACTGGCGTGAATGGAGGGACGAATGGAGACGTGTCGTCTTCAGCGATGAGAGTCGCTTCTGCCTCGGTGCCAATGATGGTCGTATGCGTGTTTGGCGCCGTGCAGGTGAGCGCCACAATCAGGACTGCATACGACCGAGGCACACAGGGCCAACACCCGGCATCATGGTATGGGGAGCGATCTCCTACACTGGCCGTACACCACTGGTGATCGTCGAGGGGACACTGAATAGTGCACGGTACATCCAAACCGTCATCGAACCCATCGTTCTACCATTCCTAGACCGGCAAGGGAACTTGCTGTTCCAACAGGACAATGCACGTTCGCATGTATCCCGTGCCACCCAACGTGCTCTAGAAGGTGTAAGTCAACTACCCTGGCCAGCAAGATCTCCGGATCTGTCCCCCATTGAGCATGTTTGGGACTGGATGAAGCGTCGTCTCACGCGGTCTGCACGTCCAGCACGAACGCTGGTCCAACTGAGGCGCCAGGTGGAAATGGCATGGCAAGCCGTTCCACAGGACTACATCCAGCATCTCTACGATCGTCTCCATGGGAGAATAGCAGCCTGCATTGCTGCGAAAGGTGGATATACACTGTACTAGTGCCGACATTGTGCATGCTCTGTTGCCTGTGTCTATGTGCCTGTGGTTCTGTCAGTGTGATCATGTGATGTATCTGACCCCAGGAATGTGTCAATAAAGTTTCCCCTTCCTGGGACAATGAATTCACGGTGTTCTTATTTCAATTTCCAGGAGTGTATGCCTCTTACTGCGCGATGTCGTCATACGAAATAGTGGCTCAGTGGTTGGCGTCGCCGGTCTTTTTTTATTGTTTTCATGTATCTACGCATGCCGATAGGAGGTTACTACACGAAATTTCTCATCAAATTAGGGGACATAAGGGCGTTGCATTAGTTGTAAAATTACAACAGGATTTCACTGTGAGTGTCATACATTAAGGTGGAGTATATGTGTATGTGGTATGTTGAGAGATTACAATCTTTTTTAATTCTCTTATTCTGTTATTTCATTCTTGTATCAAGTCTTATATTAATTCTTATATTTTATTCCTATGTTTATTCTTCAGAAAGATTTGGCGCATTCACTTGGATGACACCGATATTCGAAACACAAGATATTCCTAACACCATTAACATCGTGGGAAGGCAGCTTTACGACAGAGACATTCCTTCGAGTGATTCTCAGTCGGGGAAGAAACGGCGTTAACATTACTGAAGATTTCGCCTGTTAGCAATAATTTTGTCGCAAATCATGCATACGAGATACGTTTCCCGAAAGCTAGTGCTTGCAATTGATTATCAGTCAAGATACACAACAGGAGTTACCGAAAACTACTTTAAATACGTGGGTCATTCAATAATTAAAGAGACAAATTGGTCTGGGGAAAAAATTGTTTGTAGGGCCAGTTTGGTACTTTTATGGCTTTAAGTTGGCATCACTGGGATGAGCCCTGATTAGCTGATGTATCAACATTGTTTTGTTTATGACCTAAAATACATTTCAAGATGACAAGTCCGCTTGAAACGTCCACATTAGTTGAACAACATTCTGTTATTCGTTTTTTACTTGCTGAAGGCGAGAAACCAGTGAATATATACTGCCGAATGTCTAAAGTTTTTAGTGAAGGGTGTATGAATCGTGCAAATTTTTACTAGTGGATATAGCAGTTCAAAAATGGTCACGACTCAGTGATTGATGAACCTCGTTCTGGCCAACCAGTTGCGGTTTCAACTCCCTCACTTGAAAGTCAAATTGATGACATTATTCGTGCCGACCGCCGTGTGACTGTGGAAATGATATTTGATAAGGTTCGAGTTAGTGCTGGTACAATTCATAACATTATCTGTAACAAGCTCAAGTACCGCAAAACATGTGCAAGATGGATCCCAATGGAGTTGACGCGGCTACACAAGGTTCAAATGGTTCAAATGGCTCTGAGCACTATGGGACTTAAGATCTGAGGTCATCAGTCCCCTAGAACTTAGAACTACTTAAACCTAACTAACCTAAGGAGATCACACACATCCATGCCCCAGGCAGGATTCGAACTTGCGACCGTCGCGGTAGCGCGGTTCCCGACTGCAGAGCCTAGAACCGCACGGCCACACCTGCCGGCGGCTACACAAGGAAACAAGGTAGAGAGTGTGCACAGAGCTAAAGGAAGGTTGTGAAAGAGAAGATGAGCACTTCCTCAACAAAATATTAACTTGCTATGAAACTTGGGTTCATTATTATGAGCCAGAATCAACAAGACAAAGCGTGGAGTGGAGGCACACAAATTCACCTGACAAGATAACTTCGAAACCGAAGCATCAGCAGAAAAAGTCATGTAGACGGTGTTTTGGGACACTGAAGGTCCAGTTTTTTTTTATTATTATCTCGAAGAACAGCCTACAATGAACAGCCAATACTACTCGGATTTGCTTCTAAACAAGTTGAAGACAGCCATGAGAGAGAGGCGTTGTGGATCTCTCTAGGAGAGGTGTGATTCTCCAGCAAGGCAACGCACGTCCTCATATTGCTCAACTAGCCCGTGAAGCCATAGAAAATGTGGGCTGGGAAGTACTGCCTCATCCCCCTTATATTGCTGATTTGGCACCTAGTGATTTTCGTTTGTTTGGTGCACTGAAGGAGCCATTACGTGAGAAGACGTTCCAGGAAAACGAGGACGTGGAAAAGTTTGTGTGAAATTGGTTCAAACATCACGATAAAGAGTTCTTTGCAGCCGGAATAAAAAAGCTTGTACCCAGTTGGAACAAGTGCATAAATGTTCAAGTAGAAAAAGTATTGTTTTGTAAAAATAAACGCTTTTTTCTCTAGTCGTAATTTTCTCAATGACCTTTTTTAAAACTCATTCATCTGACATACTATTAGTAAACACATAACAGTAACGTTATGTCAGGATACACTGGGAAACAATCGTATAGTTATCTTCTACAGACGTGGGTATATAGATGAAAACAAAAATAAAAGTAATAATCGGGCTTAGAACACGGGATGGAAAATTAAAATGCCACAACCCAAACCACTGTGCCACTACTGCGGCTGAGTATTTCTCAAAATAGGAGGCACATAAAAAACCTCGAAATTACCTCGAAAATTTTGACCGCGGTTTTTCAGAAACGGTCGATTATCTATGATAAGCCAGGACACGCGTTCCCTTATTTCAACCTCTTCCACTGAGCGAAGTGTCTGGGAAATAGGGTGATGGCACTTGTCGTGTTCTCCTCATGAGACATGCAGTTGTGGCAGTGGCAGTTGGGCTATTCCACGTGGTATCCAAGAAACAAGTGTCCACATTAGTCCGCTGCCGCTAACTTGGCTCGGAGGGCCCTCGATGTCAGCTAATACCAGCTTCATCCAAGTTGCAACACAGGTCTATTCCGCAGCGTGTTCGGGTGCAAGTCTCTTTTGTTGAGCTAGCAGACTATAGTTGATGTAATGGTAAAGATATAAACATAACGAAAAATACAGTCGCCTTTTGACGTATTGTGCATAAATAGGTGGAACGACGCGTTATTATTTAACTACACGATTGCAGTCGGTCACATTGTAGCATCACAGTTACTGACAGTAACAGTCATAAGACATACACTTCGAAAATATAAGTGCAAAGCACTATTTTCGTTCGAATATTTGTTAATTTCATTTCATATAGCTATTTCAGATATTTTGATATATCCGCCAGTGTTATGTAAATGTTTCTGACAAGACAGAGACTTGAGTGATCGTAATTGCATCGGGAGTAGTAGACTGTGCCGGACAGTCGTCGAGAGAAGAAATGCGTGGAAATGTGGCGGTGTGCATTAATGGCTCTCGAATAAAAGGCTTGTGGCTATTTATATATGTGGTGGCTGTGTACTGGCATGTCGGAAGAAGAGGCTTGCCACTATGAAATGTGTAGTGCTACTCCAGGTAAACTGAGCTAGGATATGAAAAGTACGCTGTCACCGACTCATGACGTCCACGGCAACAAACCAGCTAAGCTCGAGATCCTCTCGTAAAGTGTACTTTCTCGACGAGCCTCTTCATTCACGTTTTGTAATTTTAAAATTAAACTTGCTTCTTGTATCGACCATTACACAATCCATCAACCTGTAATTATGCTGGTTCTTAGCTAAAGTTAGGCACTAAAGCGTGAAGTACAGCTTCAGGAACGTCCTTTTGAGAAATAGCAGTAAACTAATAGATCTATTAGCTGCACAGTATTATCTGAATAAATATTGTTTAGTGCACGATTAGGAATGCAGTTGCATGAATATGAGTGGTTTTTTATTATTATTACAACACCATATTTTTACGTTATTCAGTTCTGCGTCAAATTCCCAGTTCACCATCTATGTTTTCTTTCTTTCTAATTTCAAGTTATCACGTGAAAGTAAAATACTATTACCGTGTCTGCTTAAAATTTTGTTACTTATAACACGACTTTCGGTTCACGATGCTCACGGTCACATTTCGTGGTTAACGAGGGTAGTTTGACAATAACGGCAGCGAAGTAATATCCATCGAATATCATTGAGTCCACATACTGAGCGTTTCGAAGTGGAGTGGCTACATAACACTAAATGTAGAGGAAAAGAGGACTACCGGGATCGTATGAAGTGGGAGTCGATACGCTGAGTACCGACCGCCGGCCGGAGTCGCCGAGTGGTTCTAGGCGCCTCAGTCTGGAACCGCGTGACCGCTACGGTCGCAGGTTCGAATCCTGCCTCGGGCATGGATGTGTGTGATGTCCTTAGGTTAGTTAGGTTTAAGTAGTTCTAAGTTCTAGGGGACTGATGACCACAGATGTTAAGTCCCATAGTGCTCAGAACCATTTTTTTTAGTACCGACCTCAAATTCGTATAGCACAGTTTCGACAAATCTACTGTTGCCGAGCGCAACCATATAAACAAATATGAGGTTATGATTGATGAACTGAAACCTTTTCCCAGGCATCTCCTTATTGGGAGTCTTTCGTCAAAGTTACCGTTGGGAACACGGCATTCAGTAACAGCTGAACTGGGACAGCGGCTGTATCTTAGTGGTGCATGGAAACTGGTGCATGATGCTGAAATTTCAGAGAGAAATAAGCTGTTGTCCACCATCTATCAAATTCAGCATGACTACCAACGCTCATTCATCACAGTCATCTACATAATTGAAACTTCCTGGCAGATTAAAACTGTGTGCCCGACCGAGACTCGAACGCGGGACCTTTGCCTTTCGCAGGCAAGTGCTCTACCAACTGAGCTACCGAAGCACGACTCACGCCCGGTACTCACAGCTTTACTTCTGCCAGTACCTCGTCTCCTACCTTCCAAACTTTACAGGAGAGCTTCTGTAAAGTTTGGAAGGTAGGAGACGAGGTACTGGCAGAAGTAAAGCTGTGAGTACCGGGCGTGAGTCGTGCTTCGGTAGCTCAGTTGGTAGAGCACCTGCCCGCGAAAGGCAAAGGTCCCGAGTTCGAGTCTCGGTCAGGCACACAGTTTTAATCTGCCAGGAAGTTTCATATCAGCGCACACTCCGTTGCAGAGTGAAAATCTCATTCTGATCTACATAATTGTTGGTAGCATATGATATGAAAAGTTCGTGATTGCGTGACGCCTTTATGACATAATGCCGTTAACTAAATGAAGTTCCCCATAGCCTGTAAATAGCTGCTGAGAATGACTGCAGAAGACGTCGACAGTTTCAGTTTACTTGTAAGTCTGACGCGGCAAGAAATCTCTGAAACATTTATCCAACACGTTAAATTACGTGCACAATTCATCTTGTTCTTTGGATTTGCGTTGGCTATGTTCAGGACTGATTATAATAAACACACCACACCTTTGGCTCATGAGTTTTGTTTAGCAACACCTTGACTAGTTTCGTGATACCAGTTCAAACTTTCTTAGCATTTCTATTGTACTTTTCTGTGGCCTATGCCGGCCATTACTGTTGTAGCACCTCAGAATTCCTTCAACGTACGCTCTAGAACTATGCTCTAGAATAAATTACGCTATATGGAATTTCATTTAGAGACGCATTATGCTTCACGAGAAAACTTCCAAAATATCTCACCCCTCTCTTTCTCTCATGGACTACTGACTTTATATGTAAGTTCCATTTCACGGTTATCAGTAAGCTTATCATAGAGGGTTAACAGTTTTTTATCTGTTGCTTTAGATGGTTCATAGGACGTTTCATAAAAACCACCACTTACACTGTGTGTGTTTAAAAAGCGCAGGAGCATAAAATGGTTCCATAGCAGTATCACATGTTTAGTCACTTTCTTGTCGTCAGAGGGCAGGGCGTTTGCCTGTGTGGATAAAGCAAGTTCCTTTTTATGTTATTTTTATTATTGTGAACTGATCAGCTGGTTCATGACATGGTCATTTTAACTGGAATATTAGAATTTTTGCCTGTGACAGGCAACAGTGAGTTTTAATTGGACGATTTGATCGATCAAACGGGTAATCTTCCCACGTCCCTTTGTTACTAACTGGCTACAAAGGATGTAGACAATTCGTGTGTTGCCATGGCTGTCAAGGGCTCTCAAGACATACCCTGGACGGTTGGATGCTGTTGTGGCTTCCGTTGATAATTCACCTCTGCCTGCGAGTCTCATAGCTTCTTCGTGTGCAGCACGCTCATGGCAAAACGGAATAAAACAGAAACTCAGTATCAGATACCAGAAAATTCTTCGACGAAATTATGAATCCTTTGCATACCCTGTTCGGGTTACTCCTAATATTGTGGTGAACTCGTTTCCGCCGCTGTAGTGCAGCAGCTCGACATGACGTGGACTCAGCTAGTCGTCGGAAGTCCCCAGCAGACACGTCGAACCATGCTGCCTCTATAGTCGTCCATAACGGCGAAAGTGTTGCCCGTTGGGGATTTTGTGCAAGAACTGATATATGGATAATGTCCCTTACATGTTCAATGATACTGATGTCGGGCGATGTGGGTGGTCAGATCATTCCCTCAAAATGTCCAGAACGTTCTTCAAAATGGTTCAAATGGCTCTGAGCACTATGGGACTTAACATCTGAGGTGCTCAGTCCCCTACAACTTAGAACTTCTTAAAGCTAACTAACCTAAGCACATCACACACATCCATGCCCGAGGCAGGATTCGAACCTGCGACTGTAGCGGTCGCGTGGTTCCAGACTGAAGCGCCTAGAACCGCTCGGTCACGTCGGCCGGCGAACGTTCTTCAAACCTATCGCGAACAATTGTGGCCTGGTGTCATTGCATTGTCATCCACAAAAATTCCTTGTTGTTTGGGAACATGAAGTCCACGAATGGCTGAAAATGGTCTCCAAATAGACGAACATAGCCATTTCTAGCCAATCATAGGACTCAGTCCATCCCATGTAATCACAGCCCGATCCTTAGGAAACCACCACCAGCTCGCACAATGCCTTGCCGAGAATTTAGGTCCATGACTCTAAATACTGTGGATATCATAACAGTGAATTCTCGATCGATTTCCGAAATGGAATGTCCCATGCTTTTAGCTTGAACTACCATTTGGCGTTCAAAGTCTGTCTGTCTGTCAATTCTCGTCGTGCGGCCACACACTCGTTGCAAACCTTTTCACATGAACCATTTGAGGACAAATGGTAGCTCCACCAACGCACTGCCCGTTCTACATCTACATCTACATCCATATTCCGCAAGCCACCTGACGGTGTGTGGCGGAGGGTACCCTGAGTACCTCTATCGGTTCTCCCTTCTATTCCAGTCTCGTATTGTTCGTGGAAAGAAGGATTGTCGGTATGCTTCTGTGTGGGCTCTAATCTCTCTGATTTTATCCTCACGGTCCCTTCTCGAGATATACGTAGGAGGGAGCAATATACTGCTTGATTCCTCATTGAAGGTATGTTCTCGAAACTTTAACAAAAGCCCGTACCGAGCTACTGAGCGTCTCTCCTGCAGAGTCTTCCACCGGAGTTTGTCTATCATCTCCGTAACGCTTTCGCGATTACTAAATGATCCTGTAACGAAGCGCGCTGCTCTCCGTTGGATCTTCTCTATCTCTTCTATAAACCCTATCTGGCACGGATCCCACACTGCTGAGCAGTATTCAAGCAGTGGGCGAACAAGCGTACTGTAACCTACTTCCTTTGTTTTCGGATGCATTTCCTTAGGTTTCTTCCAATGAATCTGAGTCTGGCATCTGCTATACCGACGATCAACTTTATATGATAATTCCATTTTCATTCACTCCTAATGCGTACTCCCAGATAATTTATGGAATTAACTGCTTCCAGTTGCTGACCTGCTATTTTGTAGCTAAATGATAAGGGAACTATCTTTCTGTGTATTCGCAGCACATTACACTTGTCCACATTGAGATTCAATTGCCATTCCCTGCACCATGCGTCAATTCACTGCAGATCCTCCTGCATCTCAGTACAATTTTCCATTGTTACAACCTCTCGATATACCACAGCATCATCCGCAAAAAGCCTCAGTGAACTTCCGATGTCATCCACAAGGTCATTTATGTATATTGTGAACAGCAACGGTCCTATGACACCCCCTGCGGCACACCTGAAATCACTCTTACTTCGGAAGACTTCTCTCCATTGAGAATGACATGCTGCGTTCTGTTATCTAGGAACTCTTCAATCCAATCACACAGTTGGTCTGATAGTCCATATGCTCTTACTTTGTTCATTAAACGACTGTGGGGAACTGTATCGAACGCCTTGCGGAAGTCAAGAAACACGGCATCTACCTGGAACCCGTGTCTATGGCCCTCTGAGTCTCGTGGACGAATAGCGGGAGCTGGGTTTTTTCACACGACCGTCTTTTTCGAAACCCATGCTGATTCTTACAGAGTAGATTTCTAGTCTCCAGAAAAGTCATTATACTCGAACATAATACTTGTTCCAAAAGTCTACAACTGATCGACGTTAGAGATATAGGTCTATAGTTCTGCACATCTGTTCGTCGTCCCTTCTTAAAAAGGGGGACGACCTGTGCCCTTTTCCAATCCTTTGGAACGCTACGCTCTTCTAGAGACCTACGGTACACCGCTGCAAGAAGGGGGGCAAGTTCCTTCGGGTAGTCTGTGTATAATCGAACTGGTATCCCATCAGGTCCAGCGACCTTTCCTCTTTTGAGCGATTTTAATTTTTTCTCTATCCCTGTGTCGTTTATTTCGATATCTACCATTTTGTCATCTGTGCGACAATCTAGAGAAGGAACTACAGTGCAGTCTTCCTCTGCGAAACAGCTTTGGATAAAGACATTTAGTATTTCGGCCTTTAGTCTGTCATCCTCTGTTTCAGTACCATTTTGGTCACAGAGTGTCTGGACTTTTTGTTTTGATCCACCTACCGCTTTGACATAAGACCAAAATTTCTTATGATTTTCTGCCAAGTCAGTACATAGAACTTTACTTTCGAATTCTTTGAATGCCTCTCGCATAGCCCTCCTCACACTACACTTCGCTTCGCGTAATTTTTGTTTGTCTGCAAGGCTTTGGCTATGTTTATGTTTGCTGTGAAGTTCCCTTTGCTTCCGCAGCAGTTTCCTAACTCGGTTGTTGTACCACGGTGGCTCTTTTCCATCTCTTACGATCTTGCTTGGCACATACTCCTCTAACACATATTGTACGATGGTTTTGAACTTTGTCCACTGATCCTCAATACTATCTGTACTTGAGGCAAAACTTTTGTGTTGAGCCGTCAGGTACTCTGTAATCTGCTTTTTATCACTTTTGCTAAACAGAAAAATCTTCCTACCCTTTTTAATATTTCTATTTACGGCTGAAATCATCGATGCAGTAACCGCTTTATGATCGCTGATTCCCTGTTCTGCGTTAACTGTTTCAAATAGTTCGGGTCTGTTTGTCACCAGAGGGTCCAATATGTTATCGACACGTTTATACCTTGTGTACGCGATACTACGGCCGTCTGTATATACGTATATCGCTATTCCATGGATTTTCTCCCCACAGGGTGTAACGTCCCCCTTCCCTTCAACCGACAATATTAGAAATATATGACCGTGTAAGCAAGTGCCTAAACAATTGGTATAAAATTTTGAAAAGACTATCGTTCCGAAGATTCAATATAAAGTCGATAAATGAGGGGGAGGTTAACAACAAGATGCCTTCTAGGACAACTTATTCCGCCTACTTAATTACTGTAAAATTTAGTATTGTTGTTCGAAAGGTTTGTGCAGTCATTCACGTACTGTGCCAACGAGAAGTGGTACCACGTGGATCAGAACAGAACAATAAGAGTTACTGAAATAACTATAGCTAAACGAAATACGGTCGCCAGCCCAATTGGGCAAAATTTCTGTTCGGTAGGTGAATTAATGAGCCGAACAGTCAACGTCAAGAATTACTCGAACACGCGCGGCAACAGAGGGCTGCACGCACGTTAGCAAAAAGAATTGAAACATTTACGTGATAAAGCGAGAAAGAAAATAGATTGCACTCGAAATATCATTAACTAATAGAGTTGAAATAAGTGACAATGGCGCTACCTCAAAATAACGTCTACTATTTTCATATGAATTTTGGAAAATGGCGGGAAGTAATGAAAAGAAACTCTATTGACTTCTGAACAGGGAAGTAGAAATTGATAATTACAGTATCAAAAGGTAATTAATATACTGCAAGTCAAAATGTGAACCAGAACTTTACTAACAACAAATTACAATAATCACTGATATTTTCACTCACTCGTTAATTCTAGTTAGTGCTTTTGTTCATAGTGCCAGGGATCATTTAAATTTTATTAGTTGATTTACTATTTGCAACAATTAGATCGCCTCAGATTAAAGTTCAAATTTAAAGTTAGTGAGACTGAAATTACTGAAAGCTTTAAGTTCAAATCTTTAATCTAACTGAATCATTTATTTCATAAGCAAAATTAACTGGCACTGCAATTTTCATTTTTCATAAACGGTACTCGGATTATTGTAACAATAGGACAGGACAGGAACCTACTTGGTGAATGATTTTAGGAGAATTCCGGGTAAACAGTTTTGATTAAACTATGGTAATTATTCACTCGAAAAACTCCAGAAAGCTGTGTAACGACGTTACAAAACTAGTTGACACTAAGCTGTGATGCCGCAATCTTACTTCAGTCCATTCTCGCCGTGACGAAGTTGCTGACGACGATAGTGCTGCTGGCTCCTTTCTATCATAATTAGCGAGCACGGGAGTTACTGGCAATGATATTGGTGTGGAGGGTTCTTGATGATGCTGCAGCCAATATTTCCACCGCCCACGCTCATCACTTGCCACGTGCCGCCAAACAATCCCTCCTCCGGTACAGTGCACGCCATCCATGCGCCCGCACTTCACCAAGTCTCACGTCAGAGTTCTCTCTCTGTGTAGCGCGCGCTCTGACGTAACATCCTCCCGCTTCCAGAGACGCAGCTACTCCAACGATATTTATTCGTTGACAAAAACCTAACGTTTCCCTAACATGCCCTCAGCGATTACTCAGCGATATTTACATAATATACATAACTGATTATACAGCAAAATAAACAAATTAATGTATACATCGTGTACATATAAATTTACATAAAGATAAAAGCATGTATATATACAATAATAGCCGGCGGCGGTGGTCTAGCGGTTCTAGGCGCGCAGTCCGGAACCGCGCGACTGCAACGGTCGCAGGTTCGAATCCTGCCTCGGGTATGGAAGTGTGTGATGTCTTTAGGTTAGTTAGGTTTAAGTAGTTCTAGGTTCTAGGGAACTGATGACGTCAGATGTTAAGTCCCATAGTGCTCAGAGCCATTTCAACCATCTGAACAATTTTCAAAGCCATCTGTGAGCCTAAAGTTATAAGCAACTTTTGAATGGTTCCTTTAAGCAGCATTGTGTAACATTTTTTGGCAAAATTGAGTTATACATGGGGACTGTTTATTGAAGGAAGGAATAGAAGGAATGGTGGAGGGAAAAAGGCGAAGAGGAAAAAGAAGATATCAAATGCTCAACAATATCAAAGGAGGCAAATATTCAGAAATGAAAAGACTGGCTATGGACAGACGAAAGTGGAAGAGGCTTAAACCATGACAAGATTGCCATAAGGCAGAATACCATACCACTACTGGACTATTTCCGGAATTATTGGTGACGTTATAATATGACCATGTCATCTGTGGGCAGCTACACGAACTTTAGAAAATAGTCCTCCCTCGAGTAACTTTGTATATTTTAACAATACTGCTGACATCAGATGCTTGGGTTCTCCCCCTAGTCTCTTAAAAGCAATAAAAAATTAAAGGAAAAACGAAAATGCATCGCAACTATGGACAAACGATGAGAGAAAAGACTATGGTTGACTGTAAGAACCCGTTATATAGATGGAAAAAAATCACCTTCAGAAAACGAAAATGTGTACCACTAACGGAACTTTAATCATGTCGTCAGTTTCCATCACCGTTTCAAGAGTTTTCATCATACACGGAGTCGATTCGTTTTTCACGGGAAAATAAAAGTGTTAAATGCGTAAGTGAGTACTTAATTATATGCTACAGAAAACTTTATTTGCATTGTGCTCCTTCTCGCGCTGTGCATCTACTCTGACTACAGTAACCAAGCGCCAAGGATCTTTTAAGGCATGTTTCATAAAGTCTTACTAGTTACTGTTCATGTGTTAGTTAAATGTTCCTTTACCGTGTTCTGTGTGTACATCAAAGAAATCAATCGTTCGTTGTGATGTTGTACATTTTTAGAAACAGAGTCACATTGTTGATATTTATGATGTACTAATATTTCTTTTTAACCAAGTATTTCGTTATTGCATTACCGGAAATAGAGTACTAATGAAATAATCATGAAAATTCTAGTTAGTGATGTATAACATTTTATATCATTGTTTGTTATATATAAACTTATTCCAAGAAAAGTAAATGTTTTCTGTTACAATAGACCACGGATATACAGTCATGCAACCAGCGCTTTCACAGTGAATAATTCATTATTCGTTTACTTTTGATATGAATATCAGTATTTATATCTGCTCACTTAGGCTTATCACGTTTTTCATCAGTACTGAGATATTGCAGAAAGTGATATACAAGTTTCTGTAGTGACCATCCAGTTATCAAGAGAGAGATGCTTGTATCGTACGCTTGTGTAGATTACGAAAGATATTTTCAGATGTGTTAGTGCGCTTCTAAGTCATTGCAACAGATTAGATGAATTTACTTGGTTTTCGTGAAGGCGATGTTGTCGTGTCCCTCCTCTTCAGGAAAGTGTTCTACGTATTTGCACTTACACTCCGATCGTCGCTCATCCGTAGTACTCCGCGGAGAGCCAGAAATACACCAAACTCTGCAGGGAAGAACACTTTTACGTCGAACGAAGACGTCGCACAGTTCAAACTTTGCCGAAGTGCCGCGTTTTATAGTCGAACTCCAGACTAGACTTTCTGGAAATGGTAAATGCCTCTATAACTTTAACAGCGGGAAGATTTATTTTCTTTCTGTGTAGAGTGAAGAGTAAATCGTCCGTCTGGAGGAACAACCCAAGCAGCGTTCCACTGTCGAGTGAAACGGAAAACTTCGAGCTACATGCAGAAAGGGAGCTGGAATTTCTTACAAAATTCTGTCCATTAATTTGTAGTTATCGCGTAAGGGGAAAGTATAAAAGGTGTGTATAGCGAAGTACTTAGAATTTCAAATTCTAAGTAATTTAAAACGTTGTTTTTCTGGTTAGATATTGTAAATGACTTACATAACATGAAATAATTGAACCCCTTGTCGTTTTACTCTCATCTTTTAATGATCTGATAGTAATGTAAAATTGTGTTTGTTGCTCTATTAAAAAAAAAAAAAAAAAACAGTCATTGTTCAGTCGCTGAAATCATAAGGGAACTCTACACGTTATGTGGAAGCGGAGGGGGAAAGTGGTGTTATTTTCGCCCACAGCAATAAAGTGTTAGATATGGTACATCCTTGTCTGTTGCCTTTTTTTCCAATTCTCATTTCTTAAAACTTTGGTCTAACACGATTTGCTTTTCATATATTGTCCCATGCTTGGTTTACATCACTTGCACCACGTTTATGCATACCCACATTACCACAAAACATCTCAACATTTCCTCTGCTTACACAGTAGCAGACTCGTTTGATATTAGTGGAACAGTCTGAATTATCGTATTACCTGATTTCGTCCAGGACTTGTGACACTGCAGCGCACACACTTTGCTGTAGAGTGCTTTTCTAGTTTCCTCTCAGTATCTCTATATTTAGTGCTGTAAGTGCCCTTTTAATACCTCTCTGCCGAACCATGCTCCGCACTTTTCAACTGCTCCTCCACTATTTTTCCGCAGTCTTTGTTTCGCTTCAATTCTGTGATATGCTCCACAGTGACGTTTCAGAAACGTGACATTCTCTGTTCTATTATCATTCATGGTTTTAGCCCTTGTTTATATTCGACCTACATTCTGCGCGAACTGGTTATCAACTCATTCTAGCCATATTAAATATTTCATATTCAGTTCTTTGAGTTGTTACCTGTACAACTTCCTCTTTTAGTTCTGTAATGTTCTTCTATGCCTCTTCCACAAGTTACTCTTTTTCACCCTTGTTATGATTTATTATCCTTCTACTTCCACATTAATTTTTGTAGATGCTCCAGATTACTCGCATATACGATCATTCTTTTCAGACTCTCTGACATATCAGGATGCTCCAAAAAGTATGACCACCTACACAACAGGACGTACTACAGCTGCGCTTATGCGAGGCATGGATACGAAAAGTCGTTCGAAGGTTTTCAGAGATGTGTGGTACCACGTATCTACGCACAGGACACGCTGCTGCCGTACATTACTGGCTGGTTATTTTGTGGGCTCTTCTTCGAAGCCCTATATGTCCCTGAAGTCTTCCATCGGATTCAGATCAGGAAATTTGGTGGCCAGTACAATAAGAGTTCACTATCACGCTCCTCAAAACCGTAGTATTACGACATTAGCCCTGTGACATGAAAAGTTGTCCTGCTGGAAGATGCTACAGCCTTGGGGGAATACATCAAGCATGGAGGAATGCAATATCGTTCACGTACTATTGTGGTGTGTCCTTGGGGCAGTGCACGTTCGAGCAGCTGTTCGACTAGATGACGGAGTATCTGGACCAGCTACCTGGTGCTGTTGTAACAGAAAACGTGTTTCATCCCACCAGACAAGTCATTTCGGTCCATCCACGGTCCATTGTCGGGTGAATTCCAGTCCACTTCAGTTGTAATTGACGATGTCGTTGGAGGTGGGACACACAGGGGTCGTCTGTTGCCGAGTCCGAAGTTTAACAATCTGCGCTGTACGGTTTACTCCGAAACAGTTCCTGCACCGCAATTCTACTCTTTCGTCAGATATGCCTCTTATCGTTTTGGTTTTGATGTTTTGGTTTTGTGTGGCGATTGACTGCATGGTCATCAGCGCCCATACAAAGTCCCAATTTTCTCACATTCTCATTTTTTTCACAGTCCAATCTAGACACTGTCACGAATGATGACGATAAAGATGATGAAATGATGAGGACAAACAAACACCCAGTCCCTAGGCAGAGAAAACCCCCAACCGGGCCAAGAATCGAACCAGGAACTCCGTGATCCAGAGGCAGCAACGCTACCCACTATACAAAAAGCTGCAGACGCGTCCTTTCGTTGTTTACACAGCGGGTAAACTTCCAACCTCCAGGTTGTGTGACAAGACATGAACATCCAACACCTTATACCATACTCGCAGTAGGGCTTCGTTGTCACCGACGTATTTGTTTTCAAGTACAAGGCTATACCTGCCTCTTGTCACACTAGCTTATGAGTGGAGCATCACGCGATTTTCTTAGCGCATTATTTGTCTGTAAATTTCACCAGAACACCAGAGCTACTGCTGTTTTGTTGGCGCTGTTTTTGGGTCTGCTAAGAAACACATTCCTCGTGGATATGGAAGAGAAGATACCCCCATGGAGGGATGAGGCATGTGAACACCTATAAGAACAATTTAACAGAAGTGGGGTCAGTGACATTACGGATGTAGTTCTTCATAGTCCTGATAATGCAAGGAAAGTGTGCTGGTCCGAGCGGTAGAAAACCTGAATTTCAAACATTCAGGTGGGAAGGCTTAGTCCTTGCTCCGTAAATTGGGTGCCACCTTTAATAAACCTGATCAGAATCCTGGCATTTCAGCCCGCCGTATTGTTAACCATACAGTAGAAACCTCCAGATCTTCCAGGAGCAAACAGAATACCTCCAGGACCACAAAGGAGCTAAAATCTAAAAGCTCAGTCTCCAAGCGATGCAATATTCTCTTCCCCTTTCACCTTATATGAAATAGAGGTACCTTTAACAGTTGGTTCTGGTAATACTGTTTGAAAATTTTTATCCCATTTTGGGAAAAATGCAAAATACTGGCTGACTCGCCTCTTCTCTATTATTTTGTAGACAGGAACTCTTCCCAAGGAACTGATAAATATAAAAATTGTGGCATTCTTAAAACCTAACAAATCACAGGATCTCCCCCAGAACTTCGGCCATTTTCCCTGCTCAGCTCTTGAAGAGACTTACTTGAAATAGAATTAGTCGGTGTATTTCAGAACACACTCCAATAAAACAAGCGGGATTTGTGCCCCATCTGAGCTGCAACGACCGGATACTAGCTCCGATAATTTTCACAAAGGCCGGTTTCCAGGAGAAACTGAAAACTTCTGTGGTTCTTATTGACCTTTCTGCAGCATACGACAGCGCCTGAAGGGATGGGATGGATTACATTTACTGACAGTAGGAAATGCTGTTGATAGTAACATGGTGAGTAGCCGATACTTTTAGTTTTGCTTGGGTGAAAATAGAAGCTCCACAGGGAAATTAAATAATTGCCTGTCACTGTGCTCAGTTCTCGCGTCTCTTCTGTTAAGTCTTTGTATTTCTAACCTTCCAAAAATATCTTCAACGAAATTCGGCTGTGCAGACGATATCGCTTTAGTTTATCGATCAAAAGGGCTTGGTCAGTCAGACGGAACACTAACAGAGGACTTAGCGTCCCGTAACTCATATTAAAAGAAAATGGAGTACCAGTACGAGCAAGGTTTGTACCTGAACGACAAACAAGCCGAACATGCTCAAGGCATAGTTTGATCACAGTATTCTCTGTCACAACAAGTATCCCAAGTATGTTGGCATCGCACTCGACAGCTCTGTCACATAAAAAAAAAAGTGAAAACACATCGGCCAAGACAAAAACTGGCAACAACATTGTTCAGAAGGTGTGTGGCACAACCTTGGGGCTTTAATGGAGCCTTTTTGAATATCCGCTCCTGCACTGGTTTTTCCGGCTGCAAGCTATTGTGTTTGTGTGACGTAATAGTTGTCACACCAGCCAGGTCGATGCGCAGCTCAGCAACACGATGCTCGTGATTACTGGTGCAATCAACCGGTTTCCCCTGCTGAGCAGTATCTGCCCACCACAGATTCGCAGAAATGAGACCTTGTTTAGGAATTGCCACAAAATACAAGAGAACGAGGAACTACCCATTCATCACGACGTACCTGTCTCACGAAGGAGTAGGCTTCGATCGAAATACCCGGCGCTGCTATGCGCTGATCAGCTAGCTACAAGAGATCTTGGGAACAACAACTACTAAAACATCGGAAATTAGCAATAACGGGAATAGTTCGAGAAATATAACTGTGAAAATGCGCATGTCGAGCTCTACAGGAAACAGTTGGACAAAGTACACAGAATCAGTACAGGATGTGGTCGGTGCTCTGTAAACGGGGTATTGTGGTGTCTGTGTGTTGTGCTTGTGCTGCACTGAAACAATATATCAGACGCATAGGAGCGTATCCTACGACGCTATAAGGGCACGTGGAGTAATTTTATGAACGCCAGTGCCACAGCGGTGGAATGGATTAGAAACCTAGCTCTTAATATTTAGTCGATTTATTTTTGTTTTAGGCAGTGATTTTCATTACATATTATAAATGCATTGCATACGTGTGCCACAGAAATAATGATGATGATTATGCCTGCAAATCCTTCACGCGACATTCAGTGAGGCAGTGATCGTAATGTTTTGACTTATCAGTGTATTATCGTGCCTCATAATCTCTGAATGTTAGAAGGGGCCCCCGATTCTGTGAAGATCTGATGCAGCTGTGACAAGTGGCAAATGGCGTAACGGCTGAGACTAGACCACGAGCTAGTGGGAACAGGGGTTCAAATGACAGCCTGACTCTTCTGATTAAAGTTTTACACATTTACGTAGATAACGATAGAGTAATGTAGGGATATTTCCTTTAACGAGTAAACTGTATACTTACTTCTCCTCGTTTGTCCATCGGAGCTTGTTCAACGATTGAATTGCACTGGCGTTAACGAACTGTTACACCTTATAGCCCTTCCTTTTCCTTTCCCCATATGTTATTTTTTACTGCTTGGGTAGTATAATGATTGTGTTATAGAGATTTTAAGTTTCCTGTTTCATAGACTGCCATGACGTTTTAGTACCTTCTAGCTTATACACGATTCATTTATAGAAGAATGGAAAAACATTTAGTTGTCGACCTCGACAAGGTCAGTCAGTGCTCCAGAGAAATATAGGAACTCGCGATACAACATTACCCCATTACTTAGCTTACAATGTAGACTGAACAAAGGCACATGTACGATAATAGTAGTAATTTTGTAAATGTAGCGCAAACTTTTGACAATGATACCTGGAAGACACTTTGAAATTCTGAAGACAGTAGGAATAAAAAACAATGAATGAAAGGCACTCGTTGAAATACTGAAGATAGCATGAATAAAACAAAATGGGTGAAAGGTTATCTCCAGCTTTTACAGATACCAGACTGCAGTTGTAAGTGTCAAAGAGCAAGAGAGAGAGGCAGCATAGAGAAGAGAGGGAAACAGGGTTACTGCGTACGCCTCATGTTTTTAAAAATATAAACAATAAGCAAGTAGTAAGGGAAAGAGATTAAAACTTTGGAAACTACACTGCAAAAATCTTAATTCTTCCACTCCTTATAGCCTTATTCGTCAACTTCGTGTTGAACTGCCTGTCATTCTGTTAACATTTATAGTTACAGTGTTGAGTAACGTATGGCATGAAATTTGAATAGCTTGCAATGAAAAGATAAAAAATAACGTCCAGCTAAGAGTTTACTTTGGGTGTATTTTAGATCATACATTGTGAGGATGTCTGTATGCATCTCAGATCTCAAGGAAATGGATTGTATGAGGCACACTCACTTCCACCCACATGCACAAACAGTACAGTCAGAGTGAATCCGTCGTATCAAGTAAATGGTTAAGGATACCAAAATGCGTTTTTGGCATATGATAGCACGCAAAGAGAAGAGGATTCTGCCATATGGTTAATATGCGAAACTTTGTCTTCTGTGGCGTACAAGTTGTAACTACATATTTTATTAAATGAATTATGTTCTTATTAGAGTCTGTTGGTAGCTGAGGAAATGATGACTGGTGCAGGTTGCAATAACAGAAGCGAACATATCACATCTTTATTTTTATAGCAACAATGAGTATTTTCAGTGTCTTGAACGGTTTATGTGATACAATGAATGCTGTGAATAGTTCACTCACGTTGTCTTGTTTAATACTACGTGAAAATCAGTGTGTCATACACAGTTGGTTTTCTAGGGATTGGATATACATACAGAGTTACTAATAATTTTAAAGAAAAATATACTATTTTGTGTACATTTTAGATGCGGCAGTGCATGAACTTGTGGCCTGGAAGACTGGTTTGATGCAGTTGTCCGTGCTACTCTATCCCGTGCAAGCCTCTTCATGTCTGAGTAACTCCTGCAACCTACATCTGTTTGAACCTGCTTGCTGTACTCGTCCCTTGATCTCTCTCTGCAAATTTTATCTCCCATACTTCAATCCAATACTAAACTGATTCCTTGATGTCTCAGACTGTATCCCAGCAGCTGATTTTTCTTTTAGTCAGGTTGTACCAAAAATTTCTTGCCTCTCCAGTACTATTCCGTACCTCCTCATTAGTTACGCGATCCATCCGTCAATCTCCAGCACTCGTCTTTAACATCCTATTTCAAAAGCTTCTATTTATTCACTGTCTGAACTGCTCATTGTCCACGTTTAACTTCCATACTAGGCTACATTCCAAATACCTTCAGAAAAGACTTTCTGACTCTTAAATTGATATTGGCTATTAACAAATTTCTCGCCTTTAGAAACGCTTTTCTTACCATTTCCAGTCTACATTTTATATCCTCTCTGTTTTGGCCAACATCAGTTACTTTGCTGCCCAATTAAAAAAAACTCATCCACTACTTTTAGTGCCCCGTTTCCTAATCTAATTCCCTATGCCTTGGTGATTTAATTCGACAATATTCCAGTACCCTTGTTTTGCTTTTGTTGATGTTTATCCCATATCCCACTTCAAAAACACTGTCCAATTAGTTCAACTGCGCTTGCAAGTCCTCTGCTGTGTCTGGCAGAATTAGGTCATCAGCAAACCTCAAAGATTTTATTTCTTCCCCACGAACTGTAAGTCTCCAAGTTTTTGTTTGGCTTCCTTTACTGCTTGTGTATAGACAGAATAACTTCAGCGATAGGCTACAGCACTGTCAGATTCCCTCTTCTACCACTGCCTCCCTTTCATGCCCTCTGACTTTTATTACTGCATCTGGTTTCTGTACAACTTGTTTACAGTATAGCCTTATGCTCCTTGTTTTTTACCCGCGCTACCTTCAGGATTTCAAAGTATGTTTTCTAGTCAACATTGCCAAAAGTTATCTCTAAGTCTATAAAAGATTTAAATTTGTTTCGTAACCTATCATCTAGGATAAGTCATATGGTCAGTATTTCCTCGCATGTTACAACATTCTCTAGAACCGAAACTGATCTTCCCGAGATCCACTTCTATCACGTTTTCCACTCTTCACATCAAGTGTTTTGCTACCATACGGATGTATGATGTTACATGCACCTAACATAAGCTCTTGTAGGCTCCTATTTTTCATTGTACACAATTCGAATTTCGTGTAGTGACTTACTTAATTTCGAATAATCGCAATAACTACGACCATTAACGAAAATATTGGCATTGCACTATGAAGCTGATGAATGCATCTGTAAGATATGAAAAAAAATCTATCTTTTGCCAGAAGAGTTTCTTTAAAATCGTTTGAGAAAGTTTTGTAGAAAATCTGCAATGCGTGTGACCTGCTGCCCATTTTGGGCCTTCTTCACTTTGACTGGCAGGTGTTCTGTGTTGTGTCGATTCCCTAAGGTCTCGACACAATGAGTGGCTAGGTGCACGCGAAACTAACGCAGACGGGCGTAAATTCTGAAACAGGAGACTGGATGAAAACTATAAAGAAAAGAAGAGAGATTTGAATATACTTAACTTTACTGTAGTCTTGTTCTTGTTGAAATACATCTCTTGCATAGTAGTAAGCAATTAGCAATGATACACATGGCGCCTTGCTAGGTAGTAGCGATGGACTAGCTGAAGGCTATTTAATCTGTCTCTCGGCAAATGAGAGGAATACTTGGTAGGTCTAGTCGCAAGCTATGTCGTCCGTACAACTGGGGCGAGGTCAAGTCCGTGTCTTGTGACCTGCCCTGTGGTGGCGCTAGGTTTGCGATTACACCGTGGCGACACGCGGGTCCGACATGTACTACAGGACCGCGGCCGATTTAAGTTACCACCTAGCAAGTGTGGTGTCTAGCGGTGACACCACATTCTGTGTACATGGCCTTGCACATATCATCCTGAGACCTGATGTCCATTACAGTCGACTTAGAATTTTCTGTCCTGCTACCAAAGATTCCGCATTTTCTGTCATGGTACCTGTGGTCCACTTGACTGAACAATATGGTTGTGGTTCAGCCATCTGGCGGAAGAATCGGACACTATGATTACTTGGCACCAAGTAGCAGGTTTCTTTACGACCGGTTGCCATGGTAGGTAAATATTAAGCATTCCTTCATTATCATGTATTTTTCCTTATCCTATTTCATGAAAATATTTACCTATTGTAGACAATAAGTGTTGTTTAAATGCCGTTTCTGTGTAACACGTTTGGGTAGTACTATTTATTTCTTTAATTATGATTACAAAATAGTAATGTCCACTGAATGGACGCTTGGACTCAGTGCCACAATTTCGAGCACTCATACCTAGATATCACTACTGATTATTTTCGCTAATATCGACACATTTATTGTTGTGACTATTGCTTAATGGCATTGTCTGAACATTATTATTATCTCTTGAAAGAACAATCGTTTTTCGGAACGATAAGGAAGTCGTGAGTGAATACCCAGAGCACCCCATCTGATCCTTGCCAATTAACGTCGTTTGTCGACTGACAAGACTAATTTCTATAGTAAAATAGTGTAACCAAAAGCCAGCCATAACAGCATCGACCAAGACTGGGAAGCAACTTATGGATCAAAGTAAAAGAGGCTTAGAGGAAGATGCGAAACACATTCAGGTGCCTCATCCAGCAACAATCGGCTGCTGCAATAAAAATATGGGTGGCATCCACTTCACTGAGAGAAAGATGAGTTTTTGTAACCTCTGCATCATAAAAACAAACTGGACTGTGAAAATCGTTTTCCAGTTCGTTTATCTGGAAGAGCAACTGAACGGAATGGACAATTTCTTGAAATGAGGATATAAGATGAACTTAACAAAAGCAAAACGAGGATAATAGATGTAGTCGAATTACATCGGGTTATGCGGAGGGAATTCGATTAGGAAATGAGACATGTAAAGTAGTAAATGAATTTTGCTATTTGCGGAGCAGGATGTAAAACGTAGACTGACTATGGCAAGGAAATCGTTGCTGAAGAAAAGAAATTTGTTAACATCGAGTATAGATTTAAGTGTCAGGAAGTCTTTTCTGAAAGTATTTGTATGCATTGTAGCCATTTATGGAAGTGAAACGTGGGCGATAGACCAGCGTAGACAAAAAAGAGAATAGAAACTTTCGAAATGTGGTGCTACAGAAGAATCCTGAAGATTAGATGGATAGATCACGTAACCAAAGAGGAGATACTGAATGGAATTGGGGAGAAGAGGAATTTGTGGCACAAATTGAGTAGAAGAAGGAATCGGTTGATAGGAAACGTTCTAAAGCATCAAGGGATCTCCAGTTTAGTGTTGGAGGGAAGCGTGGAGGGTAAAAATCGTAGAGGGAGATTAAGAGATGACTATACTAAGCAGATTCAGAAGGATGTAGGTTGTAGTAATTATTTGGAGATGAAGAGGCTTGCACAGGCTCTGAGAACTATGGGACTTAACATCTTAGGTCATCAGTCCCCTAGAACTTAGAACTACTTAAACCTAACTAACCTAAGGACATCACACACATCCATGCCCGAGGCAGGATTCGAACCTGCGACCGTAGCAGTCCCGCGGTTCCGGACTGCAGCGCCTAGAACCGCAAGACCACCGCGGCCGGCAGGCCTGCACAGGATAGAGTAGCGTAGAGAGATGCAGCAAACCAGTGTCTGGACTGAAGACCACAACAACGTATCTGGGAACTGTAAACAGATGGACTCAGTACAGGATAGACCCAATTAAGAATGATGAGCCTAAGATAAGTATCCTGCAGTACTTCGATTTCAAACTAAAAACTGCAGACCATTTGTCAAGTGGTCAATAGCAATAACATTCTGATGAAGAAGATGAGAACTCAACTCCCGAAAGGTGAAGGCTATTGCCCTCATAAACATGCTCACTTACTGTAGCTCAAATGTTCAAATGTGTGTGAATTCCTAAGGGACTTAGGTCATCGGTCCCTAGACTTACACACTACTAAAACTAGCTGAAACTAATTTATGCTAAGGACAAACACACACACCCATGCCCGAGGGAGGACTCGAACCTCCGGCGGGAGTGGCCACGCACTCCGTGACATGGCGCCTCAAACCGCGCGGCCACTCCGCGCGGCCTTACTATTGCCCATTTGCCAGAAATAACTGAGTTTAAAAGTAAAAAAGCTGGCTACGTGAAGCAAACTGAAATGAAGAACCAAGTCTGTACACCTTTCCCCTGTCTAATATCACAGAACAACTTTTTCTCGAGTATCAACAGAAATAGAATTGTCACAATTTACTCTGGTAGGCCAAAATGTTATTACAATCTGCTTCATAGCTTGTTTGTCCGTCTTTGGAACGAAATACGTCACTGACTCTGCGTATCAGGGATCCGACAGCATTTTGGTAGGTTTATAGAGGTATGTGGCATTATATGTCTATGCACAGGTTACATAATTAGGTTAAATAAAGGCCGTTGATTTGCGTACCCGGTGATGGCGCCAAATAGCGATCCCGATGGGTTCCATAGGATTTACATCAGGCGAATTTGGTCACCGAGACATCAACGTGAGTTCACTGTGATGCTGCTGAAGCCACTGCAGCATGCTTCTGGCTCCGAGGCGCGGACAATTATACTGCTGAAAGATAAACTCACCTTCGGTGAAGACATCAAGCATGAAAGGATGCAGGTGGTTCGCAGCAGTCAGCGTGTCTTCGATTACTGCCACACGTGCTATTCAAACGCAGGAGAATGTCTCCCGTAGCATAATACTTCTCACCAGCCTGCATCCGTAGTGTACTGCACGTTTCTAGCCGCTGTTCACCTCGAGGGGGCGTTCGTGGAGACGACAATCGACATACCGTAGCAAAAATTTGATTCATCCGTAGAGCCGACACGTTTCCGTTGATCGGCGGGTGAATCCCGAAGGTCCCGTACCCACTGCAATCGTAACGGAAGATGTCTTTGGGTCAACACGTGAAGACGTGGGGGTGGTCTGCAGAGGAGCTCCATGCTGAGCGACGAACGATCGATGGTGTGCCCTGAAAGGCGTGTGCGTGTAGTGCACCAGCATTGGGATCCTTCGGCAGATACGCCACAGGTCACTTTTCAGAGCAGACAAGCCTCTAGTCCCCACTTTCCGTGAAGAGTCATAGACGTCGAACCATTTAGGGCCTAGTGGTAGTTTTACTGACCTTCTACCTCTTTCCACAGATGCTCACTATAGTAGCACGTGAACATTCGACTAGGTTCTCCGTTTTCAACATACTCGTTAATAGACTCTGAGTAATAATAATCTGCCCTTTCTGAGAGTCGTTTATCTCAATGGATTTCCCCCTTTAGGCGCCATTTCTTCGTTAGGGTGATACCCCGTCCGTGTCTGCTCCTCTTACATACACTACTGGTCATTAAAATTGCTACACCAAGAATAAATGCAGATGTTAAATGGGTATTCATTGGACAAATATACTAGAACTGACATGTCATTACATTTTCACGCAATTTAGGGGCATATATGCTGAGAAATCAGTGCCCAGAACAACCACCTCTGGCCGTAATCACGGCCTTGATACGCCTGGGCATTGAGTCAAACAGAGCTTGGATGGCGTGTACAGGTACAGCTGCCCATGCAGCTTCAACACGATGCCACAGTTCATCAAGAGTAGTGACTGGCGTATTGTGACGAGCCAGTTCCTCGGCCACCATTGACCAGACGTTTTCAGTTGGTGAGAGATCTGGAGAAGGTGCTGGCCAGGGCAGCAGTCGAACGTTTTCTGTATCCAGAAAGGCCCGTACAGGACCTGCAACATGCGGTCGTGCATTATCCTGCTGAAATGTAGGGTTTCGCAGGGATCGAATGAAGGGTAGAGCCACGGGTCGTAACACATCTAAAATGTAACGTCCACTGTTCAAAGTGCCGTCAATGCGAACAAGAGGTGACCGAGACGTGCAACGAATGGCACCCCATACCATCCCGTCGGGTGATACGCCAATATGGCGATGACGAATGCACGCTTCCAATGTGTGTTCACCGCGATGCCACCAAACACGGATGCGACCATCATGATGCTCTAAACAGAACCTCGATTCATCCGAAAAAATGACGCTTTGCCATTCGTGCACCCAGGTTCGTCGTTGAGTACACCGTCGCAGGCGCTCCTGTCTGTGATGCAGCGTCAAGAGTAACCGCAGCCATGGTCTCCGAGATGATAGTCCATGCTGCTGCAAACGCCGTTGAACTGTTCGTGCAGATGGTTGTTGTCTTGAAAACATCCCCATCTGTTGACTCAGGGATCGAGACGTGGCTGCACGATCCGTTACAGCCATGCGGATAAGATGCCTGTCATCTCGCCTGCTAGTGATACGAGGCCGATGGGATCCAGCACGGCGTTCCTTATTACCCTCCTGAACCCACCGATTCCATATTCTGCTAACAGTCATTGGATCTCGACCAACTCGAGTAGCAATGTCGCGATACGATAAACCGCAATCGCGATAGGCTACAATCTGACCTTTATAAAAGTCGGAAAAGTGATGGTACGCATTTCTCCTCCTTACACGCGGCATCACAAGAACGTTTCACTAGGCAACTCCTGTCCACGGCTGTTTGTGTATGAGAAATCGGTTGGAAACTTTCCTCATGTCAGCACGTTGTAGGTGCCGCCACCGGCGTCAACCTTGTGTGAATGCCCTGAAAAGCTATATCATAGCATCTTCTTCCTGTCGGTTTAATTTCGCGTCTGTAGCACGTCATCTTCGTGGTGTAGCAATTTTAATGGCCAGTAGTGTACATTTGTTAGTACGTCAGGCAGTCGCGACACTACAAGGCCGCACCCAATGTCGCTGTGAGCTTATCAGTGTATGTGTCTTTTCATTTTATAGTGCATAAGTGATATTTACTTAATAAGAGTGTATTTCGTTAATTAAACTACCAATAAATTAGTTTTTTCACTTTCTTTCTAATGCTTTCTGATAAATCACTAAGACCCAGCGTCCATAGTTACGGAAAATCCTGAAAAACACAATTTTTTTGTTCGAAAGTTTTCCTGAATTCCACTGTGTTATGCCGGAACTAAGGTAGCCCCTGAAGGTTGGCAACCCATAATACACCCAAATGACAGGGTTGTCTATGTCCAAGGTGTACCAAAACACCATGGTAAACACCGGCTATTTACATATAAAATAATGGAAACAGGCATTCCGAGCACTACTTCCTGCAGGGGGAGCTCGAGCTACGGCCTGCAGGAAGTATCACTACGCCAAAACCTAATTGGCTGGAGGCAGCTATTTAGGGGCTAGAAACGGCCTCGAAGTTCAGTTCACTCCAGAGGCCGACCTCGTGGACCTCGACCGCTGAAGATTACGTCTTCGTCTCTGAATTGGACTTTTACTAGTGTGTGTGTGTGTGTGTGTTGTTGTTGTTGCTGTTGTTGTTGTCTTCAGTCCTGAGACTGGTTTGATGGAGCTCTCCATGCTACTCTATCCTGTGCAAGCTTCTTCTCCCAGTACTTACTGCAACCTACATCCTTCTGAATCTGCTTAGTGTATTCATCTCTTGGTCTCCCTCTACGATTTTTACCCTCCACGCTGCCCTCCAGTACTAAACTGGTGATCCCTTGATGCCTCAGAACATGTGCTACCAACCGGTCCCTTCTTCTTGTCAAGTTGTCCCACAAACTCCTCTTCTCCCCAATTCTATTCAATACCTCCTCATTAGTTATGTGATCTACCCATCTAATCTGTGTGTGTGTGTGTGTGTGTGTGTGTGTGTGTGTTACCACGAACCTTTGTGGAAAATTAGAATTGAACTTTTGTTTGCCTCAATTAGGAGACTTTTATTGGCATCGTTATTGTTACCTTTCTTTTGTGTTCAGTCACCAGCCTTGTAAACTTACACAAATAAAATCTGTGTTTGTGAAAAATTGCGAATTGTCAGTCACAGCACATCGCAATTCCTTCTGTTTAGCAGGTACATAAAGAATGTTTCAAACAATTCAGGAGAGGTGCCGCCAGGTCTCTGGAGGACGTAACTGCGGCCGTCCGCGGGTGGAAGCCAACGCACCGCCTACCGGCCTCCTCCGAGTTCTCACACTGCTGTCCCAGAGACAAAAGCGACAAGCGAGCTACAGGGCAGTAACGAGGGAAGCGGGGGAAGGCGAGTTCGCTAGCTGCCGATCCGAGCAGGAGCGCGCGCCGAGCCCGATACTTTGCGGCGGCCGAAGAGGTCGCGCGGTGTGGGTGGGCGGGAAGGGCTAGAGAGGGGGTGGAGGCGGCAGCAGACGCGGCGTCCAGAGCGGCCGGCGGGACGCCCGCACTCCGCGTGATTGCAGGCAGGCGGTCGCCGTAATGTGATCACTGCCCGGGCGGGTCCGGTCAACAACGGACTCTTTGTCCGCTGCTGCTGGTCCTCCCTTACCCCCACCCTGCTGCCGCACACGTAAGGACTGAGCACACGTGTGCGTGTCCTGTAGCTCGTTTCCGCCAGAGCTCGCTACGGCGCTCCTCCCCCGCAAGACGGCAGCCGGAAATGAGCCAGCGCCGTCTCCGGCAGACCGCGGGGAGCTGCCCGCTCTAATCTGATGCCGTGGGACGCCTAGGGGGAGGGAGGGAGGGAGGACGCAGCGCGCTCGCTAAGCCGGCTCGGTTTCTCTGTACGCATCAGCAAAAGTTCTGCGTCGCCCCTATGCATCAAAATTCGTGACAAAGGAAACCAAAAGTTGGCTCTGACGCATGCGGGCACGGGTTTATATTCTTTTGTGTCCAGATCTTCAAAATAAATAAATAAAAAGTTAAAAAAAGACCTAACATACACTATGTTATGAAAAGTATCCGGATACACCCAGAAACATTATTCGTTTTTCGTATTAGGTGCATTGTGCTGCAGGTACTCCATATCAGCGACCTCAGTAGTCATTAGACATCGTGAAAGAGCAGAATACGGCGCTCCGCGAAACTCACGGACATCTAACGTGCTCCGGAGATTGGGTGTCACCTGTATCTTACGTCTGTCCGCTAGATTTCCACACTCCTAAACATCTCTAGGTCCTCTATTTCCGATGTGATAGCGAACTGGAAACGTGAAGGGACACGTACAGCACAAAAGCGCACAGGCCGACCTCGTCTGTTGACTGATAGAGACCGCCGACACTTGAAGAAGGTCGTAATGTGTAATGGGCAGGCACCTATCCAGACCATTAGCCAGGAATTTCAGACTGCATCAGGATCCACTGCAAGTGCTGTGACATTTAGGCGGAAGGTGAGAAAACTTGGATTTCATGTCCAGCGGCTGCTCGAAAGCCAAACATCACGCCGGTAAATGCCAAACGATGCCTCACTTGGTGTAAGGAGCGTAAACATTGGACGATTGAATAGTGGAAAAACGTTGCGTGGAGTGACGAATCACGGTACACAATGTGGCCATCCGATGGCAGGGTGTGGGTATGGCGAATGCCCGGTAAACGTCATCTCCCAGCGTGTGTAGTGCCGACAGTAAAATTCGGAGGCGTTGATGTTTTGTTGCGATCGTGTTTTTCATGGAGGGGGCTTGCACCCCTTGTTGTTTTGCGTGGCACTATCACAGCACAGGCCTACATTGATGTTTAAGTACCTTCTTGCTTCCCACTGTTGAAGAGCAATTCAGGGATGACGATTGCATCTTACAACACGATCGAGCACCTGTCCATAAAGCACGGCCTGTGGCGGAGTGGGTACACGACAATAACATCCCTGTAATGGACTGGACTGCACAGAGTCCGGACCAGAATCCCACAGAACACCTTGGGGGTGTTTTGGAACCCGACTTCGTGGCAGGCCTCACCGACCGGCATCGACACCTCTCAGTGCACAGAGTGAAGGCTGGCATCATGGCTAAGGGTGAGCCAACACCATATTGAGTTCCCGCATTACCGATCGAGGGCGCCACGACCTTGTAAGTCATTTTCAGCCATGTATCCGGATACTTTTGATCACATAGTGTATGTCCAACGACTTAGTCGTTTGTTTCCTGCAGGGGGGGGGGGGGGGGGTTATATAACGCTCCTGAGCAATATCAATACGTGGCTGAATGGCCCCTTGTCACGATTCAGGATTGGCTTGAATAAGTCACGGCACACTGACAATGAGATCGTCAAGCCTGCTCTAATTCAAATCGCTCCATTTTTCACAGTAGATTCTTTAAAAGTCTCGCAAAGTACGGGTTGTTGTCGACGTCCAAAAACATCTCGTTTCAATCGATCACACACATCTTCGAATGGGGTCACGTCCGAGCAACAAGCAAGTCACTACTTTCTGGTGTTCCTAGAACGCTGAAGGAACGTGGTAATGACAGCAGTACACGAGCACGCGAGTTGTCACCCATCATCAGACACGAGGGTATCGTCAGCAGTGCTCCAACGGAAGTGTGACAGGCCCGCTTTTATTTTCTATATACGAGGTGCATTCAAGTTCTAAGGCCTCCAATTTTTTTTCTCCGGACTGGAAAGAGAGAGAAACATGCGCATTTTTTTTTAAATGAGGTCGCGTTCATTGTCAATACGTCCCAGAGATGGCAGCACCGTACGGCAGATGGAATTTTACAGCCAGCGGCGAGAATGAGAACTGTTTTAAATACTTAAAATGGCGACGTTTTCCTTACTTGAACAGCGTGCAATCATTCGTTTTCTGAATTTGCGTGGTGTGAAACCAGTTGAAATTCATCGACAGTTGAAGGAGACATGTGGTGATGGAGTTATGGATGTGTCGAAAGTGCATTCGTGGGTGCGACAGTTTAATGAAGGCAGAACATCGTGTGACAACAAACCGAAGCAACCTCGGGCTCGCACAAGCCGGTCTGACGACATGATCGAGAATGTGGAGAGAATTGTTTTGGGGGATCGCTGAATGACTGTTGAACAGATCGCCTCCAGAGTTGGCATTTCTGTGGGTTCTGTGCACACAGTCCTGCATGACTACCTGAAAATGCGTAAAGTGTCATCCAGGTGGGTGCCACGAATGCTGACGGACAACCACATGGCTGCCCGTGTGGCACGTTGCCAAGCAATGTTGACGCGCAACGACAGCACGAATGGTACTTTCTTTTCGTCGGGTGTGACAATGGATGAGACGTGGATGCCATTTTTCAATCCAGAAACAAAGCGCCATTCAGCTCAATGGAAGCACACAGATTTACCGCCACCAAAAAAATTTCGGGTAACCGCCAGTGCTGAAAAAATGATGGTGTCCATGTTCTGGGACAGCGAGGGAGTAATCCATACCCATTGCGTTCCAAAGGGCACTACGGTAACAGGTGCTTCTTACGAAAATGTTTTGAAGAACAAATTCCTTCCTGCACTGCAACAAAAACGTCCGAGAAGGGCTGCGCGTATGCTGTTTCAACAAGACAACGCACCCGCACATCGAGCTAACGTTACGCAACAGTTTCTTCGTGTTAACAACTTTGAAGTGATTCCTCATGTTCCCTACTCACCTGACCTGGCTCCTAGTGACTTTTGGCTTTTTCCAACAATGAAAGACACTCTGCGTGGCCGCACATTCACCAGCCGTGCTGCTATTGCCTCAGCGATTTTCCAGTGGTCAAAACAGACTCCTAAAGCCTTCGCCGCTGCCATGGAATCATGGCGTCAGCGTTGTGAAAAATGTGTACGTCTGCAGGGCGATTACGTCGAGAAGTAACGCCTGTTTCATCGATTTCGGGTGAGTAGTTAATTAGAAAAAAAGTCGGAGGCCTTAGAACTTGAATGCACCTCGTACATGGTGATCTGAGGGGCCAGGTGAACAGTAATTTGCGAATGTGTCGTGATGACGCTGTGGTGTACGTGAGTGACTGTCGGGTGGTTTAAAATGAATTAGATTTTCTAGTTGGTGGGACGAATGACACTTCCTCTGGGTGTAGAAAGATGTAAGTTAATGTGAGTGAGCGGGAAAACGAATCCTTTAACGTTCTGATAGAGCATTAGTAGATTGCTGCTTGACACAGTCACGTATCCACTGACGGAAAAAAATCGCAACACCAAAAAGTTATTATTGTAGAGTTATGAAAATTCGGGATACATTTGTCGAGGCAACATACGTAATCGATTAACAATGTAAGATCACATGTTAATAACCGCACTGGTACACTAATAAAACGCTGGTGCACTAATAACCGGTGTAGCAGACGTAATGTTGAATGCAAGCATGCAAACGTGCATCTGTTGTGTTGTATAGGTGTCGGATGTCAGTTTGTGGGGTGGAGTTACGTGCGTGTAGCACTTGTTTGGTCAACACAGGGACGGTTAACGCTGTTTGTGGATGGCGCTAGAGTTGTCGTACTCAGTTGGAGACATATCTGGTGATCGAGCAGGCCAAGGTTACATGTCGACGCTGTGTTGAGCATGTTGGGTTACAACAGCGGTATGTGGCCGTGTGTTATCCTCTTGCAAAACACGACCTGGAATTCTCTTCATTAATGGGAGCACAACAGGTGAAAACACCGGGCTGATGTCAGATTTGCAGTTAGGATGCGTGGGATAATCATGAGAGCACTCCTGCTGTCATGCCAAACAGCACATCAGAGCATAACTCAAGGCGTAAGTTGCAGTCCCTCAACTCGCCTGATTCTGACAAACACACGGCCATCAATGCCACTGAGGTACAACATGTTTTTGTTAGGAAAGACAACACACCACCATCCAGATCTAGAATGAGCTCTCGCTTGATACGACTAGACGTCGCAGATGGCTGTGGTTTGGAGTCAGTGGAAAGCACGCAGCAGGGCGTTTGGCACGGAGCTGCCCTTGAAGTAGCAGATCCGTAAGAGTTCGCTGTGTCACTGTGGTGTCAACAACTGCTCAGATTACTGCTACAAATGCAACACGATGCGCTAGACCTGTCCGCCGAACACGATGTGAAACGTCCCCTTAGAAAAATTATATATGACTGAGCTGGTAAACCTCCTACGTTATTTGATTTTCAAACAGATGAGCAAAACTGAACGTACTCAGACATTTCTCTCTTTACTTATTCTGATCTTCACTAAACTGACACACAATATTTTTAGCGCAACGCAATCTGACTTTCAATAATCCCTACGAAAGAATGGCCCTGACTAACAATAACCTATACCTTTCATGAATCACTTACCTCACAAAAATCTTCGTTACTCGAACTACTACAATACAGCGAGAGCCAATACTGCCAGCTATCTACTGAAGGCACTAACTACTGATAGGCACTGTTAGCAAATGAAAGATTTTGATAGAGAACAAACAATGTATTTACCTTAATAGTGTTCAAAAGGCATAGTGTATATAGCAGTTCATGACATCCAGTCTTACAAATTTCCTTTTTCTGGCGGACACACGTCCAGATCATCCGCTCTCAAAATTCTGCCATTCCTCTCCCCACATCCAACACTGCTGGCGGCTCAACTCCAACTGGGCAACGCTATGCGCTGTCCACATCCAACTGTCCAACGCTACAATAGAAAATATTCCAACAATGCAAACCAGCCATAGACTCCACACAGCACAGTCAGTGATTTTCATACAAAGCGCTACGTGGCGTTACCAACATAAAAACCTAAACAGCCTACTTGCAGATGGTCTTCCACCTCGCTAGTGCCACGCGGCTCTTGGCATTAGGAGCCTCATCTTCTTGCAGCCGTGCATTATCGTGACTACCCCTGTCAGTAGCCATGTACGGTGGCTACCTTCCCACCAGGTCTTATCGCAACTTCCAGCCTCCAGTAGCCGTATTACACCACCTCGTTCAAACTCCGTGAGATGCTGATAATGGCGTCTTTGTCGACTTATGGGCATTCTTGACTAACATCAGCCTATCATATCCAATCTCAAACGTAATTTACGACCGTTACAGCGTTATTTAAACAAAACCTGAACTGTATCCTTATAATGGCGCTGCTAGTGCCAGTCGTATGCCACTGGCGCGAAATCTGAATAGGTATCATCTTTCAAATATAGAAACACGCTTGTTATCTTTCGCACAACTCCTGTTTGGTGTTGACGTTTTTCGCTCCAGTGTGTTAAATATCTAGGCGAAATTTTGCCAAGTGACGTGAAGTGGAATGATGATGATGATGATGATGATGTTTGGCTTGTGGGGCGCTCAACTGCGCGGTCATCAGCGCCCGTACAAAGTTCCAATTTTTACTCAGTCCAGTTTATTACACAGTCCAATCTAGCCACAGTCACGAACGATGATGATGATGAAATGATGAGGACAACACAAACACCCATTCCCTGGGCAGAGAAAATCCCCAAACCGGTCGGGAATCGTACCCGGGACCCCGTGATCCGGAGGCAGCAATGGTACAAGTGGAACGAGCATGTCAGGTTGGCAGTAGGGGATGTGATTGGTCAAACTCTTTTTATTGGAAGCATTTCGGCGATATCTACTCCACCTATAAACGAGACACCGTATACTATACTAGTGTGTCCCATCCTGCAGCATTGTTCGAGTCTTTAGGAGTCCCATGATGTCGTATTAAGCTATTCAGAGGCGTGCTTTTAGATTTGTTCCTGTTGAAACCTTCCCGTCTCCTCTATACCTCTTTCCTTATTGATAACCTTCCCTTTTACAATAAACTATGAAACCTTTCCTTAGGATTTCTATGTCTTGCTTAATAATAACAAATGAAATCTTCCCTTTGAAATTTATTCTCTTTCTCTATCTTCGCATACAAATTTAATTGCTGCTTATTAAAAGCGATTTTCTGATTATTTCGACGAAACATAGAATGTGTCGTCGTCGTGACCCTCAGTCGTTATCTGCAATAACCCGAAACTGTTGCTTACCTTTTTTACTGATACTGGATCGCCATCTGACTGCTACATCGAACTGCGACATGAATATACTTACTCTGTTTTACTATACTCTATTAGCTGCTGGTGGGCTTTCATAATAAGTGGCTGTATTTATTACCAAAGCTGACGTTATTCTTTAATAGCAGAGCTGACGTTATTCTTTAATTAATTTGACTGAAGTTACGTAATTCATAGTTAAACTTTTTCTTGACAACAATAAAATTTTGCAAAGTTTTACGATGATGGTTTTTGGGATGGATTATAATTATAAATGCAATATTGCTGGCAAACGTTAATTATATTCTGAATGAAATGATTTTGGAAACGTTCAAATGGGACTTACTTTTTACAATAATCTTACAACTAGCAATGCGCAAACATACCTTCAGTAGTCCTGAGTTTCTCAAAAAAATAATTCTATAATATTAGTTCCTCTTATGATAATAGTTAGCTGATGTCTCTGTACATCCGTTTATAATCTCTTGTAAATCATAGCTGGTGGCTGGCAGGCACACTGCTCCTCTCAACCTCTCGCTTCAGACATGCTACCGACTCGCTTCACATCTCGCTTACTACTGACTTCCTACGAATGCTAAAGTGCGGTCTCTCCTGCCAACAATGCTTTCTGGTGCAGACAATCCCTGCGACCATTACAAAATGTACCAATGCGCGGTCTTTCCCGCTCTTTTCTTAAAATGTATCCATACGCGGTCTTTCCCGCCCTTTTTTAAAATTATATCAATTTGCAGCTTCTCTTGTCAACAATACTTTGGTGCAGACATTCCCTGCTACCACAATTATTTCCAACATGACAAATATTAATTATTTCTACTTAATCCTATTAATAAAATATAAACATCTTTCGTAAATTGTGATTTGACAATAGACAATAGAAATATACACGTCTTACACTGTGTATTCCATCACGACGCATGTATAACGGATGTACTATGTGAACTCAAGTGGAAATCCCTGCAGAACGATTCTAAGGCAGCCGACGTACATTTCGATTGACCACGAAGTCATGAGACAAGTTTGGGTGCGTTTGGAGGCATACAGACAGTCATTTCTTCCTCATTGCGTTTTTGAGTGGAACAGGAAAGGAAACTGCTGTCAGTGGTACGTGGTTCACTCCGCCATGCACCGTACAGTGGCTTGCGGAGCATCTATGAAGGTGCAGCTGTAGATAAACACGTCACTTATCACCCATCAGGATGGAATTTTCATCAAAATGTAGGCGATACGGTCCCACTATTGGTTGGAGAATCTCGTCTCTTTACAGTAGAGTAGCAAACTGCACTCATCAGCCACGAGAGACGCACCGTAGCCCCGTGTAATAGTGCCACAGAACATCACTCCACCCCCACCACCTTGTTGCGCATGTTGGCCGCAGAGTTGGGTGCGTTCGACTCCAAACACGTTGTCTGCCATTGTCAGCGAACACACAGGTCTCAGTTTCGTTCATAGACAATAACCGACCCCAATCCTTAGACGTCAACTTTGTGAACTTCCTTGGCCATCTGTGGTGGAGTCAGTGATGATTTGTTGTACAACCTGGTGCTCGCCATGGTCTTCGTGGATGGAGTTTGACGTCGTGTAATCGTCTCCCATTAGTTTGATGACGTCCTCCAGCGTCTCGTGGAGCACTCAGTCCACGGTTGCTTTGACTGGAAAGTAGTAGACACGCACCATCTTGCGCACCAGCGTAACGTTGACGTCCCATACGACTACTTGTCAGGTGTAAACGATTCCATGTCCGCATCATACCACTTTGTCTCTGGTGAGCACGTCGAACAACTTTTTTGACTTATTAGCCATCTGCGATAAAGTGATGATGCGTACCCGATCGCAGGTCGAGATTCTCCTTCACTGCATGATTTTCGGTCTACTATTGCACGTACACCTTTAATGCCTCCCAACTGCTGCTTTACTTTCAACTGAAATTCTGCAAACCATCGTATGCGGCGTCCAACCGTAGTTAGCGTTCTTGGTAGCTGTGTATGTGTTTGCAATCAGCGTCTGCGTTGACATCGCCATAGATACAGGAACTGTCGCAACAGCACTTGTAGCACGTAACGGAATGATGCAAAACTTTTGTTCATGTGTGTATTCCGTCTTTAACCTCTCTAGTACGTCTCATAGTTTTGGAGCATTTCTCAAAAAAAATGGCTCTGAGCACTATGGGACTTAACAGCTATGGTCATCAGTCCCCTAGAACTTAGAACTACTTAAACCTAACTAACCTAAGGACAGCACACAACACCCAGCCATCACGAGGCAGAGAAAATCCATGACCCCGCTGGGAATCGAACCCGGGAACCCGGGCGTGGGAAGCGAGAACGCTACCGCACGACCACGAGATGCGGGCGGCATTTCTCATTTAAGTGATAGTGCATATCAGGGTGTTACATGGAAAGTAAGCGTTTCCGGACACATGTCCACATAACATATTTTCTTTCTTTGTGTGTGAGGAATGTTTCCTGAAAGTTTGGTCGCACCTTTTTGTAACACCCTGTATATATTGTGTCGCCATTCATCTTACCAATCCCAAATAACTTTCTATCCAGAGGCAAAATAAAACCGAATGATTGCTGGTAACATGCTTGCTCTCCTCAAGACCTGTTCAGAAATATAACTTAACTCGTTCACTTGACTGAGTTCACAAATGTACTCGTAAATGGAAACAAAAGCAAAATGCCCACCAGTCATTCTGTCAACCGTCTTCTGGTAATGGCATAACGCTGACCTTCAGCCACATGAAAGAAAAGTAATGATGATGAAGTTTTCATCAAAGATTGCCTTTTCTGTATACAACAAATCTTCTGAAAGCACCACAGTGCTGTACTACATTTACACGTATTGTGAACAAGAAAGTAATACTCCAGTTACTGCCCTGATCAATTCGCCACAGCATTTCTGCCTTCGTGCGTGTATATTGACTCACATAAACAGTCATCTGAGGAGAGCTGAGTGAAAGACAATGTTTCGTTTCTCGAGGATCGATAATACAACTATTCGCCTAGTGGGAAACAATGGAAAATCTGACTCCAACGGGAACTATAAAAAATCGTTAGCAAAATTTACTAAAACGTACAGTTCATTCACAATGAGGTCATTTGAATTTGAAAGAAACCACCTAATTACATCAACACTGTGTATGTACTATCACCTATCATGCGATTTTGGATTCATTTTATATTGCAGCTCGTACTGTCGAACTGGTTTGGCAACATCACCCTGTTTTACAGCAAACATACTAAAGCTTAAATAAGGAAAACCGCTCTGATAGGATCAAAAATAAAACTCTAATTAGCAAATGTCTGGAGGTCGATAATTATGTAAGGTGAAGGTATTTATGACTACTTGGCAACTTAAATTGCTATTATACCGAATAAACGGAAACAGCGGCGTACAGTGAAAGAGAAAAATATTTTGATTTTGGCGTTATTGGATTTCAACGACCAAGAAGGAATTTTGGAAATATAAATATCATATGTCGTGACTGGTCTAAAGCTGCAAAGAAATTCATCTACTTGGATCAGAGGTGTGTTACTAATCCACGTACGGTGGAGACTTTTGCACGCAACGGACAAGGTTGAAATGGTTCAAATGGCTCTGAGCACTATGGGACTTAACTGCTGAGATCATCAGTCCCCTAGAACTTAGAACTACTTAAACCTAACTAACCTGAGGACAACACACACATCCATGCCCGAGGCAGGATTCGAACCTGCGACCGTAGCGGTAGCGCGGCTCCAGACTGTAGCGCCTAGAACCGCTCGGCCACTCCGGCCGGCCACGGACAAGGTGCCGCAGTGGCTACGGCGCTGGTAGTCGTGAAGATCAGAATTGAAATATCTGTCTGGCGACACGAATTTGGGTTTCATGTGGTTTTCCCACATGCCTTAAGCCGGATACCTTGATGATTGCTTTGAATAGGATGAAGTTGATTTCCCTTCCCATCCTCGTCCAGACCATGCTTGAGTTTTCTATCTATTGTAGTAAGACTTAGCATTCCAAACGAGCGAGGTAGAATAGTCTTCTGTTTTCTGTTTACCATGTCTAAACAGTGAAATTTATTAAGTTAATTTTTCTTCCTTTTCATATTTTGTGCTCTTCTAATGTTTGATTTCCTTAATAATATAAATTTGTAGTATCATCCATTTTAAATTCCAATCTTTCAGAATAATTTATAATTCAGATGGTGCATTAAGCATATCTTTTAGAGCTCTGTACTTCAATTCACAAGGAAGGGAACTTTGCGTCTGCCTGTTAAATACTCTTATTGTCAGGAATGGGCAAATGTATCAAGTTGAAATTTGTGTCACATAGTAAGGTATACGGTCCCTTGGCAGTGCAGACAAAAGATACGGCCATTTATGTCACTTATTTTGATGCTCGTACTTCCGTTGACCTAGAATCATAAAATTTTGCAAGAAGTAGAGTTTCACAGTACGACTAAAGGAAATAGCCTAAAATTGTGAATTTTGAACTACATAATAGGAGAAAATATTTTTCTATCATTTTTTCTCCGACTGTATGTCCGCCCGTCTGTTAAGACCCTTTTTCTTAGCAACAGTTACAGGTATAACGTTGAAATTTATGTCACACTCTGAGCTCTATGATTTCTTGGTGACGCAGTTAACTTTAGCTCCTAAGTCATTTATGTCACATATTTTAATACTGACAAACTCAATCATCAAAAGCTATAGGGTTGGTAGTAAGCTATAGGGTAGGTAGTAAGACTAGTTGTCGGCCTATGGCCATGAAATTTGGCAAGAAGCAAGTGTTATAGTAAACTAATAGAAAAATTCGAAAAATGAGAATTTGAAATTATGCCACTCAAAAAATTTTTGTCCGTTCGCCTGTTAAGAAACCTTTTTCTCAGGAACGAGTTGACGTATCTGGTCCAAATATTATGTCACAAACTAATGCTTATGGTCCCGTGGTGGCTTAAGAGAGTTACACTTGTATAACAGTGCAGTGAGAAGATACGGCAAATTTGTCGCACAGTCTGATGTTCACAAACTCTCTAATTAAAACGTATAGGGTACTCCCTGTTGAGCTGGAATCATGATATTTGGCAAGAAGTGAGGTTTCCACTATAACTAAAGAAACAAAACTGAAAAATGTTAATGTGTAATTGAATCACACGAATATAATATTTCTCTTGTCATTTGCTGTCCAGCTTCAGACGTAAAATTAAAACACTCTCTAAAGTCTTGGTATGCCCTAAGCCGGTGTCTTGTCGATAACAGCCAAAAGTCGTCGAGATTCTCGATTCCTGGGACGGAGAGACAGTCTGCACACACAACGAAGATTGTGCGGAACCCTCAGAATGTGAGTTCTGCTCGCGAATGGACTTTTTTCTGTCTGTTCCGTAAAATGAAAACATCAGACGTGTTTACTAATGGAAATTATAACAGTAGCGGAAATATTCAAGGTTTTGCTGTCAGCAAAGTGCTTAAAGTTTTCAATTTCATAAGATACTTTTCTTTTGGGTTAATTATAAGTCTTCCGACTAGTCTGATGTGGCCCAGCACGTATTCTTCTCGTGTGTCAACCTCTTCATCTCAGTGCAGCACTTGTCCCTAACGTTCTGAATTGTTTGCTGTATTAATTCCAATCTCAGTCTTCCTCTATAATTTCTACGCTCTACAGCTCCCTCTAGTACGATAGAAATTAGCCCCATGTGTTTTAACACGTATCATATAATCCTCACCTTCTTCTTGTCAGTTTTCACTGCGGAAAACCTCCTTATTGCAAATTTTATCAATCCACCTAATTGTCAACATCCTTCTGTAGCAGCAGGTCTCATACGTTGCGGTTCTCATCTTTTACGCTTCTTCCCGTAGTTCAGGATTTACTTACGTACAATGCTGTGCTCCAAACGTACGTTCTTAGAAATTTCGTCCTCAAAGTAGTTCCATTGCTGTGAACTAGTACTATTTTTTTTTCGAGTATAGTTACATTTCTCAAAACTGGGCATACTTGGCAGTGATTACTGAGATCAGTATATAGTACTGAACCCGATAATATTTTCAAATCGCTAAAACTGTATGGTGATCAGTTGTAAGTCCTAATGTCCTACTCTCCTCTCACTCTTTCCATCTTCTCCCCCCATTCCCTCCTTCCCCTCTATCTCTCTCCACCCCCCTCTTCCTTCTGTGCATTTCCTCCCTCCCCCTCTCTCTGAGCACCTCCTATCCCCCTACCTGTGTATCTTCTCTTCTTCCTTCTCTCTGACCTTGAGTCTCGTTTATTGTTATTGTCAACGAAACTTCGACTGGGAATTAATGTCGCTTAAAATGAATGGGTAAACAGATTGAGATCATTGGTGTACGTCATATGAGAAGCCTCTTCGACTGCTGGAGATATTTTTTATTTTTATTTCTTTAATGAGACATCAGTCTTATGGCTGGTTTAACGGAGCCCGCCACCCCTTCGTCAGACTTTTCATCTCACAGTAGCACTTGCAACCTACGTCCTCAGTTACTTGCTGTATGTGTTCCAGTCTCTGTCTTTCTCTACAGTTTTTACCATCTGCAGCTCCCTCTAGTACCATGAAAGTTATTCCCTGATGTTGAGCTTCCCTTCGCTTTCTGTGATTTTTTTTTTTTTTCATTTCTTTCGTCGATCAGCTGAAGCGTTTCTTCTGTTACCCATGATTTATCCGCAGTTACCTTTCTTGGACCTACGTTTTTCGTTCCAAGGTTTGTGAATGCCCATTTCACTCACATCCACTCCTCTTCAACTAAAATCACTACTGAGCTATCCCTTAGCGCAGGTTCATAGCCTCAGAGAACTTCGAGCGCATTCTTTATTCCTTAGTACCTCCGTATCTCCCTTATTTGCGCATTAATCTTTTCTGATTATTCTCTTGATCTTCAGCCTATTCTACAACATTATCACATTGTAATATGAGTCTATATCTTTCCCCGGGTACGCCCAACAATTCAATATCTGATTTCGGAATCTCTGTCTGACCATGATGTAATCCAACTGAAATCTTCCTGTATCTCCCGGCCACTTCCAAGTATACCTCCTCCTCTTGTGAGTGTTGAACACAGTATTCGCTATAACTAACTGAAATTTATTGCAGAACTTAGTCTTTCTCCTACATCATTCGTCGTACCAATCCCATATTCTCCTGTAATCCTTTCTTCTACCGTTTCCCCTACAATCGCATTTCAGTCACCATGCCCATTACATTTTCATCTCCATTTACGTACCGAATTACCTCTCCAATATAATCATATATTTTTTCCATCTTTTCATCCTTTGTTGCGGCCTGTATACCTGAACTATTGTTGTCGGTTTTGTTTTGCTGTCGACTCTGACGAGAACAACCCTATCACTGAAATGTTCACAGTAGCTGACTCTCTGTTCTACCTCCCTCTACTCTCGTTATTCCATTTCTTACGCTGCTGATATTACCCTACAACCGTCTGACAGAAAATGCTTGTCTTCTTTTCATTTCTCTTCACTGACGCCAACTGTATCTAGACTGAGCCTTAGTATTGCCCTGTGAGTGTAATAGATTCAATGACAGTGTTTTGCATAGTTTTGATCTTCGAACGGATATTATTTATGACTTGTTGGGCTATGATCAGAATACTGCTACCAAATCTGAATCAGCCAACACTTTGTAATCCAACCTGTTTGCTGATCAAAACTATGCAAAACACTGTCATTGAATCTGCTATATATCTAAACAATTTTTATTTACTTTTTTGTTTAGTTTTGATCTGCGAACGGGTTGGATTACAAAGTTTTCGCTGATTCAGATTCCGTAGTTGTTTTCTGATCATAACCCAACAAATCATAAATAAATATTTTATATAGCGTATGTCCGTCTCATCCTTATTAGAAAGCCGGCCGTTGTGGCCGAACGGTTCTAGGCGCTTCAGTTTGGAACCGCGCGACCACTACGGTGGTTCTTAGGTTAGTTAGGTTTAAGTAGTTTTAAGTTCTAGGGGACTGATGACCTCAGATGTTAAGCCCCATAGTGCTAAAAAAAAAAAATGGTTCAAATGGCTCTGAGCACTGTGGGTCTTAACTGCTGAGGTCATTAGTCCCCTAGAACTTAGAACTACTTAAACCTAACTAACCTAAGGACACCACACACATCCACGCCCGAGTCAGGATTCGAACTTGCGACCGCAGCGGTCTCGCGGTTCCAGATTGTAGCGCCTAGAACCGCACGGCCACTCCGGCCGGCATAGTGCTCAGAGCCATTGGAACCTTATTAGTAAATTCTGTAAAAATTTGTAGTTATTCAGTCACGAGCTTAAGAGATGTTTCATAGCAACGTTAAACAATAACTCGTCTTTATATAGTATTACATAATATAGCAATGATACTGTTTCTGTAAGACAAGTTGCCGTGCAACTACGAATGGTACGTTATACGACGTTGGGTTTTGTAAAGAGATGAAAATATTTTTAGCTTTATAATATTTAAACTCAGGGTTGGGGCTCATTTGTTATTTATTTCTGTATTTTTAACGTGTACGACGACGGCCAATAGTACCTAAAACCGAACAACAGTGATCTACGGCCTGAAAGTAAATATATTTTCCAAGACTCTAAGATACATTTTCAGGACTGAATTATTTGTCTTCAAGGCGTTTACTGCCTACGTCTGCAGGAAACGACATCAAATTATAGCCAAGACCTTGGCCTAATATTAAAAAAAAAAAAAAAAAACATTCGTAGTCTATGTAGCATTCGATTAGCTGATTAGCTTTTCCAGATCTAAGTAGGACTATGTGATGAATTAGAAGACTTTAAAATTACAGCCGACACGCCACGGGACGTATCTGAGGAAACTCGAGTAATAATCGAACAGTTAGACTCACAGATGTGGAGGTAGATGTGGGATGTAGATTTAGATGTGTACTTGGGGACCCTGGAGGGCGTGTAACATAATTTAGGTTTCCTGCCCGGGGGACAATAAAGGCCCATCTCGATTCGGGTCAGGCAGTGATATCTCCGCCGGAATGGACGAAGTTGCAGCCAGTGGGAGCGCGTCCGCAACCAGGCCGTTATTTATCGCGACGCGCCGCCCTGCCTTGGCCAGCGTGGCCGGCGCTTTTTCCTGCCTCCGCCGGCTTTTATGCTACCTCGATAACGCCGCTCTAGGCTTACATTCGAACCGAGGAGCTAATGCCGCGATATCTCCTCTCTCTCGCGTTCGGCCGCTTTGCCTCTGCTTGTCCACTACGTGCAAGGTCTCCCACCCTACGGGAGCACGCACAACACTTCACAAACGTTTCCGAGTATCGAAACATGATTTTCGACACCCATTGAAGAGAGAAGTTTTTACTGTGACTAGCACTTGCAACTTTGTCGACTGAAATATTGCAAGAGAATTTCTTTGTAATCCAGCTTATAATATACACCCTTACTTATTGTCCATATATTACGAAACTCAATTATTACGTTGTAATAACTATCTCATAGTTTAAACAATGTTAAAATCTATAGAAAGAGTAAACGCATTATATTTGCAAATAAATACTACTTATCTTACAGAGTTCGTGTCAGGTTTCCTGTATAACTTACAGAAAAGACTTTGTCCTCGGTCGTTCAAATTACAAATCGACGGAACATTATGTTCCTTTTAACCATTTTCTTCTTTTATTTGCATGTTCTTGAAACGCAGTTTACCATCACATACTTCATACTTTCCATGTATACATTGTTCAACTTGCTTGAGCCATAAAAAAGACCATAACCGATGAGACAACAGTACGTACCAAACCCACTCTCTCACCATTCTATCCGCCTCTGAAGTTACTCTGAAGCACTTGGTGTCAAAAATACATTATATATTACGAGTCCAGGCTCCAGTACCTTCTAGAATAACATATAGTCTACATTTATACACTCCTGGAAATGGAAAAAAGAACACATTGACACCGGTGTGTCAGACCCACCATACTTGCTCCGGACACTGCGAGAGGGCTGTACAAGCAATGATCACACGCACGGCACAGCGGACACACCAGGAACCGCGGTGTTGGCCGTCGAATGGCGCTAGCTGCGCAGGATTTGTGCACCGCCGCCGTCAGTGTCAGCCAGTTTGCCGTGGCATACGGAGCTCCATCGCAGTCTTTAACACTGGTAGCATGCCGCGACAGCGTGGACGTGAACCGTATGTGCAGTTGACGGACTTTGAGCGAGGGCGTATAGTGGGCATGCGGGAGGCCGGGTGGACGTACCGCCGAATTGCTCAACACGTGGGGCGTGGGGTCTCCACAGTACATCGATGTTGTCGCCAGTGGTCGGCGGAAGGTGCACGTGCCCGTCGACCTGGGACCGGACCGCAGCGACGCACGGATGCACGCCAAGACCGTAGGATCCCACGCAGTGCCGTAGGGGACTGCACCGCCACTTCCCAGCAAATTAGGGACACCGTTGCTCCTGGGGTATCGGCGAGGACCATTCGCAACCGTCTCCATGAAGCTGGGCTACGGTCCCGCACACCGTTAGGCCGTCTTCCGCTCACGCCCCAACATCGTGCAGCCCGCCTCCAGTGGTGTCGCGACAGGCGTGAATGGAGGGACGAATGGAGACGTGTCGTCTTCAGCGATGAGAGTCGCTTCTGCCTTGGTGCCAATGATGGTCGTATGCGTGTTTGGCGCCGTGCAGGTGAGCGCCACAATCAGGACTGCATACGACCGAGGCACACAGGGCCAACACCCGGCATCATGGTGTGGGGAGCGATCTCCTACACTGGCCGTACACCACTGGTGATCGTCGAGGGGACACTGAATAGTGCACGGTACATCCAAACCGTCATCGAACCCATCGTTCTACCGTTCCTAGACCGGCAAGGGAACTTGCTGTACCAACAGGACAATGCACGTCCGCATGTATCCCGTGCCACCCAACGTGCTCTAGAAGGTGTAAGTCAACTACCCTGGCCAGCAAGATCTCCGGATCTGTCCCCCATTGAGCATGTTTGGGACTGGATGAAGCGTCGTCTCACGCGGTCTGCACGTCCAGCACGAACGCTGGTCCAACTGAGGCGCCAGGTGGAAATGGCATGGCAAGCCGTTCCACAGGACTACATCCAGCATCTCTACGATCGTCTCCATGGGAGAATAGCAGCCTGCATTGCTGCGAAAGGTGGATATACACTGTACTAGTGCCGACATTGTGCATGCTCTGTTGCCTGTGTCTATGTGCCTGTGGTTCTGTCAGTGTGATCATGTGATGTATCTGACCCCAGGAATGTGTCAATAAAGTTTCCCCTTCCTGGGACAATGAATTCACGGTGTTCTTATTTCAATTTCCAGGAGTGTATTAACATGACTGTCTCAAATGCAGTTGTTTTTCAGATTTAATTCACATATTATTTTCTGAAAATAAGTATTTAAGCGAAAATTTATAGACCTAATGGTGAACAGCAAAGGTTGAAAATTTACACAGTAAGAAAAAATAGAAGCTTCCCGTTATTTTATAAAATCAATTTCATTGTCGATAGTAAAATTAGTAAAATTATAAATGAAAACAGAAATTTTGTTTACATGAAAACAAAATTTAATATTTACTGTAAATTTGTTTTCAGAGCACTGACATTATTAATTTTCATAGTACGAGATCGATATTACGTAATAGATTAACATAAATAATAAAAATACAAAATCAGAAAAATAGATTTTGGCACTCAAATAATTCAGAGATATTTTCATCTAAGACGTATATAATTTAAGTGCGGAAATGTACCGAAGTCTGGCCACAATATATAGGATGAGTTTTTCCACCATAAACTTTATGACGTCCCCTTAGAAAAATTATGAATGACTGTGCTGGTGAACTTCTACGTTTTTTGATACAAAGACAGCTGAGTAAAACTGAACCTACTCAGACAGTTCTCTTTACTTATTCTGATCCTCACTAAACTGACACACAATATTTTTTTGCGCATCGCAATCTGACTTTAAATAGTCCCTGCAAAAGAATGGCCCTGACTAACAATAACCTATACCTTTCATGAATCTTCGGCCGGTGTGGCCGAGCGGTTCTAGGCGCTTCAGTCTGGAACCGCGTGACCACTACAGTCGCAGGTTCGAATCCTGCCTCGGGCATGGATGTGTGATGCCCTTAGGTTAGTTAGGTTTAAGTAGTTCTAAGTTCTTGGGGACTGATGACCTCTGATGTTAAGTCCCATAGTGCTCAGAGCCATTTTGAACCTTTCATGAATCACTTACCTCACAAAAATCTTCGTTACTCGAACTACTGCAATACAGCGAACGCCAATACTGCCAGCTAAATGAAAGATTCTAACTACTGAAGGCACTAACTACTGATAGGCATAGTTAGCAAATGAAAGATTTTAATAGAGAACAAACAACATATTTACCTTAATAAAGTTCAAAAGTCATCATATACACGCCTATCAATTCATTACATCCATCTTTACAAATTTCCTTTTTATGGCAGACACACGTCCAGATCGTCCGCTTATAGCAACCTCCCAAAACTCTGGCATCTCTCTCTCTCCACATCCACAACTGCTGGCGGCTCACATCCAACTGCCCGACACTACACAAGCGAATATTCCAACAATGAGTCCAACCACCCAGAGACTGCACTCGGCTCAGTCAGTGATTTTCATACAGAGCGCCACGTGGCGTTACCAACATAAAAACCTGAACAGCCTACTTACAACTTTAGCGACTGATGGATGAGAGATACGGAACAAATAGGTCTCACGAACTTGTGTTCGGAAATACATGGTTTTCATACTAGAGACAATTTATTCAGTCATAGTTTGTTACAGAGACTGCGGTCTAACAAGCGCTGTAGCATGCAGCCACCGTTACAGTACACATGGTTTCCTCCTAGAGGGTGCTACTGTCCCTCATACGTCATACCTTCGCGGCCTCCTGACATAGGAATAGGTAATGTTGTGTCCGATTCACTTCTCTTGCTTACTCACCTCGTAGTGGGGGTGACAAGGCGTTGTACACAATGGTTCCGCATTCGAATCGAGAGCTTGCCGACATCCTGCTTACTTAAGGAAAGACAAATGACAACGGGCGGCGGGCAGAAAGGTTGTATCAGGAGACCCATCCCCGCCGACAACCACCGCGGCGTTCAATGTTTGCAACAGTGTGTAAGTAGGCTGTTTAGGTTTTTTTTATTGGTAACACCACCTCTGTATGAAAATCACTGGCTGTGCTGTGTGCAGTCTGTGGCTGCTTTGCATTGTTGTAATACTCGCCATTGTAGTGCTAGGCAGCTGGCTGTGAACAGCGCGTAGCGTTGCGCAGTTGGAGGTGAGCCGCCAGCAGTGGTGGATGTGGGGAGAGAGATGGTGGAGTTTTGAAATTTGTCATGAACACTATTTGGAACTGGGACGAACAAGCACAATTGGAATTCAATTATTTGAAAGAATCGCTTCTTAACGCGCCAATACTAGCTCATCCAGATCTGTCACAAGATTTCTGCCTTAGCACGGATTCTTCTAAAGTCGGACTTGGTGCCCATTTATTTCAAGAAGCCATAGAAAATGACACTACTGTTCAGAAAACCATTGCTTTTGCTAGCCGAGTGCTAACAAAATCTGAAAAAAATTATTCTGTTACTGAATTAGAAGCTTTAGCTATCGTTTGGGCATTTAACAAATTCGGTTTCTTTCTTTCTGGTAAGCACGTAAAAGCATACAGTGATCATCGTGCATTACAATTTCTTATGTCTTCAAAATTAAATCATGACAGGTTAAAACGTTGGGCATTGTTTCTGCAAGAATTCCGCTTCACAATAGTCTACATTCCCGGCAAGGAGAACATTGTTGCGGACGCACTGTCATGCGCACCAGCTGGGATTGAGAAAAGTAACATAGAAGGTAACCTTGAGAAAAATTTCAGTATTCTTTACATTCAGAAAGTCGCCTTTGAAAACTTCATCACCACATCTTTAAAGGACATTGCTCATGAACAAGATAAAGATCCGATTTGGAAAGACATCAAAAGCAAATGGCATGAAAAGACACACACACAGATTCGGCATTATTATCTGGTTAGAAACAACATACTGTTCAAACGCTGTACTGTTGATGACAAGCTATGGGTACTTTGCATTCCTGACGATTTTGTTAATAAGCTCATTTGGTACATTCATTTCAGCTACGCACATTTTGGTCCACGAAAATGTTATCATATTCTTCGAACGACTTGTTATTTTAACAATATGGAAAAGAGAATTCGAAGAGTCTTGTCTATTTGTAAACTTTGTCAAAAGGCCAAACCATCTACTATCTCACATCGTGCTCCGTTATTTCCTATCATTCCTTCTAAATTAAAAGAATTTGCTGCAGTTGATCTATTGGGACGCCTTGTCAGAACATCGAATGGATTTTCGTACGTTCTAGTTGCTGTTGAACTTACTTCCAAATTTGTTTCTTTCACTCCGTTACGTAAAGCCACTGGACGATCTGTATCCAACGCCTTTGTTAAAAATTTCTTACGTGAAGTTGGCCACGTTGCTAAAGTCATTTCAGATAACGGACCGCAATTCAGATCTGCTGTTTGGTCACGCATGCTTCGCAACCATAAAATCAAACCTGTTTTTATTTCATTGTACTCACCACATTGTAACCCCTCCGAACGGATTATGAAAGAAATCAATAAGCTTTGCAGACTTTATTGTCACAGAAAGCATCAGCATTGGGACAGATATTTACACTTATTTCAAAACGTGCTGAATGAAATGCCTCATGATTCCACTGCTTTACCACCTACTCTTGTACTAAAGAATGAAGAACCACCGAACAGAGTCAGAGAGCTTGTACCTTTCCCGAATACACGTAAACTTCGACACAAAGATATAATTGATTTGGCTCTTAAAAATATAAAATCTGCAGCAGACAAAAGGAGAAAACTACACGGTAAAGCAAATGCAAAGAAATTGTATATTGGTCAGAAAGTTCTCATTAAAGCTCATTCATTGTCAGATAAGAAGAAACACTTGAGTCACAAATTCTTTCTAGTTTACAATGGACCTTACAGAATCCGACGTATACCACATGATAATTGCGTTGAAGTTGAAACTCTGCGTACTAGGAAGAGTAAAGGTTTACACCACATTTCACACGTAAAACCGTTTATTGAGAGATAATGTGCTTTTTTAACTTGAGATTTAATGCAACATTTTGGTTCACTTGAAAATACATTCTGGATTTAAAGTACTTTCTGTGAGATACCAGATGACACAGTGGTTAGTTTATGTGACAGCTACACGATTTTATCACGACGCTACTAATGAGTGACAGTTTACAATGTTGCTGTTGCAGTGTTTCTGTTTTATATCTGCACAGTTTTTCTGTATTGTTCTGGAAAGTAAAACATGTTTTAGTAGTAACTTTTGTGGTATAGCAACAATGAGACAGCCTTTTTCGTGGCACAACCATACGTTACTGTACAGTACTTTCTTCATCACGCCAATAAGCGTAATAACTACGATATCTATACACAAAGCATTTCACTTTTGTTTATCATGAGGTAAGTACATTGACTTCTGCAGAACTTAGCTTTCGGAGGACGATAACTACGACACTTCCACACAATTATCTTACAGCAAGACGCACATTTAGCGCTACAGGACACGCATTTGAGAGATTAATTTTGTACTTATGCCATTTATTTTTCAAGATTTTTGAATTACAAAGAAAGTTTTCCATGATACATTTCATTCCATTGCTGTAATCTGTAACACCTGAGGGTATAATTACATTAATCCTCAGAGGGGTACACGCTTACTTTGTGTACCATGTGTTTGGCAAGCACAAGGAGCCCTAGCTACTATGGTATTTGCTTATACAACTTTACACATCGGTACCTTATTTCTCTAACAGAGAATTACACAGTGAAAGATTGTAACTGTAATTTGCTTTGCTGAATAGCGTATGATTGTGACTTGAATTTGGTATGCTGAAATCGGGTGCTAATTAGACCATGAAAGCGGTTTAAAACTGTGAGCTCTCTTGGGAGGTTAACCGTGAGTTTACTGGGCCACTGTTTCAGCAGGTAACTAGTCTAGGTTTACCACCTTACCAATCAGACTAACATTGATTATAATCTTTTACACTCATACAACAACCGGTAATATATCTATATAAAAGGAGAATTTAAATAAAAAGAAAGAAATCAGTTTATATTTGCAAATTTATTTTAAAGATTGTTCATTGAAATTTCAGGATATTATACGTGAGTTATAACTGAGCTGGTGCCTTATTTACGATTGTGAGACTGTGAGATTGGAATATTACGGAACACATAAAATATGGAGCCAAGACTGGGAGACTGGATACAACACTGCATTCATAAAACAACACACAAAGAACATTGAAACACATGCAACAGAAAGTTAACCACAACCAATAGATTCAAATTTTCAGTTAAAGAAATTACTTTCGTAGCACAATCCTGTCCGTCTTGTAATTACCCTTCACGTGGTCAACTTGGTTTACAGAAAGCGTATAACTCCACAATAATTTAGATAATAAAAATAAATTAGATCAAAGAGCAAATTACAAAACAAAAACCTCGAACTGGTTACTAACGTCTTTCTATTAACCTGATGGGTCAAACAGTTATATAAGCACGTGGTACTGGTCTCACAAAGTACACGCCACGTGGGTTGAACATAAAGAAAAGTTGGTATATTCAAAATCTTTTCAAGACGATACGTTATAATCACACAAGCATTTGCATTTAAGATTGATCTTACTTAGAGTTACTGACCAACACGTGGTTCCACTTTACTCACAAAGTAGTAACAAAGCAACTACCGCAAATTAATCTGAACTGGACACGAGAATTACACTCCGCTGCAATTAAAGATAACCTTAGCTATTTTAAAGCTAACCCGAAATAAAATGATTAAATTCTCAGTTAAGCTGAACTTAACAAATCCATTGTCCTATGGACTTAACAGACACGCGCTTAGCCGGAGATCTTACCACTTCAGACGCTCGCTACCGCCAGACTGCTACTGCTGGACTGCCCTGCGCTACTACTGGACTCCAACTGCCGACTGCTCGGCTGCAACTCTCCAACTGCCAGACTCCCACTGAACTACCCAGCGTGCTCCCGAGAGTCGCTCACAAAGACCAACGGAAGGCGCCAGAGGGGCAGCTTCCTATACCAACATGACAGGGGACGGACCGGACCATACTAAGAATGGAAACCTCTCTGCTTTTAGGAACCGTAGCTACCTGTTTCAACGTTGGTCCTACTGTTCTCTAGCAGACAGCCTTGTCTGCTACCCTCAAGCATGCAGCTACACACACATTTGATCATTCATCCTCTCACACAGAAGGGAAGGGGGATGACAGTATCTTATCATACACAGTATATAAAAGAAAGCGGATGTAGGTTCCGTATGAGACTGTGTGACATGAATTACATATAAGAATTACATATAAACTGTGCTTTAAAGTGTAGTAGTGTGAGAGATCGTTCTTGTTTACGTGTAAAAGTAACACGTTCCACTACTCAGTCTCCTCCCAGATAGTCAGAAACGCCACAGTAAATTTAGAAGAGGAATTTATTCCTTAAAAGACAACAAATTTGAGAAATTAAACATGAAAGGAATCCAACAGAGACCTTTCATAACCCCAACGCTCCGGGAAAAGACTGTGCAGGGAATTTTCTGGCCATGCTAGGACATTCCCAAGCAGGCTTCTCACACCCTACTTAAACCAAAAGTGTAAAGAAAAAGGCAAAAGGTCACCAGCTACTTGCTAAAACACAATAATTTCAAACATCTTTACAATCTACCAATTTCAAAGAGAGAAAAAAAAACACACAATCTGTGACACCTATTTAAAAGGTCGTGTAGACCTAAATCGGTCAGCAAGTAAAAACAATGGTTCCTGTGTCATTGATATGAAAACAATTTCTGGTTGTTACCCTTATGGAGTTCACCAGTATTTGCTCATTGCAAGAGCCAACTGATCACAGGCAAATTTATGACTGTTTATTAACAAGCAAAATTTATGAAAATAGCAAAGGTGCCACAGCAATTAAAAAAAAACATGAAATAACATCAGTCTTATAAAGCAGAACTTTACAATGCACAATTCGCAAAAGCAAAAAAAATATAAAAGAAAAAACATGTTTTACAAAGTGGTTATCGCAAAAACAATTCTATATCTTATAAAACTAATAATCTGTAGAATTAACCTAACTATGTGGCACTAATTTAATCACTCTACAATATTTCAGTTAGTTAGCAAACAATGAGCACTGTGTCATTATACTGAAACTACAATAATTGTGTGATTGTTACCCTTAAGGGGTTCCTCACAATAAATATGCCCCATGCAAAGGCTAATCGATCACAGCCCAATGAGAATGAATAGCAATCTGACTGATAAAGGAAGCAGTGCCACTGTAATGAATTTATGAAACAAAATATCACAAATCTAATACCTAACACAAGAACAAACATTGATCAATAAAACAGTACAATAGTCAACATCTAAAACAAAACACCAATAAATAAAACACCTGCAAAATACAATAGTCAAAGTTTAAAAAAATATAGAACACCTGCAAAATACAAGAGTCAGAGTTTAATAAACACCAATAAATCGAGTCCCTGCAAAACACACGAGTCAAAGTTTCTGTGACAGAAACACACGTATATGCATTGAACTAAGAACCGTATAATCACTGTTCACTTATACACTCACTAGTTCCACTGTTCCGTGGCACAATATAAGGGGAGGGGGAGGGGGTTCGTCGCCGCAGCTGTCAGTAGGGATTTTTGTCCATCTGTTGCGTGCGATCCCGCCGTCTCTGCCCTCTCATGAAGTTTCTCTTGTGTCACGTACATCTCGATTTTGTTCCATGTTTGTATTGTCAAATTCGTGTGGTATCCTCTATTGACATGCCAGGTTGATATTCTTGGGCAAGGATGACACTTAATGGCTCTTCTTTGTGTCACCCTTAGCGACCAGAGAACATCGAACCATGATTCACTGTCGCTTGACAGTAGGCATCCGTCAGGAAATGTCGATAGGCGTCGTTGACGTCTGCAAGTTTCTTTGGACAGTACCTGTCAAAAGGCTCCACGCCCCTTGTGTTGTTACACCGCAGCCGTCTCGTCACGGTCGCGTGCGTGAGGTGCGTTGCCAGGAGATGGATTTCCGCGCGATGGACCGCTCGCCCATCTCAGGTCATTCCCTTCAGGAAGGGTCGCGCGGGGCGGCCGCCCATTAGCTACAGGTGCAAGGGAAAGTGTTTCCCGCGTCCTTTTGTTGTCGGCCGCGCTCCCGAAGTGGCCTGGCTGACAGCGTGTCCCGCTGGGAAACCCGCCAGTTTACAACTAGTCTGGCTGCTCCCGCTGTCTCTTAAGAGTTTTGCCGGTTCGCTTTCACGTTCTCAACTGCATTCACAGAAATTTTTCATCATCCTTATGTGATTACACAATGTCATACATAATATCACTTAGTATTGTCTTTCACAATTTTTAAGAACAAAGTTAGATGAATCGACAATATAAAATTAAAAGTTAAATGACTTGACAATATAAAAAATAAAAGTGAAATGACTTTACAATGTAAAAAAATAAAAATTAAATGAACTGGCAATATAATATTTAAATTCACATCACTAATGTGGTTCACTTGTGTTTTAATAAATCAAATGCCACTTATTAATTCACTAAAATGAATAGGGTTATGCCTTGCGCAAGTATAGGTTAGGAGAGCATGGGGTTCACATGTTATTTACACACACACATGCACACCTGTTGTCTATTCTACAAACTAACTACCCATAAACATGCATTACTCAAAATTCTACTTCTATCCACTACTAATTAATCCCACAAGCCACTTCAATGCTACTTCAACAAAGTGTTTACACCACTACAGAAATGTTCTAATTCGCCCTCTTCTTGACGCTCGCGGCATACGTCTTGTCACATGATAAATGGAGAACTTTCCTTAAACATACACAGTAAAAAGAACAATGGTTATTTACACGCAAAAACATTTATACCAGTTCACACACCTGAAAAGAGACTCGCAATTATACATTTATCATACTCATATATTCACACATAACACAGTAAGAAAATTTCATCTAAAATTACGTTATTACAAGAATTAATCACACAGATGGCTCTGAGAAGGTAAAATATTTTAATTATACAGGTTATATTACATTTTCTTACCCATTTTGCTTCGATTTCGTTCCTTCTTTACGTTACCTTTCGCCTTCAAATCAGTTATTTCGCCTGTGGTGGTTATTCTGGATTCATTTCTCATGAATGGCAAAATTGTGGTGACCTCTATTCTGTAAAACAGTTTCATCTTTACATATTTGAACTTACAACAGACACAAAAGATTCGAATCCTCTTGTAGTTTAAATGACAAATGTTTTGCTTCATCCTTATTACCTTAAACCAAGCTTTCCTTCGTTCCCATAATCAAAATTATTTAATCATCCTCTACCTTCAAGAGGGAAACTTCCTCAGTACAAATCATATAGGCTGCAGTGCATCCCGCACCAGCGAAAACAGTAGGCTGTAATGCTCACAGCATCAGCAAAACACATAAACGTCGCTTTTCTAGGACAAGTATTAACGCAGAATAATTTTTTTAGGCTTTGGCTCAACATCAATCAAGACTACAAAAAGGATCCATATTTCTGTTCCATTCTCCATTTGCTGAAAAACTGCTCGTATTTGACTACCACAATAATATTTCAGAGCCACGTAAATTACACAAACCACAATTCTTCTTTCACCTTGAAGGGAATCAATATACTTACGAAATCCACAGACAGCACTTTACGTACTCAGCTATAAAGAACAAAAAAGACATATATCATCAATATTAACATATCATCGCATATTGGGAAGCCAATGGTTAAACAATCGTATTATCGCATCCTGTTTTCACGATTCCAGATTTACTCATTCCTTTCTCAGAGTTCTCCTATCTTAAAATATTCATACAGCACGCATACTATAGTAAGAGATCCTCATTTATACTGACAGATATAGGATAGTAATAGGTAGATAGTAGCACTGAAAGCAGAAAATCGGAAACAAGGCTACTAACAGCTGGGGACCTGGGTTTGCCAGACCCATAATACCCACAGATCGGATATTCCCCTGAGTTCTTGCAATTTCAGCAACGATCTTGCTTCTCTCAGGAGCGACTCTTTTCAATTGACACAAAAAAAAGCATTTCACTTGTTCACAAGGAAACCTTTTATCTTTACGTTTGAATCAAACTAAATCCTAATTGCACAAGGAAAGAAAACAAATTAACAACATCACTTCAATCAATCACATAAAAATATCTTTATCACTATATTTACCATCATATTATTCCAAATGCCTACGCCATAAATTTAAACTAATCAATTCTCTCTCCTCACCGTCCTCTCTACTTCTCACTGTCCTTTCTACTCAATGTATGGTTTTACGTTTGACACATGGTGTAGCCCTTTTGATTTCTTCGATCGAAGAGTTTCCACTTCTATGGCGTTTTCATGGGGAATCCTCCTTATCCGATACGGGCCGCTAAAGAGATTAAAAAATTTCTTGCAGACACCTGACCGTTTGTTAGACAGCTTGTGTGATCTGATAAGAACTTTTTGTCCTACATGAAACACTGTTTTTCTCACGTGTTTCTTATACGCCTTGACTCTGGCTTCTGCTGCACGCTTGATGTTGCGTAAAGCTAAGTCAACAATTGCGTTCCGGCGTAGTCTCGGCTCTAGTGGCCAAGGCACCACCTCTTTGATTTTGCTTGGGGGCTCCTTGTTTTTTAGCACAGTGATTGGCGGAAGCTTTGTTGACGTATTAGGCAACTCATTAATTATATTCTGAAACCCTTTTAGGTGTATGTCCCACGATCGGTGATCACGACTGCAGTATAACCTACATAATTTTCCTAATTCACGCATAATACGCTCACTGGGGTTCGAGCTGGGGTGAAACAGAGATATATATATAGGTTTAATTCTTCTTCTTCGAAGCATCCGCTGCCAGTATTGCGATCTAAATTGTGGTCCATTATCCGAGATAACTCTTTTCACGCTCCCAACTTCATGCAGAAACTGCTTTGCAAATGCAGTTGCCACTGCCCTTCCTGTGGCTCGCTTCAACGGAGTCAGACACACAAACTTGGAGGTTAGGTCTACCGCTACGAAAACATATGTAAAACCTGATTTAGATCGTATTAGTGGCCCAAATAGATCCACGGCCGCGAGATCACAAAGTTTGCTAGGTATTATCGGGTGCAAAGATGCAGCATAGGTCACTGTGGCCGCCTTTGCTCGCTGACAAGGTCCGCACACTCTAAGTACACCACGAATACGCCGTAGCATGTTATTAAAATAGCATGTCTCTTTCAGTTTTTCACAACATTTCTGTGCTCCGAAGTGACCATAACTCAAGTGTATGTACCATATAATTTTGTTTACGATTTCCTCCGGAATCACCAACACCCATCTGGAGTCGTCGGGGGCTCGTTTCTTGAATAATATTCTGTTGCGGACTAAGTAGTACTGGCGTATTCCTACATTCTCCTTGTCCTCCCACTTCTTCTTTATATCTTTCAATACTGCGTCCTTATCCTGTTCGTCCGCTATACTCCCTAAAGAGGTGGTAACAAAATTCTCGAACGCTACATTCTGTAAGTATAGGATGCTAAAATTATTTTCACCGAGTTCCCTTTCTTCTGTGTGAACCAAACCTATAGGAATGCGCGATAAAGCGTCAGCAATTACATTTTTCTGTCCAGGAATGTATTCTACAGTGAAGTTATATTCCTGTAGGTATAGTGCCCAGCGTCCTAGTCTCCCATGCGTGATTTTTGTGCTCATCAGAAATTGGAGTGCACGATGGTCAGTGTACACCTTGGTGGTCCTTCCAAATAAAAAATACCTAAATTTTGAGAATGCCCAAACTATCGCGAGTGCTTCGAGTTCCGTCACGGAATAATTTTTTTCACATCGTGAGAGTACCCTGCTCCCAAACGAGATTGTTTTCCAAGTTGTAATATCATCATTTCCTTCCGTTTGAAACAGTACCGCACCTAATCCTGACAAGGAACTGTCCGTCATTAAACAGAATTCTTGTGTCAGGTCGGGATGCACGAGGATGGGAGCCTCTACCAATGCCTTTTTTAATTTATAAAATTCATCCTGTGCCTCTTGATCCCAGACCCACAAAGCGTTCTTCCCTGTTAGGCCACATAGACGGGGTGTACCAAGTACACTAAAATTTATAAATCGCTTATAAAAATTACACAGGCCTAAGAATGCTCGCAACTGTTTTTTATTTGTCGGCATTGCACACTCCGCTATCGCCGCAATTTTCTCCGGGTCAGGTTGTATTCCATTTGCTGAGACAATATGGCCTAAGAATTTTATGTTCTCTCGTCCGAACTGTGACTTATCTAAGTTGACTGTTACACCTGCCTTCTCAAAAACATCCAGTAGTCTGTTCAGAACGTCATTATGGTCCTCCCACGACTTTTCCGCAATTAATATGTCATCCACGTAAATTGTCACTCGCTGTTTCAAATCATCAGGTAAAATGCTATTTAATCCCCTTATAAAAGCAGCTGATGAGACGTTTAGTCCGAACGGGAGACGCCGGAATTGGAAACAATTTCCGTAACACAGGAACGCTGTATATAATCTGCAAGATGGGTGTAGCACGATTTGCCAAAAACTCGAACGGAGGTCGACAGATGATAGTACCTTTACCCCGTGGAAACGTTGTAAGAGTTCCTCAAGGCTCTCAGGCCTGTCCGTTTCCGACATGATAATTGTGTTTATCTGTCTCGAGTCTAGCACCAAACGAACTGAGTTGTCGCGTTTTGGCACGACAAGCAAAGGTGAGTTGTACGAGCTTACTGCCCGCTCAATTATTCCTTGTTCTAACATCTTGTTTATTTCCTCCTCCACCTGTGCTTTATACGCCACGGGAATAGGGTATGGTCTAACAGAAAACTTCTGATGGTCACGTACTCTGAATTGGTACATAAAACCCTTAATGGCCCCCGGAGTCTCAGAAAATACCCGTTCATGATTCCTAAGTAGGCAATACAATTTCTCCTTTTCCCTGTCCGTGGTTCTGACACCCGCGATGCTCTTTCTCAGTGCATCAGCAAAAGCAACATCTTTCCCCTGCTCACCAGACATAGAGCACGACTCACTTACATAGTTCACGAGTAGCTCCAGTTTGGGTTGCGACTCGGTTTGAGCTTGAAATTTTAGGCAACTAATTTCTGATTCGGCACGTAATATGCATTCATCAAATACTAAATTAATTTGCTGATCCCCAACTTGAACTGTCATTACTCCTCCACCCATGTCAATTACCGCATGGTGGGTATTCATGAAGTCATTGCCTAAAATCATTGCCACATTCAGCATTGGGAGCACATAGAAATTGTACTCAAACTCTCTTCCCTGGCAGGTAAAATTAAGCCGAGTCTGCCTTCGGATTTCTACGCTCTTACCGTAGATTGCGCCCTTCACCTTTATTCCTCGCACTTGAAAAACGGGCCAAGTCCCAGTCCCTTCGCATTTTTGAAATGCTGCCTCGCTCACTATCGAGAAAGGGCTTCCAGTGTCAATGATACACTTAAAACATATTTCGTTTACTGCAACTGTCACGACTGGATTTATTCCCGAAATTTTAGCACTCGTAGTTTCTTGCAACAGATCCTCTCTAATATCTTCCCTCTCTATATACCGTATGCACTCCTTTGCCATGTCGTTCATTGGTTCCGATTGGGCGCCTTCTGCGCTGATCGTTTGTCATTGCCGGTTTTGTTCATTTCCATTTGCTGGATTATGTCTAGGGTTAGCTGGCCGAATTTCAACATCATGAGGTGCTCCGCCTATAGTCCTATTCCCACCGTGTTCACCGTAGTATCGATTCTGGTTGCCGTAACTGTTCCGTTCACGATTCTGTCCACGTCCTCGATCATTTCTGTTGCTCCACCTGTGTTCGCGACTGTTACCCCAGTTTCTATACGGCCTGTCCCGATTATTGTTTCGTTCGCGTCGCGACGACCAGTCACGCCGTTGATTAGTAATACGGCCACGACTGCGATCGCGCTGCTGTGCCCCGTAATAACTTTGTGCCTGATTAGGCGGACATTCTGCTGTATTGTATTCCATCTCTTGGAGAAGCGTTTTAAACGTTTCCACGTCCTCTTTGCATCGTCCCGCAAGAATGACGTGCCGCAAGTGCATCGGCAATTTGGTGATGCATATCCTAATTAGTTCCGCAGGTCCGTATGGGTCGTATAAAAATTGATTTGCCTGCAGCATGTGGTCGAATAGGCGTGCAGGGCTGCCGAAACCAGACTGGTTCAAATTTGGCAGCATAATTATGCCATGTTTGACCCTATCTTGTGCCGCTTCCGACCAATAGGCGGACAGAAAGGCTTGTCGAAACTCCCGAGTGGAGTTGCAGTGACGCGCTGCCGACCTCATACGACTCGCCGGTTCGCCTTCCAAATAGCCACACATATACTCTATTTTATGTGAACTTGCCCAGTCGGGAGGAAGACAGAACTCAAATTGCTCGAGCCATGCTCGTGGATGTATGCCTTTTTGAGAATTTCGGAATATCTCAAATTTTCTTACCGTAAGGAAATGTTTGAAATCAAATCCCCGCATTTCCTCCTGGCGAGGCCCTTGAATGTTTCTATTTGTCTCATGTCTGCCCCTTAAATTACATTCTTCCCTGTCGTCAAAATCTCCCTCGTGGCCGGAGTCCCTCTCTGCACTGTTCGTACGGCTATTTTTATTGCTATTGGCGAGTTCGGAATCACACGCCATGCGGTTTTCCAGATGCGCCACGCGTTCTTGTAAATCGCCTGTTACAGCTTTGTGCTGTCTGTTCACTTCAAACTGTCCCTTCTGGAATTTAAGAAGCGAACGCACTTCTTCGGTCTCTGCGGCCGCTACCTGTGTGATATTGTTCTCGCTTTCCGTCAGCTTCATCGTGCCTACAATGTCCGCTAATGCCGCGATCTTCTCATCTATTTGTCTCTTGTCCTCCGCCCCAGTCTGCTTCAATTGTTCGACCTCCTGTTCCAACGCGTGGATCGCTAAACTGTTGTCCGCTATTGTGTTGCTAACGGCCGTGGGACAATGCGTTTCAGCCTCTTGGACCCTCGAGAGTACCTGCTGGCGATCTCTTTGGCATTGTTCTCTCAGCTCTTGGAAATTCCTAAGTAGCCGTTCTTCGCTTTCTTTAGATTTGGCCTCGCCACTCCGCTTACTCTGTTCTAAGGCTTGCAGACGACCATCGATTTGTTCAAATGTACGGCCTAATTCTTTCATAATGTCACTTTTTATTTCACTTGCCAGATCGTTTATTCTTTGTGAGATATCATCGGACACTCTCTGCATCGACTTGTCGGCTTTATTTGTCTGCTGGATTAGTTTTTCGTCTATTTGTTCGCCTAGCTCGCGGATCGATTTTTCTGATGATTCTTTTTGTTCTCAGAACAAGGCTTTCATGAGTTCTGCCAAATCAGTTTGGTTAGTTGGAGGCAAATTAATTTCTGGCTCTGCTGTAAGCCCGTTCGTGCTGTTTTGCATTTCGTCTGAAGTATTCTCCATTGCATTTTCGGGACCGCCCGACGCGTTAACATTCGAAATTAAATTATCCCCTTGGTCCATGTTGCTTAGGTTGTCGGACCGCTTACTTTTAGTTTGGTTACGTGTCTGCATTGGTGCAATTTATAACCGGTATGCGACACACTAATCAAAATAAATGTGTCCCACAAAAATTACGACAGTCACACGAAAGATACTCAACCTAGTACGCACTTTTTCACACGCAAAACAAATTTTTATCTTAGATCGAAACAGTGGAATTTACAAGCGAGAGAAAAAAAACACACACACACATATAAAACACACAAATATAGAAAACAAAACAAGACAAACAACGCAACGCCGATCAACAACGCCGTGAATCTTTTGAACGTCTGCTCGGAAACAACGCAAAAGTTGTTTGAGCGCTGTAGGGAAAAAAATTAAGATTATTCAACGCTTGCAATCTAACGTCTCAGAGATTCCAGAGTCTAGCGGAATCACAGAACAGGGTCGCCATGTGAAAGATTGTAACTGTAATTTGCTTTGCTGAATAGCGTATGATTGTGACTTGAATTTGGTATGCTGAAATCGGGTGCTAATTAGACCATGAAAGCGGTTTAAAACTGTGAGCTCTCTTGGGAGGTTAACCGTGAGTTTACTGGGCCACTGTTTCAGCAGGTAACTAGTCTAGGTTTACCACCTTACCAATCAGACTAACATTGATTATAATCTTTTACACTCATACAACAACCGGTAATATATCTATATAAAAGGAGAATTTAAATAAAAAGAAAGAAATCAGTTTATATTTGCAAATTTATTTTAAAGATTGTTCATTGAAATTTCAGGATATTATACGTGAGTTATAACTGAGCTGGTGCCTTATTTACGATTGTGAGACTGTGAGATTGGAATATTACGGAACACATAAAATATGGAGCCAAGATTGGGAGACTGGATACAACACTGCATTCATAAAACAACACACAAAGAACATTGAAACACATGCAACAGAAAGTTAACCACAACCAATAGATTCAAATTTTCAGTTAAAGAAATTACTTTCGTAGCACAATCCTGTCCGTCTTGTAATTACCCTTCACGTGGTCAACTTGGTTTACAGAAAGCGTATAACTCCACAATAATTTAGATAATAAAAATAAATTAGATCAAAGAGCAAATTACAAAACAAAAACCTCGAACTGGTTACTAACGTCTTTCTATTAACCTGATGGGTCAAACAGTTATATAAGCACGTGGTACTGGTCTCACAAAGTACACGCCACGTGGGTTGAACATAAAGAAAAGTTGGTATATTCAAAATCTTTTCAAGACGATACGTTATAATCACACAAGCATTTGCATTTAAGATTGATCTTACTTAGAGTTACTGACCAACACGTGGTTCCACTTTACTCACAAAGTAGTAACAAAGCAACTACCGCAAATTAATCTGAACTGGACACGAGAATTACACTCCGCTGCAATTAAAGATAACCTTAGCTATTTTAAAGCTAACCCGAAATAAAATGATTAAATTCTCAGTTAAGCTGAACTTAACAAATCCATTGTCCTATGGACTTAACAGACACGCGCTTAGCCGGAGATCTTACCACTTCAGACGCTCGCTACCGCCAGACTGCTACTGCTGGACTGCCCTGCGCTACTACTGGACTCCAACTGCCGACTGCTCGGCTGCAACTCTCCAACTGCCAGACTCCCACTGAACTACCCAGCGTGCTCCCGAGAGTCGCTCACAAAGACCAACGGAAGGCGCCAGAGGGGCAGCTTCCTATACCAACATGACAGGGGACGGACCGGACCATACTAAGAATGGAAACCTCTCTGCTTTTAGGAACCGTAGCTACCTGTTTCAACGTTGGTCCTACTGTTCTCTAGCAGACAGCCTTGTCTGCTACCCTCAAGCATGCAGCTACACACACATTTGATCATTCATCCTCTCACACAGAAGGGAAGGGGGATGACAGTATCTTATCATACACAGTATATAAAAGAAAGCGGATGTAGGTTCCGTATGAGACTGTGTGACATGAATTACATATAAGAATTACATATAAACTGTGCTTTAAAGTGTAGTAGTGTGAGAGATCGTTCTTGTTTACGTGTAAAAGTAACACGTTCCACTACTCAGTCTCCTCCCAGATAGTCAGAAACGCCACAGTAAATTTAGAAGAGGAATTTATTCCTTAAAAGACAACAAATTTGAGAAATTAAACATGAAAGGAATCCAACAGAGACCTTTCAACAGCTATTTGATTATTTACCTGAGAGAGACAAACATTTATTTTACTACATCAGTGACAGACGTTTACGTAATTACACCGTTGGATAACTGCACACTTACGAAATTGTATGTTGTTTATACTTTGTGAACTGTTAATATTTTTTCGGAGCCATTGTGGTACTATGAGAGCTTTGAATGATGTATTTGGTATGAGATCATGATTTTAAAGTACGTTTGAGGCAGATGACACTTTTGACATGAGTAGAGAATTTTTTAGGGTTTGAAATTATTGCAGAAAGCTACGACGTTTTTGAGATTTGACTGAGGTGTTATGATATTATTACGATGACTATGTGTATTATGCTTATTTCATTTGATATCTGGTTTCCAGCTGTCTAGCAGCATTGGTTTCATAAAATAAAATTAAATGCATTTGCTAATGTGAACACTTTCTGTCAACAGATCTATTAAATAATAATTTTGTGATCCACATTCTTCAAAAAAGGAGCACTTGGAAAGGAAAGAACAATAAGGAGGGACTAGTAACAGTAAATGCATACATAATATTTTTTTCAAGTACATGGTAATATTTTTTTTACAATAAGTTGTTGCGGTGCACCACTTTAATGACATAGATATTAAGATGTGAATATACATTTCCCTTATCTGCGTTGTTGTCTTTAGTGTAATATTTTTTCTGCTTGATCTTTGCCATGCATAGTGCTAAATTTCACTTTGTATTATTCTGTTAAGATAGTTTTACTACTGATTTATTTTTCTTGTTTGCTGCTCATTGCCTTATATTAGTTGTAATTTATGCTGCTTGCTTTGCCTTTTGTATTTTTCATCATTGCTGTTTGTGTTAATTGTTTTGTGCTGCTGCATTGCCTCGTCCCCTAGTTTAGCATCTGAGCTCAGTAGATTTAAGTTAGCTTAAGAGGGGTAGAGTATATAAGAAACAGATTTGGGCCTAAATGAGTATTGTACAATGAGCCATATTTATTTTGAAAGAAATATGGTTAGAATACAGAAAAGAGGTACAGATAGGACTTTTTGGAAATAGTGAGGAACGAAGGGAGATCTCCGAGAAGTAAAGAAAGTTTTGTTTGCAAAATACTGCAGTAAAAGAAACCCTGTCCTTTCCATTGTGTTATCCCCCTATGTGTTTGTGTACCCTTGTGTATTTGTTTTCTTCCTGTCTCTGTGTAGTTTCATAGAATTTTTTTTAATACTATTCACTATGATGAGGAATACTTTTATCCTCAAATATAATTGGTTTTAATAATATGTTATTTAACTTGTAAATATGCTTAGATATTATTTATTCTGTTTTGTTTTAATGCTCATGTGTGAAGTTGATGTTTCGAAAGTTATTCTGAACTTTTATGTATCTGCTTATCTCATAATTCCTGTAACATTGATGTATATGTTTATTTCTATTCTGTTGTAAAGCCTGTACTACAAATGTTATCTGTATTGTTATGTTCTTGAATGATGTATTTTGTACGTTGTCATTGTATTCTTATGTTATAAAATTGTAATTGACAGCAGTTCATCAAATTAAGTAACTTGTAAGTTACATTTCACTGCACACGTTTCTATTGGTCATAGTATATGGACGACATGTGAGAAGTAGGGACTGTTAGTGTTTGCACGTGTGTTAATAATTCGGCAAGGGACTGGTTAACAGCATTGCTGGTTCTCAGGACAATTCAAAAACTTTGTGAGTGCACAAGTGGTGGTTATGGACTTGCTCTATTATCTGCAAGACTCTTCAATGGTGATTGTGCACCTGCATAGTCACAACAGATGGCTGCTGGCCATCTCTACAAGGACTACAGTGGGTCTCCGTCTTTGATGATCCATCAGTACCATTATCTCTACAAGGACTGCATTGGGTCTGCACCTCTGGTGGCCCACCAATACCGTAATCTCTACCAGGACTACAGTGGGTCTGCTCTGTGATGACCTACCCACCAATACTCTTCAAAACGTCGACTGACTCCGCTGTGGGTTTGCTCTGTTGTGGCCCATGACCTGTCTGCATGTCGAGAGTCAGCACTGTCTTTCCATTGGAAGGACAACGCTACTTCTTCAAGATTGCATGGAAATCCACTACTTCTGTGTGCATTTTCTTTTCCTGCTCAGACTTTGAGAAAAACACTGCAATGTGATGAATGATCAGGATTGTCTTTATGGACTGTGAGAAAATTTTAGCTTTTGACCAACATTGTATCAATAAGTGTGTGCATTTGATTTCTTTGTTATTGTAATTATAAAAATTTTTTTTCAAATCTGTATTGGCCACTGTCCAACACAATTTGTAAAATTTTTTGTGGGGAGCATGGGGGCTATGTAAGTAGGCTGTTTAGGTTTTTTTATTGGTAACGCCACCTCTGTATGAAAATCACTGGCTGTGCTGTGTGCAGTCTGTGGCTGCTTTGCATTGTTGTAATACTCGCCATTGTAGTGCTAGGCAGCTGGCTGTGAACAGCGCGTAGCGTTGCGCAGTTGGAGGTGAGCCGCCAGCAGTGGTGGATGTGGGGAGAGAGATGGCGGAGTTTTGAAATTTGTCATGAACTGCTATATTTGTATATGATGATATCAAGGTAAATACATTGTTTGTTCTCTATTAATGTCTTTCATTTGCTAACTATCCCTATCAGTAGTTAGTGCCTTCAGTAGTTTGAATCTTTTATTTAGCTGGCAGTAGTGGCGCTCGCTGTATTGCAGTAGCTTGAGTAGCGAAGATTTTTGTGAGGTAAGTGATTTGTGAAAGGTATAGTTTAATGTTAGTCATGGCCATTCTTTTGTAGGGAATTTTGAAAGTCAGATTGCGTTGCGCTAAAAAATATTGTGTATCAGGTTAAGCACAGTCGTGTATAAATGTTCAAAGGGGACGTTTCAAGTGTTTCTCTGTTTGTCTGAGACAGGGTTCTTTCAGCATGCAGGAGATCATTAAGAACGTACCCGAAATGTTGGGACACCAGACTTGGAGGAAAATGCGGAAGGCGACCGCCGTGTCAGTACCCGGCAGTTGGCCCGGGGGTACATTGTAAGCCAGACGACCGTGTGGAAAGTTATCCATGACAGTTGTTACTACCCTTATCAGTTACAGCGTGTACAGGGCTTACTAGCGAAAGACTTTCCACATGAGGAGCAGTTTTGCTGCTGGATTCTTCACCGGGCAACCACGATTCTTGCATTTTTGTCATCCGTCCTATTCATAGACGAGGCCGCTTTTACGCGGAGTGGTATCTTGAACTTTCGTAACAGTCATCTGTGGGAGAGTAAGCAGATCCCCCATGGTATGGTGACAGCGAACTATCAGCATCGTAGCAGCCGGAATGTGTGGGCCGGGATAATTGGTTGCCGTACTTTGGGAACAATCTTCCTTCCATGTCACCCAATAGGCCGGAACTATCACCGAAATTGCGGTTAAATTTACCTCCCCTGGTGGAAGAAGTGCCACTGATGATTCGAAGGGCTTATGTGGCTGTTTTTCTACCTGATGGTGCTCCAGCCCACTTCGCCGTTGAAGTCCGGACGCATGTCAATCGTGTCTTGCCTGGTAGATGGATCAGACGAGGCGGTGCAGTTGCTTGGCCTGCTCGTTAAGCGAGTTTCAACCCGTGCGATTTCTGGTTATGGGGCCATTTCAAAAGTATTGTGTATGCAGAGCACTGGAGCAGCATATTCATGCTGCCTTTGACGCTGTTCGGATGCAGTCTGGCCGATTTGAGCGTGTGAGACAGAACATGCTATAGTGCGTACACGGATGCGTTGAGGCACATGAAAACCATTTTCAACAAATAGTGTAACTGCGGCTGCATGGTTCAGTGCATATTAAACCGTAGTCTATGTAACAAAGTATGAACGAATAAATGGTCTCTAGCGTGGGAACCATGCATTTCTGGGCATACGTTCATTAGACCATTTTTGTTCTGTATCCTCTCATCGATCAATCCCCAGAGTTTGTACACGGTGGAAAAAAATCGCCCTGCATACGGAACTGAACATTTTTGCTAACATGCGAAAATTCCAAGGAGGCAAGATTCATTAAAAGCTACTCTATCTGATCAGAACTATCCGGAAGCTCCTGTTGAATACGGAATTGATCACCAGGTGTCACGAGAGACGGGGAATATCGTGTTTTCAGTACAGAAGCAGCGACTGTAGAATGTGCCGGTGAGCAGGGTTCAGCGACTTCGGGAGTGGACTAGTAACTGCAAGTCACTTGAGTAACAAATCCGTCAGGGACGTCTTAACTCTTGTAAAGCTGTCCAAGTCGACTACTGATGAGGTGATTGTGAAGTGAAAACGTGAAGGGACGACCACAGCTAAAGCAAGAGCAGGCATACTTCATGTATGACAGTTCATTGATGTTACATGCTTAGGAAACAAAGTTTAAGCATTTTGGGAAGTGCATAATTTTTAATTTTTGAATATTTAAAGCGTCCGTGGTGAAACGTTGGATTACAAGAGTGGGTGAGGAATTTAACAATGCACCAGCTACACTGAAGAGCCAAAGAAACTGGTACACCTGCCTAATATCATGTAGGGTCACCGCGAGCACGCAGAAGTGCTGCAACACGACGTGGCATGGACTCGACTGATACCTGAAGTCGTTCGGGAGATAAATACGAATCCTGCAGGGCTGTCCATAAATTCATAAGAGTCCGAGAGGGGTGAGATTTCTTCTGCACAGCACGTTACAAGGCATAAGGTTGGCATAATACGAGGGGCGTTCAGAAAGTAAGCTCCGATCGGTCGCGAAATGGAAACGACTATGAAAATCCGATAAAGCTTTGCACAGATGTGTGGGTAGTGTCTCTAGTATAACCCCAATTAGCATCACGTCGCTCTTCTCATTTCTGAGCTCGCAGTGAGTGCGTAAAGATGTCTAGAAAATAGTGTCTGCCGCCAAGTACGAGGGCCTGGTGAGAAATTTCGCCTGAAGCTATGCAGCTAACATTACATAACTGTCGTGCTGTTTCTTCTTCAAGACAATTCTCAGCCGCATTCTGCAGGGGCAATGAAGATGCTCCTGCATCGTTTTCAAATGGAAATGTGAGATTACCAACAATACAGTCCGCAATTGTCTCCCCCTGAGTTTCATCTCTGGTCACATGTTGAAGACAACATTTTGACACAGACAACGAGGTGTAGGCCAGCGTGGAGAATTGGCGGAAAGCACTGGCGGCTGCCTTCTATGATGAGGCTATTGAAACGTTGGTACAACGCTATGACAAACGTCTAAGTCAGATCGGCGACTACGTAGAGAAGTAGCTGAAAGGTGTAGCTAATTGTTACAAGTAAAACATTTCTGATGTTCATTGTGGTTTCAATTTGGCAATCAATCGGAGCTTACTTTTTGAACAGGCCTCGTACATTAAATCGTGACGGGCCTATCAAGTAATTCTGAAGACTGATGAATCGAAAATGCTACAGGCATGGAAAGATTACAGTATCACTTTGATAGTGTTCAATGTAGGTGTTCCATGGTGTAACATCTCCCGTGTCTGTCAATGTACTTCTTACACGTATTTTAGCCTCCGAATTCGTATCGACGAATGGAGCAGGTGTAATGGTTGTGTAGGATTACGAAGCGTATCGTAGTTCTATGATTGGTTAAATACAGTCTTGCGCTACAGTCGACAATAAACAAGGGCTGACAGGCGCATTTAATTTACAAGAGTGCCGCCCGCTCCTGCGCTGCGTGGCGCTGCGGGCAGTCCACCCTACGGGCCCCCCACGCCACGCCACGCCACCCCGCACCCCGCCAGCATCGCTTGCAGGGCTTTAGCGGGGCCCTGTCTCCGGCGCTTATGTGAGACGACGGCCTTCGCTCCCAGCGCGCACCCTAATGCTGTAAAGAAGGCACGCTCATTAAGCCTGTCCGGGCCTGATGCGCTAAGCTGCCCGTCCGCCATCAGTAATCGATAGGCGGACCACCGGCCTCTGCTCGTAAATCGATAGCCTTGCGTTGCCCAAGTACACTGAAGCGCCAAGGAAACTGGTACTCAAATGCGTGTCCAGATACAGAGATGTGTAAACTGGGAGAATACGGCGCTGCGGTCGGCAACGCAAGTGTCTGGCGCAGTTGTTAGGTCGGTTACTGCTGCTACAATGGAAGGTTATCAAGATTTAAGCGAGTTTTAAGATGGAGTTATAGTCGACGCACGAGCGATCGGACACAGCATGTCCGAGATAGCGATGAAGTGGGGATTTTCCCGTACGACCATTTCATGAATGTACCGTGAATATCTTGAATCCGGTACAATATAAAATCTCCGACATCCCTGTGGCGGAAAAAGATCCTGGAGGAACGAGGGCAACACGCCTAAAGGGAATCGATCAACTCGCCAGTAGTGCAACCCTTTCGCAAACTGCTGCAGATTGCAATTCTGGGCCATCAAATGGGTCTGAACACTATGCGACTTCACTTCTGAACTAACCTAAGGACATCACACACATCCATGCCCGAGGCAGGATTCGAACCTGCGACCGTAGCGGTCGCTCGGCTCCAGACTGTAGTCTGGGCCATCAACAAATGTCAACGTGCGAAGCATTCAACGAAACATCGTCGATATGGGCTTACGGAGCCGGAGACCCCATCGTCTACCCTTTACGACTGCACAACACAAAGCTTTATATTTCGCCTGGGCCCGTCATCAACGAAACTGGACTGTTGATGAGTGGAAACATGTTGCCTGTCGGACGAGTCTCGTTTCAAATTGTATCGATCAGATGGACGCGAACGGGTATGGAGACAGTCGCATGAATACATGGACCCTGCACGTCAGCAAGGGACTGTTCGACATGGTGGAGGCTCTGTAATGCTGTGGACCGTGTGCAGTTGGAGTTATATGTGACCCCTGATACGTGTAGATACGACTCTGGCAGGTGATACGTGCGTAAGCATCCTGTCTGATCACTTGCATCCGTTCATGTCCATTGTGCATCCCGACGGACTTGGGCAATTCTAGCAGGACAACGCGACACGCTACACGTCCTGAATTGCTATAGAGTGGCTCCAGGAAAACTCTTCTGAGTTTAAACACTACCGCAGGCCACCAAACTACCAATATATGAACATTATTGAGCATATTGCAACCCATGTCCTCAATTGCTTGCTGCATATATTCGAGTCGCCATTTTCCTCTACAGTTTTTAGCCTCTATAACTGCGTCTAGTACCATGGCAGTTGTACCCTGGTGTCTTAACAGAAATCCTCTCGCCCTGACTCTCCTTCTCGTCAGTGTTTTCCATCTACTCTTTTCCTTGCCGATTCTGTGGAGAGCCTCTCCATTCCTTACCTTACCAGTTCACCTAATATTCAACATTCTTCTGTAGCACCACACCTCAAATGCTTCGATTCTCGTTTCGCTTTCCTCACAGTCCATGTCTAGTGTATAACGATGTACTCCAAATGTACAGTCTGAGAAATTTCTTCCTCAAATTGAGACCTAGGTTCTATACTAGCATACTTGTCACGGCTAGGAATGCCCTTTTTGCCAGTGCTAGTCTGATTTTTCTCTCCTCCTTGCTCCGCCCGTCATGGGATATTTTGTTGCCTAGGTAGCACAATTCGTCAACTTCATCTACTTTGTGATCATCATTTCTGATGTCATGTTTGTCACTTTTCTCGTTTCTCCTACTGCTCGTTGCTTTCGCCTTCCTTCAATTTATTCTCAGCCCGTGTTCTGTGCTTATTAGACCGTTCACTCCTTTCAAAAGATCCTGTAATTCTTCTCTACTTTCACTGAGAAAGCAATGTTATCAGCAAGTCTTATCACTGATATCGCTTCACATTGAATTGTAATGCTACATAAACTTTCCTTTATTTCCGTCATTGCTTCTTTGACCTATATATTGTCCAGTAGGGGCAAAAGACTACATACATCTCTGCCTAACCCTTCGTTCTGAGTCTTACACTTTGTTCACTCTCGGTTCTCGTACGTAATGTGTAATACCCGTGATATGTGGGATGTGTTGCTTAATATGTTATGCTTATCCGAGCTTATTTTCAGTATTTCCAATACCGAAAAAGTCATTCCTGCAGATTAAGAATGATGTGAACAGATGATGGCTAATGGTTATCCCTAACGTTACTGCTCCTTTTCTGTGGGAGATTGCGACATAACATGGTCAGGGAATGTGCAAGTGCGCCTTATCGCCGTCCTCCAGTCTACAAGAAAAGTCGAATCACTGGGCTGAATGAGTTGAGATGTGAGGATCGACAGATAGCACAGAAAACTGGTCTTATCACTGAAAAATGACTGATCTGTATCCACACCTACGTTTACATCTACATGGTTACTCTGTAAATCACACTTAAGTGCATGGCAGAGGGTTCATCTAACCACCTTAACAATAATTCTCTATTATTACAATCTCGAATGCCTATATCTTTTCGTGCAATCTCTGATTTTCCTTATTTTATTTTGATGATCGTTCCTCCCTATGTAGGTCAGCTTCAACAAAAAGTTTCTCATTCGCAAGTTCGTGATTGAAATTTCGTGAGAAGATTCCGCAACGAAAAACTCCTTTGTTTTAATTATGTCCACCCCAAATCTTATTTCAGTGACACTTACTCCCCTATTCGGCGATAATTCAAATCGTGTTGCCTTTCTTTGAAATTTCTCGATGTACTCCGTCAGTCCTATCTGGTAAGGATCGCAAACCGCGCAGCGGTATTCTAAAAGAGGATGGACAAGCTTAGTGTAGGCAGTCTCTTTAGTACATGTGTTGCATGTTCTAAGTGTTCTGCCAATTAAACGCAGTCACTGGTTACCATCTTCACAACATTTTCTACTTGCTCTTTCAATTTAAGTAGTTCGTAATTGTAATTCCTACGTATTTAATTGAATTTACGGCCTTTAGATTTGGCTGATTTATCGTGTAACCGGATTCCTTTCCGCACTCATGTGAATGACCTCGCACTTTTCGTTATTTAGGGTCAATTGTCAATTCTTGCACCAAAGAGATACTTTTTCTAAATCGATTTGCAATTTCTTTTGATCTTCTGATGACTTTACTAGTCCATAAACGACAGCATCATCTGCAAGAAACCTAAGACGGCTGCTCTGATTGTCTTCCAAATCACGTATATAGATAAGAAACAGAAAAGGACTTGTAACGCTACCTCGGGGAACGACAGAAATCAATTCTCGATGATTTTCCGTCGATTACTACGAACTGTGTGACCTTTCTGACACGAAATCAGGAATGCAGTCACATAACTGAAACGATATTCCATAAGCACGCAGTTTCACAACAAGCCACTTGTGTGGTAGTGTCAAAGGCCTTCTGGAAATCTAGAAAGACAGATCCTATTTGAAATACCTTGTCAGTAGCACTCAACACTTCGAGTGTGTAAAGAGCTAATTGTGTTTCACTAGAACGATGTTTTCTAAATCCATGTTTACTGTGTGTCAATAGACCGTTCTCTTCGAGGTAATTCATAATGTTCGAACACGATATATGTTCCAGAATCCTAGTACATAGGACGTTAGCGATATAGGCCTGTAATTTAGTGGATTACTCCTAGTACGTTTCGTCAATATTGGTGTGACCTGTGCAACTGTCCAGTCTATGAGTACGAACGTTTGTATGTGATTGTTAAGTGTACAAATATTGCATCAGCATACTCTGAACGGAACCCGACTGGTATACAGTCCGGACCGGAAAACTTGGTTTTATTAAGTGATTTAAATTGCTTCAGTACTCCGAGGATATCGACTTCTACGCTACTCGTGTTGGCAGCTCTCCTCGATTCTGTGATATTTACTTCCTCTTCCTCGGTGAAAAATTTCGGAAGGCTGTGCTTGGTAACTCTGCTTTTGCAGCACTGACGAAGATGGTATTTCCATTGCTATCACGGAGAGACGGCTTTGATTGTGTCTTGCCACTATCATACTTTAGGAACGACCAGAATCTCTTAGGCTTTTCTGTCTGGTTTCGAGACAAAGTTTGACTGTGGAAACTATTACAAGCATCTCGCATTGAAGTCCGAGCTACACTTCGAGCTTCTGTACAAGATAGACAATCTTGAAGATTCTGGGTCCGTTTAAATTTGGCATGCTCTTTTCGTTGTTTCTGCAACAGTGATCAGAATCGTTTTGTGTACCAAAAAGAATCAGCTCTGTCGTCTCTGAATTGCTATAGATACAATTTCTTTTAACTAAAGTCGCATTGTTAATTTGGAAGGATTGGAGATTGTATCACAGGGCTGATGACCAGATGGTCTCAGGGTAAGTGTGGCATGATAAGCACAGAGGTTTCCTTCGAAACGGGCATCTCCAGGGAAAAACCACAAGATTACTGCACTGGCTCTCATGAACGCGCCGGCCGGTGTGGTCGAACGGTTCTAGGCGCTACAGTCCGGAACTGCGCGACCGCTACGGTCGCAGGTTCGAATCCTGCCTCGGGCATGGATGTGTGAGATGTCCTTAGGTTAGTTAGGTTCTAAGTTCTAGGGGACTGATGACCTCAGAAGTTAAGTCCTATAGTGCTCAGAGCGATTTGAACCATTTTTCTCGTGAACGCCCGACAACAAGTGAAATTCGGGCGGTGGTTAGAGACAGGGCGTCACGGCGGAGTGTCCGGAATAGATTACTGTAGCTGTGAGGAGATCTCGTGCTGCCGTGTGTCGTTTAGCACTGACGCTCTTAGAACAGACACCAAAGTCCGCCATGGCGCAGAGCCAGAGTGGACTGGGACAGCGAGCGCCATTCTGTGGTGTTTGGTGATGTGTTTCGCTTCCGTTTGTAGCGGTGAGAACGTCGGCGACATGTGCGTAGAAGACCTGGTGCACGCACACAGGATGCAGCGATTCAGGAATCTTGGCGAGGGGAGGAGTTATGATAAAGGAAGTGGTTTACAAATTGTTAAAATAAAACTGAAAGAGCACCAGCATGTGGTAAGAACGCAAAACCCTGTTTTCATTTTCTGTAGGACCATTTTACCAAATGTCATATTCCAGTATGATACCGCAATATCTCGGTCAGCTGTGACGCTTATGGAGATTTGACTCGCTCACCGATCCGCCACAGAACATCTCTAGGCTGAGATAGGAAGACATATACTTTGATACCATCTTCTAATAAGCAATATCCATGAAATGACACAGCGTATGACATTTGGGGGCTGTTTGCTTCCACGCTGCAATGAATAATACAAGGATGTATTCGTACCCACCTCATGCTGATGTTGGACGACAGTTCCTCACGGAGTAGAACTTGAATTATCTAATACTCGTTCTGTGATGAACACCTCCACAAAGTTTGAAATCGGACTGGTGCTTCGTGACGTAATCTTCCCTCTTTTCGTGGTGTATAGCTATCTCTATAGTTAGGTCTGAACTTTCCTGCACTATACAATTCCATTTCGTCACCTTGTACTTCGTTGTTTCTTAGCGTGGTCTGGTCCACTAATGACGGTCAGCCGTCCATTTGTGATCTGAAAATAATTTTAATTCGGGGAATGGACGCCATTCCTGCCGGTAAAAACTTCGGTTTCCATAATGGAGGAGAAAACAGTAGTGTGGGCCGTCTGTCTGCAATATGTTGAATTTTGGCTGGGGATGCTTCTGCACTGCGTACCACAAAAGACAAACACTCAGTAGGGAAGGAGAAAACGAAATGAAACTTCACGAGTTAAGAGGGTATGTGGTACTATTTGAGTGACTACAATTTCGAATCAAACTTACAAAGAATTTGGCAGTATCGGCCCGCTTATCACTATGACGCTATACCTCAAGTACAAATGCCTTGATGCACGCACTCATTCGTCTGCGAAGTTTGTCATATCGAGGTTGCATCTTCTCCTGAGGCAAGCTGACCGACAATTGTTGAAACTGGTCATTGATATCCTGGAAACTGGAAACTGTCACTGCGACGGATTTGACGACCGAGGTGGTGCCGCGCGTGTTCTACTGGGGATCCTGCTGACCACGGGAACACCACAGCATCACGCAGACATTTCACGTAGGCACGTGCCACGGTCATTGTCATGTTGAAAAACGGAACCACGATACTGTCACTTCAGAGGTGACACACGAGGACGATGGATATCGTTCACACATGCCACCGTGCCGTCAGACCTCCTTCAGTCAGTACCAGCCATGACCTGAAGTCATAGCCATTGGCTCCCCACTCCATGACACCAGGAATAACGCCGATGTCTCTCTGGAAGAATGGGACTGTCCTTAGGTCGCCGTCATATTAACCGGAGATGGTCATCCGGGACGGTGCAGAACCGCGGTTCATCAGCGACCTACGCTTCCAGCTCACGGCACCAATCCACGGCTGTCTGTGTTCTGGTCTAAGCAGCAGCAGAGATGACACAGTATATTGCAGAGAGTCCAATACTTGAAACTTCCTAGCAGATTAAAACTGTGTGCCGGACCGAGACTCGAACTCGGGACTTTTGCCTTTCGCGGGCAAGTGCTCTACCGAGTAGAGGCAAACGTCCCGAGTTCGAGTATCGGTCCACCACACAGTTTCAATCTGCTAGGAAGTTTCATATCAGCGCACACTCCGCTGCAGAGTGAAAATCTCATTCCAGACCAATATTTGTTTTTTGGTGGCAGGCGCAGAGGTGAAGCATTTACAATATGCTTGGTTAACGATACGGCGATCTTCCTTTGCCGTGGTCAGACATGGTCGATTGGAAGCTTGAAGAGAAGTGTACGTGCCCTCATGCTCCCACACAGGCAACTGTCACACCCAAATGTCCTACATTTTGAATGTGCACGATTCGACCACTACTCCAAATGGACACCCACAATGAGTCTATTTTCAAACTCGTTTAGCTGCTGAGAGCGCTTTCTAACAAGAGTACGCGCCACCTCCGTGTCCTTCACAGTGACCATTCCATATCCGACCCTATTTACGCCGGTTATACACCCTACCAGATCTGGTAACAACACCAAACACGAAGAACACTATTATACATACGTTTTTGGATGGGGTCCGCCTTTAGCAAAACACAATTTTGTTTTTTTATCCCAAATATGTTTCATTGCAGTTGCAGCATCATCAGTGGACTTTTATTTTATGACTTTCTACCACATGGTGTGGTTTTCCTGATGTATAATATTTTTACAGTGGTTTTTCTTTCACAGTAGTCCGCAGCTCGTGTTCGTGCGGTAGCGTTCTCGCTTCGCGCGCCCGGGTTCCCGGGTTCGATTCCCGGCGGGGTCAGGGATTTTCTCTGCCTCGAGATGACTGGGTGTTGTGTGATGTCCTTAGGTTAGTTATGTTTAAGTAGTTCTAAGTTCTACGGGACTGATGACCATAGATGTTAAGTCCCATAGTGCTCAGAGCCATTTGAACCATTTTCTTTCACAGTTTGTCATGTTTTCTTTTTCCCTCATGTTCTTCACTGTGAAGTTCTATACAATGAAGTGTCACTGACGCTGTTTCACTGTTTACCAGCTGTAAAGAAAAGATGTATTATGTTTTTACAGTGACTGTTTTCTTTCACAATTTGTCATGTTTTCTTTTTTCCTCATGTTCTTCACTGCGAAGTTCTATACAATTACCTGTCACTTTCACTGTTCACCAGCTGTAAAAACAAGATGATGCTGCAACTGTAGTGAAACATGTCTGCGATTAAAAAACAATTTTTTCTTAGGCAGCGTATTTTAACAGGAAGTGATGGAGATCCAGTTCGGCATTTCCCTAGATGGGTGAGGTAAACTAGATATTAGCAGTTTGTGCAATCAGCTTCCCTGCTAGTAGACCTTTAACCAGCTCGTCATTTCTCTAGACGAAAGCCCAAAAAGACCCAAAAATCCACTTGTGGACTGACTTATGCTCCAGGCCAATGGCGCTTAAAAAGACAAGCATATTTGATGCTAGAAGGACAGAGTTGCCTGCGTCGAGATTAGCGCATAGGCGGTAAGCAATTCGAGGAGTTATTGAATTTTTAGTTTGTTACTACCCGATATCTGGGCGTCGCTATGTTTTGTTATTTATCCCTTTATTATTATTTATCCCTGTATTATCCCTTTGTACAGAGAAAGCAGTTTCTCATAGAAATTTCGAATATTGTTTCTAAAATATTCCACATAAAAATGGCCCTGAGCACTATGGGACTTAACATCTGAGGTCATCAGTCCCCTAGAAGTTGGAACTACTACCTAACTAACCTAAGAACATCACACACATTCATGCCCGAGGCAGGATTCGAACCTGCAACCGCAGCGGTCGCGCGGTTCCAGACTGAAGCGCCTAGAACCGCTCGGCGATAATCCACAAATTTATACAGACTTACACCGAGCGAGGTGGCGCAGTGGTTAGCACACTGGACTCGCATTCGGGAGGACGACGGTTCAATCCCGTCTCCAACCATCCTGATTTAGGTTTTCCGTGATTTCCCTAAATCGTTTCAGGCAAATGCCGGGATGGTTCCTTTGAAAGGGCACGGCCGATTTCCTACCCCATCCTTCCCTAACCCGAGCTTGCGCTCCGTCTCTAATGACCTCGTTGTCGACGGGACGTTAAACAACACTAACCTAACCTAACCTATACAGACTTACAGTTATTTTCTTCGCCTACACTTGAATATAAGTCGTCGGAATTGCCAGAAATCTTCCAAGTGATCCCTAAAAATATTAAGTCCACTGAGATAGCGATCTTTCTCAACCATTTTATTATTATTTTTTACTATTATATGTGCGGTGTCTGTTCTCTCGTACATGCCTGAAGGAACGAACACCACAACAATCATAACAGTCGTGATTCCACTGTCGCATGTTTACACGTTGACAGAGAAATACTGACGTCAACCGCATGAAGGTATTGAAATAATTCGGTGACAAAAAGTGAAAATCTATGCCGGACTGGAACGCTAACACGGATTTCTCGCTTTCGTTATGCGGTCGCTTTTACGGTTTCGGCTAGCCGAGCTCACTCCCATGCAGACCAAATGCCAATTTCTCGCAAACTACTGCCGTAGCGCCCCCCCCCCCCCCCCCTGCCCATTTTCCTCACTGCTTCCAGCATCTCACTTCATTCCGACAAGAGATCGGACCAGGGGAGCATCCACAATGAAGGTGATATGAAATGTCAACAAGGCGTAGATATTAGTATTATGTGTCGTGTTCTTTCGGACATGTTGGAAATGTTTGGCGAAATACATTGTCTAAAAGTAATAAATAAAACAGGTTAGAGGAACATTTGACGCGCCTTGAACGGAAATTCCACCAGACACGTATTCTTGTTGTTGTGGTCTTCAGTGCTGAGACTGGTTTGATGCAGCTCTCCATGCTACCCTATCCTGTGCAAGCTTCTTTATCTCCCAGTACTTACTACAACCCACATCCTTCTGAATCTGCTTAGGGTATTCATCTCTTGGTCTCCCTCTACGATTTTTACCCTCCACACTGCCCTCCAGTACCAAATTGGTGATCCCTTGATGCCTCAGAACATGTCCTACCAACCGATCCCTTCTTCTAGTCAAGTTGTGTCACAAACTCCTCTTCTCCACAATCCTATTCAATACCTCCTCATTAGTTATGCGATCTACCCATCTAATCATCAGCATTCTTCTGTAGCACCACATTTCGAAAGCTTCTATTCTCTTCTTGTCCAAACTATTTATCGTCCATGTTTCACTTCCATACATGGCTACACTCCATACAAATACTTTCAGAAACGACTTCCTGACACTTAAATCTATATTCGATGTTAACAAATTTCTCTTCTTCAGAAACGATTTCCTTGCCATTGCCAGTCTACATTTTATATCTTCTCTACTTTGACCATCATCAGTTATTTTGCTCCCCAAATAGCAAAACTCCTTTACTACTTTAAGTGTCTCATTTCCTAATCTAATTTCCTCAGCATCACCCGACTTAATTCGACTACATTCCATTATTCTCGTTTTGCTTTTGTTTATGTTCATCTTATATCCTCCTTTCAAGACACTGTCCATTCCGTTCAACTGCTCTTCCAAGTCCTTTGCTGTCTCTGATAGAATTACAATGTCATCGGCGAAGCTCAAAGTTTTTATTTCTTCTCCGTGGATTTTAATACCTACTCCGAAATTTTCTTTTGTTTCCTTTACTGCTTGCTCAATATACAGATTGAATAACATCGGGGAGAGGCTACAATCCTGTGTCACTCCCTTCCCAACCACTGCTTCCCTTTCATGCTCCTCGACTCTTATAACTGCCATCTGGTTTCTGTACAAATTGTAAATAGCCTTTCGCTCCCTGTATTTTACCCCTACCACCATTAGAATTTGAAAGAGAGTATTCCAGTCAACATTGTCAAAAGCTTTCTCTAAGTCTACAACTGCTAGAAACGTAGGCTTGCCTTTCCTTAATCTTTCTTCTAAGATAAGTCGTAAGGTCAGTATTGCCTCACGTGGTCCAATATTTCTACGGAATCCAAACTGATCTTCCCCGAGATCGGCTTCTACCAGTTTTTCCATTCGTCTGTAAAGAATTCGCGTTAGTATTTTGCAGCTGTGATTTATTAAACTAATAGTTCGGTGATTTTCACATCTGTCAACAGCTGCTTTCTTTGGGATTGGAATTATTATATTCTTCTTGAAATCTGATGATATTTCGCCTGTCTCATACATCTTGCTCACCAGATGGTAGAGTTTTGTCAGGACTGGCTCTCCCAAGGCCATTAGTAGTTCTAATGGAATGTTGTCTACTCCCGCGGCCTTGTTTCGACTCAGGTCTTTCAGTGCTCTGTCAAACTCTTCACGCAGTATCGTATCTCCCATTTCATCTTCATCTACGTCCTCTTCCATTTCCATAATATTGTCCTCAAGTACATCGCCCTTGTATAAACCCTCTATATACTCCTTCCACCTTTCTGCCTTCCCTTCTTTGCTTAGAACTGGGTTGCCATCTGAGCTCTTGATATTCATACAAGTGGTTTTCTTCTCTCCAAAGGTCTCTTTAATTTTCCTGTAGGCAGTATCTATCTTACCCCTAGTGAGACAAGCCTCTACATCCTTACATTTGTCCTCTAGCCACCCCTGCTTAGCCATTTTGCACTTCCTGTCTATCTCATTTTTGAGACGTCTGTATTCCTTTTTGCCTGCTTCATTTACTGCATTTTTATATTAAATTCAATATTTCTTCTGTTACCCAAGGGTTTCTATTAGCCCTCGTCTTTTTACCTACTTGATCCTCTGCTGCCTTCACTACTTCATCCCTCAGAGCTACCCATTCTTCTTCTACTGTATTTCTTTCCCCCATTCCTGTCAATTGTTCCCTTATGCTCTCCCTGAAACTCTCTACAATCTCTGGTTCTTTCAGTTTATCCAGGTCCCATCTCCTTAAATTCCCAACTTTTTGCAGTTTCTTCAGTTTCAATCTGCAGTTCATAACCAATAGATTGTGGTCAGAATCCACATCTGCCCCTGGAAATGTCTTACAATTTAAAACCTGGTTCCTAAATCTCTGTCTTACCATTATGTAATCTATCTGATACCTTCTAGTTTCTCCAGGATTCTTCCGTGTATACAACCTTCTTTCATGATTCTTGAACCAAGTGTTAGCTATGATTAAGTTATGCTCTGTGCAAAACTCTACCAGGCGGCTTCCTCTTTCATTTCTTAGCCCCAATCCATATTCACCTACTGTGTTTCCTTCTCTCCCTTTTCCTACTCTCGAATTCCAGTCATCCATGACTATTAAATTTTCGTCTCCCTTCACTACCTGAATAATTTTTTTTATCTGTTCATACATTTCATCAATTTCTTCATCATCTGCAGAGCTAGTAGGCATCTAAACTTGTATTACTGTAGTAGGCGTGGGCTTCGTGTCTATCTTGGCCACAGTAATGCGTTCACTATGCTGTTTGTAGTAGCTTACCCGCACTCCTATTTTTTTATTCATTATTAGACCTACTCCTGCACTACCCCTGTTTGATTTTGTGTTTATAACCCTGTATTCACCTGACCAAAAGTCTTGTTCCTCCTGCCACCGAACGTCACTAATTCCCACTATATCTAACTTTAACCTATCTAGTTCCCTTTTAAAATTTTCTAATCTACCTGCCCGGTTAAGGGGTCTGACATCCCACGCTCCGATCCGTAGAACGCCAGTTTTCTTTTTCCTGATAACGACGTCCTCTTGAGTAGTCCCCGCCCGGAGATCCGAATGGGAGACTATTTTACCTCCGGAATATTTTACCCAAGAGGACGCCATCATCATTTATCCATACAGTAAAGCTGCATGCCCTCGGGAAAAATTGCGGCCGTAGTTTCCCCTTGCTTTCAGCCGTTCGCAGTACCAGCACAGCAAGGCCGTTTTGGTTAATGTTGCAAGGCCAGGTCAGTCAATCATCCAGACTGTTGCCCCTGCAACTACTGAAAAGGCTGCTGCCCCTCTTCAGGAACCACATGTTTGTCTGGCCTCTCAACAGATACCCCTCCGTTGTGGTTGCACCTACGGTACGGATATCTGTATTGCTGAGGCACGCAAGCCTCCCCACCAACGGCAAGGTCCATGGTTCATGGGGAAGAGACACGTATTATCTAACACTTTAAAATTGCAAGATTCTAGAACCGTGAACTTTAAATTCTAAATTCGCGTCTCATTTTCTGAAGATGATTTCTAGCACCATTCAGAGTCACAGAAAATGGTTCTTTAACTTGTTTTACACGTATATGTTACTTTTAGACAAATCATCTGATAAAATATCTGTTCATTTATTCTATTTTAAAAAGGTTTTTATTTTCAACGTTGGTTCAGAAAGCATGAAATGTAACCTATTTAAATACTGATCGGTATTATATTTAGCGTATATAGATGAAGATAAAACAGGGACACGTCAACTTACACTGTCATTTGATATTTTTTGACTCTTAATTCACATAATTAGCTGCAACTCTTCGTGAAGTATATCAATTTTCCCTCAATTCACTAAATAAGTTTTTCGTAAATCTTCTGATTATTTACTATGAAGTAAATTTTTATTTTTAAACTAGACATGACTTTCGTCAATTTAATACCCTATTTGCCCAATTACCGCTCTTCGTTTGGCTATGAAAATTGTAAAAAAAAAATCTGTTTTTGGATCAATAAAAGTATATAGTTCCATTAAGGGAAAGTGAAACAAATACTTTGCAATAACTTGGGAACTATAGGCTCTGTACGTCATAAAATTTGTGACAATGTCCGCTACAACTTAACGAAAATCGTATGTATATATACTACTCATTCGTTCTGGAAATATTCGGAGTCGCCTGTCTCAGCTACCCCAAACTGTATTTCTCTTGCCAGAAGCGCGAGATTCGGAAGACGACAGTGTGGTAGTAAATTAGGGGAGGTCGCAACTTTATACTAAGAGAACCAATTTAGGGCAAACTGCGGAAGAGCCGGACGGAACCCCGAGGGATTCGTGAGAACAGGTAACTTCAGAAGCCGCTCAGTGCGGCAGGCAGTTGTGGCGGTCGCCGGCCGCTGCAGGGTTTCTGTCCGCAGTGATTGTGCCGGTCGGGCGCCGACTTGCGGGCTAATGAATTAGTCTCCCATGGAGGCACCGCACCCAGGTACAGCGGGGAGAGGGAGGTAGGGAGGTGCGCCGACTCCTCCGCACATTCAACGCGCGCGTCCGCGGGCGTCCGAGAAACTACACATGTGCTGCTAATTTCACTGATAGCCGCAGGACACGCCTGTCAAAAGGCGTTCCCAGAATCGCTCGCTGACAGCGCTTTGTGAGCTTCGCTCTCTCCGTCTCTATCCCCGATAACTAGCGTATTCCACGAAAATCTTCCAGAATAGCTCCACGCGTCCAGTTCTCTCAGATGTCATTGTTAAGCAGAATAATAATGTACTGTTTGCGTTAACGCTTGCTTAGACACGAAATGAGAGAAGGTTGGTTGGCATCATTTCTTTGGTCTATTCCCATTGGAATTACGTAGCGAACATCAAACGTACCGTCATCTGCAACCTCCCCTCTATTCAACTGTTTCCTCTCTACTCTGCCCTTTATTTAACTCATTGCTTCCAAAGTCAAAACTGACTTCTTCCGGAATCAGTCAAACATATTTTGTTTAGAGATTTGATAACTCCACATCCGCTGAAATAATCTTTCCATGCAATTTTTTTTTTATTTTAAATGAATCACTGAATAACGTCACTAGAGACAAAAAGCCTTTTACTAGACAAAAGATTAAAACTGGACGTTTCTGATCCTGTAAATACTTTAAAGGAAACAAGTTTCCTGTCATAAAAGTCACAGCTTGTAATAATTGACGGAGAGTCATTGAGTGAAATAGATGAAGTATCGAAATATCTTGCATCCCCCAAGAAAGCCTTACAGACTCTCTGCTGTTCATGAACCACATAAACGATTTAGAAGACAATCTGAGCGCCCTTCTCTGATTGTTTGTACGACGTGCGGCAATAAAGTAACGAGACTGATGTGAAAAAAATGTTGCTTACCGTTTTACTCAAGATTAGTGTTATCTCCTTCAAAGTAGTTCTCTTCTGATTGAACACACTTTTTCCAGCGCTTCTGCCATTGATGGTAACATTTCTGGAACTCATCTTCTGTAATATCCTCCAAGATCCTCGTCACAGTTTTTTGGATATTTTGTGTTGTTTGAAAATGGTGTCCCTTGACCGCCGTTTTGACTCTTGGAAATAGAAACAAGTCGCACAGAGCGATATCTGGTGAATAAGGTGGCTGTGGTAGTACTGAAATTTGTTTTGAGGTTAAAAATTGCTGTACTGACAGAGCAGAATGGGATGGAGCATTATCGTGATGCAGAATCCATTTATCAGAAATGTTGGCTGGCATCGACACGAAGAACTCTTTTACGAAGTCTTTCTAAAACTTCTTTGTAGTAATATTGGTTAACTGTTTGTCCAGGAGGCACCCACTCTTTATGTACAATTCCCTTGGAATGAAAGAAGCACACAAGCATGCATGGTCGTCCACTGCGGTCTTCATCTTCAACATTCGTTCTGCATCCCTAAATATTTTATGCCAATGAAAAACTTGAGCTCTTCACATAACCTTCTCTCCAAAAGCCTCCTGAAGCTTGCCGTAAGTTGTCGTCACGTTTTCACCCAATTCAACGCAAAAAGAAATGGCATACCGTTGCGCAATATTATGCGGTTCCATTTCCGTGACGAGAGACACAAACACGTGTTAACTTATTACAGCACAACTGACGACTGAGCAATTGCATCGATGTGCCACTTGGACTAGAAGCAGCTTATAGACCAAGGTCAAAGATATTGTGCTTACGCAAGCGTGCAGGGTTGCCACATTTTGCAAAGAAAATCAGTCTCATTACTTTATTGTCGCACCCTCTAGATGCCGCCGTCGTTTACCTTCGTGCAAAGTCATGACATGATCAAAATAAATTGCAAAAAGACTTAGACAAGATATCTGTATGGTGCAAAAAGTGACACCTGACTGTACACAAAGAAAAGTGAGATGGTATCCACATTACAACTAAAAGTAACCCGCTAAATTTCGGTTACACTATAAATTGCACAGTCTGTAAACTCAGTTAAATACTTAGTGATTACAATTACGAATAATGTAGGCTGAAACGATCACATACATAATGTTGTGGGGAAAATAAACCAAAGACTGCGATATGTTGGCAGAACACTTAGAAAATGAACAGGCCTGAAAAGGAAACTGCTTACACTACGCTTGTCCGCCCTGTTCTAGAGTAATGCTGTGCGGCGTGAGAGCCGCATCATATAGGATTGACGGAGGATTTGGAAAAAGTTCAAAGAAGGGCAGCTTGTTTTGGATTGTCGCGTAATGGTGGAGAGAGTTCCACGATACTCAGAGGGCCATAGACACGTGTTCCCAGGTAGATGCCGTGTTTCCTGACTTCCGAAAGGCGTTTGATACAGTTCCCCACAGTCGTTTAGTGAACAAAGTAAGAGCATGTGGACTATCAGACCAATTGTGTGATTGGATTGAAGTTTTCCTAGATAACAGAACGCAGCTTGTCATTATCAATGGAGAGAAGTCATCCGAAGTAAGAGTGATTTCAAGTGTGCCTCAGGGGAGTTTCTTAGGACCGTTGCTATTCACAATATACATAAATGACCTTGTGGATAACATCGGAAGTTCACTGAGGCTTTTTGCTGATGGTGCTGTAGTATATCGGGAGGTTGTAACAATGGAAAATTGTACTGAAATGCACGAGGATCTGCAATGAATTGACGCATGGTGCAGGGAATGGCAATTGAATCTCAATGTAGACAAGTGTAATGTGCTGCGAATACATAGAAAGAAAGATCCTTTATCATTTAGCTACAATACAGCAGTTCAGCAACTGGAAGCAGGTAATTCCATAAATTATCTGGGAGTACGCATTAGGAGTGATTTAAAATGGAATGATCAAATAAAGTTGATCGTCGGTAAAGCAGATGCCAGACTGAGATTCATTGGAAGAATCCTAAGGAAATGCAATCCGAAAACAAAGGAAGTAGGTTACAGTACACTTTTTCGCCCACTGCCTGAATACTGCTCACCGGTGTGGGATCCGTACCAGATAGGGTTGATAGAAGGGATAGAGAAGATCCAACGGAGAGCAGCGCGCTTCGTTACAGGATCATTTAGTAATCGCGGAAGCGTTACGGAAATGATAGATAAACTCCAGTGGAAGACTCTACAGTTGTTTAAAAGTATGAAATAAAAAATATTAGTGAAATGTTTGGTGCACCTCATTTTCTGTTCATGATTTTGAGTATCGTTCATAGGCACATAGAACGTTTCTCTGAGGTACTTATTTCTTTTACACAGTAGCTCGGTACGGGCTTTTGTTGAAGTTTGGAGAACATACCTTCAGTGAGGAGTCAAGCAGTATATTGCTCCCTCCTACGTATATCTCGCGAAGAGACGATGAGGATAAGATCAGAGAGATTAGAGCCACACAGAAGCATACCGACAACCTTTCTTTCCACGAACAATACGAGACTGGAATAGAATGGAGAACCGATAGAGGTACTCAGGGTACCCTGCGGCACAGACCGTCAGGTGGCTTGCGGAGTATGGATGTAGATGTAGACGCAAATGTAGATATGATACACGAATTGTGGTGGCAACCATAAAAACAAAGGCGTGTTTCGTTGCGGTAGGATCTTAGTGTGAAATTTCAGTGACAAACTTTCTGCTCAGAGAGTGAAAATATTTATTGGGCGGCCACCTACGCAGGGAGAAATGGTCATCGTAGTAAAATAACGGAAATCAGAGCTCGCACGGAAAGAGTTAAGCCTTTGTTTTGTCCCCCGCGCTGTTCTAGTGTAGAATGGTAGAGAAGTAGCATGAAGGTGGTTCGATGCACCCCCTGGCAGGAACTTTATTGTGAACCGCAGAGTAATCATGTACGTGTAGGTTTGCAGATGAAGACTAAACATTTTGGAAATGTTGGGTCCGATATAACGTGTGATTACAAGCTGAGGCTTACGGGGGACTGTACCAGCTTTGAGTAAACCAAGTACTTTCTTCATTTCAGTTAATCGCCGCAGGAACAAGAAAGAGACAAGCCTTGATTTAGACGATAATAACATAATCCAAACGAATGGCCGGAATATGTCGAGGACACAACAGTTTGGGTATACATCGAGGTGACAAAATTCCTGGTATAGCCATATGCACGTGCACAGGTGGCGTTAGTATCGCGTACACGAGGTGTAAAAGGTCCGCTGCACTGGCGGGGTTGTTTTTTGTACTCAGGTGATTCGTGTGATTATGGCAGCTCGAGAGGAATTAACAGACTTCGAACGCGGAATGGTAGCTGGAGTTAGTCGCGTGGGACATTCGATTTCGGAAAATGTTAGTGAATCCACCGTGGCAAGAGTGCGCCGTGAATACCTATTTTCAGGCAGTTTCTCTCATCACGGACAACGCAGCAGTGGCCGATGGCCTTCACTTAACGACCGAGGGCAGCAGCGTTTGAGTAGAGCTGTCAGTGCTAATAGACACTCATCACAGCATGAAATAACCGCAGAAATCCATCTTGGACGAACGACGAACATACCCGTTGGAGCAGTGGGGCGAAATTTGGAGAGTTAATGGGCTGGGGGAGCAGGCGACCGACGCGCTGGAGGAGGAGGAGCAGGAGGGGGAGATTAGTGTTTAACTTCCCGTCGACGTGGAGGACATTAGAGGCGGAACACAAATTCGGGTTAGGGGAGGACGTGTAAAGAAAGGGGCCGTGTCCTTTCGAAGAAACCATTCCGGCATTTGGCTTCAGCAATTTAGGGAAATCAGGGAAAACCTAAATCAAGATGGTCGGAGGCGGTTTGAAGCGTCGTCCTCCAGAATGCGAGTCCAGTATGCACTACCCCGCTACCCCACACGACTAACGCGAGCACCTTTGGTAACAGCATGACATTGTCAGCAGCGTCTCTCCTGTGATTGTGACCATGTCGATTGGACCCTATAAAAAAGAAAAAAAACAGTCCATCGTCAGGTCACGAGGGCCAACCGGGACCATCCGACCGCCGTGTCATCCTCAGAGGAGGATGCGGACAGGAGGGGCGTGGGGTAGCACACCGCTCTGCTGGTCGTTATGATGGTATTCTTGACCGAAGCCGCTATTGTTCGGTCGAGTAGCTCCTCAATTGGCAACACGAGGTTGAGTGCACCCCGAAAAATGGCAACAGCGCATGGCGGCTGGATGGTCACCCATCCAAGTGCCGGCCACGCCCAACAACGCCTAACTTTCGTGATCTCACGGGAACCGGTGTATCCACAGCGGCAAGGCCGGTGCCCGATTGGACCCTGTGCGACTGGAAAACCCTGGTGTGGTCGGACGAACATCGATTTCAGTTGGTAAGAGCTGATGATAGAGTTCGAGTGTGGTGCAGGCACCAGGAGGCAAAATGGTTCAAATGGCTCTGAGCACTATGGGACTCAACTGCTGTGGTCATCAGTCCCCTAGAACTTAGAACTACTTAAACCTAACTAACCTAAGGACATCACACACATCCATGCCCGAGGCAGGATTCGAACCTGCGACCGTAGCAGTCGCACGGTTCCGGACTGCGCGCCTAGACACCAGGAGGCCGTGCACCCAAGTTGTCAAGAGGCCTTGTACAGTCTGGTTGTGGCTCCATAATGGTGCGGGCTGCGATTACATGGAATGGATTGGGCCCTCCTTCCAACTGAGCCGATCATTAACTGTAAATGGTTGTGCTCGGCTACTTGGGAACCGTTAGTAGCCAGTCATAGACATCATGTCACTGGGCCACAACTGTTCGTAATTGGTTTGAAGAACATTCTGAAAAATTCGAGCGAATGATTTGGTCACACAGACTGCCCGATATGAATCCCATCGAACGTTTACAGGATATAATCGAGAGGTCAGTTTATGCACAAAAATATCCTGCACTGGTGATACCTTCGAAATTATGGACGTCCACAGAGGCAGCATGGCTCAATATTTCTGTGGGTTGCTTCCAAGACTGTAAGGCATCCAGATTTTATGGACCTTATATTAGCTCGGTCCATAACGTCACCACGATACAGTATGAGATCCTCGGAAAATTATATTATCAACAAAAAGCAATTGCAGTAATCTCATGTACCGAAAACTAACAAAACAGTATCTACCAATATAAGGGCAGGGGCATGCATAAGTAAGTTAAAGTGGAACGCAATTTGGAGACGAACCGAGAAGGTGGTTAATGGCATTGGAAACCCCACTCAACAAGAGAACGCCGAACTTCAGCGCAGAAAGGAATAAGGCCAGAATAATACATTATTCCTTTTAACATAAATACAGCCGGGACCGAGAATTAGTGGCTGCACAGTTTTAACAAGGCTAGTAGCGACCTGGCAAGAAAAATAAATATTCACCTCTAACTAGACGGCGGTTGGCTGAAGCCATACTGGCCGATGAAAACGTGACATCTCCATTATATAAAAGCATTTTGAGAACTAAAAATTTCTAGATCTCTCTCATCTCGCGGCAGACCGCACAAGAGTGTGGAAAATAGCGAGGGCGTTGACAGCTTGGCATCTGCAAAGAGTGGATGATATGCTTCACGTATCGTGGCAACAGATTGCAAAGACGTAGTTAATTATTCCTGCGGGAATATTTGCTGGCAATGAAATTGCGCACATCGTTCCAACCCTTAGCGAGTGTGCAATAGCCATTATTTCGATTAGGGAAACATTAACGTTCTACGGAACGCAGGAAAGATGTGAATGAGTGAATTCAGTCAAGGTCAAGGTAGGGAATTAACATTTTAGATCCAGCGCGGAGACAACGCCATTGCAGATATTGATTGATAAAATACCATCGCGCATTAGGCCACAGTAAATGTTGAGTCGAGATTTTGCTCACTCCAACCTGCGTGCGCTTTAACCATTGAATATCAAAAGCTAGGATACTAACATGCTCTCATATTGAGTACATGAGAGTTTTTTCATTGGTTTAAATGGTAAATTTATTGTCCACCAATTTAGTGCATTGACCAGCTACGATATCGTCGAAGTAAATTTAATAGATGAAGATTTTTGATCATTCTTGCCTGTGATAACATTTTCATTTGTAGAGATAACGATTTAATAATTGCCAATTAAATATGTCCATGAGTTAAATATTTTGTTACTGTTGAAAGTAATTGAACATGATTGTTGTGTGTCACTTGACCCCTGTAAGCACAGTTGATTAATTATATGTAGAATGAAGAAGGGAACAGCTGTTTTGTCTTTCTAGAATAGATCCCAAACTTTCACTTTTATTAATTCATGCATTCCAGTTACGTGACAGCACCATTTCTAATTAATTTGTTACGATCCGCACCTAATATTAGCTGCCTTATAGGGTCAGATTCATATTTTTATGCAATGTCTGTTACAATGTCTGTTTAACACCCTGGGCTTGAGAAGACAGTTCAGATGTTTCATCCACTGCACGCATATCTTACAACTTGTTGAGTCCATGCCACATCGAGGTACTGCACACTCCGGGAAAAGGAGGTTCGACAAAATATTAGGAGGTACGCCAAGACTTTTGTCATCACAGTTTCGTTTGGACTCGATTTTAAAGCCTTTATACTCTCGTTATTTGGATCTCACTCCAAAAACTGCTTTTATGCAGTTAAATATGCTAAGCTAAGCTGTACAAGTCTTTCCATATCTAAACTATGTTTACAACCTACATCCACTGGAACCATCTTACAGTAGTCAAGCCTTGGTCTCCCTCTCCAAGTTTCGTACCCCTCACTTCCCTCCATCATCCAACTGCTGATTTCTTGATGTCTCAGGATCTGCCCAAACCACTGGTCCCATTTTTAATCAAGTAGTTACCATAACGCACTTTTCAATTCGATTAAGTATATCGATGTTAGTTTTTCGATCTAAATGGCCAATCTTCAGCATTTTCTCTGTGACTTCTCATTATATCATATTTTATTCTTTTCTACTCTATACTGAGCCTAGGCTATTTTTCACTTCCTTATGGTACATTCCTCCAGACAAACTTCAAAAAAAGAGATAAAATATTTTATGTTCAGAAATTCTAATCCTAGTATTACCAGTCTGTATACCAGCCTGCATTTTATATCCTCCGGATTTCGGCTATTCTCAGCTACAATGCCCTCTGAACAGTAACAGATATCTGCTATTTTAATGTCTAATTTTTTTAATTTAGTTCTTTCAGCAACACCTGATTTTATTTGACTGCAGTCGAATACCCATTTTTAACTTTTACTAACATTCGTTTCGTAACCTTTTATTCAAGAACCAATCCATTCGGTTCAAATGATCTTCCGATTTCTTTGCCGTTTCTGACGGAACTATGGCATAGTTAACATTTAAAGTATTTATTTCTTCTCCCTAAACGTTTACTCCTTTTTCAAGTTTATCCTATGCTTCCTTTACTGCTTGTTCAGCTTACGGACTGAATAATGTACAGAGCAGGTTACAGCTCTTACTCCCTTCTCAACTACTCCCTGGCTTATATGTCTTCAGTTTCCTGTAACTGTAGTCTGGTGTTTGTACTAATCATAACTAATCTTTCAATCCCTCCATTTTATCTCTCCTACCTCCTGAATTTCGAAGGATATATTTCAATCAACAGTGCCAATAGCTTCTTCAAAACATATAAATATTACAAATGAAGGCATGCTTTCCCGTATTGTATTTCTCAAGACATGTCGTAATTTTTCCTCCTACTTTCTTGCATTTCTCCAGAGTTCAAACCTATTTTCACTGGAGTCGCTTTCTACGACTTGTTCACTTTTCTATTGATTACTTTTGTAGCTACATGCAACTATAGCTTATTAAATAATGAGTCTGTAATATTTTCACTTGTTTGAACTTGATTTTTTTTGCAGTTGGGTTTATTACACTGATCTAACAGTCCGTGTAAAGGAAATTGGTCACAAGTAGTAATGCTTAGTTTGAAGGCTGAAAAGCAATAGGAATGAAAACTGTCATAGGATTTTAGCCCTAACGTGACCTATGCTGTCATACTAACTAAGAAACAGGAATCCGAACTGGACTCAAATAAATGTTGCTGGATCGGGTGTAACAGCAGCGTTCATGAGTTTAGCAAAGAACACCAGCTTTTTACTTCGCACTAATTCCAACTATAATATAAATATGGAGAAGGCTGCTGGTAATCGCATGGACTATAATAGGCAGGTATGAACGTCAGCGCAGCTGGTAAGTGACGTGGTGACAAAACCACTACTGCCGCCAACAACCATGTTTGTGTTAACCATTCAGAGCCAAGTTGATATGTAAAATATACAGTTTCGTGATAATTACTTTTGCACGTTCTAGTTCCCTCCATTCTTAAATTCAGATTTTACCTCTCATAATGACCATGGATTCGGTGACAAGAAATCGCATGTTTCTTGATTTATTTGCTTTTTGGGTAAATGTTTGAAATGTCGATGTTTAAAACAGCCACAAATCCTTATGAGAACTGTATGATGTCTGTCTTCCACAACAGTATCAACAATCTTCCCAAAATATAAGTTTAATTCGTCATCCACCTTCCCCCAGCGATGTATGTTAAATTCCATTACTTCGTTGAACTAAGGACTGTCACAGAAACGTCTGAATTCCTTCTGCTGTGGCACCTGCTTTTAGTCTGTGTCCTACGTGAGCGACAGAAGTGAGCGACAGCGAGCGACTTTTGGATACGCGACACTCCAGCACAAGCAGCAACATCGGGCGACAACCTTGGGTGTCCTGTGTGCGAGCGACCATGTCATGCTACAAGATGGCTGCTTAGAGCCAACCAACTGTTTCTATAAAACGGCGTCCCTAAGCTGTAGAATACTGTAGCTGGAGAGTAAGGTTACAGAATTAGGTTTACTTAAGAAAATAAAGCGAAAAGGAATGCTGTACATGAAATTTACAAGGGTAGGAATCTCCATGGAGAATTTCATAAATATCATCAACTACGAAGATCACCAAATTCTTCGAATACACGTGAATGAGCAGAGGAGCATTCGACTATATCATCAATAAATTAAATATGAATGTTTTTTTACAGTATCAAGAACTTTTAACAGACAATAAATATGGAGGAATGACTGCTACATGACTAACTACGCTAAACACAAACATAAGTACACAGACTGAACACTGAATAAAAGCTAGCTGTGGTGTAGGGGTAGTGTGTACAGCTCTTAAATGCATGTGAGGTAAGGGTCCTGGGCTCGATTCCCGACTGTTCTTATATTTTACTGACTCAGTTACAATTCTGTATACTAAGTCTCATGCACACTGTTTACACTGCATCTTTAAGTATGTTTTTCAGGTCTTGCCAAAGAATGATCTTCCCTCCTGTCCCAGTATATCAGACACATTTAATTCCTACTAAATTACAATAAATCATGAAATTTTACAGATAAATGATGTTGTGAACATAATCCATCAGCAGTCATTGTTAAGGCCAAGCGTTTCAATTACTCTAAATAGTCTGTAAAAGTAAAGCTTGCAAAATTTTTGAAAATAAAGTGAAACTTTTCGTGTAATGAGTTGTTTAAAAGTATGAAATAAAAAAATATTAGTGAAATGTTTGGTACACCTCATTTTCTGTTCATGATTTTGAGTATCGTTCATAGGCACATAGAACGTTTCTCTTATGTACTTATTTCTTTTACACAAATCGTTCCATAAGATATTTGACTGATTTCTTTCATTTTTTAATTTCAAGTTTTATTCAGAAAGCGTGTTCTTACTGACTCCTCGTTTGCCTTCCTAACATACTTGATTCGAAGGAAGCCTTTTTGACATTTGGACACAACACTAATATATCTTTTTATGTACAAAATAGCTAGTTCTTGAACAGATGAAATTTCTGACAGTTCATTTACAGCAGCTTTTCGTGAAATCTTTCAATTTTTCCTCAGCTTATTAATTAAGTCTTCGTTCGTTACCCTGATTACTTTCAAGCAGTTCAGTATTTTAAGGCAAAGTAGACCTCATGCTGGTCACTTTGATATCCTGTTTACCTGTTTATCTCCCTTTGTTTGGCTATGAAAATTTGGACAAAACTTCATGGTGTAAGTTATAGGGAGTCTTGTTTTCGCTCTGCTCCCACGTTTACAAAAACGTATCGAGTGTTAATCATATGATAAAATAGTCCTTCTGTGTGCTGTCATTTCCAAATTTCGTCGTTTCGATACCCTGAACCTTTTATGAAGCGCAGGAAAGGTTAGGACGCGCCGCGAGCGACCCGTCGGCGGATATAACAATCAATATCTCAAGAATGAAAAGCGATATCATTCCGGTTTCAATTTTATATTAAATTTAGATATACTGGTTACATTTCATACGCAATAATGTATGGCCTTAAATGAACTATACGGAAAGTCTACACAATCTGATTTTACCTCTGCAAATTCTTAAAAATTTTGTGCCGCCATGTACTCAATTTCGTGCAGCACAGTAAATATGACGAATAACAAAAATAGAGTCAAACCTCTATCGTTTAAAGGTATCAAGCTATAGGTAATTGAAGAATCAAATTGTTTCACCGAATAGTTTTCCTAAAATCGGATGTTAAGTAATTCATAGCTGCCGTCGCGTCCGCTCCACTGCTTTGCCAAGAAGACACGTGGCTGTCGCTCTGTGTCGCGCGTGCTGCAGCGACAAGGTTCAAACACGTTTGAATTCAAACGTCGCCAGTTGCAGCGGGAGACAGGCAGCGCCACAGATGTCGCTCACGTAGCACGCCTCCGTAACCACACCTGCGGTTGTGTTTTGTCGCCTGAAGCTGTCGCGCGCTGTGGCTCGCTTCTGTCGCTCACGTAGGACGCGGCCTAGTGAGAGCAGGTATCGTGACGTAAGATTCCGTGGGGATGAATGAGAGCGTAGTCTGTCTGTCGTACAGGGTGAATCACATAAGACATAACAACTCTTTAATTCGTAAACGGTTCCGGACGTCTAACCGAATTTTTCTGGAAATGTTAGTATGATTTTTTAAATAGAATGATATACTTTTTTAACGGCATCCAAAAACATTTGAAAAGACGAGTACAGGATGTAATTCTGGTTATTTTCAAGTTAAGACTCTTCTAAAATGTCAAAGAAATATTCTAAAATCAAGAGGCAAGTCAGCCGAAATTGGCTGTTACGTCGTAAAAACTCATGCCAGGCTACATCGTTGTATCAAGTCTTCCAACTGTTCATGTGACTGCATCTCAGAAGTAACAGGAACTGTATCAGCTATCGATAGGTCATTTCTGCTTCGACATTCCTTGCATGGAGACATGTAAACCAATTACGGGAAATTAGATATGCCACTTTTGTATGGCGAATGTGAACGAATGCAGTCGAAGCGGTTCGGCGTTATAGGTATGTCTATCCTGATAGTCGCTGTCCGTCGAGTCAGGCATTTGCACGATTTATTAAATCACTAGTGCGAACATAAAGTCTTGTAAATATGTGTATAAATATTAAGTACACAACAGTTGAAAGCGACATATAATAAAGTAGTTTACCATATTACCGGTCTTCAGAACTGGTTCAAATGGGTCTGAGCACTATGGGACTTAACATCTGAGGTCATCGGCACCCTAGAACTTAGAACTACTTAAACCTAACTAACCTAAGGACAGCACACACATCCATGCCCGAGGCAGGATTCGAACCTGAGACCGTAGCGGTCTCGTGGTTCTAGACTGAAGCGCCTAGAACCGCTCGGCCGCACCGGCCGGCTTTCAGAACTGTAGCCATGAAATTGTATGATTGTAAACCAAAACAATTTAGTTCACCGATTTGACATTGTAAGCTCTCTTTCTTTTCTTATCTTATCCTGGTGACTATAACCAGTGAACGGTTTGTAGTTTTGCATTCCAGTTATGTTTTTTCCTAACCTTTTTGGAGTTACCTGAGAATGGCTACACAATGAAACTGCCGTGGTACAAAATTAAAAAAACAAACAAGCGAGTAACGCTCAGTGCAGGAACCTTATTTCTTTCAAGAAGTTCGTAACAACTCTGTGCCCTGTTGCAACTAAATTATTTGAAATGCTAGCTAAGTGTGCGACCAGTGCCGAAGAGTACTTTATGAAAACTGCACTGGAATTTCATGTGTGCCTGGAGACTTACTTATGTTGAACTCTTTCAGCTATCAATGTTTTGAACATAGCTTCGCTACAGCAACGGTTACAGAACAACAGGTGTCATCCAGTTGCAATAAATGGTGGTCTTCAACTAAGCTTTACCACGGTTTTTCAGTAAAGTACAGTCAAACTTCACATTAGCAATAAATCAGTAAAGCTATCTCCACATGACATGTATCAGCAACGGTCTGTATGTCCAGATGTAAAAGTTAAGGCCGCTAGAATCAAGGGCTTGTCACACCAGTAAAGCCGATCTCTTAAGATAACAGACCGTGTTAATACACGACTACGGTTAATACATGGCGATTCGTGGCTTTGATCCCAGGGGGCCGTGCGTTGTAGCCGCGCGGTCCAAGGCGCCTTGCGCACTTCACGCGTCTCTTCCGGTCGGAGGTTCGAGTCCTCCCTCGGTCATGGGTGTATGTGCGTTGTCCTTAGCGTAAGTTCGTTTAAATTAAGTAGTGTGTAAGCGAAGGCACCGATGACCTCTCAGCAGGTTGGTCTCATAGGAGCTTACCACAGCTTGATTCTAGGGGTACCAACTTTTACTGTTGTGTACATAGTTCCGCGTAGTCAGCGCGTACACAACTTTCCCACTAGAGCGCGCCCCGCTAAGCACAACAGCGCAGGCGCAGCGCTCGTCCGTCTCCGCACTACGAGATGGCGCTGTCATAGAGACTGCACCTGATAAGATTATCATATTCCTGTAGATAGCCATGAAGAGAAATGTATAGACACTTTCGTCAAGTATCAGAGATACATGTGAGAGTAAGATTAACGTACCAAGAGCAAAGGAACTTCAGATTGTCAATTGTAAACAGCATCCAGAATCAAGTTACGTAATGTCTATAATTTTTATTATTTTAATAAATGTGTGTGAAAATTAATCAAGTTCTGTTTAAAGTTGGTCACCGTCAATCTGCTACTCTAAGCGTGCAAGTGGCATTTCTATCGTCTGACCTAACGGCAGAAGATAAACACGCCACGGTAAGACCACGAGACATTGCTGACACTCGCCTACTTCGTTAGAGCGACAACTCAAATAATCTGAGGAACCGTGCGACTGCTACGGTCGCAGGTGCGAATCCTGCCTCGGGCATGGATGTTTGTGATGTCTTTAGGTTAGTTAGGTTTAAGTAGTTCTAAGTTCTAGGGGACTGATGACCACAGCAGTTGAGTCCCATAGTGCTCAGAGCCATTTTTTTTTCAAATAATCTGATGGTGTGTGTACCAAATGTCTTACAGTACGCACACGACATTTACATATGGACATACAGACAGTTGCCGACACACGTCATGTTAAGATAGCTTTAGGATATATTGGTAGTGTGAAATTTATTTGTCCTTCTGAGTAAGGCAAGTTTAATCCGTCAAACCATGGTAAACGCTATTTCAGAACCACCATTTATTGCAACTGTTTGGCTGCCTATTACACGTGCTGTTCTTTCAGCTATTTTTCAACAGCAGGAACGCCTATTTCCACGTCCTCCGTACGGATGTTTGTGCGATCGTCAAACCCTAATTTTCATTCTATTTTGTGTCGCAGCTGGAGCATATTTCAGCACAGCATTTCGTTTGGAATTTTTTTTTTCTTTTCCTTTTTAAGTATGGCTTTGCCCGCCGGCATTTCTCGTGCAACGGCGCCGGCTGCGCACCTCGGAGTCGTGCAGTGCTGCGCGGGAGAGAGCGGGGTTCTCCGCGGCGGCGCCTTAAATCGTGTTTAGGCTCGCGCCAGCGAAGGCAGCAGCAAGCACCCCGAGCCCGGGACGTGCGGCGCTCTGAAAGCCCTCCAGCCGTCTCGCCGCGGCTGACGTAAAATCGCGTATTCCGCTAGGTTATCGCAGCCGTGCGCTGAGCGAACACCGGCGGGAGCTGCTAGCGACATCTTTCCCCGCCGCGCGTCGCTTCTGTTCCCGTGGAAGCTAACGCTCCGTGATTCAACCCCTTCTCGACAAGATGGGTCTTTCTGAAATACGTATGCAGTATGTACGTCTACCATAGACAGGACTTCCAATGCTGAGATTAATTGGGTGACTGTCCAGAAAACAGATGATTTTACGTTCAATCCTCTTTTAATTCTTTTCTGTATCAAACAAGTGACAGCTGCAAAATACTAACGCGAATTCTTTACAGACGAATGGAAAAACTGGTAGAAGCCGACCTCGGCGAAGATCAGTTTGGATTCCGCAGAAATGTTGGAACACGTGAGGCAATACTGACCCTACGACTTATCTTAGGAAATAGATGAAGGAAACGCAAACCTACATTTCTAGCATTTGCGGACTTAGAGAAAGCTTTTGACAATGTTGACTGGAATACTCTCTTTCAAATTCTAATGGTGGCAGGGTAAAATACAGGGAGCGAAGGGCTATTTACAATTTGTACAGACACCAGATGGCAGTTATAAGAGTCGAGGGGCATGAAAGGGAAGCAGTGGTTGGGAAGGGAGTGAGACAGGGTTGTAGTCTCTCCCCGATGTTATTCAATCTGTATATTGAGCAAGCAGTAAAGGAAATAAAAGAAAAATGCGGAGTAGGTATTAAAGTCCACGGAGAAGAAATAAAAACGTTGAGGTTCGCCGATGACATTGTAATTCTGTCAGAGACAGCAAAGGACTTTGAAGAGCAGTTAAACGGAATGGACAGTGTCTTGAAAGGAGGATATAAGATGAACATAAACAAAAGCAAAACGAGGATAATGGAATGTAGTCGAATTAAGTCGAGTGATGCTGAAGGAATTAGATTAGGAAATGAGACACTTAAAGTAGTAAAGGAGTTTTGCTATTTGGGGAGCAAAATAACTTGACGATGGTCGAAGTAGAGAGGATGTAAAGTGTAGACTGGCAATGGCAAGGAAAGCGTTTCTGAAGAAGAGAAATTTGTTAACATCGAGTATAGGTTTAAGTGTCAGGAAGTTGTTTCTGAAAGTATTTGTATGGAGTGTAGCCATGTATGGAAGTGAAACATGGACGATAAATAGTTTGGACAAGAAGAGAATATAATCTTTCGAAATGTGGTGCTACAGAAGAATGCTGAAGATTAGATGGGTAGGTCACATAACTAATGAGGAGGTATTGAATAGAATTGTGGAGGAGTTTGTGGCACAACTTGACAAGAAGAAGGGACCGGTTGGTAGGACATGTTCTGAGGCATCAAGGGATCACAAATTTAGCATTGGAGGGCAGCGTGGAGGGTAAAAATCGTAGAGGGAGACCAAGAGATGAATACACTAAGCAGATTCAGAAGGATGTAGGTTGCAGTAAGCACTGGGAGATGAAGAAGCTTGCACAGGATAGAGTAGCATGGAGAGCTGCATCAAACCAGTCTCAGGACTGAAGACAACAACAACATCAACATCAAACATTACAATTGTTTGATATTTGTTGTTTACCAGGCTGTAGGGCACACGTTACACACCACAAGAGGGCACCACAACAGGGGCGCTACCATTCGCTTCACGTCTCTCTGTTCCGAGCAGCCACCTCCAAGTGGAACTCACAGACTCGGACTACTTTCTGCTTCCGAACCATGTCCCTCAGCTCTTCGTACTCGTCCACAAATAGTATATTCAGATGCCAAAGATAGCTCTGTCAACTTTGGACTACATTACTTCTTTGTACAAGGGATTTCAAAACGATTCCGTGTTTCTAGATTTCCAGAAGATTTTTGAGACTGTACCACACAAGTGGCTTGCAGTGAAATTACGTGCTTGTGGAATGTCGTCTCAGTTACGTGACTGGTTTCGTGATTTTCTGTCAGAGAGGTCACAGTTCATAGTAACTGACGGAAAGTCATCGATTAAAACAGAAATGATTTCTGGCGTTCCCCAAGGTAGCGTTATAGGCCCTCTACTATTCCCCATCTACATGAAAGATTTAGGAGACAATCTGAGCAGCTGTCTCACATTGTTTGCAGATGATGCTGTCATTTACCGTCTAGTAAAGACATTTGAAGATCAAAACAAATTCCAAAACGATTTAGAAAAGATATCTGTGTGGTGCGAAAATTTGCAATTGAACCTAAACAACTAAAAGTGTGAGGTCAGCTACGTTAGTGCTAAAAGGAATCCGTCAAACTTCGGTTGCACGATAAATCAGTCAAATTCAACTAAATACGTAGGAATTACGAATAACTTAAATTAGAAATGACACATAGAAGATGCTGTGGAGAAAGCAAACCAAAGACTGCGTTTTATTGGCAGCACTCTTAGAAAATGTAACTGATGTACTAAAGAGACTGCCTAGACTACGCTTGTCCGTTCTCCTCTGCAGTATAGCTTGTAACGTCCCATTGGAAAATTATAAATTACTGTGCTGGTAAACCTCTTACGTTATTTGATTTTCAAACAGCTGAGCAAAACTGAACGTGCTCATACATTTCGCTCTTTACTTATTCTGATTATCAATAAACTGACACACAATATTTTTAGCGCAACGCAGTCTGACTTTCAATAATCCCTACAAAAGAATGGCCCTGACTAACAATAACCTATACCTTTCATGAATCACTTACCTCACAAAAAATTCACGACACTGTTCATATGCGTAACACAGGGTCCACAGTCAGTATTGCTCAGCAACTGAGTACAATATCTAAAGCATGGTTACATAAGGAGAAAGTTTTCGAAAAAAAAGCTAGTCAGTAATTCCATTTAAAGATAACTCTTTATAGAAAGCTTACAGTACCACAATAATCGTGTAATTATACATCTGAGGTGGTTTTCTTTAATCATTAAACTTATATTTTCTTTAATACAACGACAAACCAGTTCAAGCTGCCAATATTTGTTCATTCGATGACTAGTTTCTGGCCGAGACCCATTTTCAAATCAACATATCAAAGTCGAAAATGGCATTTCCAAATACGGCAAAAAATGCGTAACGTACAATACACATTTTTGGACATCTTCGGATATGCTATTTGCGACTTTTTTTATGTTGATATGAAAATGGTTTTCGGCAGAAACTAGTCATCAAATGAAAAATAAAATATTTGCAATTTGAACTGGTTTTTCGTCCTGTTGATTAACAGAAGTTGCTGACCCAAGCTACTCTAGCATGCTGGTAGATCGTTTTTTTTTTTTTTTGTTTTTTTTCTTTTCCTTGTGCCTTTGTCTCGCATTGACGTACGGTCGACCAGATTATTTACGGATTTGGCACGGTTACCCTGAGGGGTGGTCGAATGCTCTTCCTGTCGCCGCCCTGTTACTCCCTGGGCCGGAATATGTGAGCCCCAGCCGTCCGAGCGTGGTGTTAGTCACGTGGAAGTGAGCGGAAGTTTTGTAAATGTTTGCGAATCGTGCAACTGAGTCGGGACGTGGGTGCCAGCCCTCTGTTCCCCTACTGAGATGCCAAAAACCGCCTAAAAGCTGCATCCAGGCAGGCCGGCACAGACGTTAATCCACCGGAAGAACTCGCTCCCCATCCCACAGGCGGCACTTTAACTCGCACGGCGGGTCATGTGATCAAACACTTACCTCCTCAATTGTCGTTTTAGAGAATGCTGGCAAGTTGCAAGTTACTGTAGATTCAATTACTCAGTTTGTCATTATTTTTCATCTACACCGATAAATTTCTTCCACTAAATATGATTCCTTAAATTCTCTTGCCAATTAAAACTTTGTGTCTTACGTTGACTCAAAACTCTGGCCTCCTTCTTTGGCGGGCAAGTACTCCACCGACTGTAATATTTAAGCACGACTCACGACCCGCCCTTACAGCTTTATGACGCCAGTACTTAATCTCCTACCTTCCAGACTTCACGGAAGTTCTCCAACGTACTTTAAGGGGAAGTTTACTATCTTTTGGTTCAAAAAGTCGATTTTTTGAAATTGTATTTTTGGATTCATAAAAGTGTTTAGAATCCACCCCACAAACGGTTTTTCCGAATACGGAACGGAAATATTTGTTATTCGCGGTTGAACAAAAAAATGCACATGCCTGAAATCGGCTTTTTCCACTCACCACTTTTTTTCTTTCGGAGAACGTGTTATTGTGCCGGTTCTTGGGAGGAAACACACAAGATTCAGATGAAAGTTTGAAAGCGTGCGTTTGGAAGTTAGCGCCCAAGCATTTGCATTCTGGTGCGAAGACGGTAGAGATGACGACTTTCCTGGCAGTGAGCAGCTTCAGCGAAGGGTATTCAACAATTCTGAAGACCATGACAACGATGGGCGTCACCCTGGGACTCTATTCGACGCAGTTCGCCAAGCATTCGGAGGACTACCGGATTCAAGCGGCCGAATACCGCTTATCACCGGCCGTACGAGCGGCTCTGGAGCAGCGCAGGATGGCCCAGATCGAGCAGAATGCCCTCTGTGAGGATGAGGAAGGACTAGTTTATGGACCCGGAATAGCAGATTGAACGTAAGTGTCATAATATTGCATTTATTTGTAGTCAACCTTCAAACGCGTTTTTCTCGAAATGACATTTTTTTATCGCGCGGTATAGCAACTTCAAATCTACTGAACCGATTGGCATGATTCTCTGTTTCCGTCGAAGCTAACTAAATTGTCAAGGAGTTCTACCACTTTTATTCCGATCCATCAACTATAAATATTTTTACTTGGCCGACGAAGTCGAAAAATCGATGAAATAATCCCTATTTTTTTTTCAAATGTCCGCCATTTTGTTTCCTATGGTCCAAATAACTTGTGCGAGATACAACTCAAAGAATATTCGCTAACGTCAACCAAATTTGATTTCAGACATGACGTGCTGCGCGTGGAAGGCTACATCGAAATTTTGTTTTATTCCGACGGCACTTCCGCGTTTGCTCTTCGACATTCCCGGTCGAAAAAATTCCAGTTTGTAGAGGAAATATCAATAAATATTTGACCAAATTTGGCATTGATATCTATAACACATCCCGAGAAAAAAATTCTCAAAGAACATGCTTTTTTCGGGTCAAAGATAGTAAACCTCCCCTTAAGGGACTAGCAGTTCTCGATTGGAAAAGTACGCTGCAACAGAGAGAAAATTGTATTATAGCTCCCAGACACAACCATCAGTAAAATACTAGATAATTAGATAATTAGACAGCTTTCAACTGCCTGGACGTAATGTGTGATAGTTTCGACGTCAACTTTCCATGTTTTAAAAACTGCGGTATACGCCGTAAAGTATACATAACAAAAGGAAAACATTTGGGAAGGTTGCCAGTTGTTTCCAGGTATTAAACCAGTGGCGACATAACAAACCATTGCCTCTCAAATGATCTCCTCATATTGTCGAGTGAACTTCATTCGTAATCTTCAAGGTGAAGATTAGCATTCGTCCCAGACAAAGGTTGAACTGCGGAAATTCATAGAAACACTGTACTTATTTAGTAGACGCTTTTTCTTGTCAACATATGCTTTAACCCGAATAGTTTTCCGGACAGAACAAACATGGGATAGACTAATAACGTTTTTCTGAATGAACGAATAGTAGAAGACTGTAATAGGACATTTTTGAAAAATCTTTATTCTCTTAATCACAAACTTCATTTAACGTCTTCAGTCCAAGAGTGATTAATAAATCTCGTCATACTAATCTGTACGGAGCAATTTTCTTCATCTCTGTATTACTACTGCACCCTACATACACTTGGAACAGACTGATGTATTCAAGCCTTCATCTCCTACAAGATTTTCCTTACGCAGCCCCCTCCAAGACACACACACACACACACACACACACACACACACTTTGTTCTCTTCAGTTTAAGACCGATACATTTCGTCTCGTCACGCTATTCTGGACTGCGCAAGGCATTTGGAAAACGCCATTTTTCAACCGGCAAGAGCTACTGATAAAAGATTCCTTATTCACAACTTCGTTCCATCTTCAGATTATCTCCACATATCGCTGTTTGCAGCAGCATACATGCCAGTATGAAAACTATAGCGTCAAATAACATAAAACCCATCCTGTGGAAATTGTTCGTCATCGTTTACTATTGCTTTCGGTTTCCATTTTAACCTGCAGAGGCAGTCTTTCTTTACTAAATTAACTACATTAATTAGTCCTTGATCCTTCACACTCTATCGCATTAACCGATATCACCTTCTACCCAAGTTGTGACATAAATTTATTTTCCACCCTACTCTATTCAGTATTTTTACATTACTTATCCGTTCTACCCGTCGTTAACTACGTTATGAGATAGTCTGTCACTATGTCAATATGGTTTGAAACTCCAAATAATTAATTAAACTATACAAGTCTTAATGGCTGCCGGATGAACATCAATGTTTTATTTTCGCGAAAAGAATTGTGGGGTATAATTGCCACCCTTTTTCGAAAGAAATATTTGAGCTGAACAACTAGTGACGCTTTGTTTGTCACAAGAAATGCAGTGTACTTTCAACATGATTTAGTCATTGTACAATCTACTGTACGTGTGAGAGATCTACTCAACCCATGCTTTCCCTGACTAATAGATTTTTCTTGGTTGTGGTCGCAAAGATACCCAGAACTAACATAGTAAGACTTTTCTTTGTGAGGTCAGATGAAGACAGGGCTCCATCATTCCAAATAAAACGTGGTCAAAATATATAACGTCGTGGGAAGCAGTTAATGAAAAGTTTATATAGCTCAGTCTAAGAGCTTGAGATATGAATACAGTGATACAGGTAGTATATGCCCCTTTGAAGGTGCACCCTTGGAGGTAAAATGTGATTTTGAACAGATGCCGATAGACTGCAGCATCCATTCCAAGTGGCCGTTAACTCATACTAGCACGAGATTTTTAATAGCAGAGTACCGAAACAGAGGAATAGTAAGGCCTACACATTCAGGAGTAGTGGCGAATAGGGAAAGACGCAACGTGCTATCCAGCCTGAGATTATATCGCACAACTTGGACGTATAACGGAAAATAGTACTAAGTTCTCATAACCAACCGCGGCTATAAAAAAAAATGGAGAGTGCAAGGAGACACAGTAGAAGTAGTATAAGAGCAAATAAAGAGGGCGATAGATGAATCTGCGAAAGAAGGCACTGGAGAATATGGAAAGGAGAAGAAACTATTTTGGTGAGATGTAGAAGTAACAGAGATAACTAACGGAAAAAAACAAGCTTATTATACGTTCCTGACTGTGATTGAAACTCGACGTAGAGGTAGATGTTCTTGTCGTCGTCGTCGTCGTCGTCTTCAGCACCAAGACAGGTTTCATGCAGCTCTCCATGCTACTCTACCCTGTGCGAGCCTCTTCGTCTCCGAATAAATACTGTAACTTACATCCTTCTAAATATGCTTAATTTATTCATCTCGTGGTCTCACTCTCTACAATTTTGATGATCTCATGGTGTCTAGGAATGTGTTCTATCGATCGATCTCTTCTTGCTGTCAGGTTGTACCACAAACTTCTCTTTCTTCCCAATTCTATTCAGTACCACCTCATTAGTTGCGTGATTTACCCATCTAATGTTCAGCGTTCTTCTGTAGCACCACATTTCAAAACTTTTTTGTCTGAACTGTTTATCGTCACTTCCATACATTGCTACAGTCCATATAATACTTTCAGAAAAGACTTCTTAACACTTAAATTCATATTCGATGCTAACAAATTTCTCTTCTTTAGAAATGTGTTTTCGGCCATTGCGAGTCTACATTTTATATTCTCTCTACTTCGTCCCTTATTAGTTATTTTGCAGTCCAAACAGCAAAACTCATCTACTACTTTAAGTTTCTCGTTTCCTAATCTAAACCTCTCAGCATTACCAGATCTAATTCGACTACATTCCATTATCGTCGTTTTCGTTTTGTTTATGTTCATATTATATCTTCCTTTTAAGACACTATCCATTCCGTTCATGTGCACTGCCAAGCCCTTTCCTGTCTGTCTCTGAGAGAATTACAATGTCATCGACAAACTACAGTCTTTATTTCTTCTCTGGACTTTAATTTTCTACTTCAGATTTTTCTTTGGTTTCCTTTACTTCTTGTTCAGTGTACAGATTGAATAACATTGGCGATGGGCTACAACCCTGTTTGACTCCCTTCACAACCACTGCTTCCCTTTCGTGGCCCATGTCTCTTCTGACTCCCATCTCGTTTCTGTACAAGTAGTAAACCGACTTTCACTTTTTGTATTTTACTCCCGCTTTCTTCAGAATTCAAAAACAGTATTCAAGTCAAAACTTTCAAAAGCTTTCTCTAAGTCAACAAATGCTATAAAGATAGGTTCACCTTCCCTTAACCCATCTTCTAAAAGAAGTCGTAGGGTCAGTATTGGCTCGGCTGTTGCTGTTCGAACATTTCCCCGGAGTCCAAAACGATCTTCCTCGAGGTCAGCTTTTACCAGGTTTTCCATTTTTCTGTAAGGAATTCGTGTTAGTATTTTGCAACGACTACTGACTAAACAGGTAGCTAAGCAATAATCACACCGCTTCGTAACTGCTTTCTTTGAGGATATTTACCCTGTCTCATACATCTTGGGTACCAGATGGAAGAGTTTTGTTATGGCTGGTTGTCCCAAGGCATCAATAGTTCTAACAGACTTTCGACCACCCACGGAGCCTTTTTTTCTATGTAGGTCTTTCAGCACTCTGTCAGTTGTTCTCGCAGAATCACATCTCCCATCTCATCATCATCATCTGCGTCCTCTTCTATTTGTATAATTGTATTTGTATATAAACCATATGTATATTTCTTCCACCTTTCAGGTTTCCCTTCTTTGCTTCGAACTGGTTTTCCATCTGAGCCCTTGATATTCATAAAGCTGCTTCTCTTTTCTCCAAAGGTCTCTTTAATTTTCTGTCTTTCCCCTAGTGATTTATACTTCTAAATCCTTACATTTGTCCTCTAATCATTCTTGCTTAGCCATTTTGCACTTCCTGTCAGTATCATTTCTTAGACTCTGGTATTCCCTTTCACCTGCATTTTTAAATTTTCTCCTTTCATCAGTTAAATTCAAGTTCTCGTGTGATATCCAAGGATTTGTGCTAGGCCTTGTCTTTTTACCTATTTGATCCTCTGCTGTCTTCAGTATTTCATTTCTCAAATTTACCAATTCCTCTTCGACTGTATCCTTTCTCCTGTTCTTGTTAATCGCTGCCTAATGTTGCCTCTGAAGCTCTCAACAGCCTCTGGTTCTTTCGACTTATCCAAGTTCAATCTCCTTAATCTGTTAGCTTTTTGCAATTTCTTCAGTTTTAATTCACAGTTGATAATCAATGTGGCCGGAGATCAAACCTGCCCCCGGAAATATCTTACAATTTAAAATCTAGATCCGAAATCTGGTCTTACATTATATAATCAATCTGAAACCCTGTGGTATCTCGAGGTCTCCTTCACAACTTTCTTTCATGTTTCTTGAAGCAAATTTAAATTATGCTCTTTGCAAAATTCTACAATGCGGCTTCCCCTTTCATTCCTTTCCCCGAGTCCATATTCCCCTACTAGTTTTCCTCGTCTTCCTTCTCCTACTGTCGAATTCCAGTCCCCCATAGCTACTAAATTTTTGTCTCCCTTAAATGCCTCAATAATTTCTTTTATCTCGACATAAATTTGTTCAATCTCTTCATCATCTGGAGAGGTAGTTGTCATATAAACCTGTACTCGTTAGGTGGACATAGGCTTCGCGTCTATCTCGGCTTCAATAATGTGTTCACTATGCTTTTCGTAGTTGCTTATCTGCATTCCTGTTTTCTCATTCATTATTGAACCTACTCCTGCATTACCCCTGTTTGATTTGTATTTATAACCCTGTGTTCACCCTACCAAACGTCCTGTTCCTCCTAGCAGCGAAATTTACTGCTTCCCGTTACAGTTAACTTCAATCGATTCATGTCCCCTTCTAAATTTTCTAACCTACGTGAACGATTAACGCATCTAACATTCCATACTTCGCTCCGTAGAATGCCAGCTTTTTTTCTCTTGAGAACGACGTCGTCTCACGTAGTCATCGCCTGGAGATCTGATTGGAGGACTGTTTTACCTCTGGAGTATTTAACCAAAGAAGATGCCATCATCATTTAACCGTACAGGAGAGCTACATGTCCCCGGGAAAAATTACGACTGTAGTTTCCCCTTGCTTGCAGCCTTTCGCAGTACTAGCACAGCAAGGCCGGTTTGGCTGACCTTAGAAGGCCAGATCAGTCAATCATACAGTCTGCTCCACTGCAGCTATTGAAAGGCTTTTGCCCCACATCAGGAAGCACACGTTTGTCTCGCCTCTCAACTGATGCCGCTCCATTGTAGTTGTACCTACGATACTGCTATCTGTAGAGAGGCACGTAAGCCACCCCACAAACGGCACGGTCCATCGTTGTTGTAGGGTGGGGGGAGGTATAAAGACACGTACAAGCCTATAAAAAGTGAATTAAAAGGAAAAGTATTAAAAAGGAAAAACAAGGCATGGGAAGAAAGTTTGAATATATAGAGAGAATGACAAGTGGAGCTCGGAGCGTTGATTGGTTTAGAATAGATGTTTCAGATGGTTCACTAGCGACAAGTTACATGAAAATAATATTAATCATGGTCAGTGGACAAAGTGTTGTAAGGATTTATTCCAGGAATTTTCACATAGCTGCAAGGTGATGGTGCGAAGGGGCAAATTACGACCTTCAGATAAAAAAGTTCTTCAACAGGGTGTGGGGAGCTGTGAGATGAACAATACGCTGCATAGTACCGATACATACCAAAGGATAACGTAGTGACCCAAATAATGGGGGACTGCCAGGGATCTCATTTTTACTGGAAGACACTTAAAGATCTGCTGGAGGGAGGGAGGGAGAGGGAGAGAGAGAGAGAGAGAGAGAGAGAGAGAGAGAGAGAGAGAGAGAGAGAAGTCATAACCTGCAAGAAGAGCTAGCAGGATTCCGAACAGGAAAGTCGGTAGTGAAAATAGCACGATTAGAAAGGCATAAAGGGTGGAATGGAGACCAATGAGGCTCTGATTGTCATAAAACCAGCATATGATAATTTATCTACAAAAAGACTGTAGGAAAAGTCGAAAGAGACAAAGTGGAATCACAGAAAGATGGTCAAAATCTGTTCTGAAATTGCATGAAAATAATGCAACGATAGTAAGGAGTGGGAATACGTGGTCAGAACAGGGGTCTGCAACAGTAATGTGGGCTATCACCGGCTCAGGAGCAGACCCACAGTCTTCGCATAGAAAAAGACAGGTTATGGGAATGATAGAAGGACAGCAAAATATTTAGCTTGGGTTGTGAAGATGACCAAACTATACTAACAAAAATTGAAGATGGTCTGAGCTATATGATAAGAAACCTTAAATGTTTAACAATAATGCTGGCCTGAGGATTAAAATGAAGGAGGGTGAGTGTTTGATCGTTAGAAGGGAAAGTACCTTATGGCGTTATTTAATTAACAGGCCCCTAGTAATGACGAAATCCCTGGTATGATTACTAAAGGGCGAAATACAATAAGTGCTATGGATTCTGTTCCGTGGAACGAAAAGATAAGGATAACAACGGCGAAGAGAATGTAGAATACTATAGGCGGGTGTGAAGTTTGTACCGAGCAAAAGCCCGGTACGCCAACAAAAAAATTAAAAATAAACTGCATACCTCTCAAATGGATTACGAAAGACGAAACCCAACCTGTATTAGGATGGACAGGATAAAAAAATGACTTAATCTGATACAGGATGCAGATGTTTAGGGATGTCTGAGTTGACATCCAACAAAAACAGCTGATGTGGTATGGCTGTGTGAATAGGATGAATGAAGAGAGGCATTAGGTTGGATACTACCCTAGAAGAAGAAAAAGAGTCGAACACGATGCAGCTGGAAAGATGATGTGAAGGAGGCAATGGAAACAAGGAATGTGAACGTTGACGAAAGTCGAGGCAAGAGAAGAAGGGACAGAACAGGAAGCAAAAAGTTTCCTTATAAGGGTCAAGTGATTTAAATAAGTTTTCCACATCATCTAACTGGGGTGAAATTACATTAGGTGATCTACAGGGTTCAATCATGGGTCCCCTTCTGTTCTTGATATATGTGAATGACCTCCCTTACTATCTGAAACAGGAAACTGAACTGACACTGTTTGCTGATGATACAAGCATTATTATTAATCCGGTAAAAGCAACTCCAATTGAAAATGATACAAATAAGGTCTTTGAAAAACTCATTAATTGGTTTTCTGGAAATGGACTTGCTCTAAACTTTGTAAAAACACAGTACATCCAATTTTCTGCTGCAAAAATATAGTTCCTTCAATAAATATAACATATCAACATAAGTCAGTAGACAGGGTAGAGCATACTAAGTTTGTGGGTATACACATAGATGAGTATCTTAATTGGAAAATTCATATTTTGGCTCTTCTAAAGTGACTAGGTTCATCAAATTTTGCAATCACAATAACTGCCAATTTTGAGGATATAGAAATTAGCAAGCTAACATACTTTGCCTGCTTTCACTCTCTGATGTCATACGGAATAATATTTTGGGGTAACTCAACATTTAGACTAAAAGTATTCACTGCTCAAAAGAAAGTGGTTAGAATAATGTGTGGGGTTCATAATAGCACATCTTGTAAGCATATTTTTAAAAGATTGGGAATTCTTACAACAGCCTCACAGTACATTTACTCACTAATGAAATTTGTTCCCAACAACATGGACCAGTTTAAAAACAACAGTGACATTCATGATTATAATACCAGAAAAAAGAGAGATTGACACTATCCTTTACTCAACCTAACTTTGGCGCAGAAAGGGGTAAAATATGCTGCTATAAAAATTTTCGACAAATTACCAGATGAAATAAAATGTCTGACAGACAGCAGTTATAGTTTCAAAAATAAATTGAAATCATATCTCGTTGACAACTCCTTCTATACCCTAGATGAATTCTTGAATGGGAATAAATAAATCTATAAATATACATAGTTATGCATTTTGTTCCTTTTTTAGGGGAATGAGGTAAATAATAGAAATATCAATCTTTAACTCTGTATTGAATATATAAAATCTTGTATCATATGTGCATTTCCATTTCTTGTGCACTTGAACTGTTCAAAATCTATGATTCTTGATGTGTTTGCAGAACAAATTATAGCATCGTGTTCCGCCTGTTTCTGCAAAAACAAATTCTTCCTACGTAAATTTTTTGCACAATCATGTTTCTGTAAATCTTTAACATAATCAGTGGATTCATAATTTATTGACACCTGATAATAAAAGAATTTTGTTGTAAATATTGTAAGTGAACGTTCTTCTTCTATATTTCGATGCTCTTTATTTTGCTACTAAATGTTTAGACTTAGCAAGAACTTCTCTAAGTAGTTAGATATGTAACAATCTCGATTTACGGAACAGTTGTTTAAATACTGAGGAAAATACTCCCTTCAATTTTGTTGCACGAAAGTTTATTTTGAACAGCAGAAAGCAACTGTATATTTTTCAAATTTATTAGTAAAAGTTGAGGAGTTACTAGGAAATGTTTACAATTAGTTTCTTGGTAATTCACTATTAAGAAGCAAAAGACCGAATTAAAAAGGTATTTCATAGTAATAAAAAAATTACAAGCATTTACTTTGGGAACAGATCGAAATACGGTATACATCTGAACTCTCTTCCTCAAAATAATGAATTTTTTTATCATGTACCGGCATAGTGTCTTCTCGTTTCGAAACATCCTATTCAGACAAAAGCATAACAAGAAACATCAGAAAACATATCTGTGCACTTCAAGTGCACTCCTCTGCAGAAAATACTTTTAAAGGACTGTTTCCTTTATTCCCTAGTCCGCATGGTCGTCCAGGTAAACCAGCGGAAAATGCTCGCCAGGGCACAAAAAAGGAGAATATGCTCCTGCATAAAAGACTAACTGGAAGAGGGGTACCAGCAGCCACATTCTACGTTCCTCAGAACCTTCAAGAATTTTCGCAAAAATTTTGCCCGACACAATATTCAGTATATTTCTACGTGATACGTCACTATACAAACTACGTTTTACCTTGACACCAGATTTTATCTGCGTATTTCAGTCTACCTTTGATCCTCTGCATCACGAAAATGGATAAAGATACGAAGAAAAATTTAAAGGTTTTTCCATATCGGGATCTTTGGAATATGGGAGGATGGCACTTTTATTTAAATGCCGAGAGAATAAAAAGTTCAAATTTGAGCAACTTGCTTCGATTAGTCATTTTTGTATGCGCTGCTAAGGGAGAAAAATGGTGAAAAACGCTTTTTGTTTTCACTCCTGAAATAAGTAGTACTTACTTTAAGATGCACCGCGGACCACATCTAACGCAAAAATAACCAACTGATTTTCTCCATTTGCCTAAGCTGGAGGAAGGGTGTAATATTCGAACTTTGACCCTGTATTGCAATTTAATTGCAGAACAAGGATCCTTCTTTTGCTTATACAAATGGTCCCTAGCACAATGGCTATCCAGAAAACTTGACAATACAATTCGGTCACCAATAGAAGCCGAGTTACAAGACCCGGAAAAATCACGTTATTATGAGTGGCGTTTTCGAGCAAATTGATACCAAATGCTGTCGCATGCGTTCAGGTATAATAAATAAATAAGATTTATAGTAAATATTACGTAATTCAGATATTTTGAAATACAAGCAAGAGAGAAGACATACGAGGTGTGGCTAGAAAAAAACCGGACTAGTAATGGTGAAACAATAAAACGAATGCAATAAGGCTGAAAGTCGCGTGGCCTGTCACGTGACTCTCGCTCCGCCTACTGCACGAGTTTCATCTGCCTCCTGCACTCAGTCTGCCCGTGGCGTCTGTTTTAAGTAGTTGACGTTTTCTCTGTGCGTCGGAAAATGTTGAGTGTACAGAAAGAACAGCGTGTTAACATCAAATTTTGTTTCAAACTAGGAAAATCTGCAAGTGAAACGTTTGTAATGTTACAACAAGTGTACGGCGATGATTGTTTATCGCGAACACAAGTGTTTGAGTGGTTTAAACGATTTAAAGATGGCCGCGAAGACACCAGTGATGACACTCGCACTAGCAGACCATTGTCAGCAAAAACTGATGCAAACATTGAAAAAATCGGTAAACTTGTTCGACACTTTCCTTGTCAACTCCTGTTAACTCAGACACTGCTCTGATTGTTAAACGGCGATCTTGTCGAACAAGTTTACCGATTTTTTCAATGTTTGCATCAGTTTTTGCTGACAATGGTCTGCCAGTGCGAGTGTCATCACTGGTGTCTTCGCGGCCATCTTTAAATCGTTTAAACCACTCAAACACTTGTGTTCGCGATAAACAATCATCGCCGTACACTTGTTGTAACATTACAAACGTTTCACTTGCAGATTTTCCTAGTTTGAAACAAAATTTGATGTCAACACGCTGTTCTTTCTGTACACTCAACATTTTCCGACGCACAGACAAAACGTCAACTACTTAAAACAGACGCCACGGGCAGACTGAGTGCAGGAGGCAGATGAAACTCGAGCAGTAGGTGGAGCGAGAGTCACGTGACGGGCCACGCGACTTTCAGCCTTATTGCATTCGTTTTATTGTTTCACCAGTACTAGTCCGGCTTTTTTCTAGCCACACCTAGTATGTGCAAAGTCTGAACGGTTGCTCCTTGACCTCTGGAAAAAAGTACAGCGTCATTGGGCAGTGTGAAATGTGTAGTTAATCATTGCCACTATACCTTTTCATTAGAAGTTCTCAGTTTGGATCTGTTGATGGAAGTAACATAATGTACCATGAAATAATGTAGTAAATTAAAATGATGAAGCGATATGAATGGCAATATTCTCAATGTTGTTGTTGTGGTCTTCTGTCCTGAGACTGGTTTGATGTAGCTCTCCATGCTACTCTATCCTGTGCAAGCTGCTTCATCTCCCAGTACCTACTGCAACCTACATCCTTCTGAATCTGTTTAGTGCATTAATCCTTTGGTCTCCCTCTACGATTTTTACCCTCCACGCTGCCCTCGATACTAAACTGGTGATCCCTTGATGCCTCAGAATATGTCCTACCAAGCGATCCCTTCTTCTAGTCAAGTTGTGCCACAAATTCCTCTTCTCCCCAATTCTATTCCATACCTCGTCATTATTTACGTGATCTACCCATCTAATCTTCAGCATTCTTCTGTAGCACCACATTTCGAAAGCTTCTATTCTCTTCTTGTCTAAACTATTTACCGTCCACGTTTCACTCCATACCAATACTTTCAGCGCCGGCCGCGGTGGTCTCGCGGTTCTAGGCGCGCAGTCCGGAGCCGTGCGACTGCTACGGTCGCAGGTTCGAATCCTGCCTCGGGCATGGATGTGTGTGATGTCCTTAGGTTAGTTAGTTTAAGTAGTTCTAAGTTCTAGGGGACTGATAACCACAGCAGTTGAGTCCCATAGTGCTCAGAGCCATTTGAACCAATACTTTCAGCAACGACTTCCTGATACTTAAGTCTATATTCGATGTTAAATTTCTCTTCTTCAGAAACGCTTTCCTTGCCATTGCCCGACTACATCTTATATCTTCTCTACTTTGACCATCATGAATTATTCTCAAAATTTTCTGAAAAATGTTGTTTCGGGCAGATTTCTTTTAAATGATATTAATTTAAGCCCTCAGCTGCCCACAGGTGTAATTGATATACCTCGATGAGTACAGCTGAAAATGTGTGCCCTGACCGGGACTCGAACCCGAAGTCTCCTGCTTACATGGCAGACGCTCTATCCATCAATGGCCATTGACCTTTGTCTGTGCGAATGCGCACAGGTTGCCCTAACTCTTTACGAGAATCGTCACCTTAGTGTGCGGGAGTAATGAGTGGATGGGCAGATATCGTATAGGTACATTACGTACGTAGATTGTGTACAGTTGGGAATGTGGATCTCACGGGAAGCGTGCAAGGGATAAGTCCCTGCAGTCGAGCTATTCATCTCTGTCCTCGGTGACTCAGATGTATGTCCGCCTCCGTAGCGCAGCCGTAGCGTTACCGCCGACCACGCAAGGGGCCCGGGTTCGATTCCCGGCAGGGGACTGGAGTGTTGTGTGTCATTCAATATCATCTTGCCGGCACGGTAGCTCAGCGTGTTCGGTAAGAGGGTAAGCTGCCCTGTGTAATAAAAAGAACTGAGTTAATCGATCAACAACGAACTTAAACTGGTGTCTTACGACGTCCGCCCCAAGCAAATGTAACGAACGAAAGTGAACAAAATGAGATTAAAAAAAAAAAAGATGGATAGAGCGTCTGCCATGTAAGCAGGAGATCTCGGGTTCAAGTTCCGCTCGGGGCACACATTTTCAGCTGTCCCCATCGAGGTATATGAAATACACCTGTCGGCAGCTGAGGTCTTCAATTAATTATCATGTATTCTAGAGCAGCTGCACTGTCATTAATGGTATCTGTCCTTTCGAGAACAGTTATTGTCCTCATATATAGATTTCTTTTAGTGTTTAAGTGATGGCTGCACGTAAATATCAGTACAATACAATCCCTAGCGGAGTAGCGTTAAATTGCAGACGCTGACAGCAAAAAGGCGAAAAAAGTTATTGCATCTAAAGAATTTGCATACATGAATGTAGACGAACAAGAATTGAAAAGGAACGTTGTTATTACTCAAATGCAACGTACGTGAGGAGCTACATGTTGCAGATCGACGATCGGTTCTTCTGCGACAGTGGGTGGTACGTCATCATCAGGTTTCGTAAGTAGCCGAAACGCAATCGGCAGCAACTGGCCGATATTCCAGGCACATTCCGTCCACACGGCACTCAAGCGGCGACGGCGAAAACTCGGCAACGGGAAACGTATTCGTCAGCGACGCGGTGGCGGCGGCGGCGGCGGCGGCGGCGGCGGCGGCGGCGGCGGCCCATATCGGGGGCGGCAACGTCGTTAGCGAAGTAATTTGCAGATATTATCGGCGCCGGAAGAGCAGGTGCCCGCGAAATAAGGGCGCCGCCGACGAGTTTCGCGTCTGGCGGGAAGTGGCTTGCTATAAATGGAACGGGGCGCAAATTTTCATCTCCTGCGAGGCACTTTTCGCTCTCGTCGCGTCGCGCCGTTTCTGCTTCCGGCCGCACACGTCCCGATGGCGCCACCAGCTCCCAGGAGTGGCGCGTCACACCGCGAACGTCATACGGGTTCTGCACGTGGAGAGGCACACCACACTGTGCTCGTCTCGTCAGTTAAGAGGCCAGAATAGGTTCCATACGAAACGTCGCTTTCATTACTGAAACGAGGCTTCGGAAAAGCTGTACATAATAAGCCCGAACGCCAACGACAAAATTTCAGAAGTCGTTCAATGATATTTTCAGAGTATTTTGCTAACGAGGGCCCTTGGCTATAGAGTAACTTTATTTCATTTGATGCGTTAACCTCAATGTATCTTTGTATTGCACTGGCGATACCTGCACAGCAGTGCAGGTCCCGCCGATACACATTGTGTGTCTTGTTTGGAAACAAGATTAATACGTTCACTCATGGTACTTGCTGCAGACAACAGCCGGCCGCGGTGGCCGAGCGGTTCTAGGCGCTACAGTCTGGAACCGCGCGATCGCTACGGTCGCAGTTTCGAATCCTGCTTCGGGCATGGATGTGTGTGATGTCCTTAGGTTAGTGTGGTTTAAGTAGTTCTAAGTTCTAAGCGACTGATGACCTCAGAAGTTAAGTCCAATAGTGCTCAGAGCCATTTGAACCATTTTTGCAGACAACAGCAATGTCCATTTTACTCTTCGCGATCAAGCTGCTATTTAGTACCGCTCGATTCTATCTGAGGTTTTTATTTTCTGGCAGTGTTAGTAGTACGTTAAAAGCAATACATAGCGGAATGGATACGTTCGCTAATGAAGATTTGGACGATATGAAACTGGTATATGCGTTCACTGAATGCAACGGGAGACCGACACAACGATGGTATGCCTACGAGAAACAGGGTTCTTTTGTGTTAGGTTTGTTGACTGCATATTAAGTGTTTGAAATCTGGTTTCGCAGGACAGAGCGAATCAGGTGTGGAAACGTGCCAAGGTCGATTAGTGTTAGTTATACGAGAACACACACAACTTAAATGGACAGTTTTCTCTTTAAAACAACCAAGATCAATTCACGGCTGAGGGCTCAAGTAACTTCTCCAGTATAAGTTTGAATGGTTGCTTTTAAAACACCAGGATTTAGAGCAAGGGCTGAAGGCCTTACTTAAGCAAAATTACAATATCTTCTCGGCTAAAGGCCGAAATAACATTTCAGATCAGCTAAGGAAACTTTAAAAGCCAAGCATTTACAAATTCCAGCTGAAGGCCATATCAAGGAAAATTCAAGTTCATTCTTCGGCTGAAAGCCCAATTTAAAAAAAAAATTTCCGTAAGAAAAGAGAGACTTTAAAGATAAGCCTTTACACAGTACAACTGAAAAACATCTGAAGAAAACTTGATGTATCTTGTAAGCTGTAGGCCCAAACAATTACTCAAGAATAATTAAATACAACTTTAAGATACACATTTACAGAACATGGCATAAGGCCGTTTGAACAATTCAAGGTAATTAAAGAGAAACTTTACAGAGAAGGATTTACATATTAAAGCCACAGATTCTGAAACAAACCCGGCTGAAGGCCTAAATACAGAGCAACAAGACTTTTAAATGAAACACGGCTGAAGGCCTAATCTTAAAGTGGTTATGAAGTTCGGCTGAAGGCCATGTACTAAACATAAAACAGACAATATTAATATACAGCTGAAAGCCTGGCACAGTACCTGGGACCAGATAAAATGACAATCACAGACAACAAACAGTGGTGCTTAGAAGTGTTCCAAGGGTCGGCCTGGGGAGTAAATTTTAAGCACAGCTTAGGTGAGACAGACGGCCAAGCACAGCACTAAACAACCGGGTTGCAGCACGGCCTACGCATGGCTGACGCACCAACCAACCGCCTAATTAATTCCCTTCCACCGGACCAACAGCAAGACAACCAAAGGTATCAGCGAAGACGAGGATTGCAGCAGGATTATGTCTTAATAACTGGCGTATAGACACAGTCGAGGCACAATAAACACTCAAAGAGAAAAAGAGAACAACACCAAGCTGTCGAACTACATGCCGAGCCGGACAGCGTTAACATGGCGAGGAAAACACACTGCCGCAAAACTACGCTAACGACCAGCGCAGGTAAACAGAGCACAAGGCAGAAGGTACCGCCAATGCACTTCACTAACAAATTATAATTCATAGGTTAAACACCATACAGGGAGACGGCATCACGTTGCCGCTTGCGGGGAACAGCCCAGGATGCAACAACCAGCAATCAATGAAGAGATTGAAACGTCCCCTTAGAAAAATTTATGAATTACTGTCCTGATAAACCGCTTACGTTATTTGATTTTCAAACAGCTGAGCAGAACTGAACGTACTCACACATTTCTCTCTTTACCTATTCTGATCAACACTAAACTGACACACAATATTTTTTAGCGCAACGCAATCTGACTTTCAATAATCCCTACAAAAGAATGGTCCTGACTAACAATAACCTATACCTTTCATGAATCACTTGCCTCACAAAAATCTTAGTTACTCGAACTACTGCAATACAACGAGCGCCACTACCGCCAGCTAAATAAAAGATTCAAACTACTGAAGGCACTAACTACTGATAGGCATACTAAGCAAATGAAAGATTTTAATAGAAAACAAACAATGTATTCACCTTAATAGTGTTCAAAAGTCATATCAGTTCATGATATCCAGTATTACAAATCTACTCATTCTGGCGGACACACGTCCAGATCGTCCGCTCTTCAAATTCTGCCATCTCTCTCCCAACATCCACCACTGCTGGCGGCTCACCTCCAACTCCGCAACTGGTGATGGGGAGCTCGTGAATGAGTCGTTCAAATGAACGCTTCACTCCAGTGACGTGTGAACTAAACACTCAATTTCAATGAACTGGTACTTCAAACTCTTCACAGATAGCACGCTCCACACTTTTTTTAGTTCACTCACCCTCTTCCCCTCTCTCACTGCAACTATATCGGCGCTACGTCACTCATCCTCCCTTCACTTCAGTCCTCCCTCTACTGCCCGTCGACGAATCGCGCGGGGTTTATGGGGAACGATAGGTTTACGATGGGTTGGGGAGGTGAGGGGCGAGGGGAATGCAGCGTCAGCTGCTTCCTGCAGTGCTGAAATCATTACCCGTGACTATTTGTGCAGTTAAACTTCGCGTCTACGGGTAGCCTACCGTTGGCAGTGCTTGCAGACAAATGAATATTACAGATACAAACGAAGAGGCTGGCTGTGTGAGCACGCACAGCCAACATGAAAATAAAAGGTTTGTTAATAACACTCAAAGAGGGATTTTACCTGAAATCGTAACAATGACTACAGGTGACAGTTTACGCTTTGAATCTGGAGGTCTGGAGGGTTATTAGTCTGTCTTGTGACAGCCAGAGCGAGAGCACCAGCAGCAGCGAGTACTGTTTGTATAAAGCGTTTATTTTGCATTTTGTTTACGACCTTCCACTAAGGAAGGGATTCTATTTGTGTTTATTTGCTCTGCATAGAAACTAACAGTTCTTGATCGTTAGGAGAGAAATTTATTTTGTACTTATTTGCTGCGCTTAGCTTTTAAATAGTTTTTCTGGGAAAACCTAGCGTAGTTTTCGCGCCTCGTATTTCAGTGAGTGTTTCTTGATTATCAGAGTAGCTCATCAGAAGATTATCTTGGGAATTTGTCACCGTATAGAGTAGGGTAAACATAGTCATGTGTAGGGACTGTGGTTGTTGTGAGCGGACGCAAGGAGAATTGGCCACTCTTCGGGGGCAGGTGGAGGCTTTGTCTCTTAGGCTCATCGAGCTCGAGGCGCAGGCGTCGGCTCGTAGTGGCGTTGGGGCAACTGTGGTGAGACCTATGCCTACTTCGGTGGCCTTGGAATCACATGGAACCCCTGATGTCGCTGCGTCTTCCGGCAGTGAGCATCTTACCGGTCAGCCATCACTCCAGGGTGAATGGCGGACAGTGGTGGGCTCGCGCGTGCCTGGCCGAAAGGCGAAGGTGGGATCTGGCCGCGTGGCAGCTGCCTTACCCCTTTCCAACAGGTACGGGGTGCTTCCTAGTGGTGATGACATCGTTTCCGAGCCACCACAGGATGCCTCGCCTGTTGGGCCAGTGGCCGATTCTCCGGCAAGGTCCCGACAGTCACAGAGGGCGGGCCTATTAGTTATAGGGAGCTCCAACGTTAGGCGGGTTATGGAGCCCCTCAGGAAAATAGCGGGTAGGTCGGGGAAGAATGCCAGTGTGCACTCGGTGTGCTTGCCGGGGGGTCTCGTCCGTAATGTGGAGGAGGCCCTTCCGGCAGCTATTGAACGCACTGGGTGTGACCGGCTGCAGATAGTAGCACATGTCGGAACGAATGACGCCTGCCGCTTGGGTTCTGAGGCCATCCTTGGTTCCTTCCGGCGGCTGGCTGATTTGGTGAAGACAACCAGCATCGCACGCGGAGTGCAAGCTGAGCTTAATATCTGCAGCATAGTGCCCAGAGTCGATCGCGGTCCTCTGGTTTGGAGCCGTGTGGAGGGTCTAAACCAGAGGCTCAGACGACTCTGCGACTATAATGGTTGCAAATTCATCGACCTCCGTTATTGGGTGGAGAACTGTAGGGCCCCCCTAGACAGGTCAGGCGTGCACTACACACCGGAAGCAGCTACTAGGGTAGCAGAGTACGTGTGGCGTGCACACGAGGGTTTTTAGGTTAGAGGGACCCCCCCTTGGGCGAAACGATAAAATACCTGACGGCTTACCAGAGAGAACATCATCATCGTTGATAAAGAACGTCCGTCCTCAGAGACCAAAAACAGGAAAAGTTAACGTAATATTGGTAAACTGCAGGAGTATCCAGGGCAAGGTTCCTGAATTAGTATCGCTTATTGAAGGAAATAGTGCGCATATAGTATTAGGAACGGAAAGTTGGTTAAAACCGGAAGTGAACAGTAACGAAATCCTAAACACAGAATGGAATATATACCGCAAGGATAGGATAAACGCCAATGGTGGAGGAGTATTTATAGCAGTAAAGAATTCAATAATATCCAGTGAAGTTATTAGCGAATGCGAATGTGAAATAATCTGGGTTAAGTTAAGTATCAAAGGTGGGTCAGATATGATAGTCGGATGCTTCTATAGACCACCTGCATCAGCAACCGTAGTAGTTGAGCGCCTCAGAGAGAACCTGCAGAACGTCGTGAAGAAGTTTCGTGATCATACTATTGTAATAGGGGGAGACTTCAATCTACCAGGTATAGAATGGGATAGTCACACAATCAGAACTGGAGCCAGGGACAGAGACTCTTGTGACATTATCCTGACTGCCTTGTCCGAGAATTACTTCGAGCAGATAGTTAGAGAACCATCTCGTGAAGCTAACGTTTTAGACCTCATAGCAACAAATAGACCGGAACTTTTCGACTCCGTGAATGTAGAAGAGGGTATCAGTGATCATAAGTCAGTGGTTGCATCAATGACTACAAGTGTAATAAGAAATGCCAAGAAAGGAAGGAAAATATATTTGCTTAACAAGAGTGATAGGGCACAAATCGCAGAATATCTGAGTGACCACCATCAAACGTTCATTTCTGAGGAAGAGGATGTGGAACAAAAATGGAAAAAATTCAGAAACATCGTCCAGTACGCCTTAGATAAGTTCATACCGACTAAGGTCCAAAGCGAGGGGAAAGATCCACTGTGGTATAACAATCATGTACGAAAGGTACTACGGAAACAAAGAAAGCTTCATCATAGGTTTAAGAGTAGTCGAATCATAGCTGATAAGGAAAAGCTGAACGAAGCGAAAAAGAGCGTAAAGAGAGCAATGAGAGAAGCATTCAACGAATTCGAACATAAAACATTGGCAAACAATCTAAACAAGAACCCTAAAAAGTTTTGGTCATATGTAAAATCGGTAAGCGGATCTAAATCCCCTATTCAGTCACTCGTTGACCACGATGGCACCGAAACAGAGGACGACCGAAGAAAGGCAGAAATACTGAATTCAGTGTTCCGAAACTGTTTCACTGCGGAAAATCGTAACACGGTCCCTGACTTCAGCCGTCGCACGGACGCCAAAATGGAAAATATTGAAATAAACGATATCGGAATTGAAAAACAACTGCTATCACTTAGTAGCGGAAAAGCATCCGGACCAGACGAGATACCCTTAAGATTCTACAGTGATTATGCTAAAGAACTTGCCCCCTTTCTATCAGCAATTTATCGTAGATCTCTGGAAGAACGTAAAGTACCTAGCGACTGGAAGAAAGCGCAGGTCGTTCCCATTTTCAAGAAGGGTCATAAATCAGATGCGAATAATTATAGGCCTATTTCGCTTACGTCAATCTGTTGTAGAATAATGGAACATGTTTTATGTTCTCGTATTATGACGTTCTTAGATAATACAAATCTCCTTCATCATAACCAACATGGATTCCGCAAACAGAGATCATGTGAAACTCAGCTCGCCCTATTTGTCCAAGAAATTCACAGTGCCGTAGACACTGGCGAGCAGATTGATGCCGTATTCCTGGACTTCAGGAAGCCATTTGATACGGTTCCGCACTTACGTTTAGTGAAAAAAATACGAGCTTACGGAATATCGGACCAGGTTTGTGATTGGATTCAGGATTTCCTAGAAGAAAGAACACAACATGTCATTCTTAACGGTTCAAAATCTGCAGATGTAGAGGTAATTTCGGGAGTACCGCAAGGAAGCGTGATAGGACCTTTATTGTTTACAATATACATAAATGACTTAGTTGACAACATCGGTAGCTCCGTGAGGCTATTTGCAGATGACACGGTTGTCTACAAGAAAGTAGCAACATCAGAAGACTCGTACGTACTCCAGGAAGACCTGCAGAGGATTAATGAATGGTGCGACAGCTGGCAGCTTTCCCTAAACGTAGATAAATGTAATATAATGCGCATACATAGGGGCAGAAATCCATTCCAGTACGATTATGCCATAGGTGGTAAATCATTGGAAGCGGTAACGACCGTAAAATACTTAGGAGTTACTATCCGGAGCGATCTGAAGTGGAATGATCACATAAAACAAATAGTGGGAAAAGCAGGCGCCAGGTTGAGATTCATAGGAAGAATTCTAAGAAAATGTGACTCATCGACGAAAGAAGTAGCTTACAAAACGCTTGTTCGTCCGATTCTTGAGTATTGCTCATCAGTATGGGACCCTTACCAGGTTGGATTAATAGAAGAGATAGACATGATCCAGCGGAAAGCAGCGCGATTCGTCATGGGGACATTTAGTCAGCGCGAGAGCGTTACGGAGATGCTGAACAAGCTCCAGTGGCGGACACTTCAAGAAAGGCGTTACGCAATACGGAGAGGTTTATTATCGAAATTACGAGAGAGCACATTCCGGGAAGAGATGGGCAACATATTACTACCGCCCACATATATCTCGCGTAATGATCACAACGAAAAGATCCGAGAAATTAGAGCAAATACGGAGACTTAGAAGCAGTCGTTCTTCCCACGCACAATTCGTGAATGGAACAGGGAAGGGGGGATCAGATAGTGGTACAATAAGTACCCTCCGCCACACACCGTAAGGTGGCTCGCGGAGTATAGATGTAGATGTAGATGTAGAAATCTACAGGAAAACTTCTGAATAATTACTTAACGTAGGTATATAGACTTTGTGACAGTGGTAAACATACTCATTCTATTTTGGATTAAATTTTAAAAGGAACATAAAATTGGACAGCATTTCGTTGGCAGCCCTAGTTTTCAGTCCATGAATACAACAAATAATGTTTCATTTGGCAGATAAAGACTTTTTTGGGCGCTTCATGAGAAAATGTCGAGCAAGATTAAATGCAATAGGCCTACCTTCTTTATATGTGACAGGCTTCTCTGTTTATATTTCCTTTGTCCCTTTCGCCCGTGCTCTATTTAACTCAGGCGCTGTAAGAGCGTAAAACGTTGAGTGCACGTTACTGCATAGTTCGGCCATCTGTTGGTAAAATTATGAAGTATTACGAAGTTTTATTGTACATGCGAGGCGAAGCGAGCAGCAGCGGCTGAGCGGCGAACTGGGCAACTTCGCCAGGCTTCCGTACATCATGAATGAACTACTTCATTTGAACGCTTCATGGCAAAGAGTGAAATGAATGAAGTAGTTCACGTGAATGAACGAGTTCGACCTATCTCTATCCGCAACGCTACACACTGTTCACATCCAACTGCCCAACACTACAATAGCGACTATTACAACAATGCCAACCAGCCACAGACTGTACTCAGCACAGAGCGCTACGTGGCGTTACCAATATAAAAACCTAAACAGCCTACTTACAAGATGTCACAACGGTTGAGCCTTCATGACAGGTTCACTGATTACTCAACTCCCGTATGCAGGTGCGGTGGCCGACGAACTCAGCAGCTCTCACAGCTACTCGGACCGCGCGTGCACGCCGCCAGCAGCCCCGGCCTGGTCACACACTACAGAGACTTCCTCGCTGCTCCCCCGCAACCGACCAACTGCCACACATACCGTGACACGGAAATATAACTGCCACACCAGAGAACATACGGCAGTACTAGTATCGATAAACGCTGCTGCTGCCGCTGATGGAGGCAAGTGAGCAACTCGTGCAGATAGTAACTGAGCGAGGAATAAGACGCCACTCGACAGTGAAAAAATGCCCAAAAGGAAAAACGGCATTAGCGTGAGCCGACCACGGCTGAATCTTCCGTCGGTTCTTAGTAGAACAACATTTTAATGATGAAAAGGGCTAGTTTGATTTTGTTTTACAGTATCAATTTCATTGTGTTAAGGCCGGTCGCTGTGGCCGTCGGTTCTAGGCGCTTCAGTACGGAACCACGCGGCTGCTATGGCCCCAGGTTCGAATCCTGCCTCGGGCATGGGTGTGTGTGATGTCCTTAGGTTAGTTAGGTTTAAGTAGTTCTAAATCTAGGGGACTGATGACCTCCGATGTTAACTCCCATAGTGCTTGGAGCCATTTGAACCATTTTCTTCATTGTGTTAACCGGTTTTCGGCTTACAAGGTCATCTTCAGACATTTACTGAGTATTGTTGCCAAAGTAGTTACAACGTTTGTAAAGGACACTGGAAAACCGATTAATACAATAAAATCAATAGTTTAAACAAAAGCAAACTAGAGCTTTTGATTTATTTTAATGCGTATTCAGTCTTTTTCTCACTAATGTCAAGTTGTTTCCTCAGAAATGAAAGTAATTAGGGCAATAACTCGAATTAATGATAATTACGTTATTACTGTATAATGCGCCATCGGAGAGCCAGATACCTAATTGCAAAAGACTAAAAAAGTGTCACTAATTAATATCTGAAATTTTGTTAGTGGAGTTGGGTTTGCCGCGTGGGGTAGCCGAGCGGTCTAGGGCACCTTGTCACGGTCCGCGCGGCTTCCCCCGTCGGAGGTTCGAGCCGTCTCTCTGGCATGGGTGTGTGTGTTGTCCGTAGATTACGTAGTGTGTAAGGTTAGGGACCGACGACTTCAGCAGTTTGGTCCCATAATACCTTACCACAAATCCAAATTGGCGTTCGGTTTCGTCCTATAATACACAACGGGAAAAGTTAAGACACAGGAAACCGACGAGAATTCGGGAGATAATGGACTGATGTAACTAACAGCTAATGGTCTTACAGGTAAGCGACTAAAGTACACTCGAAAACAAAAAGAAAAAGGAAAAAAAAAACACGCAAGATGAAAGAACTATCCGAACAGGACGGAAATCGTTAGATGTGATGTACTTGTACGGACGAACAAATTATCACAATTTCAGAATATTTGGATAATCTATTCAAGAGAAATATCTTCACAGACTGAGCAAGTGGATGTCCTGAGGGATATTGTGCAAATTCTGTCCAATTGGCGCTTCAGATCGTGAAAATGCGCATCCTATTGGAGCGGCCTGCTCGTATTTCTTCAGGCTTCCTCAATTGAGATGAGATCCAGCGACCTTGCTGGCCAAGGTAGGATTTGCCAAGCACAAAGAAACACAAGTGTAGAAACTCTCGTCATGTGCAGGTCGCCTTTATCTACCTGAAACGGAAACCCGGAGAGACTTGCCATGAAGGGCAATGAAACGGGGTGTTGAATACTGAGAACATACCGCTGTGGTGCAAGGATGCCGCAGATGACAACCGAAGGAGTCCTGCAATGAAACGAAGTGGCGCCACAGACCGTCACTCAGGGTTGTCGGGCCGTGTAGCCCACCTCTCCAGGGCGTCTCCAGACACGACTTCACTGGTCATCCGAGCTCAGTTCGCAGTGGAACTCATCAGTGAAGTCAATTCTACTCCAGTAAAAGAGATTCCAGGTCGAAGACGTGTCTGTCGCCCATTCACACAGCCTTTCAAGCAGGAATGTTGGTCCCAGGAGTGATGGTCTCTGGTGCCACTTCATTTCATTGCAGGGCGCCTTTGGTCGTCATCTGCGGCAGCCTCACAGCCCAGCAGTACGGCGACGATATTTTCCACCTTCTTTGTTGCCCTTCATGGTAAGCCACCGTGGACTTACAATGGACATAGATAATGCCTGGCCGCACACGGCTAGAGTTTCTACTGCTTGCCTCCACGCTTGTTAAACTCTACGTTGGGCAGCAAGATCTCCGGATCTCTCCCCAGTTGGGAAAGTTCGGAGCATTTCGGGCGGAGCCCTCGAAACAGCTCGGTTTTTGACGATCGAACTCGCAAGCGAGACAAAATTTTGCTCTGTATCCCTCCCTGTGTCAATCACGTCGAATAACTGCTTGTAAAGGGCCAGAGGTCGACTAACGTATTATTGAGTTGCTCAATTTGTGAAGCCTTTTCTCTTGGATTTCTGAAAATGTGATCTTTTGTTTGCCTCTGCACGTACATCACAACTACCGATTTGCGTCCAGTTTGGATAATGCCTATCTGGCGCGTCGTTTTTGAGTTATGGTGCATCATTCAGTTAAACCCTTGTGTTCGATCCTTGCATGGCGTGCTTCATTCCGTTGAATACCTGATCAGATTTCCTGGATACCCACTTGTAATGCGGATTTGGCCACTAGATGTCACTAGATACGGTCCATTCAGTATAAAGGGAGGCGGTTAGTACCGCGTTGTCAGTAGAGAAGCAGTGACAGGGATCAATGAACCACCACTGAATGTCAGCTGGGTGTCAACGTCATCACGGACATTCCAGTCCCTGTAAAGCTGTCCAAGTCGACAGCTGGAGAAGTGATTCTGAGGGAACAAAAACAGCGAAACCAAGAACAGGCAGACATTGTGTACTGATGGATACTAACTGTCCACCCTTGCGGACAGTGGTTGCAAAAAATGGCCTGAAATCAACAGAACGAATCAGCCATGATTTCAAAACTGCTACCAGTAGTCCTGTTAACTCAGTCATTATGCGTAAGGAGTTAAAAAAGGTGGGGGGTTCAATGATGGAGAAGCTCCTCGTCAGCCAGACATTTCTTCAGTCAGTGGTAACCGGGAACGACGCCACTGGGCACTGCGTGACAGGAAACCAGTGCTGTGGAGTGATGAATCAGGCTCTACCACGTGGCAATCCGAGGGAGAGGTTTGGGCCTGCTGCCTGCTGCCTGCTGTCGTGTGAAGTGCCAATAGTCAAATACGAAGGAGGTGGTCTTACGTTATCTAGTTGTTTTTCGACGCTAGGCTGCGGTCGCCTTACAGCGCTTAAGGAAATGCTAAATGCGGAATGCTATAAACACGTACAATAGAGGAACTATTTGGAGACGATTTTTTTTGTATCAGGCTGATACTGCACCTAGTCACAAAGCAGCATCTGTGAGGAAGTAGTTTCTAGATTATAACATTCCTGCCCCCAGTCCCGACCTGAAGCCGAAGCAACACATCTCGACTGAGTTAGAACGTCTGCTTTGCTCCAGGTCCCAGCGTCAGACGTCACCACCTTCTCTGTTTCCGGGTTTAGAGGAAGACTGGGCTGCCACTGCTTCACAGACATCCAGACATGCCACTGGATGTGTCTCCAAATGAGTGCAAGTCGTCGTAAAGGTGAAGGCTCGACGTACCTCTTATCAGTGTCCACTAATGGCTGTCCGGATGCTTTTAATCAGTTATATAGGTGTTCTACCATGAATACTGAAGCAAACCGTTAATGTAGAAGCAACTATCTGCACATTTTTCATTACAGGTGACCCACAACAAAAAGATATTTATCTGGAATTTTAATACACCCACCGTCAGCAGCTACCAAACCGCTACCAGTTTTCATAGTAATTAATGATCGGCAGGCACTACAATTTCTTCAGTTAGATTTTCTCTGTAGACATCTGTTAAAGTTTCACTACACGTTTTTGACGTTGTGTGGAGAGCGATGCAACATGATGTACGTATCCAGATGCTGTACTTGAAAAGCTTATTGTGCCTAATGATGAATAACAATTGAAGCTGGTAGAAATAATAAAAGATTTCCCAGCCGTAGAGTGTGGTACAGTATTATTTTCGATAAGTATCTGTCTACAATTTTACATAATATTTTCAGTAAACTCTTCATACTACATGTCTTGTTTTATATCACAAATTTTTACGTTACTAAAAGAAATAAGTAAATACAACTACATTCTCTTTCTAACGATAAACGTGGTTCTTTCTCTTCAGTACTACTGCTGCCTGTCATCATCATCAGTCATTTGAGATTCACTCCCGAGTAAATGCCTCCTGTATATTCTTTCCCAAAAAATGGTGTTCAGCTACATGGATTCGAATTTCTCCTGTATGTTACATTTTATTCAGCCATCCACCGTTAGTTAATGAAAAATGACTCTGAGCACTTTGTGACTTAACTTCTGAGGTCATCAGTCGCCTAGAACTTAGAACTAATTAAACCTAACCAACCTAAGGACATCACACACATCCATGCCCGAGGAAGGATTCGAACCTGCGATCGCAGCGGTCGCTCGGTTCCAGACTGTAGCGCCTAGAACCGCACGACCACTCCGGCCGGCGTTAGTTAACCATCTCTGCGGTTTGTGATCTCTTAGAATGCATCAAAGAACTTCGTAGGTCTATCAACTACGCACTGGCTTCGTGTCTTACAAGATAACTATTTCTGGATGGATTTAGACTTTTCTGGCATGTGGAGGGAGACCAGAGACTCGCTTTCTTTCGGTACTCGGAGTTCCTCTCAGGCAAAACAGCCAGGCTGGTTGGAAAAAGCAACAGCAAACCGTCTTCTGACGAGCACCTACGAGATAATACGAGATAATAGAGTTTCGTGGCTTTGCGAGAGACCCACCAAATCTCAACGTACCCGGGACATGGAGCACCCCGTGTGACTGTGGCCGCCAGTACATCGCGCAAACGCAGCGCTGTCTCACTAAACGTTCCGGGTAATATAACAGGTATGCATTAGTTACTTGAATGAATTATCGCTGCTAGTTGGACGGAAGACACCTGTTTATTTTAATAGAATGGTATCAGATAGTTTGCTGAAAGTAATGTCCTTCGGCAGCCACAATCTTTTCTCAAAGGAAAAGAGAAAAAAAAGGGGTTCTAGTGAATCGATCCAATCACGGAGCCAGTAGTAGAGTTCGTTAAAAGGTGCGAAATGTTGTTTAAACAGGCTGTGCTACATGGACCGAAATAAATGATAACAGGAAAGAATAGTGACTATGGGTGGTAGGTTCCCTCCAGGTTTCCTTCGATCGATTTGCAAACACGTCTTTTGGCACTGTCATCAAGCAGGATGACTTCGTCATTTGTCAGAACATATTGTGCATATTTGTCTTTTTAGAGCGCGATTTAAATTGAGTAATTGTCCTTCGTAGCGTTCAGCACTTATCGTTTGATATGGATGCATCAGTTAATGGTATACCACACCGACAAGGATGTATTTTGTCAATCACTTCAAAACCAGTCTTCGTATCGTAGAAAACAGTCTCTAAAAACTGTTTTCGAAAGATCACGTTTTCCGTACCCTATCGCAGCCAAACGATGACTTTCTGTAGCAGGTTTCTTGAGACGAGCGTAGGAGAGCAACACTTCCCACAACTCCTGCTTTGCAGGTACAAAACCTGACCTGATCAAAGCACTAAGTAAGTCCTTTCCTCTCCGCTTGAAAGTCACCCACACAAATCAGAAAGCCTAATGTTTCTACTGTTTATCAGGTCTATTGTCTCTGTCGACTGTCCTGCTCTGGTGCAACTATTGCCCACCCTTTAACAGCGAGAACTAATTGAGGTTTACATTACAGCTGGGGCACACAGAAAAATCAACAGTGGCAGAGATCACACTTTCAATTTTGATAAAGCCAAGTCGGTGTCCTTAAAACCATAGAAATGACGATGAACAAAAAGCTAATCAATAGTGTCGAATGTTACCGAGTTAGTTCGGCATGGAATGGCAAGCAGCAATGCAACAGTATTGCGGCTAGCAATGCCCAACCTGCAAGTCGCACCCAGAAAGACTGGGACACCCACAATATCTCACATTTCACCAGAAGATGATCAGTATCACACTAGTCGAGAAGTCGTCGTATCTTCCTATTTGCCCCTTACTCCGTTTAGTTGTTTTGCATTCTTATTCTCCGTTTAGTTGTTTTGCATTCTTATTATGTAATTCCCGATATGTATGTCCCAACTACACCCTGAAAAACCCTCACTTTTTGAATTCTTCTCGTATCAAAAATGCATATCGCACTGCCATTAGCAAAACTCTTAATAAACGTTTGCTGTAAACTTTCCGCTTCAGAAACGTGACAAACTTACATTTGAAAACTCGTTAGTATACCACAGTCCTCAAGTAAGTAAGTGCGTGTAACAATAAACACGATAGGAGAAGGAACACTGGGAAAAGACAACGAGACGCGGAAAGGTTCCTCCTGGATTACGTCATAGGGAGACAGCGATTCCGAAACCAGATACTGAATTCTAAGGCTTATCCCAAAGCATCAGAATTTAATGATAGATTAATGAAGAGCAGACTGAAATAGAAGACAATCGTAAGAAACAAAAAAATATGGAAAGAAATGGGACGCTGAAATATTGAGGAATGTTGATGTGTATTTGAAGGTTGAGGTAGTGCAATATTGGATATCACGTAACGCAGTTTAGCTGAAGAGGAATGGATATCTCTGTAGTAGTAATCAAAGAATTCGTACAGATAAATTTAGGCACTGCAGAGAAATCCTGGGTCACAGAAGAAATACTCCATCCGATCGACGAAAGAAGGCAGTATAAAAATATTCAACGACAGACGGGAATACCACAGTATAAGTCACTTAGGAATGATAAAACAGAAAGTGCGGAGAAGCCATGGCGATATGTTTGCATGGAAGATATGAAGAAATCGAGGAAAAGAGTCGTCGTAAGAAATTACTCAGCATATGGAAAAGTCAAAACAACCTACGGTGAAATTAAAAACACTAGTTAAGAACGCAATGGGATTTTCCGCTGTTAAACACAGGGGAGAGAGCGGATGGGTGGAAAGAGTGCACTGAAGACATCTATGAGGGGGAGGACCTGTCTGATGACGTGATACAAGAAGGAATGGGAGACAAATAGATCCAAAATAGAGTGAGACTTCGCAAGAGCTTTGTCTGAGTTGCGGACAAACAAGGAAGAAGCGGTAGATAATATTCCACCAGAATTGCTTAAATCAGTTCGGAATTGGCGGACAAACGTCTATTAAATAATTTCCATAACCTAGAGGATGGCGTTTTCATTTACCCATACAGTAGAGCTGCACGACTTCGGAAAGAAAACGGGTTTCCCCGTTCTTTCAGCCGTTCGCAGTACCAGCACATCAAGGCCATGTTGGCTTATGTTACAGTCAATCATCCAGACTGTTACACCTGAAAGTACGGAAAAGCCTTCTGCTCCTCTTCAGGAAACAGGTGTTAGTCTGGCCTCTCCACAGTTGAAGCGCAGAAGCCACCCCACCGTGGCAAGGTCCATGGTTCCTGGGAGCTGCGCTACTCTTGTTGTTGTTGTTGTGGTCTTCAGTTCTGAGACTGGTTTGAAGCAGCTCTCCATGCTACTCTCTCCTGTGCAAGCTTCTTCATCTCCCAGTACCTACTGTAACCTACATCCTTCTGAATCTGCTCGGTGTATTCATCTTTTGGTCTCCCTCTACGATTTTTACCCTCCACGCTGCCCTCCAATACTAATTTGGTGATCCCTTGATGCCTCAGAATATGTCCTACCAACCGATCCCTTCTTCTAGTCAAGTTGTGCCACAAACTTCTCTTCTCCCCAATCCTATTCAACACCTCCTCATTAGTTATATGATCTACCCATCTAATCTTCAGCATTCTTCTGTAGCACCACATTTCGAAAGCTTCTATTCTCTTCTTGTCTAAACTATTTTTCGTCCATGTTTCACTTCCATCCATGGCTACACTCGATACAAATACTTTCAGAAATGACTTCCTGACACTTAAATCTATACTCGATGATAACAAATTTCTCTTCTTCAGAAACGCTTTCCTTCCCATTGCCAGTCTACATTTTATATCCTCTCTACTTCGACCATCATCAGTTATTTTGCTCCCCAAATAGCAAAACTCCTTTACTACTTTAAGTGTCTCATTTCCTAATCTAATTCCTTCAGCATCACTCGACTTAATTCGACTACATTCCATTATCCTCGTTTTGCTTTTGTTGATGTTCATCTTATATCCTCCTTTCAAGACACTGTCCATTCCGTTCAACTGCTCTTCCAAGTCCTTTGCTGTCTCTGATAGAATTACAATGTCATCGGCAAAGCTCAAAGTTTTTATATCTTCTCCATGGATTTTAATACCTACTCCGAATTTTTCTTGTGTTTCCTTCACTGCTTGCTCAATATACAGATTGAATAACATCGGGGAGAGGCTACAACCCTGTCTCACTCCCTTCCCAACCACTGCTTCCCTTTCATACCCCTCAACTCTTATAACTGCCATTTGGTTTCTATACAAATTGTAAATAGCCCTTCGCTCCATATATTTTACCCCTGCCACCTTCAGAAATTGAAAGAGAGTATTCCAGTCAACATTGTCAAAAGCTTTCTCTAAGTCTACAAATGCTAGAAACGTAGGTTTGCCTTTCCTTAATCTAGCTTCTAAGAGAAGTCGTAGGGTCAGTAGTGCCTCATGTGTTCCAATAGCTCTACGGAATCGAAACTGATCTTCCCCAAGGTCGACTTCTACTAGCTTTTCCATTCGTCTGTAAAGAATTCGCATTAGTATTTTGCAGCCGTGACTTATTAAACTGATAGTTCGATAATTTTCACATCTGTCAACACGTGGTACTCTTATGGATATTAAATCAGATAAAAACAAACTTAATTCATTGCCAAGTTTCGGCGCGGTTTCATTGATTAGACAGATACTACTGGTGATTCTTTCTCATTCGTTCGCCGCAAGTAATGACTCGGAAATAACTTTCTTGAATAATGCGCTACCATTATCTGTGAAATGCGCTAGCTTCCACAGCTTTCTCTTTTTATTTAGTAACTGACGGTTAAAACAATTTGACAGTGTCGTTATGTGCAGATTTTTTTCAACTGTAGTGACTAATTTATTGCGTAGCACTTGAACATCGAGCTCTATTTGTTTCAGTTGTAAAATCGACAGAGCTCCTAAAATACGCCGATATATTCATAGTGCTGCTTTATAGTGAGGTTAAACTGATAAAGTTATTGGCTCATTGCAGTTTCATCCAGGTTTACCCGTGCAAACGGAGTATAACGGCCATCTGCACTTGTAGAGCTACGGGACAGACTAAGATGGGTGGGTGCCAGGGGCATTCTGTGTATCGGAAGGCCATCCATACAATATGCACCTGCAGGCGTTCAGGTGCCACTACTCTTGGCAGACTATGAGCGACATTACAACGTAGGTTCATGGATCCCATATAGGGTCTGAATTTGGCACCCTCCAGTAAGAACAGTGGAATAGCGAATAGTGGCGAGGGTAAACTGGGAACGCTCCGCAAGCGAGAAACATTAACCACTGGACAGGAAACTCAGTGGAGAGGTTATATCGTTAACATAATTTGTTCGTTACATGTAGACTTTTTCTTTGCCATAATGATGGAAAAATACGCTGACATCCAAAATTAAAGCGACAGACCTCTATTTCCCCGTCTTGTTTCTAATTCACGGTATAATCATACAAACTGTTAACAGACGGATGTACTATCGTGTTCTGTACGGAAGGCGGCATTCTGGTCAACGGACAACTGCGCCAACGATGGTGTCAGGGCATCTGTCAAACGGGGAAGTTTGTGTCGTCGGGTGGTCCAGCATGAACAATCGCTGTGTATACAGACGGGACAGTATGGCACAAAGAAGACACCTACCGACTATATGCTGCGGAGGGCCGTAAGAAGAATGGAAGCAGGGCAGTGGCAAGCTGATGTGGCCCGATGGTTTATTGTGAATCTGTCTGTCGTTTCTCTTCTGCGCCTACAATTTATAGAGACCGACACAGTATCCATGCGTGATACCAGAAAGAGAGGAGTGTTATTTGACTGAAAGGGCGGCAAGTGGCGGTTCACCCCGCTGCATCCACTGGACGTGTTGTATCGAGACAAACGGTGACAAAAGGCTTCGGCTGAATGTCCTTTATTGTCGGAGACCTGTTGTATGTGTATCTCTGATGCTTCATCACAGAAGGGAACGTCCAGAGTGGAGTTGTCAACGTACCACCTGGACGTCGAACAGTGGGCCAATGGCCGGCCGAAGTGGCCGTGCGGTTAAAGGCGCTGCAGTCTGGAACCGCAAGACCGCTACGGTCGCAGGTTCGAATCCTGCCTCGGGCATGGATGTTTGTGATGTCCTTAGGTTAGTTAGGTTTAACTAGTTCTAAGTTCTAGGGGACTAATGACCTCAGCAGTTGAGTCCCATAGTGCTCAGAGCCATTTGAACAGTGGGCCAATGTTCTTTTCATGGATGAGTCCTGATTTGATGTGCAGAGCGATTCTCCAAGTATTTGAGTCTGTAAAGTACGTTGAACACGATTTCGGGGCCCAAGCATCGTGGAAAGAGACCGATATTGAGGAAGATCCCTAATGGTGTGGGCAGGGATTATGTGGACCCCTCGAACACCTCTTCATGAGATTGTACGGGTGCATCGGTAAAGTTTAACTGCTCTCAGGTGTTCTCACGAGACCTTGGGACCTCATGCGTGGGTGTTGCGAGGTGGTGTGGCCCCAGGCTTCGTATGATGCTCGACCTCATGCAGGACGGGTGGCTGATGTTTACTTGAAAACAGAAAATAGTTCGTGCATGGTATGGCCTGCTCGCTCTCCCGATTTGAATCACATAGAGGATGTCTGGGATGCACCAGGGAGACAATTTGCATCACGTGAGGATCCACCAAACACTCTCCAAAACTTGCGAGCAGCCATGCAAGAAGAATGGACGTTATTGCCCCAACAATTGATGACATCATTCACAGCATTCCCTGTCGTTGTCAGGCCTGTATTTCTGCCAGAGGTGGTCATATCCAAACTGAGCGCATCAAGCAGTTGGAATGTCTGTGCAAAGCCGTTAAGCTGGAAAAAGCGAAGAACATTTTTGTCTACCGCTATGCATATAGCAGTTATCTATGTTCTTTTTTTTACATTGTTTCTACTTCAATATCACCCGTTTATACCGTTTCGTGGCAAAGTAAATGCAACCCTGCATTGGCACCACTATATTAACCGAAGGAGACGGTAGCTTTTCTGAATACACAGCGAAAATTCTGTGCGAATGTGGTAAATTTTGTATAGGACGAACCGGTTACACCATTAGAGAACTGTGCATTATACATTAGTGAGTGGCAGAAGCGATTACTGGTTTATTTTGAATGGGTACCCAGTGATTTATGACCACTTTCAGATCGTGGCCACAACCTAATCGTATTGGGATCCGGCGGTCTGAAATGCGGTAGAATTGCGTGGCAACCAATCAGAATGGGCGAGGGATTGGGACAATTCATGAAATCCTCTTGTGCCTGATTCCCACTCTCACAGGGCTCCGTGTTCCCAGATTGTACTGCTTCAAACTCCGATGCCTCCCAGCAATTTAACGAAAATACTCGGGCTCGTAAACAGGTCGATAGTGCACGGTATTTGTGATAGATTTCTTGTGGGACAAATTCCTCAAATTTTTATTTTTAATTTTTTTACCTTGAAACGTGTTATCGCTAGACAACTAGGAAGAAATTTTTCGTCGTTTCTGACAACCCCGTCGTAAGACGCGGCCTTTTTTCCTTATTAAAAACTATAACCACACATGTACACCAGTAACAAACAACTCACACTAAATTTCTTTGTAAAAAGCCACTTTACTGATTCCGCGTCTATGCGCATTAATACATACTAAACAGATTACTTGGGAATTTGTCATCTACGTTTGCTGGCTCGAACGGATGACGCGGTTCGCTAATTTCTGGGTGACTGGAACCAAATGGTACCTTCATCGTTCAGCTGTAGCGTTTCCAATTCAGTTTGTAACACGCGACGCGGGTATCTGTCTTCCTTTCTGCAGAATGCGTCCTTTCACGCGTCGTTAGCCCAGGAAGTCGACCGTGTGCGACCCAGCGGGACGAAACGTTGTGATGGAAGGTGGTAAAATGACGACGGCGTTGGTCTTTTATTTCCTCTGCTCCGCAACTGTGAATTCTCATTCGCTCCACTCATTCCAAGTTTCTTTTCAACTAATTAGGTTTCTCACATTGGATAGCCCTCGATTAACCCTTGTACCATGAATCCTCTTGGATTGAAGGTACGATGGTGCAGCACCAAGTAGATCCGACGTTCTGACTGATCCATTATGAAGGTTCGTTCCCTGTAGCACATACTGTACATGAGATCCAAAAGAAGCACAAGCAACGAGGGAAACACGATGAGGTTCCCACAGTTTCTAAGAGGGTTCAGAAGTTACACAGCATTGCCTACTTTTGTTCACAGAGGAAAAGAGGGTCGCAATTAACTTCCTTACATAGAATCTGGTACCTTACCTCTTTTTTGTATGGCTCTGAACCACTGCAGATGTATTTCGTGAGTAATTCAGTATTCTCAAAACAACGTACTCTACGTTAGATACCGCGTGCTCGGTCGAGAAGTCTTACACTTTGTATATATTGACAAATTACGTGAAAAGATATATGAACTTCATAGGGTTGATTAATCGCCATTTCTGTAAAAATCGATCACGATACGGAAATATTAAGACTAGCAACTAAGGCGTGGGGAATGTGAGTGGGCTGCAAGTGAAACTGGGTTGTGTGTTGTAAAGTGAAGGACTAAAGCACAGTGGGTTTGTTGTCAAACTTCCACAATCGTTATCGACACAGCTATGCAAAACACCTGATACTTTTGCAGGTGTGTAAGGAAAAACAAGCCTATAACACCTATCGGTTTTAGTCAAAATGCCTCATGACGATTTCCTTTTATTATTATTCCGCTTAGTTCTTTTGATGTAATGCACAAAATTATATACAAACGTAGAGGCCATTTCACAGAAATACGAAGAAATTCATTTATATATTTTAAGAAAAAGCTACCTCACTCAGCACTTTCACTTACGAGTGCTTTTTAGCAAGACAGCTAGTTCCACAGTCAACGACTCTAATACTTTAAATAATTACAGAATTAACAGCTTAAATTAGGAAACCAAATTGATGTTAGCATAAGTCACAGTGCTTTATTGAGCATCACGAGTTGCGAGCTATTAACTCTTATCGCCAGCTGATCATATCCACATTTACAGAAAAGATGCATGGTGTCGCATGAGACAGCAGTAATCTTTTTGCATTATGTTACGAACAAAGCAACATTTACAGAAAAGAGGCATGGTGTCGCGTGAGAGAGCAGTAATCTTGTTGTACTGTGTTAATAACAAAGCATTAAATATCACAGTTTTTATTGAACTGTAATTAACGGTTTCGGCAGAATTAGGCCATCTTCCGATCTGAAACTAAAACACTGGTGGGACGGCTGTCACCATCAAAGTCAGCTGAAGTAAGTCTTTACAACTTCTGACTTGTTCGTAAAATATCTACATTTGTTCTAACACATCTACTTTAATATCCAACAGAGTGATGTCAGTACTCTTAAGTCAGGTTAGTCTGTTATTCGCAGTAAGATGCGCCTGGAGACAATAAAAACTTCTACTTTCATAAAGTTGTGAGGGAAGATTACACGTCGACTAAGCCACGCTGTTTGTACAAGAGCCAAAAAAATAGTTCTTCAGATGACAGGTAACAAGGAAACGCAAAAAGGAACACATAATCTGAATTTCAGCTGTCATGAAATGACATCAAGCCTCAATAATAAGCGATAATATAGTGACACTTCACTTCGATTTATCTTCATTCCTCATAGACTTTTAGCTGACTGAGAAATGACTTCATTTGCTAACTATATATGTAAGGATCTGTTAAGAAAATAGTTTCTTAACGCTACAGTCGAATTAAAGGAGGTCAGTTTTGTATGTGAATTTTTAGTTACTTACTTTTTCTTTGGCTGTAGTAAATCTGTTTTAAAAAGACACAACATACTCTGTTTTGCACATCTAGGAGTTAAATGTACACATGGTGAGAAAATAATACATACCATGGAGACTCAAAAACTTTTAGATGGCCATATTGTCGAGAGTTTAAACTGTGAGAATCACATTTCATAATTCCCAAAACAACTTGGTTCAGCCTCTTTTGCGGTTAGGATCATTGCAAAGCTTGGGGAGAGACAAATCATTAAGTTGGCATATTTGGCTTAGACTATTTTCATTCAATAATGTCGTATGGAACAATGTCCTAAAGTAAGTCGCCTTTAAGAAAGGAAGTCTTCCTAAGTCAAAAACGTACTCTAATAATAATATGTGATGCTCACCCACCATCATCTCGTAGACATTTGTTTCTTGAGTTGGGCCTTCTAACTACTGTTTCGAAGCATATTTGTTCCCTCATGAAGTTTGTTGTAAACAATCCACTGTAGTTCAAAAGTAACAATTCTTTACACAATTACAATACCAGAAGGACAAATGACAATCAGTACTCTACAGTAAGGTTGTGTTTAGCCCAAAAAGGGGCACACAAAGAAGCAACTAAATTTTTTGATAACTTACCGAGTGTTATGAAATGTCCGACAGACAGCAAAGTAAAATTTGAAAACAAACTGAAAAAAATTATTCATTGACATCTCCCTCTAATCCATAGCAGAATCTCTATTATTATAATGTGTAAAAGTTGATTAGCTGGAATTACTAGCTCACATCTGCATATTTAATAATAAAAATGCTTCTATGTCCCCATATTTACAAATGAATATGCGATGGGTATATAAAATGATTCGTTCCACATCATTACGATTTATCGTGCAAATGATCCATGGAAAAAGAAACTAACCAGCAAACTAACTAACATTTCATAGGTGGCTCGCAAGTATTAGAAAATGTATTGACTGGTGGTCTTACCATTCTGCCACATTCTCTTGCATGTTTAATACAAAAATGGGGAATGAATTTTCCCTCCGCCGAGGATATAAGCTTTCACAAGAATGTGTGACATGGTGCTATAGACATAAAATGTAGAAAAAACTTTTCTCTTTTGAACGGGATTTCGTACTTCCACATGGAGGCTATGTTATTTCAGCGTAAGTTCATTGTTAGTTGCTACAGGAAAATACGAACACTAGTGAAACTATCATTGGGATTCTTAGTCACTCTCGACTTTTTGTTGATTTCATCTCCTGATGTACCGGTGCTTGTATCCTGTGTTGCATGTATTCAAAGTGCAGGGTGGTTATAATTGAACTTGTATTGCCTGAGTTGATCCCTGTGAAAAAACGAGTGATCCTAGGAGAATAACACTTTGTGGAAACATTTGCAAGGACATGCGGAAGAGAAATAACAGATAATCTATTGAAAGAAAAACTATTTTCCACGTGAGAGAATAACCTTTGTTAATTGCGTACAATGTTTACATTCCAGGTTACAAATGTTACTCAGTCTTACGCCCATCTGCATCAACGACAGCCTGGAAGTTTCTACGGATATCATTCCCCAGTTGGTTGCAGAATTTTTCGAACGGTAGGCCACGGAAAGTTCAGCTGATGAGATACAATTCGTACACTGTTTGAACCTCGCACATTGAGTCCAGCATTCTCAGCCACGGCAACAGTAACTTCTTCAACAATTTGTGACGCAACTGCTTGTCGACCTCTCCCAGGAGCATTTCCCAAATCGTTGGGTAATTCGAACTTCCGAATCATGTACTTCAACTCCGGGGCGAAAGAGGATCTCTCCGTACTCCTTCAGTGCGCCGATACTCACGAAGAGCAGGTAATATTGTTCTTGTTTCGATACATCCGCATTACCAGTAAGGCCCTGCTCTTCTTGTCCAGACCCATGTTGACAGTCTGAACCTGTAATTCACGTAGATGCTTTTGTTTCAACCCGATGTCGCCATACCAGTACCGACGCCTAAAGGAAAGTCATGACACCAACACGTAAATCCCTCGGTGCACAGTCTGAACATCTTTCCTACAAAGTTGGTTTTACCAATACAGTAAATAGTTTAAATGTAACCACCTTGTACTTTTTATATGCTCTCGTAGTTTGCGGACAGTGACAGCAGAAATTCAGTAACTTACAACTGGCTCTTTTCAGGAAATTAAGGAACCAAAAGTTAATAATGTAAGATCTGTTACAGAGGACACACAAACTTGTAACATTTTGGCTTTGGAAGGTAGTAGAAATAAAGAATATTTACTGGAAACTCAAAAAGTGTTAGATTTTCCCAACTGTGATAATTCAATGCAGATGAAAACGTTAAGATCTTTTTTTTTTTTTTGTTTTTAGTCGTCAGTCTTCTGACTTGTTTGATACGGCCCACCACCAACCTCTTTATCACAGAGTACTACATCTACATCTACATTTATACTCCGCAAGCCACCCAACGGTGTGTGGCGGAGAGCACTTTACGTGCCACTGTCATTACCTCCCTTTCCTGTTCCAGTCGCGTATGGTTCGCGGGAAGAACGACTGTCTGAAAGCCTCCGTGCGCGCTCTAATCTCTCTAATTTTACATTCGTGATCTCCTCGGGAGGTATAAGTAGGGGGAACCAATATATTCGATACCTCATCCAGAAACGCACCCTCACGACCCTGTGACGAAACGCGCCGCTCTTCTTTGGATCTTCTCTATCTCCTCCGTCAACCCGATCTGGTACGGATCCCACACAGATGAGCAATGCTCAAGTATAGGTCGAACGAGTGTTTTGTAAGCCACCTCCTTTGTTGATGGACTACATTTTCTAAGGACTCTCCCAATGAATCTCAACCTGGTACCCGCCTTACCAACAATTAATTTTATATGATCATTCCACTTCAAATCGTTCCGCACGCATACTCCCATATATTTTACAGAAGTAACTGCTACCAGTGTTTGTTCCGCTTTCATATAATCATACAATAAAGGATCCTTCTCTCTATGTATTCGCAATACATTACATTTATCTATGTTAAGGGTCAGTTGCCACTCCCTGCACCAAGTGCCTATCCGCTGCAGATCTTCCTGCATTTCGCTACAATTTTCTAATGCTGCAACTTCTCTGTATACTACAGCATCATCCGCGAAAAGCCGCATGGAACTTACGACACTATCTACTAGGCCATTTATATATATTGTGAAAAGCAATGGTCCCATAACACTCCCCTGTGGCACGCCAGAGGTTACTTTAACGTCTGTAGACGTCTGTACATTGAGAACAACATGCTGTGTTCTGTTTGATAAAAACTCTTCAATCCAGCCACACAGCTGGTCTGATATTCCGTAGGCTCTTACTTTGTTTATCAGGCGACAGTGCGGAACTCTATCGAACGCCTTCCGGAAGTCAAGAAAAATAGCATCTACCTGGGAGCCTGTATCTAATATTTTCTGGGTCTCATGAACAAATAAAGCGAGTTGGGTCTCACACGATCGCTGTTCCCGGAATCCATGTTGATTCCTACATAGTAGATTCTGGGTTTCCAAAAACGACATGATACTCGAGCAAAAAACATGTTCTAAAATTCTACAACAGATCGACGTCAGAGATATAGGTCTATAGTTTTGCGCATCTGCTCGACGACCCTTCTTGAAGACTGGGACTACCTGTGCTCTTTTCCAATCATTTGGAACCTTCCGTTCCTCTAGAGACTTGCGGTACACGGCTGTTAGAAGGGGGGCAAGTTCTTTCGCTTACTCTGTGTAGAATCGAATTGGTATCCCGTCAGGTCCAGTGGACTTTCCTCTGTTGAGTGATTCCAGTTGTTTTTCTATTCCTTGGACACTTATTTCGATGTCAGCCATTTTTTCGTTTGTGCGAGGATTTAGAGAAGGAACTGCAGTGCGGTCTTCCTCTGTGAAACAGCTTTGGAAAAAGGTGTTTAGTATTTCAGCTTTACGCGTATCATCCTCTGTTTCAATGTCATCATCATCCCGGGGTGTCTGGATATGCTGTTTCGAGCCACTTACTGATTTAACGTAAGTCCAGAACTTCCTAGGATTTTCTGTCAAGTCGGTACATAGAATTTTACTTTCGAATTCACTGAACGCTTCACGCATAGCCCTCCTTACGCTAACTTTGACATCGTTTAGCTTCTGTTTGTCTGAGAGGTTTTGGCTGCGTTTAAACTTGGAGTGAAGCTCTCATTGCTTTCACAGTAGTTTCCTAACTTTGTTGTTGTACCACGGTGGGTTTTTCCCGTCCCTCACAGTTTTACTCGGCACGTACCTGTCTAAAACGCATTTTACGATTACCTTGAACTTTTTCCATAAACACTCAACATTGTCAGTGTCGGAACAGAAATTTTCGCTTTGATCTGTTAGGTAGTCTGAAATCTGCCTTCTATTACTCTTGCTAAACAGATAAACCTTCCTCCCTTTTTTTATATTCCTATTAACTTCCATATTCAGGGATGCTACAACGGCCTTATGATCACTGATTCCCTGTTCTGCACAGTTGTTATCTCCACGAGTCGGTTCTCTGTCTAATTGCTCGAGGTAATTTTCGGATAGTGCACTCAGTATAATGTCACTCGATGCTCTGTTCCTACCACCCGTCCTAAACATCTGAGTGTCCCAGTCTATATCTGGTAAATTGAAATCTCTACCTAAGACTATAACATGCTGAGAAAATTTATGTGAAATGTATTCCAAATTTTCTCTCAGTTGTTCTGCCACTAATGCTGCTGAGTCGGGAGGTCGGTAAAAGGAGCCAATTATTAACCTAGCTCGGTTGTTGAGTTTAACCTCCACCCATAATAATTCACAGGAACTATCCACTTCTACTTCACTACAGGATAAACTACTACTAACAGCGACGAACACTCCACCACCGGTTGCATGCAATCTATCCTTTCTAAACACCGTCTGTACCTTTGTACAGTTGCAAGTTGCACTTGCAATGTACGTCCTCAATTATTTGCTGGATGTATTCTAGTCTCTGTCTTCCTCTACAGTTTTCACCCTTTGCAGCTCCCTCTTGTATCATGGAAGCCATTCCCTGATGTCTTAAAAGATCTCCTATCACACTGTCCCTTATTCTTGTTGTAACCTCCCTACAAAAAATGAAAAATGAGAATGAGCCTGAACCAAGTGTAACCTCCCAACAGAAATATTTTAAATGGTAATGGAAATGGAGCCAAATGTAACCTCCCCAAAAAAAATTGTTAAATGGAAATGTGCCAAGCGTAGCCTCGCCACAAAAAATAATGATTAAATTAATTTTTCTAATATTGTAACCTCTGAACAAAATTGGCTCCCATTTATTGTCTGTGTGCAGAAATGCATTCACATTTAATGTTACCACAAAATTCTATTCTCATTCAATGTCAAGTTCGAAACAGAAATTCCTAAACACCAAAATAATAAAAAAAGTTTTGTAACCTGATAAATTTTATGAGGACAGCAGCGCTGAACTTCGGCCCTGTATTCTGAATAAAAAAGCAAAAAATTCTTACCTCAATAAAACTGCAATTATATCTGCTCTTAATTACTCATTTTTCGACACAGCTTCGTGCAATGCTGGCATATATATATATATATATATATATATATATATATATATATATATATATATATATATATATATAGGGTGTTTCAAAAATGACCGGTATATTTGAAACGGCAATAAAAACTAAACGAGCAGCGATAGAAATACACCGTTTGTTGCAATATGCTTGGGACAACAGTACATTTTCAGGCAGACAAACTTTCGAAATTACAGTAGTTACAATTTTCAACAACAGATGGCGCTGCGCTCTGGGAAACTCTATAGTACGATATTTTCCACATATCCACCATGCGTAGCAATAATATGGCGTAGTCTCTGAATGAAATTACCCGAAACCTTTGACAACGTGTCTGGCGGAATGGCTTCACATGCAGATGAGATGTACTGCTTCAGCTGTTCAATTGTTTCTGGATTCTGGCGGTACACCTGGTCTTTCAAGTGTCCCCACAGACAGAAGTCACAGGGGTTCATGTCTGGCGAACATGGAGGCCAATCCATGCCGCCTCCTGTATGTTTCGGATAGCCCAAAGCAATCACACGATCATCGAAACATTCATTCACGAAATTAAAGACGTCGGCCGTGCGATGTGGCCGGGCACCATCTTGCATAAACCATGAGGTGTTCTCAGTGTCGTCTAAGGCAGTTTGTACCGCCACAAATTCACGAAGAATGTCCAGATAGCGTGATGCAGTAATCGTTTCGGATCTGAAAAATGGGCCAATGATTCCTTTGGAAGAAATGGCGGCCCAGACCAGTACTTTTTGAGGATGCAGGGACGATGGGACTGCAACATGGGGCTTTTCGGTTCCCCATATGCGCCAGTTCTGTTTATTGACGAAGCCGTCCAGGTAAAAATAAGCTTCGTCAGTAAACCAAATGCTGCCCACATGCATATCGCCGTCATCAATCCTATGCACTATATCGTTAGCGAATGTCTCTCGTGCAGCAATGGTAGCGGCGCTGAGGGTTTGCCGCGTTTGAATTTTGTATGGATAGAGGTGTAAACTCTGGCGCATGAGACGATACGTGGACGTTGGCGTCATTTGGACCGCAGCTGCAACACGGCGAACGGAAACCCGAGGCCGCTGTTGGATCACCTGCTGCACTAGCTGCGCGTTGCCCTCTGTGGTTGCCGTACGCGGTCGCCCTACCTTTCCAGCACGTTCATCCGTCACGTTCCCAGTCCGTTGAAATTTTTCAAACAGATCCTTTATTGTATCGCTTTTCGGTCCTTTGGTTACATTAAACCTCCGTTGAAAACTTCGTCTTGTTGCAACAACACTGTGTTCTAGGCGGTGGAATTCCAACACCAGAAAAATCCTCTGTTCTAAGGAATAAACCATGTTGTCTACAGCACACTTGCACGTTGTGAACAGCACACGCTTACAGCAGAAAGACGACGTACAGAATGGCGCAGCCACAGACTGCGTTGTCTTCTATATCTTTCACATCACTTGCAGCGCCATCTGTTGTTGAAAATTGTAACTACTGTAATTTCAAAAGTTTGTCCGCCTGAAAATGTACTGTTGTCCCAAGCATATTGCAACAAACGGTGTATGTCTATCCCTCCTCGTTTAGTTTTTATTGCCGTTTCAAATATACCGGTCATTTTTGAAACACCCTGTATATATATATACCTTGGATGCAATGATAATGCATTGGAAAAATACTTTAAATTGAAATGAATGCTTTTCTTTAATAGAGTTATTTTATATTATAAAAATTATTATTGGGGCATTTTTCTGAACAAATTAAATTACAATTAACATACATTACTAAATATGCGCAATGCTGCTTCTTTACCTTCTACAACAATACTCATCCTCCAGAATCCTGACCAGAGTCGCGACCAGAGCACACAGCCGACGCATGCCGACTCCCGCCGACTACTACTGACTACTACCGACTCGCTACTGTCGACTCGCGCAGACAAGCGCAGACTAGCGACAAGCAACAACTAACGATAAACTACTCTCTGGTCACAGATTCTGTCATGCCTCGCCCATCGCCGGCAAAGCATACGTCTTAAATTGTTAGTGTTTTCCATGTATATTCCTTTAATCGCCGATTCTGCTTCACGAATAAGTATTTAATAATACGCATGCAACAGTAGTCATTTGTAGGCTGGTCTTCAATTACGTGAACGCCAAGTCTTTTGGAAGAGGAATGAAAAAAATAAGACGAAAACTATTAAATGTCGATCTAATCAACTTGGACAGAATAAGAAGTGTCACCTCGCGATTTGTGAAGGACTAAAGCAGAATAAGTTAAAAAATTATTGTGAAAACTTTATCAGAAAGTATTCACCTGAAAGGGAGGACTGTTGGACCTCTGTGCTTGATGCAGTCATTACATTACGGGGAACTTTCTGTTCAGAGAGCAGGTGGTTTGCAGACTCTTGAAACTTAGCGGGAAGTTGCCTATCTACCACAAGGCGCATCCATACATTCCCCATTGCGGCAAGAAAAATACAAGATTTAAGAAAAATTACGTAAATTTAATTGTAAATATAGTAACTTACAAAGCAACGAATTTACTCCAATAATTTCCCAGCTTTTTAATTTGCACAGTAAACTGCGCAAAATGAGCGTCATCATCTCTTTCGTGGGAACCACTGAATATGAATCTTCACCTGCCGAGTCATTTCGTCGATTAGGAAACGAAAAGTCACCATTAGGCGTAAATTCAGGAATTTGACGTTTACGACAAAGATTCAAGATGAAACGCGCCGTCGTGATGCAAGACGAACTAAGTCTATATATTACCACTTATTTGGTCCATTATTGCAGCGTATTTCTGAGATGGTCCTTACCTGGCAGAAGTAGTGCGCGAGCAATACTCGCCGGCCGAAGTGGCCGTGCGGTTAAAGGCGCTGCAGTCTGGAACCGCAAGACCGCTACGGTCGCAGGTTCGAATCCTGCCTCGGGCATGGACGTTTGTGATGTCCTTAGGTTAGTTAGGTTTAACTAGTTCTAAGTTCTAGGGGACTAATGACCTCAGCAGTTGAGTCCCATAGTGCTCAGAGCCATTTGAACCATTTGAGCAATACTCTAGGATAATCCTAACTGACTGTAGCCGTAACTTTTCCTGCCGTTGGAACGACTTTACTGTTTCCTGAAAGAGGGAGGTGTTAAAGTGGATAAAATTTGGATGTCAGCGTTGCACCGGAAGCGTGACGATCGATCACTTTCAATCGAGAGTGTTGGTATTACCAGAGACAGTCTCACAGCCGACGCCACGTGATGGACTGTGGCGCCCTCTGCACTGCTCATTTAATCAGCGCTTCATCGAGTTCTCTTTGCAGTTCGCCGCTTTGCCTCGGAGGATGTCTCCCGCAGTCGTAGACGAAACGCCAGGGGCGAGAGTTTCATACATCGACCACGTCCTATCAGCACGGAAGTTTTAAGTGACGATAACATCGGCCGTGAAAGCCTACATTGTATGATAAATAAAAATAGTTATTTATTAGGGCTCATCATTCGATTTGAATCGAAACAAAAAAGGTAATTTTAAAATTTTTTCTCATAATTAGCCTTTATTATCAAAGCAACGACGAATAAATTAGCAAAAAGTACATCATCGATTGTTTTAAGGAGATGGTTTCTTTTTGGAACCGCTAGGACATACAGTTTTCAATCACAAATCATTTCATGTAATATATTTCAAAGCACATTCGTATTTTTTCCAAACACGATTCCACACTTCAAATCATCCACGGGTCCACAATGCCTAAAGGAAATTATAGTCCTAAATAGCAACCAAAAATGGGCCTATAATTTAATAAATTTTGTATCAGGACTATATACTGACCCCGCGGTTTCCTTTAGCAACTACAGCAATGCAATACATTTGTAGAAGTACCTCACTGTACCACTAGATGTCTCTATCTTACAACAGCACCGGCGGATTCATGCTGAAGGCACTGGTAACTAAGAAAGATCATAAAATTATGGTTTGAAGCAGAAACCACAGGTACTCAAAGGGTTGGGACGCTGAACTCATTTCTGGAAAGAGAGCGATCTAAAGCCCCATACAGCCATCCACATTCAGGTTTTCCATGGTTACACTAATAAAAAACGGCTCACTTTCTGTATCCATATCGCTGGAATAGCGGGGTCTTAGATTCAGTATAAAGGGCGAATCTCTAGGTATTTTACAATTTACAAATGACTTGATTCAGTCGTTGGTCATCATAAACGTGTTAAAATTAAACAGAATTTACCTCATCCAACCCCACCTTCGATTCTTTAAACAATCGAACTCCCACGTATGAAACAGCTGCAAGCACGCTGGAAGTTGCTAAACGCTCTCATTATCAGCCAACAGATGAGTATAGTGTGAGTAATTTGCACTCCATTTTGAGCAAAACTAGTTTTTCACAGTTCTCAATTTTATATCATGAACTATCTGTCGTACAATGGTACAGTTTTGCAAGTATATTCACTGGTAAATATGGATACTGTCTGCCAAACGTGTTGCAGGTAAAGTTTGTAGTAAAAAAGGAAGCGAGTAAAGTTAGTAGTAAAGAAATAATAAATTAAAACAGCATAACTGTTTTATTATTTTATTGGGGGTGACAACGATGAAAATTTCGAAAAAATTGGAACTAGTACCTGAAATTTGTTGGTAATCTCTAGGTGCTCTGTCTCTCAAATACTAGATGCAAATACTCTGAGTAATTTGTGAGCCACAGGTTATGCTGTCTAAAGACACATTGAGTTTCTGCATTGAATGTTTGGCTTACTGTGTTAAAAATTTAACGTAACATTATACCTCTTAGTGGGCTGACCCTGGTAATATTTTTAATTTTTAGATTCGGTTCATAATTAAGTCATATGAAGCACCGAAAATCGAATTGTTGTTTCTCTTGGAAGAAAGGCAACTTGCAACTGGAACCATGTCACCGATTGGCCACTTTAGCCATTTAGTAATGTGAATCAGTTATAGCTAATGCCGTGATCGTGGCTCGTTTGACAGACGAGTTTCTTCCCCATTCTTTTCCAATTGTAGGTTGTGCTCCGTATTTAATGACTTTGTTGTCGACGATATGTTGTAAATACTCTTTTCTTTATTTTCCTAGTTCGATTCATTATGTCACGAAAATCATAGCACTTGATTGTTTACTCGATCGCCAATAGAAAACCAACAAGCTTACGTCTCTGAAGCATTGTATATCATTTTGGCCGCATCTGAATTTTGTGTTAGGTAAAGAACGTCAAACATCTCTCGTAATAACTGGGTAAATGACGAAAAACGTTTATGCTGTTTGTTTCTATACATACAACATAGAAAACTTTTTTGTCATGTGCTGTTTGCCGTTTTTGTCTATTTATTTCTTGCACAAACATCTGCTCAAATTACAGGGCAATGTAAATACTTCTTGGCAAAATAGACGCAACGTAATTAAATGTGTGTCTGTCCACGTCTAATTAACGAGTGCTTTTCATTCGTTTGCAGGTGTGGCGATTTTACACGGAGACGAGGTGACCAATTACGACAGTGGTTTCAAGGTATTACCAACAACTATGATACAGTGTCCTCGAAAATACAACAAACATTTAAAATTTTTGATTGTTTACGTACAAACACTTCTGGAGTTTAAATGCTGTGTATATTAATGTATCGACAATGCTTTTTGATTACCTAGTCATGGGTGACTGGAATTCGTCAGTAGGAAAAGGGAGAGAAGGAAACATAGTAGGTGAATATGGATTGGGGGGAAGAAATGAAAGAGGAAGCCGCCTTGTAGAATTTTGCACAGAGCATAACTTAATCATAGCTAACACTTGGTTCAAGAATCATAAAAGAAGGTTGTATACCTGGAAGAATCCATGAGATACTAAAAGGTATCAGATAGATTGTATGATGGTAAGACAGAGATTTAGGAACCAGGTTTTAAATTGTAAGACATTTCCAGGGGCAGATGTGGATTCTGACCACAATCTATTGGTTATGAACTGCAGATTGAAACTGAAGAAACTGCAAAAAGGTGGGAATTTAAGGAGATGGGACCTGGATAAACTGAAAGAACCAGAGATTGTAGAGAGTTTCAGGGAGAGCATAAGGGAACAATTGACAGGAATGGGGGAAAGAAATACAGTAGAAGAAGAATGGGTAGCTCTGAGGGATGAAGTAGTGAAGGCAGCAGAGGATCAAGTAGGGAAAAAGACGAGGGCTAATAGAAATCCTTGGGTAACAGAAGAAATATTGAATTTAATCGATGAAAGGAGAAAATATAAAAATGCAGTAAATGAAGCAGGCAAAAAGGAATACAGACGTCTCAAAAATGAGATCGACAGGAAGTGCAAAATGGCTAAGCAGGGATGGCTAAAGGACAAATGTAAGGATGTAGAGGCTTGTCTCACTAGGGGTAAGATAGATACTACCTACAGGAAAATTAAAGAGACCTTTGGAGAGAAGAGAACCACTTGTATGAATATCAAGAGCTCAGATGGCAACCCAGTTCTAAGCAAAGAAGGGAAGGCAGAAAGGTGGGAGTATATAGAGGGTTTATACAAGGGCGATGTACTTGAGGACAATATTATGGAAATGGAAGAGGATGTAGATGAAGATGAAATGGGAGATACGATACTGCGTGAAGAGTTTGACAGAGCACTGAAAGACCTGAGTCGAAACAAGGCCCCAGGAGTAGACAACATTCCATTAGAACTACTGATGGCCTTGGGAGGGCCAGTCATGACAAAACTCTACCATCTGGTGAGCAAGATGTATGAGACAGGCGAAATACCCACAGACTTCAAGAAGAATATAATAATTCCAATCCCAAAGAAAGCAGGTGTTGACAGATGTGAAAATTACCGAACTATCAGTTTAATAAGTCACAGCTGCAAAATACTAACGCGAATTCTTTACAGACGAATGGAAAAACTGGTAGAAGCGGACCTCGGGGAAGATCAGTTTGGATTCCATAGAAATGTTGGAACACGTGAGGCAATACTAACCTTACGACTTATCTTAGAAGAAAGATTAAGAAAAGGCAAACCTACGTTTCTCGCATTTGTAGACTTAGAGAAAGCTTTTGACAACGTTAACTGGAATACTCTCTTTCAAATTCTGAAGGTGGCAGGGGTAAAATACGGAGAGCGAAAGGCTATTTACAATTTGTACAGAAACCAGATGGCAGTTATAAGAGTCGAGGGGCATGAAAGGGAAGCAGTGGTTGGGAAAGGAGTGAGACAGGGTTGTAGCCTCTCGCCGATGTTATTCAATCTGTATATTGAGCACGCAGTAAAGGAAACAAAAGAAAAATTCGGAGTAGGTATTAAAATTCATGGAGAAGAAATAAAAACTTTGAGGTTCGCCGATGATATTGTAATTCTGTCAGAGACAGCAAAGGACTTGGAAGATCAGTTGAATGGAATGGACAGTGTCTTGAAAGGAGGATATAAGATGAACATCAACAAAAGCAAATCGAGAATAATGGAATGTAGTCAAATTAAATCGGGTGATGCTGAGGGGATTAGATTAGGAAATGAGAGACTTAAAGTAGTAAAGGAGTTTTGCTATTTTGGGAGCAAAATAACTGATGATGGTCGAAGTAGGGAGGATATAAAATGTAGACTGGCAATGGCAAGGAAATCGTTTCTGAAGAAGAGAAATTTGTTAACATCGAGTATAGATTTAAGTGTCAGGAAGTCGTTTCTGAAAGTATTTGTATGGAGTGTAGCCATGTATGGAAGTGAAACATGGACGATAACCAGTTTGGACAAGAAGAGAATAGAAGCTTTCGAAATGTGGTGCTACAGAAGAATGCTGAAGGTAAGGTGGGTAGATCACGTAACTAATGAGAAGGTATTGAATAGGATTGGGGAGAAGAGAAGTTTGTGGCACAACTTGACTAGAAGAAGGGATCGGTTGGTAGGACATGTTTTAAGGCATCAAGGGATCACAAATTTAGCATTGGAGGGCAGCGTGGAGGGTAAAAATCGTAGAGGGAGACCAAGAGATCAATACACTAATCAGATTCAGAAGGATGTAGGTTGCAGTAGGTACTGGGAGATGAAGAAGCTTGCACAGGATAGAGTAGCATGGAGAGCTGCATCAAACCAGTCTCAGAACTGAAGACCACAACAACAACAACAACAATGTAAAGAAAATTACATTACATCACACATGAGGTTTATGGTGTGTATAGCAGCACAGAATGAAGACAATGTTCTTAAAATTTCATAGTGTTTCTGTTTGCATAGTTGTATGGTTCGATTTCCTTATATCAGCATTAGAAGTAAAAGTGTGGTCTCAGACATATGGTTTTGGTGTCACGGACTGATAAACAATATGATTGATGTACCTGTAGGTATAAGTATCTAACAGCCTAACCATTTCTAAATTCACTTACTTTCCCCTTAACTGTGGGGTAGTAAGCAAGATGACATTGTATAGAAATCCTACTTTTTTTCATGAACTGGAATCATACTTGAGAGGGTTGCGCGCTGTTAAAATGGACGATAAAGATGTGGTGCAATGGCAACACCGAGGAGCCACTGAATTGTACACTACAATTTGAAATTCATCTAACTTTAATTTTTCGTAATATCACTCATCAGGAAATTAAATGATATTTATTGGTAAGTATAGCGAAAAATCCAGCGCGCAATGGACTTTCTGCAAAAGCTTCTTTTTTATGTTTGAGTGGATGGAAACGAAACCATGGGTATTTTCTGCACACGTTTTCGAGGCTCCGTTTCTCCGTGGGAGCTCTTTTTTCGTCGTGCTGGAGAAGCTATGGTGAGATTGTGTGCCAAATGACATGCAAGGCATAAAGCCATTAAAATTCCAGATGGTCTCGTAATGAAACTGTGGAGCCATATTTCAGGCAGAGTCGTAAAACTGTAGTGTCTTGTGACAAAATGGAACCAGGGAGAGAAGTGGGTGTTGTGCGAACAGCCGTACAGACGGTGAAAAATAGCGCTGAGTCCTGGAGATTAGAGAGCACCTGGCCGGAATAGAGACAGAATGGTCCACTTAACGGGCCAGTGAAGAATATAGCGCTTTGTGAAATGCAGACTGATGTGAAAGACAAATAGGTACTCTTGCCAGTAGATATCGTCTCTGCAAATGATTTAATGCAGGAAAATCTTTTATAAGTAGCGTAAGTGGCGTATGCTGAAAATTCATTCCAACACACAAACTTTCGTAGTCCTCCTTAAAAGCCCTTGTGTCAGTGCCACATATGTTTCTGGATAACCTTGTCAGTTACCTACAGTCCACCTGGGATTCCGTGTCTAATTCATTGACGATGGCAAGATGTTAAAAACTCAATTCCCTTTTCCTGTATATATTTATAGAACATGTAACCTCCCCCTCACTTATCGACCTTAATGACAGTGAAAAATTAAACCGCGTGTACCTAATCGAAATTTGGGAAAAGCAATCGTCACCGAAGTTAATCTGTCGGTAAAGAGGGTCGAAAGGGTTACATCTAAATTGAAAGGAAAAATGCAAATGAAACTATTAATTTTGAAAAGGGGTAAAGTTAATAAAGAAAGTCAATGTGCGGTCGTTACGTTAACAATTAACTGGTGTTAATTAGATATTTGAGATTTGGGGAAAATTATGGTCGCCAGTCCTACGGACAACTACTATAATAACTGAGAAAGAAAGGTTAATGCACATATAATTAGCACTAAAACCGTGGCAACTGAAGGTTGACACGTGTTATGTGAAAACTGAATGTTTGCCAGAAGTAATAAATTTCGCTGCACTCTGAATTAATTTAGCAAATGAATTAACAAAACCGGGAAATTGAACGTTAATTTAGTTACTGAAATTAATAGTGAACTTTATTTCTGCAGCACTACGAAATTCAATAAAATAAGGTTAGTCTTGGGCTACCTCAACAATCATTTCAAAAGCTACTTGAATCTACGCAATTTAGAAATAAGAGATTTAACTTTGAACTTGAATTAAATGAATCTGAACAATTAACAATAGTAAAATTTAGTACGTACCAAGCTGAGCTGCAGTCACAGGTAAGCTAAAATATGGTAACAAAACACGCACTCTTAATTTGTGCTTGTGTAATCTAAATATTGTAACCAGCTATGAATACTTTAACTGAACTTTGAAATTAAAGCAGTAAAATGGAACGATATCACTTTAATGCTGGCGTTTGAATATCAACGTCACACGGGTTCATTTCGGAAAAGGAAGGGATCCTGCTTGGTAATGCAATTGGGACAATGAGCAACAAAGGTTCGTACTAAGCTGCTATATTATTGGGAGACAAATGAAACAGTTTGAAAAGCTGAGGTCTGCCATACAGTTCTTAAACTTTACGTGCTTTCAGTCTTCCTTGTTGGTTGATTGAAGGTTTGAAGTTGTCGATCGAGGAGGTGGCGACAGTCACTCATTGTCGGCCGTCGCTGTTGCAGAAGCTGGATGTTGGTACGCCTTCTTCTCGACACGGTCACCAGGCGAAACGGGCTCTTGATGTGCGCCAGCTAATCCTTCCCGTCCGCGACAGCGTGTCAGAAACTATCATAGCAAGTCGAGCGCAATTACATGCTGCCAAACGCCGAAAGCGCGGCAACTCGCGGGAGCGTCACACAACACACCTGCTCCACCGCTCTACTCCAGCCATAGTCCGCTCTGCCCGCGCTCCACGCGGCAGAGTTAACACTACCAAAGATCCTAGACAGTTTGGTTGTCCACACGACCTATCGATGTAGTCGTTCGATAGCATAGTTTTCCCTAACCAAGACCCAGCATAAAAATACAAATAATATTTACGAAACAAACCAATTATACATCGACACACACACACACACACACACACACACACATATATATATATATATATATATATATATATATATATATATAAATTGTAAAACAATTACAATATATATAGACACAGAAATGTCATATCTTCAAGTGACAAAATAAGGAAAAAATTTACAGTACAATAGATGGAAATAGGAGGATATGCATTTCCGGCGTTACAAACACTGATTCTCACTTGTACTGTCTGACTTACACTGATAAGCCAAAACATTATGACTACTGTCCACCGCGAAGTTTGATGTAGCCCAGTAGCGTTGTGGGAACGTGACACGTTAAGGGGCTCCGGAACGCCCTATACTTGCAATGTTAAAATAACGCTTATAAATTACATCTTTCCGCACAAAGTATTTGAGGTAGGAAGTTGAACTGTTTACGGATTATTTATTGGAATATGGGCTACAACTTAACACAGGGATTTTACAAAATTTTAGTTCAGTTAGTAAAGATGATTTTTTTTTCAATTGTAATGAAAATTCACAACATTTTTTTGCAATTTTTTATTTATATATTCAAAAATATACAGTTTTTTGGAAAAAGGCTGTGTTAAATTATGCAGAAGGTACTGTGTAACATTTACTGAAAGTTTGAAACAAATATGTTTGGAAGATCCTCAGAAAACATGTAATTAGTATGAGAAAATAAAAGTTTTGGGAATCGAGCGACAAAGATTGGATTAACTTTTTAGTGCATTCCAGGTCCATAGGATGGATTATCTTCATCCTCTGCAAACTCCTCCTCCAGCTTCCTCTTGTTCCTCCTCCTGTTTACTCTTGCTTGTATTTCTAGACTCTTTACAGCCCTGTCTGCAGCCCGAAGGCGTTCCTTGTCTAAAGCAAGCATCGCTCGTACCATGTTAGAACCTATCTTCATTCCCATATTTCTAAATACCTTGCACCTTACAATTTTGCCATCATTGAAAGTCGCAACAGCATCATACACACCAAAGTGAAGTGTTTCTATTCCAACAAATACAGTCTTGGGGATTCTCGACCATATAACACTATTTACACTTTCATTGGGGTTTTGAGTTTTTCCGTGAATACACTTTTTCAACAGTTCAGGTGCTGCTAAGTCTGAAAATAGGTTTTATCACCTCCATTATTGCATGAGGCAGACTATGCTTATGAGTGTACACTTCAACAGTTAGCAATCCTTTGTTATATTTACACCAACTGTCTTCTTCTTTGGGACACAAGCTATGTTGGGGATTTTCATCGTCTTTATTGTTTACAGTAATAACACATACCTTTGGCTTTCCAACATTTCTCCTTTTCTTAAAAGCCTTCAGAGGATTTCTAATAACTTTTACTCATTATTATACTTCAACAAAACAGAGACTCAAGAAACAGAATTACGAATATTTTCGAGATAACGACAGAGTAAATAAACATGAAACAATCGACAATCACACCAGCGATATATATTGAACCATCACAGGTTAGCCACAACACATACTTTATCTCACATTACTAAAATGTACCTGATGAACACGGACGTTAATAATAACACCATTTGACAGCAGTTTAACAGCGCCACAGTGGGTCACGCCCATGTAGAACACATTTCAAAAAAAATTTTAAAATAGTTGTAGTCTTCGGGACTGAATAAATTATATATCTATTAAAAGGTAATAGTCTGCAGATTCAGAAAAAGCAAAAAAGTAAAAATTGAACTTTTCATGATTTTGAGCCTTTCCGGAGCCGCTTAAGGAGAGAAATTAAGATGGGGAGTCACGGAGACACGGGCCGAAAATGGAGAAATGCACGACATAAGCGACATTCACAAAGGTGATATTATTATTACCCGCAGCCTGTGAACGAGTATCTCGGAAACGGTGCAGCTGGTTGAACTTTCACGTGCTTCTGCAGAGAGCATTTTCGGGAAATGGTAGAACGACACAACGCTGGAGCACACAGCGGACCATTTGCACCCCTTCATGCCTGATGTCTTTCCCACTGCCGAAGTCATCTTCCAGCAGGATAATTGTTCGTGTCTCAAAATCAGAACCGTGCTACAGTGGCTTGAGGAGCATGATGCCTTGGCAACGAAATTCACTTGATGTGAATCCTACGGAACCCATCTGGGTCGCTATCAGGCGCCATCTCCGCGTACGAAAATCAGCGTCCAGCTGTTGAAGGAAGTTACACGACTTGGGCATGGACATCCGGCGCGACGTACCTGCACAAACCTACTAATAAACTGTCGAATCCTTGGTACGCAGAATCGGTGGCTTATTGGGTTCCAAAATGGATCAACACGTTATTAAGCAGGTGGTTGTAGTGTTTTGGATCGTCAGCGTACATTGAAGTTCGCTTGCTCCCGTGTATTCTAAAAACTATTTAGTTTCAGTCAGCAGCTGTTAGTTAAGACTACAGGTTTGTTCTTTATGCTATTCTACTTTTGTGTAGAAAGGCATCAGTAACTACTCGTTCAAATTAATACAGGAGGAAGGGAATATCAAAGCAAATATACTTACATTACAAATGGTCCCTCACCATTGACTGTCGTGTCCATTCGAAGTTTACTGGCATGTCCGCCATGCTGCTAGCAGCGACGGCTATTCAAGCGCCGAGGTCTTCCACTATTTCCACAACTGTTCCATACACCTCGTGCTTCATGTGCCCGCAGAGGAACAGACACGTGAGGTCAGGTGACGTGGGTGGCGACACCACAGGGCGACCTCGGCCGATCCATCGATTTCCGATCGCAGATGATTCCTCACAGCAATGCTGAAGTGGACATCGTTTTTCTTTCAGAGATACATCCTCCAGCAGTTGTGGCAAAACATGTTCCGCAAAGATGGGATATCTCTGTCCGTTGAGGCAGAATGGAAGAATGTACGTTCCAATCAACGTATCACCGAGAATTCCGGCGCAAACGTTGACATCGAATCGCTGTTGATGTGCTCGAGGTCGAGTACCTCGTGGAATCACATGTGCCAAAACATGTGAACTGTGGGTATTGAAATAGCGTTCATATTAAAAGTAGCCTGCTGTAAAACCTGCTGTGTTGGCAGAAGAGCCAACACCGTGTTACGAGAGGAGGCCGAAATGCACGCGTTTTAGCTCACGCAGGCTGGCGTGAGGAGGGAAGGACTATACTGACGTGAGGTCTGGAACATGTCAAGGAATTAGAACTCAGAAAGCGGACGTAATTAGTTTGATACTTAACTTTAATCCATTAGTGGTGAATGTCGCTCTTGACGGTGCATGATTCACAATATTATCTGTTCAGAATACCTTCTTGAAGAATATGGCGCCTTGCTAGGTCGAAGCAAATGACGTAGCTTAAGGGTATGCTAAACTGTCGTCTCTGCAAATGAGAGCGTATGTAGTCAGTGAACCAACGCTAGCAAAGTCGGCTGTACAACTGGGGCGAGTGCTAGGGAGTCTCTCTGGACTAGACCTGCCGTGTGGCGGCGCTCGGTCTGCAATCACTGATAGTGGCGACACGCGGGTCCGACGTATACTAACGGACCGCGGCAGATTTAAAGGCTACCACCTAGCAAGTGTGGTGTCTGGCGGTGACACCACAAAACCATTTTGCGAACAGCACGCATCGGAGAAAACCTTCAGGTGCTAGAGCTGACACTCGCTGAAGATGGAAAGAATGAAGCTGCTGGTCATGTAACACATTCCACTCAAGGCCATGTGTGCAGTACGTGATGTATTGGTAGATGGAGTGTCTTCGCCGGCCGGAGTGGCCGAGCGGTTCTAGGCGCTACAGTTTGGAACCGCGCGACCGCGACGGTCGCAGGTTCGAATCGTGCCTCAGGCATGGCTGTGTGTGATGTCCTTAGGTTAGTTAGGTTTAAGTAGTTCTAAGTTCTAGGGGTCTGTTGACCTCAGAAGTTAAGTCCCATAGTGCTCAGAGCCATTTGAACAATTTGGAGCGTCTTCAAGATGTCGCAGAATCTCGTCTTCCAGTCGGGATTTCGCAATATTAGAGTCCGACCTGTATCATGTATACTTGCACAGGTAGTGCCTGTTTTACGTAACAGGCGATGCGGGAGTCCGAATTTTTTGTGTTGCGGAACCCGTCGGTTGGGAAAGCGCTGTCGATGCTCTCTCGCTACACCTCGTCCATTTCTGGTCACAGGCCCACCCATCAGAGGCTTGTTAGCTGTTTCAGCATATGTAAGCCCCTCCATGTCCACTGTTGTCGTCACGAGGTAATCAGTGTGAGAGGGGCCGCCTTCTTTTTATCTTTGGTTAGCGCGTTAACTTGCTTTGCAGTGGCGTGAAGTACAAAATGAGCGTGCTAAGGCGGACTGACAGGTCGGTTTCCAGCGAGGATGGAGGGAGTTACGAGCTCGTCCAGCAGAGCCCTGTACTCTGCTGCATTGAGGGCGCTATGGCTACGGCTGTCGCAGCGATCAGTCAGCCCTGAAACAGTGCGGGCCCGCTGTGGTTGGTTTGGCGCGACGCAGTTGAGCGACAGCAGAGCTGGGCTGGTCGGCGCGGCGAGTCCACGTTGGCGTACCGGAACTGGGGTTAGCTGCGTCCGCAGTGGAAGGCGTCGCTGCCTGGCTGTGGTGGCTCCTGTACTGTGGCAACGCGCAGTATCTCCAAACCTCGCGCTGCTGCTACCGACGGCGTCCTTTCTAGCGGGTGAGCCGTTTCAAGTTCTGTGCTCCGAAATGCCGAGTCGTTGGGGGTTATTTTTCTGCTGTAAACCGTACCACATTGTGACAGGTCTACTTTACTTTGTGGGTCAGCAGCGCCCAAGTTCTGCGCCTTCTATACTGCTACCCATATTTTAGTCAGTTTGTAGTAAATGATCGTGTGGCGTGTGTCAACGGTTGTGCCTTAAAAAAAGAGTTCCTCTGGTTTTGCCAGGCACGTAAAGTTTTAAATGTTTTAACGTGAAGCCAGTGAAAAACCCTGAGCACCTGTAATTCTATTAGTGATTCTTAAAATGCATTCAGTGTGGGAGGTGTCAATATAAACACAGTAAATTTCGAATCTTTCTGCTGGACGCTAACGATATTCGGTGTCGAGTAACATAAGGCTTTCAACATCGCAGCGCGTCAGCAATCGTGGGTTAATATATTAAAAAACTAAAATCCCGCCTCGAATGCGAAAAAAGCACGTAGTGTTAAGTGTTAACCCAGGTTTCGGCGTAGATGACTACACCTTCAGAACAACAATAAAACCCACAAGTGCGCAAGAAGAGCTTTGTCAATAATTAAAAGAACACCACAGCTATACATTTATAAACGAAAAAGAAAAGGAAAAAACAGTACATAAGTACTTATGTACTGTTTTTTCTTTTTCGTTTATAAATCTATAGTTGTGGTGTTTTTTTAATTATTGACAAAGGTCTTCTTGGGCACTTGTGGGTTTTATTGTTGTTCTGAAGAAGGTGTAGTGATCTACGCCGAAACCTTGGTTAACACTTAACACTACGTGCTTTTTTCGCATTCGAGGCTGGATATTAGTTTTTTAATAAGTTAAGGCTCTTAATCGCCCAATGCTTCTATAATTTGTGTTATGTAGGTAATTACTAGTAAGTTGTCAGTTGGCACTTCTGTTAACTAGAGAGGAAAAATATAATCCGACTAGTCATAATTTTCACCTCCTTGTCTGAAAGTTGGTCTGTACGAGCCGGAAACGAGTTGTCTGGATTTACCGAAATAACTGATTCCTCTGCTCGGTTAATACAGTGTTTGCTGTTTGCAATTAGTGCTGAGTAAAAGGCTAACAGCTTCACAAGATCGCAAAGCTTGGTTATCAATGTATTGGTTTTTCCATATATTGGAGGGTGCAGCTTGTCTGTGTCGTGTCCGAAGCTGCCTTAGTTACTGCCGAAGTCGGGCGCAGCTACTGGGGCCTGCGCTCTCTCAAGGGTGTCGTAGTGCAACAACACAGTGCTGATGAGAAAGTACTTTCTTCAACAAATTTCTAGTTGTAAATAATCCTATTTTAAGTAAGAGGAAGTAGAGGGTACTTATTCTGCAGGACCTATCGCGGACAGAACGGACGAACTCAAGTGGAAGGACTTTAATTTTTTACTGTTCTTTTCTAAAATATGTTTGATTAAATGCTGTAAAATTGAGTCTTGCTTAAAGTCCGCTGACAAGGGGCTGTATGTACCCTTGTGATGATCAATTATTTATGGGACTGCGCTATATGCGTCGGAAGTTTAAGTTCAGTTAAGAAACAATTTCACTAGCCGTGCGTAGGAGTGATTCTGATTTACATTGAGGCATTCACAGATAAACATTCTACTTGTCTTAAGAATTTACACTATTAATTATTGTGTGTGTTTATTCAAATAAAGGTTATTGGCTAAGAACCGGTTACCATAGTCTTGAATATCTATGCTGACACCAGGTAAATAAAGGAAGCAGAGAGGATATGGTTGCATTCTCAAATGGGTCCGGTCCTCCTACCCCCGCAGCCATGTGCTCTCCGTATCACCCATCAGACTGAGTCGGTGTTTTAAAAGGGAGTCACCGTTGTTACAAAGCACTGATTATTGTGAATGAATCTGTGTATTTCCAAGCAGACCTCAGAGCCAACCATCGGTGCACAGAACAGTTTTGAACGTCAGTAGACATTCCCTGTCAGCGGCACCGACACGACAGCTTGTCACCACCGCTAACAAAATGCTCCTTAACGTTACAAAGTTGACTTCAGAGATACTACTACCGATATAATTTCCGCCTTTCCTATTCAAAACTTAAATGATGCGTGAAAAGGGCTATTTTTGGTAAACCTTCGCATGAGCTCGAACTCTGCTGACTTCACCATATCGGTAGCTTTTATGTAAGAGCAAGTAATATGCACCGAACTCTTCTTCTAACGTCTGTGCTCGGAACTTCAAGTGTACACTTTCCCGTGATGCTCAGCGGCTCTTTTGTAGCGTGTACCAGTGCAGTTTCATGAGGATCGCTGCCACGCACCTGCGCTTACGAAACGAATCCGTGACAAAATGCGCCGCCTTTCTCTGGATCTCTGTCTCCTCTTTTAAACCTTCCAGCAAACGCTACAAATTAAGAAAATATTTGAAATGCTTGTGTTCTCTTTTTTTTTCCTTTTCGTACATATATCAATTCCTCGTGTTTCGTATCGGCTCTTATTATTTATTGCACTTGCCAAATTGTTGCCTTCATAGGTGTTTCTCATGGAAAGAATGTATGTAGTGTTGAAGTAGTGGCGTCCACATCCTCACCCGGTTGCCCAGATTAATGTTTTTCGAAGGTCTTATTAATCCCTGGAAGCCAAGGCCGATATGGACCCACAAATAAGGCCACGGCTGGTTTCCCTGCTAGTTATCCATTCCAAGACTTCATTCCATCGAATAACATTTATTAATTACAGTAACTGTAGGTTACGCTCTAAGCTATATACTATTCATTGCCTACACAAATCTAAATGTATTTCACGGGCACATAATTGAAGCCATTTGAACGGCGTTACCAGTATTGACCGGTCGTAGTCATTTCTTTAACATGGGGGACAAAAAACTACAATCGATTATGTTCCCCGGAGCCCCCAGTAAATATAGCTAGGTATTTTTCAGAAGAAACTTTCATCTCCGATCAACTAGAAATGTGTGAGAATAGAACTTCTGCTTACATATTTGAGCCTTTAATTTCGGTTAAATGTTAGGATCCATAATCGTCTATGAAAACTTGTAAAACTGGAAAGTACGTGAGCAAGGAGAAAATTTATCGGCGTTTTCCCACTCACAACCTGTTATATAAGCAAAGGAATAGCGTATCTTCTTCCAGTCTGCAACATTTCGGCATCTTTGTGTACAAGACAGCCAACATCCGGGCAGTACTGTTTATAAAGGAACTGACAAGTGCATTAATAGCTATGTCATTTCACTGCGTGAAAAGTTTGTCACACTGTGGTGGTAAGTTCTCAAAATTATACGAGTCTTCTCGAAATTAAAAGTGTTGCACGTAGATGACAAAGACGTGGCGGCACAATTATAGCTGCATGTACACGCAAGTGAGGTGCGCTCTCTGTCATTAGGTACCTGGTTCTAATCCTGGATGTGAAAAAAAAGCTCCGTATAAGAATTGTAAGTAGGCTGTTTAGGTTTTTTTATTGGTAACGCCACCTCTGAATGAAAATCACTGGCTGTGCTGTGTGCAGCCTGTGGCTGTTTTGCATTGTTGTAATACTCGCCGTTGTAGTGTTAGGCAGCTGGCTGTGAACAGCGCGTAGCGTTGCGCAGTTGGAGGTGAGCCGCCAGCAGTGGTGGATGTGGGGAGAGAGATGGCGGAATTTTGTAATTTGTCATGAACTGCTATATATATGATGATATCAAGGTAAATACATTGTTTGTTCTCTATTAATATCTTTCATTTGCTAACTATCCCTATCAGTAGTTAGTGCCTTCAGTAGTTTGAATCTTTTATTTAGCTGGCAGTAGTGGTGCTCGCTGTATTGCAGTAGCTTGAGCAGCGAAGATTTTTGTGAGGTAAGTGATTTGTGAAAAGTACAGGTTAATGTTAGTCAGGGCCATTCTCTTGTAGAGATTATTTAAAGTCAGATTGCGTTGCGCTAAAAAAATTTTGTGTGTCAGTTTAAGCACAGTCGTGTAAAAATTGTTTAAAGGGGACGTTTCATCAGTAGTGAAAAATTGTTTAAAGGGGACGTTTCATATGTCGACCCTTAGCCGAGGATACCTCACTGGAATCTTGTGATTTTTTTTTCTTGTAGTTTGTGTAATTAGTGTAGCTTTTGTTTATTGCCAGCGCGTAATTATAGAGAGAATTTCCTTTGTAGTTGTAGTTTTTCATTCTTGTACAAGAAAACAGTTGTGGCATGCATGTAGATTTGCACCAAGTATTTCGCAGCTGCAATTAACTAGATATTATTTTCAGTGTTATGTTAATGTGTTTTCTTATTTTTGCTCTTCAAATTTTGCTTTTCTGTGTTGTCGTGTGAAATACTGTGACAATAATGGCGTGTGAAAAACGTAATACTAGGCACCAAAGTAAACTGCGAAATGACAGTGAAAACGAAAGCAGTGTGTTAGCGCCATCGAGTAATGAATTAACTGATGTTCAAAGTAATAATTTGGTAATTGTGCATAGGGAAATGGAGCGGGCGGCAAACAATGGCGTAGACAGTGAAACAATCAGTGAGCAGGGAAGCATTATCGATCGGTCGGTCGGCAACAGCTCGCCTCAGGAATCCGAAATGACAGGACACAATTTTTCAAATATTGTAGACTCAGGTTTTGGGTCCTCACCGTTTTCTCAAATGAGTCAAGACACATTTTCTGCTTGTCAAAATGTGAATGTTGCCGGTGCAACTTCACTGCCGAATAGCACTGAGGAACATGTTTCAGACACCAGTGCATTGTTATTACAGTTAATGCAACAAATGGGACAAAAGCTTCAAAAGTTAGACACAATGGAACAAAATCTTCAAAAGTTAGACACAATGGAACAAAATCAGAGACAAACACAGCAAAAGCTTCAAAAGTTAGACACAATGGAACAGAATCTTAAAAAGTTAGACGCAATGGAACAAAATCTTCAAAAGTTAGACTCATTGGAGCAAACTCTTGAACAAACACGTGAGGATTTAACTACTGAGTTACATCATATTGAATCGAAATGTCAAAAAGTCTGTAATGAAGTAAAAACACAAATTTGTGAGCATTTCCAACCTATTTTTTCGCGTCATGAAAATGCACTACAGAATCACGAAGCAGCCCTAAAAGAACTGCAAACTATTGTTCATGAAAATCATGAGACCTTGCAAGCTAAAATTGACTCAGTTGCATCTACCGATTCGGTTACGCAACTTGCAAAAACACAGGAAAACTTAAAGGACACAGTAGAAAGACACATGGAGGAAATTAGTACATTATCAGAGAAAGTAGTTGAACTTTCGGATCAGCTAAATAATTTATCTACGAAGGTAGATGATAATCTGAATTACACAAAACCGGTAGTCTTTAATGACACAGAAGAGTGCGAACAAATTAGGAAATTCAAACAAAATCAAAATCAAATCAATACACAGTACAAAAGAGAAATCCGGGAAGTACAAGATCAGTTGACGCAGGTAATACAAGAATTACATATTTGAGAGGACACTCGCGCTCCAGTACAGGAAGAGGGACATAGAAATACGGAACAGCCACAAAATAATAACACAGCGCATTTCGGAAATTATGAAAGAAATTGGCAAGGTGCACCGAATTTTGAGATGAAACCGCCGAAACGACGTAACAATGACCGACATGCGACTCGCCGACACGATGATCTTGACTATAAGCTGTTCATTAAAAAAAAAAAAAAAAAAAGGGAGGCAGAATAACTTCTGACGCAACAGTTCGGCGGACAGTTACGATTCAGGGAGAAATTCTCCACCACGTGACGGACAAGGAAGAAATTATGAAATCTACCGACATGACGACAGACGAGTTAAT